>NC_083736.1:51626909-52244560 GCF_028564815.1 Eubalaena glacialis | reverse complement strand
GGAAGGAAGAAATAGGCAACCCTACAATGCCACTTTTAATAATGGGTAGAACACCCAGACCAATGATAAACAAAGAAAGAAGAGTTGAAAAAAACTATATTCCAAATGGCCCCAAAAGACATATACAGAAAATTCTTCCACACAGCAACAGAATGCACACTTTTTTCAAGCACACACAGAATTTTGCCCAGAATAGATCACGTTAGGTCACAAAACAAGTCTCAACAAATTTAAGAGGATTAAAATCATACCAAGTATCTTTTCTGACCACAATTGAATAAAACTAGAAATCATACTAGTAGGAAAAATGGATAATTCACAAAATGTGGAAATCACACAACACAATCTTGCACAAACAATGAGTTAAAAAAGAAATGAAAAGGAAAATTAGAAAGTTTCTTGAAATAAAAATGAAAATACAACATACTAAAACTTAAGGGATGCAGTAAAAGGAAGAGGAGGAGGAAAGATTATAAATGCCTATATTAAAAAAAGAAAGATCTTAAATAAAGAACCTTAATTACACGTGAAGAAACTGGAAAAGAAAACCAAAGCAAGCCCAAAGTTAGCAGAAAGAAGGAAGTACTAAATATTAGAGCAGAAATAAATGAAACATAGAAAAGAAAAACTATAGAAAAGATCAATATGACTATTAGTTGGTGTTTTGAAGTGGTAAAGAAAATTACAAACTATTAGCTAGACTAACTTAAAAAAAGAGAGAGAGAGAAAAAACTCAAATAATATGAGAAATAAAATAGGATACCACAGTATTATAAAGGATCATAAGAGACCACTATGAACAATTATACAAAAACAAGTTGAATAACTTAGAAGAAATAAATGTCTCTAGAAACAACCTACCAAGGCTGAATCATGAAGACATTGAAAATGTGGACAGACCTATAACTAGTGAGGAAATTGAATCAGTAATTTTAAATCTCTCAGTAAAGAAAAGCCCAAGACCAGATGGTTTCACTGGTGAATTCTTCCAAACATTTAAGGAAGGATTAATGGCACTTAATCTCAAATTCTTGTCAAAATATAAAAAATAAAAGCACTTCCTGACTTATTCTATGAGGCCACTAATACCTTTATACCAAAGTCAGAGAAAAGAACAGACCAATATCACTTACAAATATTAACTCAAGATTGTCAACAAAATACTAACAAATGTCATTAAACAGCACATTAAAATGATCATACACCATGACCAAGAGAGATTTATCCTTGGAATAAAAAGATGGTGCGACATATGAAAATCCATGAATGTTATATACCACACAAAAGAAGCAAAAGATAAAAATCACATGCTCACCTCAATAGATGCAGAAAAACCCTTTGGAAAAATCTGACACACTTTTATGATAAAAATAGTCAACAAACTGGTAACTCAACATAATAAAGGCCATATATCAAAAGCCCAATGGTGAAAACCTGAAAATTTTCCCTCTAAGATCAGGAACAAGACAATGATGCCCATTCTTGCTATTTCTATTCAATATAATACTGGATTTCCTAGCCAGTACAATTAAGGAAGAAAAAGAAATTTTAAATATCCAAACATGAAGGAAGAAGTAAAATAATTTCTGACTACAGAGGACAAGATCTTATATGTAGAAGACCCTAAAGACACAACTACAAAAACTGTTAGAAATAATGGATTCAGTTAAGTTGCAAGATATAAAAGCAACATCCATTTTGTTCTAATACACCAACAAAGAACAATCTCAAAAGGAAATGAAGAAATTATTCCACTTTGTGGTAAAAAAGAATAAAATACTTAGGAATAAACTTAGACAAAGAGGTAAAATACTTGTACACTGAAAACTACAAATCATTGATGAAGGAAATCAAAGAAGACACAAATTAATGAAAATACATTCCACGTTCATGAATCGAAAGACTTAATATTGTTGAAATGTCCACACTACCTAAAGAAATCTTACACATTCAGTGCAATCCCTGTCAAGTTCTTATTGGCAATTTTTACAGAAATAGAAACATCAGTCCTGAAGTTTATATTAAAGTATTAATGAACCCAAATAGTCAAAACAATCTTGAGAAAGAACAGAGCTGGAGCCTTCATATATCCTGATCTCAAAACATATTACAAAGCTACAGTAATCAAAACAGTATGATAGGGCTTCCCTGGTGGCGCAGTGGTTAAGAATCCGCCTGCCAATGCAGGGGACACGGGTTCCAGCCCTGGTCTGGGAAGATCCCACATGCCGCAGAGCAAATGGGCCCGTGAGCCACAACTACTGAGCCTGCGCGTCTGGAGCCTGTGCTCCGCAACAAGAGAGGCCACAATAATGAGAGGCCCACGCACCGCGATGAAGAGTGGCCCCCGCTTGCCACAACTAGAGAAAGCCCTCACACAGAAACGAAGACCCAACACAGCCATAAATAAACAAATAAATAAATATTAAAAAAAAAAAAAAACAGTATGATAGTGGCATTAAGATCGAAGTATATACCAATGGAACAGAATAGAGAAACCAGAAATAAACTCACGCATATATGATGAATTGACATTTGACATGTTGCCATAAATACACAATGGGGAAAGAGTAGCCTCTTCAAAAAAAAATGGTGTTTGGAGAATTGGATAACCACTTGCAAAACACGAAGTACAATCTCTATGTTACATTACACACAAAAATAAACTGAAATAGATTAAAGACTTTAAATGTAATAACTGAAACTGTAAGATTCCTAGAAAACATACAGGAAAATCTTTATGACGTTAGTCTTATCAATAATTTCCTAGATATGACACCAAAGCCACAGAGCAAAAACAGACAAGTGGGACTGCTTCAAACTAAAACATTTTTGCACAGTGAAGAAAACAATCAACAGAGTGAAAAATATTTTCAAACCATTATTTGATAAGAGGTTAATATCCAAAATATATACGGAACTCTTTCAATTCATTAGCAAAAAGAAAAAAAACCAAATAACTCAATTAAAAATGGACAAAATATTTAAATAGACATCTCTTCAAAGAAGACATACAGATGGCCAAAAGGTATACGAAAAGATGTTCAAAATCACTAATTATTGGTGAAATGCAAGTCAAAACCACAATGAAACATCACCTCACATGTGTTAGAATTGCCATTATAAAAAAATACAGAAAAAAAAATTGTTAGTGAGGATGTGGAGAAATTGAAACCTTTGTGCATTGTTGGTGGGAATGTAAAATGATGCAGTCATTATGGCTAATAGTATGGAGGTTCCTCAAAAAATTAAAAATAAAACCACCATATGATTCAGGATTCCCGCTTCTGTGTATTTATCCAAAAGAATTAAAATCAAGATTTGCACTCCCATGATCACAGCAGTGTTATTGGCCATAAAAAGAAACCACCAAAATGCCAATCAGTGGATGAATGAATATAGAAAATGTGGTATACGCATTCAATGGACTATTGTTCAGCCATGAAAGAAAGGAAATCCTGTTGTATACTACAACATGGATGAATCTTGAGGACATTATGCTGTGACATCAAACAGTGACCAGTGGACAAACACTGCATAATTTCACTTACATGAGGCATATAAGATAATCAAACACATAAAAGCAGAGAGTAGAATGTAGGTTGCCAAATGTTGGGGGGAGGGAGAAATAAGGAGTTGTTTTTCAATGAGTGTAATGTTTCTGTCATACAAGATAAAAAAAAATTTCTAAAGATCTGCAGTACAACATTGTGCTTATAGTTTACAATACACTATTGTACACTGAAAAACTTGTTAAGAGGGATGATCTCATGTTATGTGTTTTATTTTACCTATTTAAAAACAACTGTAATTCATTTGTAACCTTCGTATGGACAAGTAGAGTTTAAGCTTTCCATTATTTTCAATTAAATTTCCTTTAAAAATAATTCCTTTTTAAAATTATACAATTAACACACATTCATAAAAATCAGTGAAAGAATACAAAGATACATTAAAAGTTTTAAACTATTTCTCTGTCAATTCTCATTCTTCTTCTGGTTCATCAAATTACCATTGCTAGCAGCCTGGTGTGTACACTTCCATAGCTTTCCCCACATTTATTCAAATATATATGAAAATATAGAGAAATATGTGGGATTTTATACTAACTACTTCACTTTCTCCATAAGAATTGGCTTAACCTATAATTGATATGCCCTTTAAATTAAAATTTCAAATTTCCTGTAACTAAATCTTTTCATGAAATGAAGATTTAGGAACTCACTTTACCTATCTAAACTGTAGCTCCTCTATGGAAAATGTGAATAATAGAACAATACTTTCTACCTTATAGGATCGTTGTGAGGATTAAATGAGGTAACATATATAAAGCAATCCTTGAGGGTCTGGTCCATGCATGTCTGTTATGTTTAGACTAATATTCTCAGCACCTCACCAGTATATGGCACATACTCTGTGTTAGATAAAACTTTGTTGAATATATAAATGGACAACACACATGACAACTGTTAATTATATTATTTCTTTTATTATCTTCAAAATCAACATATAATAAAACATATGATCAAAAACAAGGGGCTTTGTAATAACACAATTTATCAATGTAGAATTTCTTAACAACTTCTGACCACATAAGAAGGAAGGGAACAAGTTTCTGAGAGTGGGGTAAACTAGATCCAAAAAAATGAAATAAATGTAAGACTCAACCAGGAAGATTCATCTCCAGTGCATAATTAAGTACCATAAAAATGATGAAATGTTCTTTTGCTCCATTATTCACCTAATCCTCCCTCATCTTTCAAAACTCAGCCTATTGATAGCTCCTCTAAAAAGGCTTCCCTAAACCCCAGGCTAGATAAGGTGTCCCTCTTCTGTGCTCCTCTAGCATCCTGTCATTATCTCTCTTATTCTACTTACTACACTATATACAGCTGACTGTTCAGCTGACTGAACAACATGGATTTGAACTGTGTGGGTCCACTTATGCACAGATTGTTTTTCAATAAATACAGTACTATAAAATCTGCAGTTGGTTGAACCCATGGATGTGGAACCACGGATACAGAGGGCTAATTATGGGACTTGAGCATCATAGATTTTGGTATCCACCAGTGAGTCCTGGAAATCACCCATGCATACTGAGGGATAATTGGAATCATTTTGTTTTTAACTTGGCTGTTTCTTAAACTAGACTGTAAGATCCATGAGAGTAGAGAAATGGAAGTGATTTGTTTCTATGTTATTCTTACCTAGCATAATACTTGTCATAAGCTCATTTTTAGAATAAACAAATTGGTAGTTAATCAGTTTTAGGCAACTTGTAAATACTAGCTGGGTATTGGTTTAATTATTCTAAATTTCTCAATGGTCAATCTATGCTATACTTTTCCTGGAAAATAATCACTTTAAAACAATCCTTGATATAGCTATAGTATTAAATAACTGGATTTTATATATATATATCTTGAGATATATATATATATCACAATACATCCCAGATGATCACAAAACATTTCCAGAAGGAAGTAGTATAGTGACTAAAAGGAAGGCATTGAAATTAATTGATCTTTATTTAGGACAGTTTATCTGTGTTGGGCACGAAATTATTAATTTTGGATTTATCCTTATTGCCTTCCTTTTCCTTATACTTCTGCCCTCTTCCTCAATCAAACTGATCATATTTTACACAACTGATATTTTATAATGGGGTTCTTTAACTACTGATATACTTAGCCTTATCTACTGTGTTTCATGAAGGCAAAGCATCATATATATTAATTCAGTCCATAATAATTTTAAGTACTTAGTGTATGACTGGCACTTTGCTGAGTGCTAAAGACACGAGAGTGAACAAGATTAATAAAAGTTTAAGTCTCATAGATGAAAGAATATTTTTTTAAAAAACTAGCATGAGTCTATGAAGAAGAAAAATGACTGAAATATAGAATAGAGGGGTGAGAGAGGTAGAGAGGAGAAGAGCTACTTTAAGTGAATCATCAGAGATGATAGGCCTCCTTGACAAGGTGACATTTAGGCAGAGCAGAGGGATCAGAATTTGCAGGAACTCTATGATGAGAAAGAACTTGGCATGGACAAGTAGCCGAATGAAGACTACTGTGTCTGAACCATAGTAATCTAGGGAGACAGTGGTAGGAACTAAGGCAGGAAGAGACTAAATCATGCAGGTCCTTTGCATAAATTATAATGCATTTTATTTCAAGTGACAGAAAACTTTATTCCAAAAGGCTTAAACAATGAGAGAAACTAATTGGCTTGAAATTCCTGTGATAGCTTATCCAGTACCAATTATGCCTTCCAAGGTGTTTAATTCATTCTAATGTTGATACACTTTATGATCCCAAGATGACTGCAAGCAGTTCTTAGAGCTATATGTTTTAGTCAATATGTTCCACAGGAAAGAATGAGTCTTTTTTACCTCACCCACAAGAGAATTTCTAAGAGTCACTCCAGTTGGGTGAGCTTAAGTGACATAAATTAAGTGACTTGAAATAATCACCATGGGCCAGAAAAGAAATATATTTATAGGTTAAGCCTAGTTCAATTCTCTATTCCTGGGAAAAAGAACGGGGTAGAAGGAGTTAAATAAAAGATGCTGCCTAACCAGAAAACGTCACTGAAGACATGCTCACTTGTTATCATTGATCTAAAAAATAGTTGTTTTATTCAGTGAAAATTCAGTGTTATTTCTCCTTCTGAGGAGGCTTCTGAAATAAAGGAAAAGGAAAATAAGATAAATGTGTATACTAGTTACAATGTTCAGAGGAGATTGGACATGAGCTGAAATAAATGAATACAATAAAAGTTTCCTGAGTAAATAAGGGAGTGGGAGAGGGAGGAAAGGAGGATATACTATGGACGTATCTTGTGAGGAAAGACATAGTTTGAGAGAATAATACACGAGCAAATAAATACTGGCCGTACTACTTAACATCCATATAATTTGGTGAGGTCACATATGTTCTCTCTTGTTAGTTTCCTTATCTGTAAAATAGGGATGATAGCAGTAACTACAACATAGGTTGGCTGTATGGATTAAATGATGATATTCAGAAAAATATCTCATATGTAATAGGCATCAGTAAACGACAGATTTGTCTCATTTTTCTTTTCCTCAAAATACAGTCCCTATTTTATCCCCTATAAGATCAGTACCTACATTTCCCAGTTTTTCTGGAAAACATAGATTAGAATCTTTGACGTGAGATTATTGACTTATTTAGTGTGAAGTCTCATAATCACAATTCTTGTTAAAACACAAATATGAGGAGGTAATCTTTTTTATTTTGTTTTTTAGACATCTTTATTGGAGTATAATTGCTTTACAATGGTGTGTCAGTTTCTGCATCATAACAAAGTGAATCAGTTATACATATACATATGTCCGCATATCTCTTCCCTCTTGCATCTCCCTCCCTCCAACCCTCCTATCCTACCCCTCTAGGTGGTCAAAAAGCACCGAGCTGATCTCCTGGTGCTATGCAGATGCTTCCCAATAGCTATCTATTACGTTTGGAAGTGTATATATGCCCATGCCAATCTCTCACTTTGTCCCAGCTACCCTTCCCCCTACCCGTATACTCAAGTCCATTCTCTAGTAGGTCTGCATCTTTATTCCCATCTTAACCCTATGTTCTTCTGACCATTTTCTTTCTTTCTTTTTTTTTTAGATTCCATATATATATGTTAGCATACGGTATTTGTTTTTCTCTTTCTGACTTACTTCACTCTGTATGACAGTCTCTAGGTCCATCCACCTCACTACAAATAACTCAGTTTCGTTTCTTTTAATGGCTGAGTAATATTCCATTGTATATATGTGCCACATCTTCTTTATCCATCCATCTGTTGATGGACACTTAAGTTGCTTCCATGTCCTGGCTATTGTAAATAGAGCTGCAATGAACATTTTGGTACATGACTCTTTCTGAATTATGGTTTTCTCAGGGTATATGCCCAGTAGTGGGATTGCTGGGTCGTACGGTACTTCTATTTTTAGTTTTTTAAGGAACTTCCATACTGTTCTCCATAATGGCTGTATCAATTTACATTCCCACCAAAAGTGCAAGGGGGTTCTCTTTTCTCCACACCCAATACAGCTTTTATTGTTTGTAGATTTTTTGACGATGGCCATTCTGACCGGTGTGAGATGATATCTCATTGTAGTGTTGATTTGCATTTCTCTAATGATTAATGATATTGAGCATTCTTTAATGTGTTTGTTAGCAATCTGTTTATCTTCTCTGCAGACATGTCTATTTAGGTCTTCTGCCCATTTTTGGATTGGGTTGTTTGTTTTTTTGTTATTGAGCTGCATGAGCTGCTTGTAAATTTTGGAGATTAATCCTTTGTCAGTTGCTTCATTTGCAAATACTTTCTCCCATTCTGAGGGTTGTCTTTTGGTCTTGTTTATGGTTTCCTTTTCTGTGCAAAAGCTTTTAAGTTTCATGAGGTCCCATTTGTTTACTTTGTTTTTATTTCCATTTCTCTAGGACGTGGATCAAAAAGGATCTTGCTGTGATTTATGTCATAGACTGTTCTGCCTATGCTTTCCTCCAAGAGTTTGATACTGTCTGGCCTCACACTTAGGTCTTTATTCCATTTTGAGTTTATTTTTGTGTATAGTGTTAGGGGGTGTTCTAATTTCATTCTTTTGCATGTAGCTGTCCAGTTTTCCCAGCACCACTTATTGAAGAGGATGTCTTATCTGTATATTCTTGCCTCCTTTATCAAACATAAGGTGACCATATGTGCGTGGGTTTATCTCTGGGCTTTCTATCCTGTTCCATTGATCTATATTTCTGTTTCTGTGCCAGTACCATACTGTCTTGATTACTGTAGCTTTGTAGTATAGTCTGAAATCAGGGAGCCAGATTCCTCCAGCTCCGTTTTTCTTTCTCAAGATTGCTTTGGCTATTCGGGGTCTTTTGTGTTTCCATACAAATTGTGAAATTTTTTGTTCTAGTTCTGTGAAAAATGCCAGTGGTAGTTTGATAGGGGTTGCATTGAATCTGTAGATTGCTTTGGGTAGTAGAGTCATTTTCAAAATGTTGATTCTTCCAATCCAAGAACATGGTATATCTCTCCATCTACTTGTATCATCTTTAATTTCTTTCATCAGTGTCTTATAATTTTGTGCATACAGGTCTTTTGTTTCCTTAGGTAGGTTTATTCCTAGATATTTTATTCTTTTTGTTGCAATGGTAAATGGGAGTGTTATCTTAATTTCACTTTCAGATTTTTCAGGATTAGTTTATAGGAATGCAAGAGATTTCTGTGCATAATTTTGTATCCTGCTACTTTACCAAATTCATTGATTAGCTCTAGTAGTTTTCTGGTAGCACCTTTAGGATTCTCTATGTATAGTATCATGTCGTCTGCAAACAGTGACAGATTTACTTCCTATTTTCGGATTTGGATTCCTTTTATTTCTATTTCTTCTCTGATTGCTGTGGCTATAACTTCCAAAACTATGTTGAATAAGAGTGGTGAGAGTGGGCAACCTTGTCTTGTTCCTGATCTTAGTGGAAATGGTTTCAGTTTTTCACCATTGGGGACAATGTTGGCTGTGGGTTTGTCATATATGGCCTTTATTATGTTGAGGTAAGTTCTCTCTATGGCTACTTTCTGGAGGGTTTTTATCATAAATGGGTGTTGAATTTTGTCGAAAGCTTTCTCTTCATCTATTGAGATGATCGTATGGTTTTTCTCCATCAACTTGTTAATATGGTGTATCATATTGATTGATTTGCACATATTGAAGAATCCTTGCATTCCTGGGATAAACCCCACTTGATCCTGCTGTATGATCCATTTAATGTGCTGTTGGATTCTGTTTGCTAGTATTTTGTTGAGGATTTTTGCATCTATGTTCATCTGTGATATTGGTCTGTAGTTTTCTTTCTTTGTGACATCTTTCTCTGGTTTTGGTATTAGGGTGATGGTGGCTTCGTAGAATGAGTTTGGGAGTGTTCCTCCCTCTGCTATATTTTGGAAGAGTTTGAGAAGTATAGGTGTTAACTATTCTCTACGTTTTTTATAGAATTCGCTTGGGAAGCCATCTGGTCTTGGGCTTTTGTTTGTTGGAAGATTTTTAATCACAGTTTTAATTTCAGTGCTTGTGTTTGGTCTGTTCACATTTTCTATTTCTTCCTGGTTCAATCTCGGAAGGTTGTGTTCTAAGAATTTGTTCATTTCTTCCAGGTTGTCCATTTTATTGGCATAGAGTTGCTTGTAGTAATGTCTCATGATCCTTTCTATTTCTGCAGTGTCAGTTGTTACTTCTCCTTTTTCATTTCTAATTCTATTGATTTGAGTCTTCTCCCCTTTTTTCATGATGAGTCTGGTTAATGGTTTATCCATTTGGTTTATCTTCTCAAAGAACCAGCTTTTATGTATATTGATCTTTGCTATCGTTTCTTTCCTTTCTTTTTCATTTATTTCTGTTCTGATCATTATGATTTCTTTCCTTCTGCTAAATTTGGGGGTTTTTTGTTCTTCTTTCTCTAATTGCTTTAGGTGCAAGGTTAGGTTGTTTATTTGAGATGTTGCTTGTTTCTTAAGGTAAGATTGTATTGCTATAAACTTCCCTCTTAGAACTGTTTTTGCTGCATCCCATAGGTTTTGGGTCTTCGTGTCTTCATTGTCATTTGGTTCTAGGTGTTTTTTGATTTCCTCTTTGATTTTTTCCATGATCTCTTGGTTATTAATTAGTGTGTTGTTTAGCCGCCCTGTGTTTGTATTTCTCACAGGTCTTTTCCTGTAATTGATATCTAGTCTCATAGTGTTGTGGTCGGAAAAGATACTTGATATGATCTCAATTTTCTTAAATTTACCAAGGGTTGATTTGTGACCCAAGATATGATCTATCCTGGAGAATGTTCCATGAGCACTTGAGAAAAATGTGTATTCTGTTGTTTTTGGGTGGAATGTCCTATAAATATCAATTAAGTCCATCTTGTTTAATGTATCATTTAAAGCTTGTGTTTCCTTATTTATTTTCATTTTGGATGATCTGTCCATTGGTGAAAGTAGGGTGTCAAAGTCCCCTACTATGATTGTGTTACTGTCAATTTCCCCTTTTATGGCTGTTAGTATTTGCCTTATGTGTTGAGGTGCACCTATGTTGGGTGCATAAATATTTACAATTGTTATAACTTCTTCTTGGATCAATCCCTTGATCAGTATGTAGTGTCCTTCTTTGTCTCTTGTAATTGTCTTTTTTTTAAAATCTATTTTTTCTGATATGAGAATTGCTGCTCCAGCTTTCTTTTGATTTCCATTTGCATGGAATATCTTTTTCCATCCCCTCACTTTCAGTCTGTATGTGTCCCTAGGTCTGAAGTGCATCTCTTGTAGACAGCATATATACTGGTCTTCTTTTTGTATCCATTCAGCCTGTCTATGTCTTTTGGTTGGAGCATTTAATCCGTTTACATTTAAGGTAAGTATCAATATGTATGTTCCTATTACCATTTTCTTAATTGTTTTGAGTTTGTTATTTTACGTCTTTTCCTTCTCTTGTGTTTCCTGCCTAGAGAATTTCCTTTAACGTTTGTTGTTAAGTTGGTTTGTTGGCGCTGAATTCTCTTTGCTTTTGCTGGTCTCTAAAGCTTTTAATTTCTCCATCAAATCTGAATGAGATCCTTGCTGGGTAGAGTAATCTTGGTTGTAGGTTTTTCTCCTTCATCACTTTAAATATGTCCTACCACTCCCTCCTGGCTTGCAGAGTTTCTGCTGAAAGGTCAGCTATTAACCTTATGGGGATTCCCTCGTGTGTTATTTGTTGTTTTTCCCGTGCTGCTTTTAATTTTTTTCTTTGTATTTTATTTTTGATAGTTTAATTAATATGTGTCTTGGCGTGTTTCTTCTTGGATTTATCCTGTATGGGACTCTCTGTGCTTCCTGGACTTGATTAGCTCTTTCCTTTCCCGTATTAGGGAAGTTTTTAACTATAATCTCTTCAAATATTTTCTCAGTCCCTTTAGTTCTCTCTTCTTCTTCTGGGTCGCCTATAATTCGAATGTTGGTGCGTTTAATGTTGTCCCAGAGGTCTCTGAGAGTGTCCTCAATTCTTTTCATTCTTTTTCTTTATTCTGCTCTGTTATAGTTATTTGCACTATTTTATCTTCCAGGTCACTTATCCTCTCTTCTGCCTCAGTTATTCTGGTATTGATACCTTCTAGAAAATTTTTAATTTCATTTATTGTGTTGTTCGTCACTGTTTGTTTGCTCTTCAGTTCTTGTAGGTCCTTGTTAAACGTGTCTTGTATTTTCTCCATTCTACTTTCCAAATTTTGGATCATCCTTACTATCATTATTCTGAAATCTTTTTCAGGTAGACTGCCTATTTACTCTTCTTTTGTTATGTCTGGTGGGTTTTTGCCTTGCTCCTTCATCTGCTGTGTGTTTCTCTGTCTTCTCATTTTGCTTAACTTAACGTGTTTGGTGTCTCCTTTTTGCGGGCTGCAGATTCGTAGTTTCCATTGTTTTTGGTGTCTGTCCCCAGTGGCTAAGGTTGGTTCAGTGGGTTGTGTAGGCTTCCTTGTGGCGGGGACTAGTGCCTGTGTTCTGGTGGAGGAGGCTGGATCTTTTCTTTCTGGTGGACCCATCCACGTCTGGTGGTGAGTTTTTGGGTGTCTGTGGCCTTATCATGATTTTAGGCAGCCTCTCTGCTAATGTATGGGGTTGTGTTCCTGTCTTGCTAGTTGTTTGGCATAGGGTGTACAGCACTGTAAGTTGCTGGTTGTTGAGTGGAGCTGAGTGTTGACGTTGAGGTGGATATCCCTGGGAGATTTTCGCCATTTGATATTACATGGTTCCAGGAGGTCTCTTGTGGACCAATATCCTGAACTCGGGTCTCCCACCTCAGAAGTACAGACCTGACACCTGGTCAGAGCTACAAGACCCTTCCAGCCACACGGCCCAGAAGAAAAGGGAGAAAAGAAGAAAGAATGAAAAAAAAATTCATATAAAATAAAGTTATTAAAATAAAAAATAAAAATTATTTTAAAAATAATAAAAAATAATTTAAAAAGAAAAAGAAAGAATGAAAGAAGAGAGAAACCAAACCAAAAGACAAATCCACCGGGGTGGGTGGAGAAGAAGATGGTGGAAGAGTAAAACGTGGAGATCACCTTCCTTCCCACAGATACATTAGAAATACATCTACAAGTGGAACTGCTCCTACAGAACACCCACTGAACGCTGGCAGAAGACGTCAGACCTCCCAAAAGGCAAGAAACTCCCCACGTACTTGGGTAGGGCAAAAGAAAAAAGAAATAACAGAGACAAATAATAGGGACGGGACCTGCACCTGTGGGAGGGAGCCGTGAAGGAGGAAAGGTTTCCACGCACTAGGAAGCCCCTTCACGGGCAGAGACTGTGGGTGGCAGAGGGGGGAAGCTTCGGAGTCACGGAGGAGAGCACAGCCACAGGGGTGCGGAGGGCAAAGTGGAGAGACTCCCGCACAGAGGCTCGGCGCCGAGCAGCACTCACCAGCCCGAGAGGCTTGTCTGCTCACTCGCCGGGGCGGGCGGGGGCTGGGAGCTGAGGCTCGGGCTTCGGTCGGATCACAGGGAGAGAACTGGGGTTGGCGGCATGAACATAGCCTGAAGGGGTTAGTGCACCACAGCTAGCTAGGAGTGAGTCCGAGAAAAAGTCTGCAGCTGCCGAAGAGGCAAGAGACTTTTTCTTCCCTCTTTGTTTCCTGGTGTGCGAGGAGAGGGGATTCAGAGCGCCGCCTAAACGAGCTCCAGAGACAGGCGTGAGCCGCGGTTATCAGCGCGGATCCCACAGCAACAGGGGCGCAGAGGGAAAAGTGGAGAGATTCCCGCACAGAGGAGCGGTGCTGACCTGCACTCACCAGCCCGAGAGGCTTGTCTGCTCAACCGCCTGGGCGGGTGGGGGCTGGGAGCTGAGGCTCGGGCTTCGGTCGGATCGCAGGGAGAGGACTGGGGTTGACGGCGTGAACACAGCCTGAAGAGGTTAGCACACCACAGTTGGCTGGGAGGGAGTCTGGGAAAAAGTCTGCAGCTGCCGAAGAGGCAAGAGACTTTTTCTTGCCTCTTTGTTTCGCGGTGCACAAGGAGAGGGGATTCAGAGCGCTGCCTAAACGAACTCCAGAGATGGGTGCGAGCTGCGGCGATCAGCGCGGACCCCAGAGACGGGCATGAAACGCTGCTGCTGCCGCCACCAAGAAGCCTGTGTGCGAGCACAGGTCACTCTCCACACAGCCCCTCCCGGGAGCCGGTGCAGCCCACCACGGCCAGGCTCCCGTGATCCGGGGAAAACTTCCCCAGCAGAACGCACGGCGCGACTCGGGCTGGTGCAACGTCACGCCGGCCTCGGCCGCCACAGGCTCGCCCCGCATCCGTATCCCTCCCTCCTCCCGGCCTGACTGAGCCAGAGCCCCTGAAGCAGCTGCTCCTTTAACCCCGTTCTGTCTGGGCGGGGAACAGACGCCCTCAGGCGACGTACACGCAGAGGCGAGTCCAAATCCAAAGCTGAACCCCGGGAGCTGTGCGAACAAAGAAGAGAAAGGGAAATCTCTCCCAGCAGCCTCAGAAGCAGCAGATTAAAACTCCACAAACAACTTGATGTGCCTGCATCTGTAGAATACCTGAATAGACAACGAATCATCACAATTTCAGGAGGTGGACTTTGGGAGCAGGATATATTAATTTTTCCCCTTTTCCTTTTTTTGTGAGTGTATATGTATACGCTTCTGGGTGAGATGTTGTCTGTATAGCTTTGCTTTATAATAGCTTTATTTTACTTCACTATATTTTATCCTCTTTCTTTCTTTTTTTCTATTTTTTCTCCCTTTTACTCTGAGCCGTGTGGATGAAAGGCTCTTGATGCTCCAGCCAGGCATCAGGGCTGTGCCTCTGAGGTGGGAGAGCCAACTTCAGGACACTGGTCCACAAGAGACCTCCCAGCTCCACCTAATACCAAACGGCAAAAATCTCTCAGAGATCTCCATCTCAACATCAAGACCCAGCTTCACTCAACGACCAGCAAGATACAGTGCAGGACACCCTATGCCAAACAACTAGCAAAACAGGAACACAGCCCCATCCATTAGCAGAGAGGCTGCCTAAAATCATAATAAGGCCACAGACACCCCAAAATACACCACCACACGTGGACGTGCCCACCAGAAAGACAAGATCCAGCCTCATCCACCAGAACACAGGCACTAGTTCCCTCTACCAGGAAGCCTACACAACCCACTGAACCAACCTTAGCCACTGGAGACAAATACCAAAAACAACGGGAACTACGAACCTGCAGCCGGTGAAAAGGAGACCCCAAACACAGTGAGATAAGCAAAATGAGACGACAGAAAAACACACAGCAGATGAAGGAGCAGGGTCAAAACACACCAGACCTAACAAATGAAGAGGAAATAGGTAGTCTACCTGAAAAAGAATTCAGAATAATGATAGTAAGGATGATCCAAAATCTTGGAAATAGAATAGACAAAATGCAAGAAACATTTAACAAGGACGTAGAAGAACTAAAGAGGAAACAAGCAACGATGAAAAACACAATAAATGAAATTAAAAATACTCTAGATGGGAACAATAGCAGAACAACTGAGGCAGAAGAACGCATAAGTGACCTGGAAGATAAAATGGTGGAAATAACTACTGCAGAGCAGGATAAAGAAAAAAGAATGAAAAGAACTGAGGACAGTCTCAGAGACCTCTGGGACAACATTAAACGCACCAACATTCGAATTATAGGGGTCCCAGAAGAGGAAGAGAAAAGGAAAGTGTCTGAGAAAATATTTGAAGAGATTATAGTTGAAAACTTCCCTAATATGGGAAAGGAAATAGTTAATCAAGTCCTGGAAGCACAGAGAGTCCCATACAGGATAAATCCAAGGAGAAACACGCCAAGACACATATTAATCAAACTGTCAAAAATTAAATATAAAGAAAACATATTAAAAAGCAGCAAGGGAAAAACAACAAATAACACACAAGGGAATCCCCATAAGGTGAACAGCTGATCTTTCAGCAGAAACTCTGCAAGCCAGAAGGGAGTGGCAGGATATACTTAAAGTGATGAAGGAGAAAAACCTACAACCAAGATTACTCTACCCAGCAAGGATCTCATTCAGATTTGATGGAGAAATTAAAACCTTTACAGACAAGCAAAAGCTGAGAGAGTTCAGCACCACCAAACCAGCTTTAGAACAAATGCTAAAAGAACTTCTCTAGGCAAGAAACACAAGAGAAGGAAAACACCTACAATAACAAACCCAAAACATTTAAGAAAATGGAAATAGGAACATACATATCAATAATTACCTTAAACGTAAATGGATTAAATGCTCCCACCAAAAGACACAGACTGGCTGAATGGATACAAAAACAAGACCCATATATATGCTGTCTACAAGAGACCCACATCAGACCTAGAGACACATACAGACTGAAGGTGAGGGGATGGAAAAATATTCCATGCAAATGGAAATCAAAAGAAAGCTGGAGTATCATTTCTCCTATCAGACAAAATAGACTTTAAAATAAAGACTATTACAAGAGACAAAGAAGGACACTATATAATGATCAAGGGATCGATCCAAGAGGAAGGTATAACAATTGTAAATATTTATGCACCCAACATAGGAGCACCTCAATACATAAGGCAAATACTAACAGCCATAAAAGGGGAAATCGACAGCAACACAATCATAGTAGGGGCTTTAACACCCCACTTTCACCAATGGACAGATCATCCAAAATGAAAATAAATAGGGAAACACAAGCTTTAAATAATACATTAAACAAGATGGATTTAATTGATATTTATAGGACATTCCACCCAAAAACAACAGAATACACATTTTTCTCAAGTGCTCATGGAACATTCTCCAGGATAGATCATATCTTGGGTCACAAATCAAGCCTTGGTACATTTAAGAAAATTGAAATCGTATCAAGTATCTTTTCCCACCACAACGCTATGAGACTAGATATCAATTACAGCAAACGATCTGTAAAAAATACAAACACATGGAGGCTACACAATACACTACTTAATAACAAAGTGATCACTGAAGAAATCAAAGGGGAAATCAAAAAATACCTAGAAATAAATGACAATGGAGACACAACGACCCAAAACCTATGGGATGCAGCAAAAGCAGTGTTACGAAGGAACTTCATAGCAATACAAGCCTACCTCAAGAAACAGGAAACATCTCAAATAAACAATGTAACCTTGCACCTGAAGCAATTAGAGAAAGAAGAACAAAAAAACCCCAAAGCTAGCAGAAGGAAAAAAAATCATAAAGATCAGATCAGAAATAAATGAAAAAGAAATAAAGGAAACAATAGCAAAAATCAATGAAACTAAAAGCTGGTTCTTTGAGAAGATAAACAAAATTGATAAACCATTAGCCAGACTCATCAAGAGAAAAAGGGAGAAGACTCAAATCAATAGAATTAGAAATGAAAAAGGAGAAGTAACCACTGACACTGCAGAAATACAAACGATCATGAGAGATTACTACAAGCAACTCTATGCCAATAAAATGGACAACCTGGAAGAAATGGACAGACTCTTAGAAATGCACAACCTGCCGAGACTGAACCAGGAAGAAATAGAAAATATGAACAGACCAATCACAAGCACTGAAATTGAAACTGTGATTTAAAATCTTCCAATACACAAAAGCCCAGGACCAGATGGCTTCACAGGCGAATTCTATCAAACATTTAGAGAAGAGTCAACACCTATCCTTCTCAAACTCTTCTAAAATATTGCAGAGGGAGGAACACTCCCCAACTCATTCTACGAGGCCACCATCACCCTGATACCAAAACCAGACAAAGATGCCACAAAGAAAGAAAACTACAGGCCAATATCACTGATGAACATAGATGCAAAAATCCTCAACAAAATAATAGCAAACAGAATCCAACAACACATTAAAAGGATTATACACCATGATCAAGTGGGATTTATTCCAGGAATGCAAGGATTCTTCAATATACGCAAATCAATCAACGTGATACATCTTATTAACAAATTGAAGGAGAAAAACCATATGATCATCTCAATAGATGAAGAGAAAGCTTTCGACAAAATTCAACACCCATTTATGATAAAAGCCCTGCAGAAAGTAGGCATAGAGGGAACTTTCCTCAACATAATAAAGGCCATATATGACAAACCCACAGCCAACATTGTCCTCAATGGTGAAAAACTGAAACCATTTCCACTAAGATCAGGAATAAGACAAGGTTGCCCACTCTCACCACTATTATTCTACATAGCTTTGGAAGTGTTAACCACAGCAATCAGAGACGAAAAAGAAATAAAAGGAATCCAAATCGGAAAAGAAGAAGTAAAGCTGTCACTGTTTGCAGATGACATGATACTATACATAGAGAATCCTCAAGATGCTACCAGAAAACTACTAGAGCTAATCAATGAATTTGGTAAAGTAGCAGGATACAAAATTAATGAACAGAAATCTCTTGCATTCCCATACACTAATGATGAAAAATCTGAAAGTGAAATTAGGAAAACACTCCCGTTTACCATTGCAACAAAAGAATAAAATATCTAGGAATAAACCTACCTAAGGAGACAAAAGACCTGTATGCAGAAAATTATAGGACACTGATGAAAGAAATTAAAGATGATACAAATAGATGGAGAGATATACCATGTTCTTGGATTGGAAGAATCAACATTGTGAAAATGACTCTGCTACACAAAGCAATCTACAGATTCAATGCAATCCTTATCAAACTACCACTGGCATTTTTCACAGAACTAGAACAAAAAATTTCACAATTTGTGTGGAAACACAAAAGACCCCGAATAACCAAAGCAATCTTGAGAACGAAAAATGTAGCTAGAACAATCAGACTCCCTGACTTCAGACTATACTACAAAGCTACAGTAATCAAGACAGTTTTGTACTGGCACAAAAACAGAAATATAGATCAATGGAACAGGATAGAAAGCCCAGAGATAAGCCCACGCACATACGGTCCCCTTATCTTTGATAAAGGAGGCAAGCATATACAGTGGAGAAAAGACAGCCTCTTCAATAAGTGGTGCTGGGAAAACAGCACAGGTACATGTAAAAGTATGAAATTAGAACACTCCCTGACACCATACACAAAAATAAACTCAAAATGGATTAAAGACCTAAGTGTAAGGCCAGACACTATCAAACTCTTAGAGGAAAACATAGGCAGAACACTCTATGACATAAATCACAGCAAGATCCTTTTTGACCCAGGTCCTAGAGAAATGGAAATAAAAACACAAATAAACAAATGGGACCTAATGAAACTTAAAAGCTTTTGCACAGCAAAGGAAACCATAAACAAGACCAAAAGACAACCCTCAGAATGGGAGAAAATATTTGCAAATGAAGCAACTGACAAAGGATTAATCTCCAAGATTTGCAAGCAGCTCATGCTGCTCAATAGCAAAAAAACAAACAACCCAATCCAAAAATGGGCAGAAGACCTAAATAGACATTTCTCCAAAGAAAATATCCAGATGGCCAACAGACACATGAAAGAATGCTCAACATCATTAATCATTAGAGAAATGCAAATCAAAACTACAATGAGGTGTCATCTCACACCAGTCAGAATGGCCATCATCAAAAAATCTAGAAACAATAAATGCTGGAGAGGGTGTGGAGAAAAGGGAACACTCTTGCACTGTTGGTGGGAATGTAAATTGATACAGCCACTATGGAGAACAGTATGGAGGTTTCTTAAAAAACTACAAATAGAACTACCATACGACCCAGCAATCCCACTCCTGGGCATATACCCTGAGAAAACCATAATTCAGAAAGAGTCATGTACCAAAATATTCATTGCAGCTCTGTTTACAATAGCCAGGACATGGAAGCAACCTAGGTGTCCATCATCAGATGAATGGATAAAGAAGATGTGGCACATATATACAATGGAATATTACTCAGCCATAAAAAGAAATGAAATGGAGGTATTTGTAATGAGGTGGATGGAGTTAGAGTCTGTCATACAGAGTGAAGTAAGTCAGAAAGAGAAAAACAAATACAGTATGCTAACACATATATATGGAATCTAAGGGGAAAAAAAAGTCATGAAGAACCTAGTGACAAGACGGGAATAAAGACACAGACCTACTAGAGAATGGACTTGAGGATATGTGGAGGGGGAGGGGTGAGATGTGACAGGGTGAGAGAGTGTCTTGGACATATATACACTACCAAATGTAAAATAGATAGCTAGTGGGAAGCAGCCACATAGCACAGGGAGATCAGCTCGGTGCTTTGTGACCACCTAGAGGGGTGGGATAGGGAGGGTGGGAGGGAGGGAGATGCAAGAGGGAAGAGATATGGGAACATATGTATATGTATAACTGATTCACTTTGTTATAAAGCAGAAAGTAACACACCATTGTAAAGCAATTATACTTCAATAAAGATGGTAAAAAAGATACAATACAAAAGAAGAATAGATGCAAAAGAATCTATGACACTAAGAGCTACTTCCTCAAAAAGATAAACAAAATTGACCAACACTCAGCCAGACTCATCAAGGACAAAAGAGCGTGGACGTAAATGAATAAAATCAGAAATGAAAAAGGAGAAGTTACAACTGACACCATAGAAATACAAAGGATCATAAGAGACTACTACAAACAACTATATGCCAATAAAATGGACAACCTAGAAGAAATGGAGAAATTCCTAGAAATATACTGTCTCCAAAGTTGAACCAGGATGAAATAGAAAATATGAACAGACCAATGCCAATAATGAACTTGAATCACTAATTAACAAAAAAAAAAAAACTCCAACAACCAAAAGTGCAAGACCAAATTCTTCACAGGTAAATTCTATGAAACAGAGAAGAGTTAACACCTATACTTCTGAAACTATTCCAAAAAATAGCAGAGGAAGGAACACTTCCGAACTCATTATATGAGGCCACCATCACCCTGATACAAAAACCAGACAAAGATATCACCAAATAAGAAAAGTGCAGGCCAATAACACTGATGAACATAGATGCAAAAATCCACAACAAAATACTAACAAGTTGACTCCAACAATACATTAAAAGGATCATACACCATGATCAAGTGGGATTTATCCCAGGGATGCAAAGGATTATGAATATCCACAAATCTGTCATTGTGATACACCACATTAACAAATTCAAGAATAAAAATCATCTGACCATCTCAATAGATGCAGAAAAACTTTTCATAAAATTCAGCATTCATTTATGATTAAAAAATAACTTTTCAGAAAGTGGGCATAAGTGGAAGGAAAACTCCCAAATGCATTCAGTGAGGCCACCATCGCCCTGATACCAAAACCAGACAAAGATACCACAGAAAAAAGAAAACTACAGGCCAATATCACTGATGAACATAGACGTAAGAAACATCAGCAAAATACTAGCAATCCGAATCCAACAATACATTAAAAGGATCATACACCATGATCAAGTGGGATTTATCCCACGGACGCAAGGATTTTTCAACATCCACAAATCAATGTGATACACCACATCAACAAATTGAAGGATAAAAACCATATGATCATCTCAATAGATGCAGAAAAACTTTTGAAAAACTTCAGTACCCATTTATGATAAAAACTCTCCAGAAACTGGGCATAGAGGGAACATACCTCAGCATAACAAAGGTCATATACGACCAACCTACAGCTAACCTCATACTCAATGGTGAAAAAGTGAAAACATTTCCTCTAAGATCAGGAACAAGATAAAGATGTCCACTCTGGCCAGTTTTATCAACATAGTTTTGGAAGTCCTACTAAGGCATTGAGAGAAGCAAAATAAAAGGAATCCAAAATGGAAAAAAAGAAGTTAAACTGTCACTGTTCGTAGATGACATGATACCATACATAGAAGATCGTAAAGATGCAACCAGAAAAACACTAGAACTCATCAATGAATTTGGTAAAGTTGCAGGTTACAAAATTAATACACAGAAATCTGTTGCATTGCTATACACTAAAAACAAAAGATCAGAAAGAGAAATTCAAGAAACAATCTCATTTATCATTACATCAAAAAGAATAAAATACCTAGGAATACACCTACCTAAGGAGACAAAATACCTGTACTCTGAAAAATATAAGATGCTGATGAAAGAAATCAAAGAAGACAATAACAGATGGAAAGATATACCATGTTCGTGGAATAGAAGAATCAATATTGCCAAAATGACTATACTACCCAAGGCAATCTACAGATTCAATGCAATCCCTATCAAATTACCAATGGCATTTTCCACAGAACTAGAACAAAAAATCTTAAAATTTTTATGCAGACACAGAAGACCCAGAATAGCCAAAGCAATCTTGAGAAAGAAAAACGGAGCTGGAAGAATCAGGCTCCCTGACTTCTGACTATACTACAAAATTATAGTCATCAAAACAGGATGGTACTGGCACAAAAATAGAAATATAGATTAATGGAACAGGATAGAAAGCTCAAAAATAATCCCATGCACCTATGGTCAATTAATCTATGACAAAGGAGGAAAATCTACATAATGGTGGAAAGACAGTCCCTTCAATAAGTGATGGTGGGAAAGCTGGACAGGTATGTGTTTAAAAAAATGAAATTAGATCATTCTTTAACACCATACACAAAAAAGAGCTAAAAATGGATTAAGATACCTAAATGTGACACTTGACACTATAAAATACCTAGAGGAAAACATAGGCAGAACACTCTCCGACATAAATTGCAGCAATATCTTTTTCAATTGGTCTCCCAGAGTAATAGAAATAGTAACAAAAATAAACAAATGGGACTTAATTAAACTCAAAAGGCTTTGCACAGTAAAGGAAACCATAAACAAAACAAAAAGGCAACCCACAGATTGGGAGAAAATATTTGTAAATGATGTGACTGACAAGGGATTAGCCTCCAAAATTTACAAACAGCTCATGAGGCTTAATATCATCAAAAAAGAACCAAAACAAACAAACAATCATAAAAAGGGCAGAATACCTAAATAGACACTTCTCCAAAGAAGACATATATATGGCCAATAGGCAAATGAAAAGATGTTCAACATCGCTAATTATTCGAGAAATGCAAATCAAAACTACAATGAAATATCACCTCACACCAGTCAAAATGGCTATCATCAAAAAATCCACAAACAGTAAATGCTGGAGAGGGTGTGGAGAAAAGGGCACCCTCCTACACTGTTGGTGAAAAGGTAAATTGGTACAGCCACTATGGAGAACAGCACAGAAGTTCCTTAAAAAACTAAAAATAGAGCTACAGTAATGACCCTGAAATCCCACTCCTGGGCATATATCCAGAGAAAAACATGGTCCAAAAGATACATGCACCCCGATATTCATTGCAGCACTGTATACAATACCCAAGACATAGAAGCAACCTAAATGTCCATTGACAGAGGAATGGATAAAGTAGATGTGGTATATATATACAATGGAATATTATTCAGCCATTAAAATGAATAAAATAATGACATTTGCAGCAACATGGATGGATCTAGAGATGGTCATACGGAGTGAAGTAAATCAGAGAAAGAGAAATATCGTATAACTCTTATACGAGGAATCTAAAAAGAACTGATACAAATGAACTTATTTACAAAACAGAAAGAGACTCAGAGACTTAGAGAACAAACTTACGGTTACCCAGGGGGAAGGATGGGGGGAAGTGATAGTCAAGGAGTTTGGAATTGACATGTGCACACTACTATGTTTAAAATGGATAACCAAATGGACCCTCAAGATGGTGGAGGAGTAAGATATAGAGATCGCCTTCCTCCCCACAAATACATCAAAAATACATCTACATGTGGAACAACTTCTACAGAACACCTACTGAACACTGGCAGAAGACCTCAGACTTCCCAAAAGGCAAGAAACTCCCCAACGTACCTGGGTAGGGCCAAAGAAAAAAAAAAACAGAGAAAAAGGAAGAGGGACAGGACCTGCATCTCTGAGAGGGAGCTGGGAAGGAGGAAAATATTCCACATACTAGGAAGCCCCTTCACTGGCAGAGACGGTGGGTGGGAGGGAGGGGAGCTTCAGAGCCATGGAGGAGAGCTCAGCAACAAGGGTGCAGAGGGCAAAGCAGAGAAATTCCTGCACAGAGGATTGGTGCTGACCAGCACTCACCAGCCTGAGAGGCTTGTCTGCTCATCTGCTGGGGCGGGTGGGGGCTGGGAGCTGAGGCTTGGGCTTCATAGGTCAGATCCCTGGGAGAGGACTGTGGTTGGCTGCATGAACACAGCCTGAAGGGGACAAGTGTGTCACAGTTAACGGGGAGGGAGTCTAGGAAAAAGTCTGGAACTGCCTAAGAGTCAAGAGACCATTGTTTTGGGGTGTGCAAGGAGAGGGGATTCCTTCCCTGACTGCCCACAGAAGGCAGAGCACCACCTAAATGAGCTCCAGAGATGGGCGAAAGCCATGGCTATAAGCTTGGACCCCAGAGACGGACATGAAATGCTAAAACTGCTGCTGCAGCCACCAAGAATCCTGTGTGCAAGCACAGGTCACTATCCACACTTCCCCCCCAGGAGCCTGTGCAGCCTGCCACTGCCAGGGTCCCGTGATCTAGGAACAACTTCCAGAGGAAAAACATGCATGCCTCAGGCTGTTGCAACATCTTGTCGGCCTCTGCCGCTGTAGGCTCAACTGCATTCCAGTTATAACTACCATACCCCTCCCTCCCCCTGTCATGACTGAGCCAGAGCCCCCTAATCAGCTGTTGCTTTAACCCTGTCCTGTCTGGGTGGGAACAGAAGCCTGAGGGCAACCTACATGCAGAGGTGGGACCAAAACCAAAGCTGAATTCGTGGAGCTGTGCAAGCAAAGAACAGAAAAGTAAATTTCTCCGTGCAGACTCAGGAGCAGTAGATTAAATCCTGACAATCAACTTGAGGTACTCTGCATCTGTGGAATACCTGAATAGACAATGAATCAAACCAAAATTGAGGCAGTGAACTTTGGGAGGAACTGTAGACTTGGGGTTTGCTTTCTGCAACTGACTTGTTTCTGATTTTTATGTTTACCTTAGTATAGTTTTTAGTGCTTGTTATCATTGGTGGATTTGTTTATTGGGTTTGATGCTTTCTTCTTTTTTATTACTTTTTTTTTTATTTTAATAATTTTTTAATTTTTTTTATTTTAATTACATTATTTTATTATTTTCGTTCTTTTTTCTCACTTTCCTTCTGAGCTGTGTGGCTGACAGTGTCTTGGTGCTCCAGCCTAGTGTCAGGCCTGAGCCTCTGAGGAGGGAGAGCTGAGTTCAGGACATTGGACCACCAGAGACCTCACAGCCCCATGTAATATCAATTGGTGAGAGCTCTCCCAGAGATCTCTGTCTCAACACTAAGACCCACCTCCACCCAGCGGCCAGCAAGTTCCAGTGCTGGCGGCCCCATGCCAAATACCTAGCAAGACAGGATCAAAACCCCACCCGGGAGGGAGGGGCAAGATGGCGGAAGAGTAAGACGCGGAGATCACCTTCCTCCCCACAGATACATGAGAAATACATCTACACGTGGAACTGCTCCTACAGAACACCCACTGAACGCTGGCAGAAGACGTCAGACCTCCCAAAAGGCAAGAAAATCCCCACGTACTTGGGTAGGGCAAAAGAAAAAAGAAATAACAGAGACAAAAGAATAGGGACGGGACCTGCACCAGTGGGAGGGAGCTGTGAAGGAGGAAAGGTTTCCACACACTAGGAAGCCCCTTCGTGGGCAGAGACTGCGGGTAGCAGAGGGGGGAAGCTTCGGAGCCACGGAGGAGAGCGCAGCCACATTGGTGCGGAGGGCAAAGCGGAGATTCCCGCACAGAGGAGCGGTGCCGACCAGCACTCACCAGCCCGAGAGGCTTGTCTGCTCAGCCGCCGGGGCGGGTGGGGCCTGGGAGCTGGGGCTCGGGCTTTGGTGCTAGCCGGGAGGGAGTCCGGGAAAAAGACTGCGGCTGCCAAAGAGGCAAGAGAATTTTTCTTGCCTCTTTGTTTCGCGGCACGCAAGGAGAGGGGATTCAGAGCGCCGCCTAAACGAGCTCCAGAGACGGGCGCGAGCCGCGGCTATCAGCGCGGATCCCACAGCAACAGGGACGCAGAGGGAAAAACGGAGAGATTCCCGCACAGAGGCTCGGCGCCGAGCAGCACTCACCAGCCCGAGAGGCTTGTCTGCTCACCCGCCGGGGCGGGCGGGGGCTGGGAGCTGAGGCGCGGGCTTCGGTCGGATCCCAGGGAGAGGACTGGGGTTGGCTGCGTGAACACAGCCTGAAGGGTCTAGCGCACCACAACTAGCCGGGAGGGTGCACGAGAAAAAGTCTGCAGCTGCCGAAGAGGCAGGAGACTTTTTCTTGCCTCTTTGTTTCATGGCGTGCAAGGAGAGGGGATTCAGAGTGCCACTTAAACGAACTCCAGAGATGAGCGCGAGCCGCGGCTATCAGCGCGGACCCCAGAGACGGGCATGAGACGCTAAGGCTGCTGCTGCCGCCACCAAACAGCCTGTGGGCGAGCACAGGTCATTCTCCACACCGCCCCTCCCGGGAGCCTGTGCAGCCCGCCACGGCCAGGCTCCCGTAATCCGGGGACAACTTCCCCGGGAGAGCGCACGGCGCGCCTCAGGCTGCTGTAACGTCACGCCGGCTTCTGCCGCCGCAGGCTCGCCCCGCCTCCTCCGTACCGCTCCCTCCCCCCGGCCTGACTGAGCCAGAGCCCCCGAATCAGCTGCTCCTTTAACCCCGTTCTGTCTGGGCGGGGAACAGACGCCCTCAGGGGACCTACATGCAGAGGCGGGTCCAAATCCAAAGCTGAACACCGGGAGCTGTACGAACAAAGAAGAGCAAGGGAAATCTCTCCCAGCAGCCTCAGAAGCAGCGGATTAAAGCTCCACAAACAACTTGATGTGCCTGCATCTGTTGAATACCTGAATAGACAACGAATCATCCCAAATTTAGGAGATGGACTTTGGGAGCAGGATATATTAACTTTTCCCCTTTTCCTTTTTCTTTGTGAGTGTAGATGTGTATGCTTCTGGGTGAGATTTTGTCTGTATAGCTTTGCTCTCACTGTTAGTCCTAGGGTTAGGTCCGTCCTTTTTTTTTTTTTTTTTTTTTTTTTTAGCTTAAAAATTTTTTTTCCCTAATAAATGTTTTCTTAATAATTTTTTCCTTATTTTCTATTTTTAAAAAAATTTTTAATAAGTTTTTTCACATTTTTTATTTTAAAAAATTAAAAAATTTTTTTTCTTAATAAATTTTTTCTAAATAATTTTTTTCTTATTTTTAGTATAAAAAATTAATAAATCTATTTTTAAAAATTAAAAAAAAAATTTTTTTTCTTAATAAATTTACTCTTAATAATTTTTTTTCTTATTTTTTATTATAATTGCTTTATTTTATTTTATTTTATCCTCTTTTTTTTTCTTTCTTTCCATTTTTTCTCCCTTTTATTCTGAGCCGTGTGGATGAAAGGCTCTTGGTGCTCCAGCCAGGCATCAGGGCTGTGCCTCTGAGGTGGGAGAGCCAACTTCAGGACACTGGTCCACAAGAAACCTCCCAGCTCCATGTAATACTAAACGGCGAAAATCTCTCACAGATCTCCATCTCAACATCAAGACCCAGCTTCACTCAACGACCAGCAAGCTACAGTGCTGGACACCCTATGCCAAACAACTAGCAAGAGAGGAACACAGCCCCATCCATTAACAGAGAGGCTGCCTAAAATCATAATAAGGCCACAGACACCCCAAAACACACCACCAGACGTGGACGAACCCACCAGAAAGGCAACATCCAGCCTCATCCACCAGAACACAGGCACTAGTTCCCTCCACCAGGAAACCTACACAACCCACTGAACCAACCTTAGCCACTGGGGACAGATACCAAAAACAACGGGAACTACGAACCTGCAGCCTGTGAAAAGGAGACCCCAAACACAGTAAGATAAGCAAAATGAGAAGACAGAAAAACACACAGCAGATGAAGGAGCAGGGTCAAAACACACCAGACCTAACAAATGAAGAGGAAATAGGTAGTCTACCTGAAAAAGAATTCAGAATAATGATAGTAAGGATGATCCAAAGTCTTGGAAATAGAATAGACAAAATGCAAGAAACATTTAACAAGGACGTAGAAGAACTAAAGAGGAACCAAGAAACGATGACAAGCACAATAAATGAAATTAAAAATACTCTAGATGGGATCAATAGCAGAATAACTGAGGCAGAAGAACGGATAAGTGACCTGGAAGATAAAATGGTGGAAATAACTACTGCAGAGCAGAATAAAGAAAAAAGAATGAAAAGAACTGAGGACAGTCTCAGAGACCTCTGGGACAACATTAAACGCACCAACATTCGAATTATAGGGGTCCCAGAAGAAGAAGAGAAAAAGAAAGGGACTGAGAAAATATTTGAAGAGATTATAGTTGAAAACTTCCCTAATATAGGAAAGGAAATAGTTAATCAAGTCCTGGAAGCACAGAGAGTCCCATACAGGATAAATCCAAGGAGAAACAAACCAAGACACATATTAATCAAACTATCAAAAATTAAATATAAAGAAAACATATTAAAAGCAGCAAGGGAAAAACAACAGATAACACACAAGGGCATCCCCATAAGGTTAACAGCTGATCTTTCAGCAGAAACGCTGCAAGCCAGAAGGGAGTGGCAGGATATACTTAAAGTGATGAAGGAGAAAAACCTACAACCAAGATTACTCTACCCAGCAAGGATCTCATTCAGATTTGATGGAGAAATTAAAACCTTTACAGACAAGCAAAAGCTGAGAGAGTTCAGCACCACCAAACCAGCTTTACAACAAATGCTAAAGGAACTTCTCTAGGCAAGAAACACAAGAGAAGGAAAACACCTACAATAACAAACCCAAAACATTTAAGAAAATGGGAATAGGAACATACATATCGATAATTACCTTAAATGTAAATGGATTAAATGCTCCCACCAAAAGACACAGACTGGCTGAATGGATACAAAAACAAGACCCATATATATGCTGTCTACAAGAGACCCACTTCAGACCTAGAGACACATACAGACTGAAAGTGAGGGGATGGAAAAAGATATTCCATTCAAATGGAAATCAAAAGAAAGCTGGAGTAGCAATTCTCATATCAGACAAAATAGACTTTAAAATAAAGACAATTACAAGAGACAAAGACGGACACTATATAATGATCAAGGGATCGATCCAAGAGGAAGGTATAACAATTGTAAATATTTATGCACCCAACATAGGAGCACCTCAATACATAAGGCAAATACTAACAGCCATAAAAGGGGAAATCGACAGTAACACAATCATAGTAGGGGACTTTAACACCCCACTTTCACCAATGGACAGATCATCCAAAATGAAAATAAATAAGGAAACACAAGCTTTAAATGATACATTAAACAAGATGGACTTAATTGATATTTATAGGACATTCCACCCAAAAACAACAGAATACACATTTTTCTCAAGTGCTCATGGAACATTCTCCAGGATAGATCATATCTTGGGTCACAAATCAAGCCTTGGTAAATTTTAAAAAATTGAAATCGTATCAAGTATCCTTTCCGACCACAACGCTATGAGACTAGATATCAATTACAGGAAAAGATCTGTAAAAAATACAAACACATGGAGGCTACACAATACACTACTTAATAACGAAGTGATCACTGAAGAAATCAAAGGGGAAATCAAAAAATACCTAGAAACAAATGACAATGGAGACACGACGATCCAAAACCTATGGGATGCAGCAAAAGCAGTTCTAAGAGGGAAGTTTATAGCAATACAAGCCTACATCAAGAAACAGGAAACATCTCGAAAAAACAACCTAACCTTGCACCTAAAGCAATTAGAGAAAGAAGAACAAAAATACCCCAAAGCTAGCAGAAGGAAAGAAATCATAAAGATCAGATCAGAAATAAATGAAAAAGAAATGAAGGAAACAATAGCAAAAATCAATGAAACTAAAAGCTGGTTCTTTGAGAAGATAAACAAAATTGATAAACCATTAGCCAGACTCATCAAGAGAAAAAAGGAGAAGACTCAAATTAATAGAATTAGAAATGAAAAAGGAGAAGTAACCACTGACACTGCAGAAATACAAACGATCATAAGAGATTACTACAAGCAACTCTATGCTAATAAAATGGACAACCTGGAAGAAATGGACAGATTCTTAGAAATGCACAACCTGCCGAGACTGAACCAGGAAGAAATAGAAAATATGAACAGACCAATCACAAGCACTGAAATTGAAACTGTGATTAAAAATCTTCCAACACACAAAAGCCCAGGATCAGATGGCTTCACAGGCGAATTCTATCAAACATTTAGAGAAGAGCTAACACCTATCCTTCTCAAACTCTTCCAAAATATTGCAGAGGGAAGAACACTCCCCAACTCATTCTACGAGGCCACCATCACCCTGATACCAAAACCAGGCAAAGATGTCACAAAGAAAGAAAACTACAGGCCAATATCACTGATGAACATAGATGCAAAAATCCTCAACAAAATACTAGCAAACAGAATCCAACAGCACATTAAAAGGATCATACACCATGATCAAGTGGGGTTTATTCCAGGAATGCAAGGATTCTTCAATATACGCAAATCAATCTACGTGATACATCATATTAACAAATTGAAGGAGAAAAACCATATGATCATCTCAATAGATGCAGAGAAAGCCTTCGACAAAATTCAACACCCATTTATGATAAAAGTCCTGCAGAAAGTAGGCATAGAGGGAACTTTCCTCAACATAATAAAGGCCGTATATGACAAACCCACAGCCAACATTGTCCTCAATGGTGAAAAACTGAAACCATTTCCACTAAGATCAGGAACAAGACAAGGTTGCCCACTCTCACCACTATTATTCAACATAGTTTTGGAAGTGTTAGCCACAGCAATCAGAGACGAAAAAGAAATAAAAGGAATCCAAATCGGAAAAGAAGAAGTAAAGCTGTCACTGTTTGCAGATGACATGATACTATACATAGAGAATCCAAAAGATGCTACCAGAAAACTACTAGAGCTAATCAATGAATTTGGTAAAGTAGCAGGATACAAAATTAATGCACAGAAATCTCTTGCATTCCTGTATACTAATGATGAAAAATCTGAAAGTGAAATTAAGAAAACACTCCCGTTTACCATTGCAACAAAAAGAATAAAATACCTAGGAATAAACCTACCTAAGGAGACAAAAGACCTGTATGCAGAAAATTATAGGACACTGATGAAAGAAATTAAAGATGATACAAATAGATGGAGAGATATACCATGTTCTTGGATTGGAAGAATCAACATTGTGAAAATGACTCTGCTACCCAAAGCAATCTACAGATTCAATGCAATCCCTATCAAAGTACCACTGGCATTTTTCACAGAACTAGAACAAAAAATTTCACAATTTGTATGGAAACACAAAAGACCCCGAATAGCCAAAGCAATCTTGAGAACGAAAAATGGAGCTGGAGGAATCAGGCTCCCTGACTTCAGACTATATTACAAAGCTACAGTAATCAAGACAGTTTGGTACTGGCACAAAAACAGAAATATAGATCAATGGAACGGGATAGAAAGCCCAGAGATAAGCCCACGCACATATGGTCACCTTATCTTTGATAAAGGAGGCAAGCATATACAGTGGAGAAAAGACAGCCTCTTCAATAAGTGGTGCTGGGAAAATTGGACAGGTACATGTAAAAGTATGAAATTAGAACACTCCCTAACACCATACACAAAAATAAACTCAAAATGGATTAAAGACCTAAGTGTAAGGCCAGACACTATCAAACTCTTAGAGGAAAACATAGGCAGAACACTGTATGACATAAGTCACAGCAAGATCCTTTTTGACCCAGGTCCTAGAGAAATGGAAATAAAAACACAAATAAACAAATGGGACCTAATGAAACTTAAAAGCTTTTGCACAGCAAAGGAAACCATAAACAAGACCAAAAGACAACCCTCAGAATGGGAGAAAATATTTGCAAATGAAGCAACGGACAAAGGATTAATCTCCAAGATTTACAAGCAGCTCATGCAGCTCAGTAACAAAAAAACAAACAACCCAATCCAAAAATGGGCAGAAGACCTAAATAGACATTTCTCCAAAGAAGAGATACAGATTGCCAACAGACACATGAAAGAATGCTCAACATCTTTAATCATTAGAGAAATGCAAATCAAAACTACAATGAGGTATCATCTCACACCGGTCAGAATGGCCATCATCAAAAAATCTAGAAACAATAAATGCTGGAGAGGGTGTGGAGAAAAGGGAACACTCTTGCACTGTTGGTGGGAATGTAAATTGATACAGCCACTATGGAGAACAGTATGGAGGTTCCTTAGAAAACTACAAATAGAACTACCATATGACCCAGCAATCCCACTACTGGGCATATACCCTGAGAAAACCATAATTCAGAAAGAGTCATGTACCAAAATATTCATTGCAGCTCTGTTTACAATAGCCAGGACATGGAAGCAACCTAGGTGTCCATCATCGGATGAATGGATAAAGAAGATGTGGCACATATATACAATGGAATATTACTCAGCCATAAAAAGAAATGAAATGGAGGTGTTTGTAATGAGGTGGATGGAGTTAGAGTCTGTCATACAGAGTGAAGTAAGTCAGAAAGAGAAAAATAAATACAGTATGCTAACACATATATATGGAATCTAAGGGAAAAAAAAAAAAGAGGTCATGAAGAACCTAGTGGCAAGATGGGAATAAAGACACAGACCTACTAGAGAATGGACTTGAGGATATGGGGAGGGGGAGGGGTGAGATGTGACAGGGTGAGAGAGTGTCATGGACATATATACACTACCAAATGTAAAATAGATAACTAGTGGGAAGCAGCCGCATAGCACAGGGAGATCAGCTCGGTGCTTTGTGACCACCTAGAGGGGTGGGATAGGGAGGGTGGGAGGGAGGGAGATGCAAGAGGGAAGAGATATGGCAACATATGTATATGTGTAACTGATTCACTTTGTTGTAAAGCAGAAGCTAGCACACCATTGTAAAGCAATTATACTTCAATAAAGATGTTTAAAAAAAAAAAAAAAAACCCACCCGTTAGCAGAGAGGCTGCCTAAAATTATGCTAAGTACACAGACACCACAAAACACACCACTGGATGTGGCCAGCCTCACCACCAGAACACAGGCACCAGTCCCCTCCAACAGGAAGCCTACACAAGCCAGTAAACCAACCTTAAACACTGGGAGCATACCCTAAAATCAATGGGAACTATGAACCTGCAGCCTGAGAAAAGGAAAACCCAAGCATAGTAAGTTAAGAAAAATAGGAAGACAGAGATATATGCAGCAGATGAAGGAGCAAGGTAAAAACCCCCACCAGATGAAACAAATGAAGAGGAAATAAGCAGTCTACCAGAAAAAGAATTTAGGGTAATGATAGTAAAGATGACCCAAAATCTTGGAAACAGAATGGAGAAAACACAAGAAATGTTTAACAAGGACATAGAAGACCCAAAGAGCAAACAAACAATGATGAACAACACAAAAAATGAAATTAAAAATGCTTTAGAAGAAATCTATAGCAGAATAACTGAGGCAAAACAATGGAAAAGTGACCTAGAAGATAAAATAGTGGAAATTACTACCACAGAGCAGAATAAAGAAAAAAAGAATGAAAAGAATTGAGGACAGTCTCAGGGACCTCTGGGACAACACTAAATGCACCAACAATACAATTATAGGGGTCCCAGAAGACAAGAGAAAAAAAAAAGTGTTTGAGAAAAGATTTGAAGAGATTATAGTTGAATACTTCCCCAACATGGGAAAAGAAATAGTCAGTCAAGTCCAGGAACTGCAGAGAGTCCCATACAAGATAAATACAAGGAGAAACACGTCAAGACACATAGTTATCAAACTATCAAAAATTAAATACAAAGAAAAAATATTAAAAGCAGCAAGGGAAAAGCAACAAATAACATACAAGGGAATCCCCATAAGGTCAAGAGCTGATATTTCACCAGAAACGCTGCAAGGATAAGGGAGTGGCAGGACACATTTAAAATGATGAAAGGGAAAAAACTACAACCAAGATCACCCTACCCAGCAAGGATCTCATTCAGATGCAATGGAGAAATTAAAACCTTTACAGACAAGCAAAATTTAAGAGAATTCAGCACCACCAAACCAGCACTACAACCAATGGTAAAGGTACTTCTCTAAGCAGGAAAAAAAAGAGAAGGAAAAGAACTACAAAAACAAACCAACAATAATTAAGAAAATGGTAATGAGAACATACATATGAATAATTACCTTAAATGAAAATGGAATAAATGCTTCAACCAAAAGACATAGAGTGGCTGAATGGATACAAAAACAATGCCCGTATATATGCTGTCTACAGGAGACCCACTTCAGACTTAGGGATACATACAGACTGAAAGTGAGGGGATGGAAAAAGATATTCCATGCAAATGAAAATCAAAAAAAAGCTGGAGTAGCAAATCTCATATCAAACAAAATAGACTTTGAAACAAAGACTATTACAAGAGACAAAGAAGGACACTACATAATGATCAAGGGATCAATCCAAGAATAAGATAAATCAATTGTAAATATTTATGCACCCAACACAGGAGCACCTCAATACATAAGGCAAATGTTAACAGCCATAAAAGGGGAAATCAACAGTAACTCAATTATAGTAGGGGACTATAACACACCACTTTCACCAATGGACAGATCATTCAAGGAAAAATAAATAAGGAACAACAAGCTTTAAATGACACATTAAACAAAATGTATTTAATTGATACTTACAGGACATTCCATCCAAAACAACAGAATACATTCTCTTCTCAAGTGTTTATGGGACATTCTCTAGGAGAGATCATATCTTGGGTCACAAATCAAGCCTTGGTAAACTTAAGAAAATTGAAATCATATCAAGTATCTTTTCTGACCACAACGCTGTGAGACTAGATATCAATTACAGGAAAAAATGTGTAAAAAATACAAACACATGGAGGCTAAACAATATGCTATTAAATAACCAAGAGATAATGAAAAAAAGAAAGAGGAAATCAAAAAATACCTAGAAACAAATGACAATGAAAACGCGAGGACCGAAAACATATGGGATGTAGCAAAAGCAGTTCTAAAAGGGAAGTTTATAGCAATACAATCCTAAATCAAGAAACAAGAAGAAAATCAAATAACCAACCTAACATTATACCTAAAGCAATTAGAGAAAGAAGAAAAAAAGTTACAGAAAGAAATAAATCATAAAGATCAGATCAGACATAAATGAAAAAGAAATAAAGGAAACAATAGCAAAGATCAATAAAACTAAAAGCTGGTTCTTTGAGAAGATAAAAATAAAAACAAAAACCATTAGCCAAACTCATTAAAAGAATTGGAAAAGACTCAAATCAATAGAATTAGAAATGAAAAAGGAGAAGTAACAACTGACACTTCAGAAATACAGAGGATCATGAGAGATTACTACAAGCAACACTATGCCAATAAAATGGAAAACCTGGAAGAAATGAACAAATTATTAGAAAAGCACAACCTTCCAAGACTAAACACGGAAGAAAGAGAAAATATGAACACACCAATCACAAGCACTGAAATTGAAACTGTGATTAAAAATCTTCCAACAAACAGAATCCCAGGACTAGATCGCTTCACAGGCTAACTCTATCAAACATTTAGAGAAGAGCTAACACCTATCCTTCTCATATGTTTCCAAAATATAGCAGAGGGAGGGTCAGTTCCAAACTCATTCTACGAGGCCACCATCACACTGATACCAAAATGAGACAAAGATGTCACAGAAAAAGAAAACTACAGATCAATATCACTGATGAACATAAATGCAAAAATCCTCAACAAAATACTAGCAAACAGAATCCAACAGCACCTTAAATGATGATACAATATAATGAAGTGGGGTTTATCCCAGGAATGCAAGTATTTTTCAATATGTGCAAAACAGTCATTGTGATAAACCATGTTAACAAAATGAATGATAAAAACCATATGATAATCTCAATAGATGCAGGAAAAGCTTTTGATAAAATTCAACACCAATTTATGATAAAAACTCTCCAGAAGTAGGCATAGTGGGAACTTACCTCAACATAATAAAGGACATATATGACAAACCCACAGCCAACATCATTCCCAATGATGAAAAATGGAAAATATACCCTCTAAAATCAGGAACAGGACACGGATGCCCACTCTCACCACTATTATTCAACACCGTTTGGTAAGTTTTGGCACAGCAATCGGAGAAGAAAAATAAATAAAAGGAATCCAAATTGGAAAAGAAGTAAAGCTGTCACTGTTTGCAGATGACATGATACTATACATAGAGAATCGTAAAGATATTACCAGAAAAATACTAGAGCTAATCAATGAATTTGGTAAATTAACATGATACAAAATTAATGAACAGAAATCACTTGCATTCCTAGACACTAATGATGAAAAATCTGAAAGAGAAATTAAGGAAACACTCCCATTTACCATTGCAACAAAAAGAATTAAATACCTAGGAATAAACCTACCCAAGGAGACAAAAGACCTGTATGCAGAAAACTATAAGACACTGATGAAAGAAATTAAAGATGATACAAACAGATGGAGAGATATATCTTGTTCTTGGATTGGAAGAATCAACATTGTGAAAATGACTATACCACCCAAAGCAATCTACAGATTCAATGCAATCCCTAACAAACCACCAGTGGTATTTTTCACAGAACTAGAACAAAAAATTTCACAATTTGTATGGAAACACAAAAGACCCTGAATAGCCAAAGCAATCTTGAAAAAGAAAAACGGAGCTGGAGGAATCAGGCTCCCAGTCTTCAGACTATACTACAAAACTGCAGTAATCAGGAGAGTATAGTACTGGCAAAAAAACAGAAATACAGATCAATGGAACAGGATAGAAAGCACAGAGATAAACGCACACACATATGGTCACCTTATTTTTGATAAAGGAGGCAAGAATATACAATGGTGAAAAGGCAGCCTCTTCAATAAGTGGTGCTGGGAAAACTGGACAGCTACATGTAAAAGAATGACACTAGAACACTCCCTAACACAATACACAAAAATACACTCAAAATGGATTAAAGACCTAAGTGTAAGGCCAGACACTATCAAACTCTTAGAGGAAAACATAGGCAGAACACTCTATGACATAAATCACAGCAAGATCCTTTTTGACCCACCTCCTAGAGAAATGGAAATAAAAACAAAAATAAACAAATGGGACCTAATGGAACATAAAAGCTTTTGTACAGCAAAGGAAACCATAAACAAGAGGAAAAGACAACCCTCAGAATGGGAGAAAATATTTGCAAATGAAGCAACTGACAAAGGATTAATCTCCAAGGTTTACAAGCAGCTCGTGCAGCTTAATATCAAAAAAACAAACAACCCATTCCAAAAATGGGCAGAAGACCTAAACAGACATTTCTCCAAAGAAGATATACAGATTGCCAACAAACACATGAAGGGATGCTCAACATCACTAATCGTTAGAGAAATGCAAGTCAGAACTACAATGAGTTATCACCTCATACCAGTCAGAATGGTCATCATGAAAAAATCTACAAACAATCAGTGCTGGAGAGGGTGTGGAGAAAAGGGGACCCTCTTTCACTGTTGGTGGGAATGTAAATTCATGCAGCCACTCTGGAGAACAGTATGGAGGTTCCTTAAAAAACTAAAAATAGAACTACCATACGACCCAGCAATCCCACTACTGGACATATACCCTGAGAAAACCATAGTTCAAAAAGAGTCATGTACCACAATGTTCATTGCAGCTCTATTTACAATAGCCAGGAAATGGAAGCAATCTAAGTGTTCATCGAAAGATGAATGGATAAAGAAGATGTGGCACATATATACAATGGAATATTTCTCAGCCATAAAAGGAAATGAAATTGAGGTATTTTTAGTGAGGTAGATGAACCTAGAGACTGTCATACAGAGTGAAGTAAGTCCGAAAGAGAAAAATAAATACTGTATGCTAACACATATATATGGAATCTAAACAACAGCAACAAAAAAAATGGTTCTGAAGAACCTAGGGGCAGGACAGGAATAAAGACACAGAGGTAGAGAATGGACTTGAGGACATGGGGAGGGGGAATGGTTAGCTGGGACGAAGTGAGAGAGGGGCATGGACTTATATATATTAACAAATGTAAAATAGATAGCTAGTGGGAAGCAGCCGCATAGCACAGGGAGATCAGCTCGGTCTTTGTGACCCCTTAGAGGGGTGGGATACGGAGGGTGGGAGGGAGACTCAAGAGGGAGGAGATATGGGGATATATGTATATGTATAATTGATACACATTGTTATAAAGCAGAAACTAACACACCATTGTAAAGAAATTATACTCCACTGAATATGTTAAAAATAAATAAATAAAATAAAATAGAAATTCTAAAAAAAAAAAAAAATTCTTGATGGCCAAAACTAGAACTCTTAGAGCAATAAAATAATTAAAATAGTGTACTTTATAACCCAAAGTATAAACTAAATATCGATTAATCTACACTAAAATAAATAAATAAATAAATAAATAAATAAATAAATAAATAAATAAATAAATAAATAAATAAATTTTCCATTCAGAAGATCTCAAACAATGTATGTAGCTCAATAATCCAAAAAATGTATATAGATCAAGGAGGTGGAGCATAAGTTCCATTCCTTAAGTGTGGGCTGTCGATAGTGACTTCCTTCTAAAGGTTAAGGAGAGAAAATGTCTAACTTCACAGTTGAGAATTCGGACAAACACTAGTTCAGTCAGGTAATCACGGTTAACATCAGCAGTGATATCTCTTGTTGATAGTTTCTGCCTGTGATATGATGTAATGAGAATAGAAATTTGCCTTAAGTTCTTGCTACCAAAAACCCATAACCCCAAACTAATTATGAGAAAAAAACTCGACAAACCACTATTGTGAGACATTCTACAATACAGTTGACTAGTAAGTACTCTTCAAAACTTTCAAGGTCATACAAGGAAAGAAAGCCTAAGAAAATGTCACACCTAAGAGGAGTCTAAGGCAAGTAAATGTATTGTGGCATCCTGGATGGAATTCTGAAACAGAGAAAGGACATTAAGTAAAAACTGAGAAAATTTGAATAAAGTATAGATTTGGTAAGTAATAATGTATCAATATTAGTTTGTTAATTGTGACAAATGTGATATACTGATATAAAATGCTAACTATAGGGGAAGTTGGGTATGCGGTGCATGGAAGCTCTCTGTATGATCTTTAGAATTTTCTTTAAATCTAAAACTATTCTAAAATAAAAGAGGTTATTTTTAAAAATACTTTATTTGTTGAGACTGTGACTGACTCTAATGAGTGTATAACAAATACTTTTGCAAGTCAGGTGGTTTACAATTAACTGCTTTCAACCACATCAAAGTTGTGGTTGTTTCAAACCCTTAAGTTGTCCCACTGACATATTGTTTAAAAAGTAATTTTTATGAATGATTACTGTGTTTTTTGTCATGTAGCTTAGAATTTAGAGAATTGAGTGGTATTGTTATATCAAAATTCCTTTTGGTCCCATCTATGTGTTTATGTAAAGAAGTATTCCCTGCACTTAGATTTATACAAATGAGAAATAGATCTGGTATTGGTTCTGAATTTTTTCTTATTCTAGAAATAAATAATATTCATTAATGAGCATATAACCTAATTGCGTGGGGAAAAATAAGCACAGATTGTATTGGAGATGCTTTTCCACTAAATGTTTACCTTTTTGTTTAATGATGTGTATTTATAATACATTTATGCTATTGTAAGCATTTGTATACTAATAATAATTTTAATAATTTAATCTAGCAAAAAAATTTAATTCCGTCTCTTTTGATCACTGGGGAATTTTAAAAACTTTTAACTTCAACATGTATATATGTTTCTGTTGCAAAGCAATACCAGAGTGTAAAAATGTTTATGCATGAAAATATATGATATTAGGATAGAATTTTGTGATGAATGTAGGATATATACATATAAATTTATAAATATAATTTATATGTAAAATATAAAATTTCTATTCAAGTTCAAAAAATTATTTTAAATTTCCAATATTAAAAAAATGTGCATTTTTTAAAAATGGATGATGGCAGATGTCAAATAAGTATGGTATTTTATTTCATTGGATCCACTTAAAAGAGCAATGTCACCATCTCATTTAAAAATTTCAGCAGTAACAGTACAAAGGAAGTTACATCCTTTGCAATTACATACATTTGTAATGAAAACATTTTGATATCACCCTAAAAGTTGTGAGTGGGTACATTAGTATTTCAGAATACTCCTTGTGGACACATGAGACAAAATTTTTGAAGCAATATATTCAAGCTTAATGAATTTCATTTGTAGATATCTACCACACCTACAACTTATGTCCTCAAATAATATGTCAAGATTTATAAAATAAAGCATATTAGTATCTTAGTACAGTAGTTAGAGAAACACAGGTAATAAGTTCTTCTAGTTTTTTATAGTTCCCAGAACTAAGTCTTCTTTTCATATTGAGAATAGAAAAGCCTCATTAACTGATGCTCCTTAGGAGGCATTCTACCCCAGTTTTGTTTGGCCAAGAATTACTTAATGGAAATTTTACCCCTTGCTTCTCAAAGTGTAGTCCGTGTACCAGCAGCATGGGCATCACCTGGGAACTTGTTAGAAATGCAGAATCTCAGGCCCTACTTCAGACCTACTTAATCAGAATCTTCATTTTAATAATATCCCTAGACCATTCATAGGCACATTAAAATTTGAGTTCTAGGAAGGCTTAGGCTGTACAATCTGGAGTCTAGGACTAGGGCATTAACTATTATCACTTAGGGAAAGATTCTATAGTGCAGCTCCAAGGGGAGCCAATCATTTATAAATATTTTGAATGTACTTCAAAAAGCAATTTAAACTACTTTAGGCAATTATTTCTTATTTTATGATTATTTTTACAGTTATTTTAACAAGGATCCCAATGTAAGCAATTATTGTATAAGAACATATTTTAATTAGAAATCCCAATATAAGCAGTTATTATCACATTAGCTCAATGAAATCTTTTCTAATAACCATTTAAACTCATTACCCTTGAATACTTGTCAATTCACAATTTAACTTATCATTTTAAACAATTTGCTTTATAATTAACAGCTCAAATAAAATGACCTCTTAGAATATAAGCACTGGAGGAAATTACAAAGATCTTATCTAGGACCAAAGTAACCCTTAAAGGGATTTTCCAATGGCTTTAGAATACCAAGGAAGAATAAGAAACTTTCTATTTCTTTGAAATTCTATCTGTATAGACCACAATCCCTTTCACATACTTGCTGCTAATAATACTTGTAGGAAGACTAGAGTCAGTGGCACCCCTAACAGTTGAGTTGATATGCTACCATCATTTTCCTGTAGAGTCTCTGACATCACAGACAAAACCTGTTGAAATGGACCTATGGGTCCAAGGCCTGTGGGGATCCTCCTCTGGCTGAGACTGTGATGCTGTCTATTGATCTTAAATCTCCCCAGGAACCCTTCAGAGTCTATGGGTACAAATACAGGAGGTCCACTCTGACCTGTTGCCAAATACTTCTGAGTTTGTTTTTTGAGAAATTGATTTCACTGGGCCAAAGCTCCCAAAGTAGGTGAATGCCCCTACCTCTATACAATACCCCACAGAAATGCCTTTTTTTCCTACTGCAGAATCCAGAAGTCCTGAAGCCCTGAATTCAACTGAAGTGTCCCAAGAATTGGGGTGTGGTTACACAAAGCTCACCATCCCAACTCTTGCACACGGTACACTGAATTATTTATACGCATTAAGATGAACTGTAATGCTTAGGTTCTGTTTGTGCTAAAGCTCTTATCTGCTCAGAAGACAGAAATCAAAGACAATTGTGTTGTTGCCATAGAAATCAAGGAATAGCGTACAATAGAGGGGAAAAAGTGTTTTAATACACTGAGACCCCCACCCCCAGTACTTCCAACAGTGGGAGTTAAGTACAACTGTGAGTTTGACAAGGAGTTATAACAGTTAGTGCAGGATTTAAATATATTTGTTGTTTGAAAGAGAGTAAGATCCAGGGCAGATGTACATGCGTAGCAAAGGGGTAGGTGTTGACCTGGAGGGAAAATTGCTCAAGGCTCATTGCCAAGGTCACAACATGTATTAGTCTGCTTGGGCTACTGTAACAAAATACCATAGACTGGGTGGCTTAAACAACAAAAATTTACTTCTCACAATTTTAGAGACTGGAAATCCAAGATCAAGGTGCTTGCAGAAGACCACCTTCTTGCTGTGTCCTTACATGGTATAGACAGAGCATTAGTTTCTCTTCCTCTTCTTATAAGTTTGCTAATCCTATCATGAAGGCCCCACCCACGTAACCTTATCTAACCCATATCATCTCCTAGAGGCCCCATCTCCAAATATCATCACATCAGGAGTTAGGGCCTCAACGTATAAATTTGGGGGGGGGGGACACAATTCAGTCCATAGCACAACCCATTTCCCAAGCCACACTGGGATGGGTCAATGTGAGTTAGGATCTAAGAAGAGGTAATATATATACATCTAGAATAATGAAGTCAATCAGCCCTGTTTTTTTCATGCATCAGAGTTAAAGAATTATCATAAAAAACACTCAACCTTTTCTTCACAGCTTAAAACTAGAGATATATGTAAAGAATAGCTCTAGAATGTCCCCCTCTTCATGGCTCTGTGACTTCTAGCCATTGAGTCATTCACCCCAAAAAAAAGCTGGAGTATTAGAAGTCTATGTAGTGTCTGCCACATGTATAAATAAAAAGAACGTTGATGCTGTCTTGGATAGTACTTTCCTATCATAGCTTCATCGTGAAAAGTAGCTTTGTAAGAAACTGAACCCTGATGAGAAAGTCCACAAACTCACATAAAGTGGCTACACATTCTTTCAATGGGACTTCTGAATGGACTGCTCAATTATCACAGCCAGGCCAGTAATCCCAGCTCAAGTCAGTCTTTAGATGGACAACTCTACTGCATGTCAGTCATGTGAGAAGTTGCCATTATTCCCCAGTGCAGCAAACCAAGGAAAGTGAGGAACTCAATATGACATGATGAGGAAATGGAAGTTGGGGGCATCAATAAATTTCCCCCTTTCTTAAAGATCACTGTAACTGTGCTGCCTAAAAACTTGTGTTTTAAAAGTAGAGTGCTAGGCCAGTGACCAAAAACCTTAGATGTGGAATGGTCCTTGCTTTCTTCGAGATTGAGTTTGTACCACAGCTCCATGCAATGCCATTATACATGTTCAGCTCAAGGAATTTAACCGGAATTTGTTAATAGATGTATGGTCAAGTTAATACATGGAAAATGAAGAAAGTGCAGTCAGTTTTGAGATTTTCTGGGTGAATCTAGGGTGTAATAACTGTTTTAAAGGAGGACAAGAAACCTGAAAGTTGTGGCCAATGGAATCTCAAAGGCAACTGGCAAGATGTGGGAGTCAGTTTGAGAAATGAATAAATAAGGCCAAGACGAAAGAGAAGATAGCATATAAGAAATATATTTGGCCTTAAAATCTTTGTAGTTTGGATAAAGCACAAGGTGGGATAAGTGAAAACAGTTGGGAAATGTAATACCTCAGTGGTATTTAAGGGACCATTCCTGCACACTGCATAGTTTCTAGCTGTAGTGGCACTGGAGAAACACTTTCTAGGACAACACCAAAGTCCTTTCTGTAGATACTCAATGGGACTATTATCAAATTCTTCCTGCATCAACTTTAATTCCCAAGAAGGTACGTCGGTTAGGACTTGTTAGTTATTCCAGATTCCCTTGAAGATGGCGACCCTCAACAAAAGGAGGTCAGAAAACTGTGTTTTCAGGAGAGGATATTTGTGTTGGTTTCTAAGTACAGAGTGAACTTTGATGCCTTGGAACATTTAAGATACTAGTCTTACCCTACTGGTTACCCTTATGGGGTCAGATAATTCAAAACCATGAATATGAAAGGAAAACTGTAAAAGAGGCTGGTTTGATTCTCTGTGAAAGATTTTCATAAACGAAACTCAACAACAGGGGATGATGTAAATATACCAACAAGTTGCAAAAATTTAGGAATAAAAATTTTGAAAGCGGATAAATTATTACTACCTCATCAAAGAAATATGAACAAATCTGCAATTAATTGGCAGTCGCATAGATTTAAGAGTAGTATCAGAGAAACACAAATTTTAGAAGAATAAAAACTTTTAGATTGTCTTTCAAAATAATAACGTGGAATTGCTGGGGACATTATTGATTACTCTACCAGTATCCATTTCAATCCTCCTTCATTGTATAGGACCTATGCAATTTTTGTGGGATTGACCCCAACCCCAACTTTGGGAGTGGCACTTGATTAGCATGAGCCAATTATTCAAACAGATTCACTTTGTTAATGTGATTGTTTCTGAAATAAGTATATAAACTGAAACTAAAATAAGTGGACACAACATTGTCTTTGGCCATAGTACAAGGACAGGCAAATGACCTATGAAGTTCCCAATCAAATTAAAGCAAAATTTTGATCAAAAGTTGCTCTAAAAAGGTTTTCTCTGTCACTGGATATGAATAAGGGAGCATATAATTCCCAAAGTTGCTGACAGCCATATTGTAACATAAGCTTCAGAATGAAACTGACAACACAGAGAAAATAGAAGATGGAACAAAAGTAGGTTTTTGGTGAGAGCACTGAATATATTCATTTATTAGGGCTGTCATAAAAATGTACCACAGATTCAGTGGCTTAAACAACACAAATTTATTTTCTCCCAGTTCTGCAGGCTATGAGTCCAAGATCAAGGTGTCGGCAGGGTTGATTCTTTTCTGAGGCCACTTTCCTTGGCGTTCCAGATAGCCATCTTCTCTATCTTCACATGGTTGTTCTTCCAGGTATGTCTGCATTCTGATCAACTCTTCTTATAAGGACACAAGTTATATTACATTAAAGCCTACCCATGGAACCCCATTTCACTATAAATACCACTTTAAAGACACTACTCCCAAATACATTCACATTCTGAGGTACTGGGGGCTAAGACTTCTACATACGAATTTGCAGGGGAAACGATTCAGCCCATAACACTGAGCACTTAGATTAAGCCCAATCTGACACCTATTAGATTATTCAAATAATTACCCAATAAATTACTGTTATTTTAAATCAGTTTGAGATTGCTTTCTTACTGATATGACACCATAATAGTGATATTTTAAAGAATTATGTGATATGGTGGAAAAAACTATAAGTAACAAAAAGGATACAAACAAGACACAAAATAAATGTCACTTTATGCAAAACTAGATAAGATTTGTTACAAATTGGAGTCACACAAAAAAATAACTCTTTAAGCTTAAAATAAGTCACTATTTTTCCAAGCTAAGTCTCCAAATCTAAAAGAGCCTACACACGCGTTGGAGAAATTCTCATTATATGTATTTCTGTGTAGTTGTATACCAAAAAAGATGCCTGTGCGTTATGTGATTGGGAAGAGGTGTGTATTTAGGATTATATATCTGTGAATATGAATATCAGAAATATACAGAAAAATATGTATGCACATAAATGTATTTGTGTATGAATATAAAGGATTTCTGTATCCATATATGTTTTGTGTGAACTTGTGTGGTCAAAAAACGTGAAGAACCTGTGAAAAATTAAGAGGCACCCTAGCAGGGCAGCTGAGGGGTGGAGCTAGAGAGCCTGAGAGGGTGGACGTGGGAAGTACCTGCAGAGGAAAAGAACACCTAGAGTTTCCAGAGATCTAAATTTTGGAAAGGAGAGGAGCAGCCTAGGAGTGGCTCCAGGGCAATGGAGGCTGGCAGCATAGGGTTTAGCAGGAAGGGGAGGCCTCTTCACTAACAGGAAACTAACAGCCTAGTCCTATGCAGAAAGAGGGAGGAGACTACTGCACCAGTAGCGGCTGGTGGGAGCCCCATGTGGCAGAGGGGCTGCCACCACCAAGGGGGAGGCGGAGGGCCCGAGAGCAGAGTGCTGAAGACACCGCCGCCATCCTCCTCGCCTGCTCCGGCGCCCTCCTAAACACGCTCCTCGCCTAAGGATCCTCCCCTTCCAGCTCTTGCAAACACCCGGCTCCTCGCCTGCGGATCCTTCTTGGACGCAGGCTCACCGCAAAGGAAGCTGCGAGGTGTCCGATTTGCACACGTGAAGCCCGAGATCCAGGGCGGTGGACGCCAGGCAAGGCAAGGCCATTGGTGGGCGCTGGGATGGAAAAGGGGGATGGGATGGACTCCTGCAGGAGATAAGGGGTGGAGGCGGGCTCCGGGGTGGGAGGGGGGAGTGCAATGTGCAGTAGGAAAGGGGAATAGCGTAAGGAATCAGGCAAGACATTGAAGGTGAGCACGGGGAGGCGAGGGCGCTGGGGGCCAAGAAAGAGAGTGGGGGTGGACGGGGGGCGTGTGGGTAGCAGACTGGGGTGTTCAGAGCAGGAGGACAGTGAGCGAGTGCATGCGGGTCAGGGCGGTGGAGGGATAGGGGTTTTGCAGGGGATTGAGAGTGGGCGCCAGTGGCGGGTGACGGAGGCTGGGGTCTCTGAACAAGGAGGTAGCCCGCCCCCTCCTGCAGGGTTCCTAACCCCAGGCAGCACCACTGCCGCTGCCGCCTTCTCCCGCAGCCTCAAGGAACCTAGAAGGGAGAGCACTTTCAGGCACACAGCCAGGATTTCCAGCATTGCTGCCAGGCTCATGGGGAAATTTTAGGCGCTGGCGCAGGGTACCTGGAGACGACGCTGTCGGGAGAACTTCACCTTATGGCATATTGAATGTTCCTCTCTTATCTTCTCTCCTCCTCCTGCAGACATGAAAACCCCCAACTCGCAGGAGGCCGAAGGGCAACAAACCAGGGCAGTCGCAGGACGGGCCACTGGGTCTGCAAACATGACGAAGAGAAAAGCCTCCCAAAAGAAGCAGAGAGGCAGACCTTCGTCCCAGCCCCGCAGGAACATCGTGGGCTGCAGGATTTCACACGGATGGAAGGAAGGCGATGAGCCCATCACCCAGTGGAAAGGAACCGTTCTGGATCAGGTGCCTATAAATCCTTCTCTTTATCTGGTGAAATATGATGGAATTGACTGTGTCTATGGACTGGAACTTCACAGAGATGAAAGAGTTTTGTCTCTTAAAATTCTTTCCGACAGGGTGGCATCATCTCAAGTCAGTGATGCAAACCTTGCAAATACCATAATTGGTAAAGCTGTGGAACATATGTTTGAGGGTGAGCATGGTTCTAAGGATGAATGGAGAGGAATGGTCTTGGCCCAAGCACCTATCATGAAAGCCTGGTTTTATATTACCTATGAGAAAGATCCTGTCTTGTACATGTACCAGCTTCTAGATGATTATAAAGAAGGAGACCTCCGTATCATGCCAGAGTCCAGTGAGTCTCCTCCAGCAGAGAGGGAGCCAGGAGGAGTTGTAGATGGCCTGATAGGTAAACATGTGGAATATACCAAAGAAGATGGCTCCAAACGGATCGGCATGGTCATTCACCAAGTGGAAGCCAAACCCTCCGTGTATTTCATCAAGTTTGATGATGATTTCCATATCTATGTCTATGATTTGGTGAAAAAGTCCTAACTGTTAGGGTAAACTTTGCCACATTTGTGAAAACAAATGTGTACTTTGTAGACATGCAAAATAATGTTACTTTTCAGCGTATTGAAAGCTTTAGGGTCCCTGTTAATCCAACATCTTTGCCAGCATAACTGTTGTTTTGTCCTGAAAAATACAAATTTGTGTGGCCATGACACGCTGTGTGTAAGGAATTTGTCATGTTGAAACGATTGGGTGTGTTTGGTGGATGGGGCATGAAAGGAAGGAACAGCTGTAAATTCAGGCTGTGAATAAAGTTCAGCTAGTATCATAATCAGTCATCTAAAAATGGAATAGGACTTAGCTGGTCTGGTCTAGGGAGGGGGGAGGAGAAGGAACTAGAGATGGGCTGTGGGGGAAGGGAGAAGGGGAGGTGGCTGCTTAGGAGGAGGTGGGGAGGGGTCAGAAATGGAGAGGCTCCCTAGCAGGAGGGATGACCTAAGAGGGGGAGGCACCCAACTGGGAGGGGGTGAAGAATAACAGAAGGAGAGTGAGATCTTGAGGCTTAGAGGAAAACAGACAGAATAAATTGAGTAGAGAGGGACACAAAGACGTTTAGAAGAGATCCAGAGCAAGTGAGAGAAAGATGAAGTTGGCAGAGATCTGGGGAGAGGCTAAAAGGATACTTAAATGGAGGTCTATGCATGAGTGAGGGGCCAGAGGAGAGGGACACGGAGGAAGGAGGAATTCTAAGATGAAAGACTGACAGAGGGAGTGAGAATACAGAAAACAAGATATGGGGAGTGGGGTCCATGAGAGATGGGAAGACCCAAGGAAAAATAGGACTTCTGGCAATTTCCAAATTGCCCTCCCTAGCTCTGTGCACAAAGGAGGTGGCAACAGTCAAAGAAACCAGATGGATTGGAACTTCCCTAGAAGGACATTTTGACAGGAATGTCTCAAGAGTTAAGCAGGAGCCAAGTTTATACCTAAAAGGCTTTTATAATATCAGGGAGTTCATGCCACACCTGCTGAGCAGAACCCCAACCCTCAGCCTAAACACACTAACATGGCACTCCATAAACAGGGGCCTGTGGGCAGCTTCCTCGTATTTTCCAGAGGACCCAAGAGCAGTAAATCTCAGACCTGAAGGCCTTGGTTCCCTTCCCCTACACTGAATAAACGATTCTTGTGGGGAACGGGTCAGTGGGGTGCTCAGAACTTAAGAGATGTGCCACCTTGCATTTGGATAGCATTTTATCCAGAAAAATGGAAACTTGCTAAACCCAGGTACAGCACTCTCCTCACTGTTCTTCCTCCTCCTGGACTATACCTGGCCTCCTTACAGAGGAGGGGCATCAGAGGATTGAGCTTAATGTTTCTCTGCCGGGCATGGGGAATACTTGACTGTCCATGCTTCTCTCAGCAGCTGCCTGAAACCACAGGTGGCTCCACCCAGTGCTTCACCAGATGGAGGTCTGCTGCCTCCAGAAGCCCCATTCTGGCTATATCCCGACAAAGCCAGTGGCTACTGACCTTTCACAGGTACCTCCTGACCAGTCTTGCCCACTTCACGCACACGGGGAGCTGTGATGGAAATTTGTGCAGCTCTATTTCCAGGTGAGATAGATGGCATGCGCAGTTGGGCGGGGAGTTGTGACTTTGCATAACTAAGTTCTTCGACTGTATGGTGCCACATAGGTGGTTGGTGGGGAGAGGGTGTGGTAACCCCCAATAAATTCCCTCAGAGATACAATGTCCCAACATATGGGTCTTTGTCCTTCTCTCCTTCTTTCCTTTCCCCGGTCCAGCTGTGGAAGTTTCCTTCAAAACCCTCTCTCTGGTTTTCCCACTCCACACTTCACTGAAATATACCCCTACCCTCAAAGAAACAGTTCTGGTGACTCTCCACTGCCCAGGCTTCCTTAACTCCAGGCATAGCAGGGAGAGGGGGAGGCAGGGAGCTTCCAGGAGTTGAAAGAAGTTGGTAATTCCAGTTCATTCTCTCCACCCAACACGGCCTGAAGCTGTTTGCCTCAAGAATTACACAAGGCAAGCCCACCTCACCAGAACAGGGATAAGTTTTCTTTCATACGTCACATAATTCAGGCTAGCAAACACCTGCAGGCCACTCATGGGCCAATTTCAGCCCGCTGTCATATTTTGCTTGATCGTCATGTTTTTATCATTCTCCATTTTAAAATTAGCTACTTAGACATTTGGGGGATTTCACATTTCAAAAATCCACATTTCTGGCTTACCTGAAAAAATAAAAGCAAAAACAATAGACCAAGGATTAGGGCCCACATTCCAACAAGGATACAAGCAGCTGGCTCTGAGGAAGGGCTCAGCCATTTTAGACTCAGAATGCTCTCTCAAGGGGGCCACACCCCCAGTTGGCCTGCTTCACTCTAATAAAATGCCCAGTTGTCTCCTGGAGGCACTTGCATTGGTAGTTTTGGGGCTAGGCCCAGGGAAAATTGCCTAGCCCCCCTTTGGCTTACTTTAACTCCATTTGCTTTTTAATTTATTTGCTCTATCTTCATCTCACCAATACTTACTTCAGGTGGTCTCTCTGCCAGGCAGTCTTCTAGACACAGGTCCATATGATATGGTTATAAACAAAAGAAACAAATAAATAATCTTATCTTCATGAAACTTTCATATTAGTGTGGGAGACAGTAGCCAAGAGACAATAAGTAAAATATAAAATATTTTCAAAGTGATAAGTGTTAAGAAGGAAAAAATGAAGCAAAGAACAGGGGGACTGAAATTCCAGGGAGGAGGCTGAAGAGTGGGCCTCACTGAGAGCCTGGTTTTTGAGTAAAGACCTGAAGGCAATGAGAGAACTGGCCCTGTGGCTGTCTGGGGAAGGAGCATTCCAGGTAGCGGGACAGCAAGTGCTGAGGTCCCAAGGCAGGAGTAGGCCTGGCATGTTCAAGGAACACTGAGGATACCAGCATGGCTGGAGCTGAGTGAGCAAGGTAGAGAATATCAGGAAGTGAGTTCAGAGAGGTGATGGGGATCTGGGAGAAGCAGATAGCTTGGAGCTGAGTGAGCAAGGTAGAGAATTTCAGGAAGTGAGTTCAGAGAGGTGATGGGGATCTGGGAGAAGCAGAAAGCTTGGAGCCTCGGAGGGCCTAGAATGGAATTTGACTTTTACACTGTGTGTGATGGGGAGCCATTCGAGTATTTTCAGCAGAAGCACAACATGATTTGTCTCATATTTCAACAGGATCACTGGAGACTCTGGAGTATAGTCTGTAATGGGGTACAAAGATGGAAAACAGGAGATCAATTCGGGACTATTCCAATAATCCAGGTAACAGATATGATGGTTTAAACCAGTCTGGCAGCAGTGAGTGCAATGTGAAATTGGTGTAGTTTTGGCTATATTTTGCAGTGTGTCTTGCCTGATTTGTCTTTAGACAAGATATTTGGTGGAAGAGAGGTGTCAGTGACAATGCTAGGTTTGCTAATATCCTTGAGACACACAATTTCCCAAATGAAAAAACAGATGAAGAATTTGGGCTCTTCCTTCCTTAGACTGAGTGTATAATTCTGATGAAGTGAGAATGAGAAACTGCCCAAGAAAACCTGTATACATTCCTACTGTTGCTTCACCTCCTTAGAATGTTCCCTTCTCCTTCCATTGGAACCAGGTAAGAACTAAATGTTGCTCTCATGATAACAGCAGCAGGTACCCCAAATGGAGTTTATCATGGGTTTAAATCAGTTAGTAAAGAATTTAACATAATTAGCTATTTAAAAGGAGGCTGGTTTTGGACAGGTCTTAAACTTTCTTATTTGTATAGATGCATATACTAATGTAGAAGTGTTTTAAGTGCATTGCCTAGATCACATTCCATCCCCCTTCCCCAAGCCCAAATGATATTGTCCTTTCTGAGTTAAAATGGAGGTAGGTATGATATTAGTGATTAATTATCAGTTATGGGATCACACAATCAGTCTTGGTTTGGGCATGCATTACATTTAAAGGAATATTGTCAGATTCTCCCAACCCTTTCCCCCAGGAGACAACTACAAAGTGCTGCTTTGGAATGGCAAAAGTTTCCTTTCATGTCTTAGAGATGACAGTACATCCCCTAATGACCCAGGTCCTGTATTTATCTTGAAGAAGTAAGGCCAGGTCATGGCATACCTATAATAGTTGTTCCTTCCCTTCCAGATTGAAGTTGTGCCACAGCTCATCATAATGTTTTGGTTGAGGTCCCAAAGGACCAATAATTAAAGCCTTTTTTCTCCGTGCAAATTTGTAACCACTTGAGAGACAGGCAAAATAATGACACAAATGGAGGTCAAAATATCTCCTTTATAATTGATAAAAGATGGCTTGGAGGACATACTTAGTTCTCAGGACACAAGTACTTCCTCATATTTCACCCAGTCACAGGCAAAGTTGGATATAACTACAGGTGCCACTGGCCCACAAAGTTTTCTCTATGTTTTAAATAAATTAGATTGTGCCTAAAAGAGATAAATACAAAAAACAACTCAAAAGTTTTCTGACATGTCCAACCTCTTAATCTCACCAATTAAAGAAGTCACTGGGAGATATGAAGCCAGGGGAATGAGGGTCCTAGTTGACAACCACTATACATAGTACTTGGTAGAAGAAACAAAATGAAATCTCTTTTTTAAAAATAATTTTTATTTTTATTTTATTTTCAAAAAATATTTCATTTTATTGAAGCATATAATTGGCATATAACTTACTTAGTTTCAAGTGTGCAATATAATGATTTGATTTTGTATATATTACAAAATGATTACAGTAGTCTAGTTAATATCCATCACCATTCATAGTTACTATTTTTTTCTTGTGATGAGAATTTTTAAGCTCTACTCTCTTAGCAGCTTTCAATATGCAACACAGTATTATTAATTATAGTCACCTTGCTGTACATTATGTCTATATGACATTTATTTTATAACTGGAAGTTTGTACCTTTTGACCCCTTTCACCTATTTCACCCACCGTTTCTTACGTTGTGCAGTTAATATGTTGTACAACATACCTGGGCACAATTTGCAATGGGTTATAGTTTAAAGGATTAATATTTTCAGTGTGGTTTTATTGTCATCTTTTTTTTTCGACATCTTTATTGGAATATAATTGCTTTACAATGGTGTGTTAGTTTCTGCTGTATCACAAAGTGAATAAGCTATACGTATACATATATCCCCATGTCCCCTCAAAATCAATTTGAGAGGATTCTGAAATAAGCCATGAACTGCCTAGTTCACTCATTAAAGAAAAAACAGTAGATATTGAAAGAGAGCCCTCACGAAGTGTGGGCATGACTCCTCTGACTCCCCTATAATCTTCTTGTATTCATCATGAAGGAAGAGAAGTACACCACTAGTTGACCAAAAGAGTAGCTAATAAACTCACTGGCTTAAAAAAAGAGTAAAATGTGGGTAGAGGAAAACTCTTTTACTAAATCACTTTAAAATGTTGGATAAAATATGACAGATTGGGCTTCCCTGGTGGCGCAGTGCTTAAGAATCCGGCTGCCAATATACAGGACACGGGTTCGAGCCCTGATCCGGGAAGGTCGCACATGCCACGGAGCAACTAAGCCCGTGCACCACAACTACTGAGCCTGTGCTCTAGAGCCCTCGAGCCACAACTACTGAAGCCCGTGTGCCTAGAGCCCATGCTCTGCAACAAGAGAAGCCACCGCAATGAGAAGCCTGCGCACCGCAACGAAGAGTAGCCCCCGCTCACTGCAGCTAGAGAAAGCCCGTGCACAGCAACGAAGACCCAACACAGCCAAAAATAAATAAATAAAGTAAATAAATTTATAAAAAAAAAATGACAGGTCTCCTTTTAAATATATAGCTGAACTTTAAAGGTTGTGAGAAAAATCCCAAGGGGCCAACGATGAAGAAATAACTGAAAACAAAAGCAGTAAGCACATGACCTGATGCTTTGGCAGCTGGGGAGAGAAATGTGTTATCTCAGTGACTAAAGGATTTAGAATAGAAGATAAGGCCTTAAGTTGATTAAATTGGGTGTTGGGAATGAAGATTTCCTTGCTTTCCTTTCAAATCTCCACATAATAGCTGGAGTGATCTTTTAAAAATATAAATGAGATTATATCACCTTCTTGCTTAAAACTCTCCAAAGGCTTCCTATTGCAGTTGATATACAACCCGATCTTCTTGCTTTACCCTGCAAGCCCTAGATCATGCATTCTCAACCAGGAAGACATTGCCCCCAAAGGGGAGAAAATTGATCCTTGGTATGGGAGGTGAAAAAAATCTTAGTTATTAGAATGGTTTGTGGTCTTCCAAAGCTCAAAATCTTATTCCTTAGAATTTAATTACTCTCACTGGGTTTTCTTAGACATAGCATGAGCAACATTGACATTGAGTACATAGAAATATACAAAATATATGCAAGATCAGTGTTACAAAATCCTAGCAAAAATAATGGCTGTGATTGGAGGGCTTTCAATTCATTGCTCATTCCTGAAGTCATATCTTGAGAAGTGACCTATGTGTGCCTATTGGCTGCCATTGAAGGCCTTTATATTTTGTCCTCTATGTCCTTGTATATGACTTGGGCTTTGAGAATTAAATAAAAATAGTATTTATTTAATTCTACAAAAGTTATTTAGCACATCATTTATTATGTCAAATGATGAAAAGAAAAAAATGTCAGTGATATATAAATGAATATCTAGCAGCTAGTTAAAACTTATTTTCTCATATCAAGCAAAAGTTAAAAATTGAATTCACTGAAAATAACTTAAGAAATTAAAAATTTCAATTGTTTTGCTTTGGCTAGAAAAATAGGTTTTGAATTATTTAAAATATTTTGATTATACTGATATGTATATAAATTGCTAATTTGCAATTTGTAGATTTTATACATTATAATTTATATAAGTAAATAAATTCTATTAAAAGTCACTCAACAAATACAGTTAAGTTACATGTTAATAGTTTGTGAATTTTAAATTTAACTTCTATCTTCAAATTTCATTTATTCTTAACCCTACATAAGGCTTGCTATTTTTTATGTATGTGTGTATTTTTATGTATAAAGCACAGATGCACATACATTTATTAAACAAACTCTTTGCCGTTTCAGATACCTTCCATTTCAAGTATTAGAAAACCCAGACTCAAATTGCTGTACCTATAAAGAAGTTTCTTATCTCATCACTTGGAGTCAGAACTAGGACTCCAGGAATGGTATGATCAGCAGCTAAATGAAATGATCAAAGGGCTCAGAGTATTCTCATTTCCTCCTCTGCCATATTCAATGTGTTGGTTTTGCCCTCAGGCTGGTTACACGGATTCCAAGGGTCATATACAGAAATAGCATCACCCTAAAGAAGAAAAGGAAATGTCATTTTCTGTTTCCCTTAAGAACAAATTTCTTTCAGAAGTACCCCAACGTATATCATCATGCTTAATTGGCCAAGATTAGATCATATGCCAAATGCTAAGCCAATCACTTGCAGGGGGAATAACATTATCACAATTAGCTTAGAGTAACCTCTTAAAGTGGGATGAATATTGAGAAGTCAGTGGCCATGACCACCTACAGGTACGGAATGTGTCACTAGGACAACAGTCTCCCTCTTTTGCTTAGCTTGGCTGTGATTTTTTCTCTGCGCTGCTTTGTCCTCTGTCTCCAGATGATGATAAGGTGAATAGAGCAGCTTGATCTTCTTATCCTCTCAGCTTAACTCATGTCCAGTGGACAAGATCACTTACTTCATACCCAGGAGTTTGTGCAAAATATCATTGTGCCTCATTGGCTCTGACTAGGTGGGGTGCCTAGTCTTAGAACAATCACTCTGACAGTATTTCAATTCTCTGAAAGGGCAGACTTAGGTTGTTCCCAAGAGGAAAATGGGCACACTATTACCAGAAGAGGTGTGATTGAATGCTAGGCTGCAATACCAAGTGATGCTCCAATTCAATATATTTTGCTGCCCATCAACCATATGAACCATTCTTGCCATTTATACATGTTCAAAAATGTCTCCATTGTGTTCTTTCATCAATTACCGATGAAATGTGAATTGCCACTATCTATTTGGAAAATATATTTGCAAGAATAACTGCTTTAAAAAATTTTAAGGCCATAGACTATTCACAATTTTTGAAATTTGAATAAATTGGAAAGAAAACGTGTGGCCTTTTGTTGTCTTCTTTTTTTCAACATATTTGTGAGATTCATTCAAGTTGTTGCATGTAGTTGTAGTTTGCTCATTCTCAATCCTGTATGATATTCCATTGTATGAATGAATATACTACAACATATGCAGTCCACTGTTGATGGAAATTTGGGTGATTTCCAGTTTGGAGCTATTACAAATAGTTGAACACATATTTTTCAATAAATATAGAGTTTTGGATTTTAGTGATAGGAGACTAAGCAGTTCAAAAATCTTTCTCATTAATTAAACAATCAAAGCTGGATGAAATAGTAAAACAATAAACTCAAAGGTATCTGAAAACTAAGAAGATAGGAAATAATTACCCAGCCAAGATATAGGGGAGAACATGTCCAAGAGACAGTGAATTTGGTGGATGTTTTTCCCTTGAGGAAATTTAACCACTTTAGAGGGAACTGCTGAAAGGCTTAGAACAGGAGAGGTTATGACTTCTTGTTGAAGCTAAGGATACAGAAATTGGAGTCCAGAGTCCCGGTAAAACTCCTTCACTTTTGCTTGGGACTCCAAGGGTAAAATCCTAGGAATAAAAGTTTGCCAGAACTAAATAAACTCTCCCATGAACTAAAGCATACCTGTAATTTTCTATCCATAAAAAATTGTATGAACTTTTATTTGCATCAGCTCTAGATGTGAAATTCTTTTTCCACACTCGATATTAACATTTTTATACTTTGATCGTTGAATCAAAATTTTTTATTGATCTTCTCTCCCTTTTAGTAATTATTTTATTGTTTGAAGCTTAGCTGCTCTGTTAACATCTAACCCATCATCTGATTCAGATATTATGCGTAACTATTAAACATTCAGGTTGTTCACTGGGTTTTGGTTTGTTCAGTTGCTTTTTCTTCTGTATTATTTTGCTGCATTTTGCATTTTAATAGATCTGTTGATATTAGAGTAAATTCAGTGTAAAATTTTCCTCAAATTTTTAAAGAGTCATTCTAGCCTTCCTTAAAGAATACTTCTGCAACGAATTATAAAACCATCATTTTACCTAATTGTTTCTTATAAACTTATTTTTTTCTGAAGCTATCTTTTCTGATAAATAGATCAAATTATCAGTTATTGTGGAAACATAATCCCAATGTTCAATAATGGAAGAAAAGTTAAATTGTGGTCCCTGTAAAACTGAGTTTTATGGATCAAAGGCCATATATGCAGTAGGTACTCAATAAATATTTGATGAACGAATAAGAGAAATAATAGTTTTCAAAATATTTAATATTCTTAGAAGATGCATACTCTATATGGAAAAAATCAGGGCATTAACTTGCCTATGCAAAATGATCCCAGTTTCATAAGAGCCTAGAAAAATGGCAAGACAAATAACGAATATTAATATTTTGCTGGGAGCCCAAGGGAATGGGAGCTAGAATTGCAGTTGATTGTTTTCTTCCTATCAATTTTCTGAAATTTACACAGTGTTAACATTGTGGAAGGAATTCATTTGCAATAGAGTAAAAGTAAAAGAAAAAGAAAAGGGAGGAAATCCTTAAGAAGTAAAGTCCAGTAATGACCAGTAAGGAAAGATTACACAGAGATTGGGTCAAGATGGCAGACTGAGCACATTTCTCCCTCCCTACCACAAATTCCTGTAAATGACAGGAAAGGCATATTTATGTATAAAGAATAAATGCATAAGGGCACTGAGCAAAAGAAAAAACAAATTCCTGGGAGGTGGAAAGCAGATGGAGCAGGGGCACTGACAGGGTGGAGGTGGAGGTGAGCACAGGAGCCAAAGGGCCCTGAAAGGGAGGGGGGGAGAGAGGAGGGGGCAATAGGGTGGAGGATTATAGGCCCAGCTGCTCCAGATTTGGGAAAAGGGCGGGATCGGGAGACGAGGAGCACCACCCAGGCTCAAAGCACTGGTGGGCTTGAGAGTTGCAGTGGGGCAGGCAGTGTTTGGCAGGAAGGGGAGGCCTCTCTCCTGGCAGGAAGCTGCGCTACGGAAAGAGGGAGGAGACTACTGCACCAGTAGCGGCTGGTGGGAGCCCCATGTGGCAGAGGGGCTGCCACCACCAAGGGGGAGGCGGAGGGCCCGAGAGCAGAGTGCTGAAGACACCGCCGCCATCCTCCTCGCCTGCTCCGGCGCCCTCCTAAACACGCTCCTCGCCTAAGGATCCTCCCCTTCCAGCTCTTGCAAACACCCGGCTCCTCGCCTGCGGATCCTTCTTGGACGCAGGCTCACCGCAAAGGAAGCTGCGAGGTGTCCGATTTGCACACGTGAAGCCCGAGATCCAGGGCGGTGGACGCCAGGCAAGGCAAGGCCATTGGTGGGCGCTGGGATGGAAAAGGGGGATGGGATGGACTCCTGCAGGAGATAAGGGGTGGAGGCGGGCTCCGGGGTGGGAGGGGGGAGTGCAATGTGCAGTAGGAAAGGGGAATAGCGTAAGGAATCAGGCAAGACATTGAAGGTGAGCACGGGGAGGCGAGGGCGCTGGGGGCCAAGAAAGAGAGTGGGGGTGGACGGGGGGCGTGTGGGTAGCAGACTGGGGTGTTCAGAGCAGGAGGACAGTGAGCGAGTGCATGCGGGTCAGGGCGGTGGAGGGATAGGGGTTTTGCAGGGGATTGAGAGTGGGCGCCAGTGGCGGGTGACGGAGGCTGGGGTCTCTGAACAAGGAGGTAGCCCGCCCCCTCCTGCAGGGTTCCTAACCCCAGGCAGCACCACTGCCGCTGCCGCCTTCTCCCGCAGCCTCAAGGAACCTAGAAGGGAGAGCACTTTCAGGCACACAGCCAGGATTTCCAGCATTGCTGCCAGGCTCATGGGGAAATTTTAGGCGCTGGCGCAGGGTACCTGGAGACGACGCTGTCGGGAGAACTTCACCTTATGGCATATTGAATGTTCCTCTCTTATCTTCTCTCCTCCTCCTGCAGACATGAAAACCCCCAACTCGCAGGAGGCCGAAGGGCAACAAACCAGGGCAGTCGCAGGACGGGCCACTGGGTCTGCAAACATGACGAAGAGAAAAGCCTCCCAAAAGAAGCAGAGAGGCAGACCTTCGTCCCAGCCCCGCAGGAACATCGTGGGCTGCAGGATTTCACACGGATGGAAGGAAGGCGATGAGCCCATCACCCAGTGGAAAGGAACCGTTCTGGATCAGGTGCCTATAAATCCTTCTCTTTATCTGGTGAAATATGATGGAATTGACTGTGTCTATGGACTGGAACTTCACAGAGATGAAAGAGTTTTGTCTCTTAAAATTCTTTCCGACAGGGTGGCATCATCTCAAGTCAGTGATGCAAACCTTGCAAATACCATAATTGGTAAAGCTGTGGAACATATGTTTGAGGGTGAGCATGGTTCTAAGGATGAATGGAGAGGAATGGTCTTGGCCCAAGCACCTATCATGAAAGCCTGGTTTTATATTACCTATGAGAAAGATCCTGTCTTGTACATGTACCAGCTTCTAGATGATTATAAAGAAGGAGACCTCCGTATCATGCCAGAGTCCAGTGAGTCTCCTCCAGCAGAGAGGGAGCCAGGAGGAGTTGTAGATGGCCTGATAGGTAAACATGTGGAATATACCAAAGAAGATGGCTCCAAACGGATCGGCATGGTCATTCACCAAGTGGAAGCCAAACCCTCCGTGTATTTCATCAAGTTTGATGATGATTTCCATATCTATGTCTATGATTTGGTGAAAAAGTCCTAACTGTTAGGGTAAACTTTGCCACATTTGTGAAAACAAATGTGTACTTTGTAGACATGCAAAATAATGTTACTTTTCAGCGTATTGAAAGCTTTAGGGTCCCTGTTAATCCAACATCTTTGCCAGCATAACTGTTGTTTTGTCCTGAAAAATACAAATTTGTGTGGCCATGACACGCTGTGTGTAAGGAATTTGTCATGTTGAAACGATTGGGTGTGTTTGGTGGATGGGGCATGAAAGGAAGGAACAGCTGTAAATTCAGGCTGTGAATAAAGTTCAGCTAGTATCATAATCAGTCATCTAAAAATGGAATAGGACTTAGCTGGTCTGGTCTAGGGAGGGGGGAGGAGAAGGAACTAGAGATGGGCTGTGGGGGAAGGGAGAAGGGGAGGTGGCTGCTTAGGAGGAGGTGGGGAGGGGTCAGAAATGGAGAGGCTCCCTAGCAGGAGGGATGACCTAAGAGGGGGAGGCACCCAACTGGGAGGGGGTGAAGAATAACAGAAGGAGAGTGAGATCTTGAGGCTTAGAGGAAAACAGACAGAATAAATTGAGTAGAGAGGGACACAAAGACGTTTAGAAGAGATCCAGAGCAAGTGAGAGAAAGATGAAGTTGGCAGAGATCTGGGGAGAGGCTAAAAGGATACTTAAATGGAGGTCTATGCATGAGTGAGGGGCCAGAGGAGAGGGACACGGAGGAAGGAGGAATTCTAAGATGAAAGACTGACAGAGGGAGTGAGAATACAGAAAACAAGATATGGGGAGTGGGGTCCATGAGAGATGGGAAGACCCAAGGAAAAATAGGACTTCTGGCAATTTCCAAATTGCCCTCCCTAGCTCTGTGCACAAAGGAGGTGGCAACAGTCAAAGAAACCAGATGGATTGGAACTTCCCTAGAAGGACATTTTGACAGGAATGTCTCAAGAGTTAAGCAGGAGCCAAGTTTATACCTAAAAGGCTTTTATAATATCAGGGAGTTCATGCCACACCTGCTGAGCAGAACCCCAACCCTCAGCCTAAACACACTAACATGGCACTCCATAAACAGGGGCCTGTGGGCAGCTTCCTCGTATTTTCCAGAGGACCCAAGAGCAGTAAATCTCAGACCTGAAGGCCTTGGTTCCCTTCCCCTACACTGAATAAACGATTCTTGTGGGGAACGGGTCAGTGGGGTGCTCAGAACTTAAGAGATGTGCCACCTTGCATTTGGATAGCATTTTATCCAGAAAAATGGAAACTTGCTAAACCCAGGTACAGCACTCTCCTCACTGTTCTTCCTCCTCCTGGACTATACCTGGCCTCCTTACAGAGGAGGGGCATCAGAGGATTGAGCTTAATGTTTCTCTGCCGGGCATGGGGAATACTTGACTGTCCATGCTTCTCTCAGCAGCTGCCTGAAACCACAGGTGGCTCCACCCAGTGCTTCACCAGATGGAGGTCTGCTGCCTCCAGAAGCCCCATTCTGGCTATATCCCGACAAAGCCAGTGGCTACTGACCTTTCACAGGTACCTCCTGACCAGTCTTGCCCACTTCACGCACACGGGGAGCTGTGATGGAAATTTGTGCAGCTCTATTTCCAGGTGAGATAGATGGCATGCGCAGTTGGGCGGGGAGTTGTGACTTTGCATAACTAAGTTCTTCGACTGTATGGTGCCACATAGGTGGTTGGTGGGGAGAGGGTGTGGTAACCCCCAATAAATTCCCTCAGAGATACAATGTCCCAACATATGGGTCTTTGTCCTTCTCTCCTTCTTTCCTTTCCCCGGTCCAGCTGTGGAAGTTTCCTTCAAAACCCTCTCTCTGGTTTTCCCACTCCACACTTCACTGAAATATACCCCTACCCTCAAAGAAACAGTTCTGGTGACTCTCCACTGCCCAGGCTTCCTTAACTCCAGGCATAGCAGGGAGAGGGGGAGGCAGGGAGCTTCCAGGAGTTGAAAGAAGTTGGTAATTCCAGTTCATTCTCTCCACCCAACACGGCCTGAAGCTGTTTGCCTCAAGAATTACACAAGGCAAGCCCACCTCACCAGAACAGGGATAAGTTTTCTTTCATACGTCACATAATTCAGGCTAGCAAACACCTGCAGGCCACTCATGGGCCAATTTCAGCCCGCTGTCATATTTTGCTTGATCGTCATGTTTTTATCATTCTCCATTTTAAAATTAGCTACTTAGACATTTGGGGGATTTCACATTTCAAAAATCCACATTTCTGGCTTACCTGAAAAAATAAAAGCAAAAACAATAGACCAAGGATTAGGGCCCACATTCCAACAAGGATACAAGCAGCTGGCTCTGAGGAAGGGCTCAGCCATTTTAGACTCAGAATGCTCTCTCAAGGGGGCCACACCCCCAGTTGGCCTGCTTCACTCTAATAAAATGCCCAGTTGTCTCCTGGAGGCACTTGCATTGGTAGTTTTGGGGCTAAGCCCAGGGAAAATTGCCTAGCCCCCCTTTGGCTTACTTTAACTCCATTTGCTTTTTAATTTATTTGCTCTATCTTCATCTCACCAATACTTACTTCAGGTGGTCTCTCTGCCAGGCAGTCTTCTAGACACAGGTCCATATGATATGGTTATAAACAAAAGAAACAAATAAATAATCTTATCTTCATGGAACTTTCATATTAGTGTGGGAGACAGTAGCCAAGAGACAATAAGTAAAATATAAAGTATTTTCAAAGTGATAAGTGTTAAGAAGGAAAAAATAAAGCAAAGAACAGGGGGACTGAAATTCCAAGGAGGAGGCTGAAGAGTGGGCCTCACTGAGAGCCTGGTTTTTGAGTAAAGACCTGAAGGCAATGAGAGAACTGGCCCTGTGGCTGTCTGGGGAAGGAGCATTCCAGGTAGCGGGACAGCAAGTGCTGAGGTCCCAAGGCAGGAGTAGGCCTGGCATGTTCAAGGAACACTGAGGATACCAGCATGGCTGGAGCTGAGTGAGCAAGGTAGAGAATATCAGGAAGTGAGTTCAGAGAGGTGATGGGGATCTGGGAGAAGCAGATAGCTTGGAGCCTCGGAGGGCCTAGAATGGAATTTGACTTTTACACTGTGTGTGATGGGGAGCCATTCGAGTATTTTCAGCAGAAGCACAACATGATTTGTCTCATATTTTAACAGGATCACTGGCGACTCTGGAGTATAATCTGTAATGGGGTACAAGGAGGGAGAAAGGAACATCAAATATTTCAGTGAAACAGAGGAGAGACCTAGAAAGATATTTGAATATAAGAAACTGAAATCATAATAGAGGTGACATTTCAGATGAATGAGAAAAGACATTTTATTCAATAAACTGTGCAGTATTAATCTATTTTCCATATGCTAGGAAATACACTCCAATCCCTTCATCATACCTTGCATACAAAATGAATTCCAAATGGTTAAAAAGTTAATATTCAATTTAGGAAGTAGCATTTATAAAATTTTAAAATAAAATGGAAGAGAGTGCTTATATTTTTTCCCATGGAATTGGTGAAAATTTCTTTTAAAGCTAAAAAATTGACAGATTTTGATGGAAATTTTGATAAATGTTATTATATTAAAATATGAATCCCCTAATTTGAAAAAATCATGCTATACAAAGTGGGACAAAATAAGATTAGGCTACTAACTTTGATAGTGAAAATACAAGAAATAAATAAAAATATTTCAATAAGAATAAAACAAACAGCCCATAGAGAACTTAGCAAAAAATATGAACAGAGATTTCCAAAATAGATCATATGGTCAGTAAACCTGCATTATCTTAATCTGCTCCCCATTACCTTACTCTATCCTTTCCATCCACATATCTTCTAACATGCTATATAGTTTACTTAGTTAATAACTTTATTTTTTTCTCCTTGACAGAATATAAGGTCCATAAGTATTTGATTTTCCTTCCTTTTTTTTTTACTGAGGTATCACAGATACTTAAAATAGTATCTAGCATGTGGTAGTTGCTTAGTAAATATATCTTGGCTTTATGTCTCACTAGGAATCAGAAAAATGGAAATTGAAATCACATACGCTTTTATATGCATCAGATGAGCAGCATGTTGAAGTTCAAAAATATTTGTTGTCATCCAGATAAAAAAGTGGGAGATCCCATCCACTGTTAGTGGGAGTTCAGTTGGAGATAAGTTTGCCATTACCTAGTGAGTTTGAAGATGGCATATTTCCAATAATTTTACTGTTATACATTGTTGGAGGACAATATTGTATGGATCTCTGTACATTTTGCAAGCAAGAGAATGAATGGTTTTGGTTTACCACATTCCTTTGAAGGATGTTTGAATAACAAACATCTTTGCGAGATGGGATAGTGGTTCCCTCTGTAGCAATGAGCAGGAATGCTTACTGCAATATAATAAATATAATGTCTCCTTCCAGAACAAGAGGAAGGCATGTTCACTGCCCATTATAAAAGATTAAGTTAATTAAACTAGTTTCCTTTCTTCTAATGCAATCTACTGTGTATACATGTGTCTCATGCCCACTTCCTATCACCCTGTGTTAAGTGGGACTCAGGGATTCAGGGTAAAACTGCTTATCAGTCTGACTATGGCTGTTGCTGTGAATAATAAACTGTTAACAAGGAGGAATTGAGGAAATGGTTGCAGGATGAGTACCAGGAAGTAGGTTCAAAGACAGGCTGGAATCATGCATTATTTCTTGATAATTCAACTCCTGGTGAGACAACTTGCTCCTCAGTCTGGTCATTAACCTCAGGCCCACTACATTGTAACAAATAGTACTAAGATTGATCCTAGGTAAGCAGAAGTTTTTGTATCCTTTCAGATAATAGTGACAGAGACACACACACAATGACCCAGAGTTGAAGGAAATCACAAGCACCCCAGGCACAAACTGGAGAATCCTTAGAACTTTTGGTAGCTGGCTTGGGAGATGAGAGTGCTGGACAGGTAATGATTGTAAATGAAGAATGTAAACAGCTGGCCTACTCAACCACAGCTGCTATAAGTAGAAAAATAATTAGAGATGACAATGAGTCCTCTCTGTCCCCAATGGAGATCAGATGCCATACGCATTCAACTGAGTAGGTTGGAGAATTTTGGTGAGGGGAGAGAATCAAACTTTTATGGCTCTGTTAGATATGGATGCCCAAGTCACTATTCTACAGGACCCGTGGAGGGGAACAGCATCCAGATTTGGGACATAGGTTTTGGCCAGCTTTAGAATAGGAAAAACCTGAATATGACCTTGTGAATGAAACATTTTGGGCCAATATTTTGCAATCTCGGTGTTACCTCCACATCTAAACATATAGTAGGAAAAGATGTTTGTATTTTCCTGTCCCATAAGTGCTAGATGAAACTCAGCCACATGTAGAGAAGAATTAAGTGGGAAACATGAATTGCTCTGCCACCAGCCTCTCTGGAGGATCATCCTGGGTGGTTTCACACAAAGAATATAGAATCCCAGGAGGAATAAAGAAATTTACAGCCCTGATTAAATACTTAAAGGAAGCAGGGGAAGAAAGAAATGCAGGATCTCTATAGAACAGCCATGTATGCCCAGTGTAAAAGTTTAAGAAGAGCTGAAGGCTTATAGTGGATTATTGTCAAATAAATTCAGTTGTTTCTTCTATAGTCTCAGCAATTGCATACAATGTGACTCTAACTGAATCCATTACACACACTAATTTGAACATTGGCAGCACCTTCTTTCCCATACTACTGGCTACCTGAGGATCAAGATCTGTTCACATTTATGTGACAGGGCATGTCATATATGTTTTGTAGTATTCCTCTGGGTTACCTAAACTTCATTGCCATTTGTGAAAATCAGATAGGTCAGAATTTAGTGTAAGTGCTTATAGACTCTGATTTGTAAAGTTTTCACCTATATACATGGTGTCCTGATGGCTGACCTTCAGAAGCTTCAGTTTTGTGTTGGTTGTGGTATTATCATAAATTTCCTAGGAAGAGTGGCAGAAAATCTTCAACAAAATTCAGTCAGCTGCTTGCCTAGTAATGTTTCTTGGGACTTTGCAGACAGATTCACGATACTGAGTCCTTAGGCAGTCAAGGAAAATTTGTTGTCTATTCAGCCCCCCACCACTAAAAAGGAGGTCTGTCACCAAGCTGGATCTCTCGGATATTGGAAACAGTTTGTGATTGTTTGGGCATTCTGTTTTGTCCTTTATATTAGCTAACCCATAAATTAGCATCTTTTGAGTGGGGCCCAAAACAACATTCTGCTATGGAAACTGTCCAGCAAGCTGTGTCATGCTTTATATCTTTAGGGCCCTATATTCATACTGACCAATTTGAGATTTAAGGCTCTGTAACTGATGATTTTCCAATTGGAGTCTCTGGCAAAGGGGAACATTCTCTGCCTGAAGGTGTGCCTTGGGATTTTGGACTCAGCTTCTCCTTGATATGTATGTTAGATATATCCCTATTGAAAAGCATCTATTTTCAAAACTGAACAACTAAACCATGGAGGCCTTGTGTCTCTCTAGCCTGTTGTGCCCTTTACCTGGCCACACCCTGATGGCATATGGACTTTACATGAAAAAGTGGGTATTACACCTTCAGGGAAACTCTATTAACCACTCTGCCACCTGAAGTAAAACTTCTGGCTGAGGCCTTTATTCATTTAGAGGTTCAACTAAATCCCTAGGCCTGGTTCACTGATGGTTTGGATAAGCTGAAACCTGTTGGGTGTCCACTGTGCTGCTACATATGTTCAATCTCACTACCAGCTAAGCAGAATTGAAAGCAGATGGTGGTCACACTCCTCAGTGTCCAGACTCAAGGGCATTTTCACAGGTCTTTGTAATACTCCCCTAGATGAAGTTTGTCCTATTTTTAATGACTCAACATTTTGACAATAGCCTAGTTGTTTGGTCTCCCACATGGAAAGATACAGACTTGCAGACTAAATACACCCCTCTATGAAGCTTCAAACCATGGAATCAGAGGAGTGATATTACCAAGATGGTGACCAATTGTCCTAACTTCATTCCCACTCACAAGAAGAACAACTAGTCATGGACAAAACACCACTGAGAAAATAATAGAACATGGGATGAGACTGAAGAACCCCTCCTGCACCACAGAGACCAAAACAGTCCACACTAGAAGATTAAGAGTGGCTACATGCTGACTGCATTGCCAGTCCCCCAGGCTGGCACTGCACCACACTGAGAGATCTCCCCAAGACTACAGTTCCTCCGGTGAGAAAGAGAGCCCAGGTTAGGCATCCAGGTCCCAGCATTATGGGTTGCTTCTTGGTTGTCCCCACTCTGGTCTTGCCTCACAGGGATTGTGGAGAAATGTGTGTCGCTTGCCCACTGAGAATCTAGTTGTGATGGAGAAGGAGGGGGCTTGCAACAACCAGCACATGGGTCTTGGCAGACTGAGTTCCTCCCGTAGCACCCATGTAATCGTCCCGACAAACAGCTTTTCTCATCTGCAGAAAACAGACTGTAGTGCAGTCTGACCAGGGAACTTGGCTGGGTGCAGGACTGCCTGATTCAAGCTCTCAAACAAAGAGCCTTGCAGGATCTGGAGCTCTGCCCACCGTCTACCCAGGTAGGGAGATAGTCATAGCCCAGCCCATGATTGAGTGTAGCTCCTGGCCATTCGCTGACCAGGAAGAATAAGTGGGAGCACCTGGGAGGCTTCTTGGAGCCAGCTTCCCTGCACCATATGGCAGAGGAACTAATTCATAGCCCCACATGCTGCTGAATGTAACTCCCAGCCCCACCCAACAAGAAAGCCTAGCCAGAACACCTGGAGAGCTGGGTAGCCCAGCAACGCTTGAGCAGAGAACACAGCAGGCAGAGCTTATCATCCACAGAGAACAGTCAGGGTCTCAGTTCAGCCAGAGAATTGGGGCATGGGTCAGCTTCAGTCAAGACCACAAGCAAAGAGTCTTGCTGGCTTTGGAGCTAGTTCTCCCACTCTGCCCAGGCAGGAAAACAAATTCATAGCCCCACCCACTGTTGAATACAGCATTCAGTCTTCCCAGCAAGGGAACATAACAGAGCACACAGGAAGCTCTCTAGCCCATCCAACAGCCCTGCTTTTGGTTGCAGTTGAACAGAGACCACAGCCTGTGATTTTCCCCAACGTCAGAGCAAAACTGGTGGCCATGTCTGGCCTGGGAGTTCAGTGCACAGTCTTGCCTAATTCAGGTTCCCAAACAATGAGCCATGCAGAACCTAGAGCCTGTTCAGCTGCCACAGCAGGCAGGGAAACTACTTCATAGCCCCACCTACTACTGAGAATAGTACTCAGTCCTGTTGATCTAGGAAGCCTGAGCAGAGAACCCAGGCAACTGCAGAGCCCAGCCTACAGCCTTGCTTAGACAGGGAATCAAGCCAGAGTTCATATACAACTTTTCTTAATCAGCATCACCCTCTCTTGACCTCAGAGCTTTGCAGTGGCCTCACCCAAAAACAGATCTTGGTAGCAAGCCCGACCTGCCCAAGGACATTACCGCAGATATGTACAGAAACCCAAACTGAACTGACTGGAGGACTGTCTCTTTCAAAGAGAACCTATAAAGTCTAAAAGAGGAGACTGCTAACTCAAACACACAGATACCAACAAAAGGAATCAAGGATCACAAACAATCAGAAAAACATGACAACACCAAAGAAAACTAATAAATCTCCAGTAACTGACTTAAAGAAATGGAGACTTTTAAAAAACATCTTTATTGGAGTATAATTGCTTTACAATGTTGTCTTAGTTTCTGCTGTATAACAAAGTGAATCAGCTATACTTATACATATATCCCCATATCCCCTCCCTCTTACGTCTCCCTCCCACCCTCCCTATCCCACCCCTCTAGGTGGTCACAAAGCACCAAGCTGATCTCCCTGTGCTATGCAGCTGCTTCCCACTAGTCATCCATTTTACATCTAGTAGTAAATACTACCAAATGTATGCTACTATTCTACATACTAAATGTATGTCAATGCTACGCTCTCACTTCATCCCAGCTTACACTTCCCCCTCCCTGTGTCCTCAAGTCCATTCTCTACATCTGTGTCTTTATTCCTGTCCTGTCCCTAGGTTCTTCATAACTTTTTTTTTTTTAGATTCCATATATATGTGTTAGCATACGGTATTTGTTTTTCTCTTTCTGACTTACCTCACTCTGTGTGACAGACTCTAGGTCCATCTACCTCACTGCAAATAACTCAATTTCGTTTCTTTTAATGGGTGACTAATATTCCATTGTATATATGTGTCACGTCTTCTTTATCCATTCATCTGTCGTTGGAACGTAGGTTGCTTCCATGTCCTGGCTATTGTAAGTAGTGCTGCAATGAGCATTGTGGTACATGACTCTTTTTGAATTATGGTTTTCTCAGGGTATATGCTCAGTAGTGGGATTGCTGGGTCATATGGTAGTTCTATTTTTAGTATTTTAAGGAACTTCCATACTGTTCTCCATAGTAGCTGTATCAATTTACATTCCCACCAACAGTGCAAGAAGGTTCCCTTTTCTCCACACCCTCTCCAGCATTTACTGTTTGTAGATTTTTTGATGATGGCCATTCTGACTGGTGTGAGGTGATACCTCACTGTAGTTTTGATTTGCATTTCTCTAATGATTAATGATGTTGAGCATTCTTTCATGTGTTTCTTGGCAATCTGTACATCTTCTTTGGAGAAATGTCTATTTAGATCTTCTGTGCATTTTTGATTGGGTTGTTTGTTTTTTTGATGCTGAGCTGCATGAGCTGCTTGTACATTTTGGAGATTAATCCTTTGTCAGTTGCTTCATGTGCAAATATTTTCTCCCATTCTGAGGGTTGTCTTTTCGTCTTGTTTATGGTTTCCTTTGCTGTGCAAAAGCTTTTAAGTTTCATTAGGTCCCATTTGTATATTTTTTGTTTTTATTTCCAAGAAATGGAGATTTATGAACTATCAAGTAAAACAAATTCAGAATAAATCTCATAGAGAAGTTTAATGAACTACAAAAATACACAAACAATTAAATTAAATTAAGAAAACAATGTTTGAACAAAATAAGAAGTTCAACAAAGAAATAGACACTACTAAAAAAACAGAAAACCTAGAGCTCAAAAATAAAATGACAGAAATGAGGAATTCAATAGAGAGCTTCAAAAGCAGACTTGAACATGCAAAAGAAAGAATCAGTGACCTAAAAGGCAGAACTTTTGAAATTGTTCAGTCAGAAGAGCAAAAAGAAAAAAGAATATAAAAGTGAAGAAATCTGGTGTGATTTATGGTACACAGACAAAAGAAACAATATCCACATTATGGGAATTCCACAAGGAAAAGAGAAAAATAAAGGGACAAAAAGTATATTAATAACAATAATAGCTAAAGCTTTCTAAACCTGGGGAGAGAAATGGACATCCAGATTTATGAGGCCCAAAAGGCCCCAAATAGGTTGAACTTGAATAGAGCTACACTGAGACATATGATAAGTAAATTGTTAAATCTGAAGACAAAGAATTTTTTTGGAAGAAGAGAAAAGAGATAAGTTATACATAAGGGAACCCCCCCAATGACTGTGGGTGGATTTATTAGCAGAAACTTTTAAGATCAGGAGAGAATGGGATGACATATTCAAAGATTGAAAGAAAAACTTTCAACAGAGAATTCTATACCAGGCAAGAAGTTCTTCAGAAATGAATGCGAGATAATGACTTTCCCAAACAAACAAAAGCTGAGGGATTTCATCACCACAAGACCTGCCTTACAAGAAATGCTAAAGGGATTCCTTTGAGTGTAAGTAAAAGGGCATTTATTAACATCACACAGACATGATAAGGTAGTGAAAAAATTAATGGTAATCGTAAATATAGAGTAAAAGTTAGATTATCTAATATGGTAATGGTGGTGCATACTTCATTTACAACTGTAGTTTGAAAGATAAAAACAAACAGTATCTCTTAGAGGAAAACATAGGCAGAACACTCTATGACATAAATCACAGCAAGATCCTATTTGACACACCTCCTAGAGAAATGGAAATAAAAACAAAAATAAACAAATTGTACCTAATGAAACTTAAAAGCTTTTGCACAGCAAAGGAAACCATAAACAAGATGGAACGACAACCCTCAGAATGGGAGAAAATATTTGCAAACGAAGAAACTGACAAAGGATTAATCTCCAAAATATACAAGCAGCTCATGCAGCTCAATATCAAAAAAAAACAAACAACCCAATCAAAAAATGGGCAGAAGACCTAAATAGACATTTCTCCAAAGAAGATATACAGATTGCCAACAAACACATGAAAGGATGCTCAACATCACTAATCATCAGAGAAATGTAAATCAAACCTACAATGAGGTATCATGTAACACCAGTCAGAATGGCCATCATCCAAAAATCTACAAACAATAAATGCTGAAGAGGGTGTGGAGAAAAGGGAACCTTCTTGCACTGTTGGTGGGAATGTAATTTGATACAGCCACTATGGAGAACAGTATGGAGGTTCCTTAAAATACTAAAAATAGAACTACCATATGACCCAGCAATCCCACTACTGGACATATACCCTGAGAAAACCATAATTCAAAAAGAGTCATGTACCACAATGCTCATTACAACACTATTTACAATAGCCAGGACATGGAAGCAACCTAAGGTCCAATGACAGATGAATGGATAAAGAAGATGTGGCACATATATACAATGGAATATTATTCAGCCATAAAAAGAAACAAAATTGAGTTATTTGTAGTGAGGTGGATGGACCTAGAGACTGTCATACAGAGTGAAGTAAGTCAGAAAGAGAAAAACAAATACTGTATGCTAACACATATATATGGAATCTAAAAAAAAAAAAAAAAGGTTCTGAAGAACCTGGGGGGAAGACAGGAATAAAGACGCAGACATAGAGAATGGACTTGAAGACATGGTGGGGGGAAGGGTAAGCTGGGACGAAGTGAGAGAGTGGCACTGACATATATACACTACCAAATGTAAAATAGATAGCTAGTGGGAAGGAGCCACAGAACACAGAGAGATCAGCTCAGTGCTCTGTGACCACCTAGAGGGGTGGGATAAGGAGGGTGGGAGGGAGAAGTAAGAGGGAGGGGATATGGGGATATATGTATACGTATAGCTGATTCACTTTGTTATCCAGCAGAAACTAACACAACAATGTAATTTTACTACAATAAAGATGTTTAAAAAAACAGTAAAAATAACCATAACTATAATAATCTGTTGTTGGACACACAATATAAAAATATGTAAACTGTAGCATCAATAACCTAAAATGTGAAGGGAAGAGAATTAAAATGTAAAGTTTAGGAATACTATCAAAGTTAAGCTATTATCCATTTAAAAAAGTGTTATATTTTAATATATTTTATGTAAGCCATATGGTAACCACAAGAGAAAAAACTGTAGAAATTACACAAAGAACATCATAAAATAGTCATAGCATATTGATACCAAAAGTCTTCAAATCACAGAAAGACAGCAAGATAAGAAGCAAGAAACTATGAATCTAAAAAACAGCCAGAAAACAATTGTAAAAATGCAATAGTTAGTCCTTACCTATCAATAAGCACCCTAAACATAAATAGATTAAATTGAAATTAATAGAATGGCTGAATAGATTTTTTTTTAATCCATTAGGCTGCCTAAAGGAGACTCACTGTAGCCTTAAAGACACACATATACTGAGAGTGAAGGGATGGACAAGAAATTTCAAGCAAATGGTATCCTATAAAAAGTAGGATTAGCTGTCCTTTTATCAGACAAAATAGGCTTTAAAATAGGCTTTATGCCAAAAATGAAAAACAAAAACAAAAAAAAAAGAAAACAGAAGAGGCCATCATATAATGATTGTTGGTTCACAAACTTGGAAGTTCCTTGGGTGAAATTCTAAGCTGGTCCCCATGCATGTGAGGGCAAGGTGAGGATGAAGAAAGAGATAGATCCCTCCATATAAGTAGGTGACAGGTTTAATAAGCAAGGAAACTCACATACAAGGCTTGTCTCCAGAGCCTCAAGATGAGTAGATCTCACCCACTTGCCAAAATCTTAAAAGTTTAGGTAGAGACCTCAATAGGGTTCAATCACATATATGGTCCAGATAGTCTCAACAATACATTACTCTCTCAAGGCTATGTCCTTGAAATGTCTCCTAGTGCATGAACAGTGGGCAGAATGTACATTCCAAAGACAGGGAGTGGGTAAGGACCCTCTGATTGTCCAGGTCCAGTTTTCAGGTGAACTGGATGTCTATGTCCTCCCAAAGACCTCCTCCAATATTCTACCACTTGTGACCGGCTCTTACCATCTTACATGCCCCCTCTTCCACAATGTGCCCTGAGTGGTCATCAACATCAAGGGGTTTCATTAGCATGGAGGTGGCTTTGTTGGCACCTATCTGGCTGCACTGGAGGCAGATGCCACAGCAATAATATAGGCATATGCAAAAGAAAACACAGATTAACATAATGATTCCCAAAATAATAACAATTTTTTTCCACCAAGAGCCCCATAATCCAAACGACTGATTTATTAAATCCCCTAAATTGGGTTTCAGATCACTCAGGGCATTCAATTTTTCATCATGTGATTTTTTAGGCTACCTAATAAATAACTGACACATTAGCAGACTCATGAGGTATAAACACACGACATTCTGTTAGCACAAATGCCTCTTTTCAAGGCAGTAATAATGTCTAAGGCCATCCTATTTTGCATTTGTTTCTTTTTAAAATTTTTATTAGAGTATAGTTGATTTACAATATTGCATTAGTTTAAAAGAACGAAATGCCATTTGCAACAACATGGATGAACCTAGAGATTGTCATACTGAGTGAAGGCCATCCTATTTTGGAGAATAGTTTTTCTCATTAGAGATATTTCAGTGTTCATAAGGACAAGCTTTGTCAGCTATCATTTAAGGCTTGCTGGATGAAGTTAGTAAAGACTTCTATGTGTGCTACAACATCCCCCAAGTCAATGAAGGGAACAAAGACAGCGGCCAAATAATCATACCAGTGGAAATCAGAATGTGCCCATCTGGCCTTGAGGAGAGGGAGGTTTGCAACTTTTGTTATTGTGGGGCAGATTCTTCCCCCTGGGGAAAACTCTGGATGCAGTGGCCCAACCACCCAGCTGGGAGCCATGGCCAAAGATTTGTGCCACACAGTAACTGGGTCCCATGCAGGGCTACCTAATAAATAACTGATGGTAATACCAGTCAGTGTCAAGACAGTTACTATCCTTTAATGTGACAGAATGGTTACACAGTTCCAGTGATATCCGTCCCTTATCCCTGGTACAATTGGTTGGGTTCTGTTTAGAGTGATTTTTTTGTTTCCAACATAGAGGTGTCAAATGTTGTAACGAATATAGAGGTGATCAAATGTTTGTAACCTAGGCTAGACCACATGAACCCATTCCAAATCTGAGTGTAGCTACCCATGGCCCTGATGATGGTATTTTCAGGACCCATCCAGTCAGCAGTCTGCTGGGCTGCCTGTGTAGTTTGTTTGAAAGAAAAAGAATACCCATACCCAGTGTTATTGACAGTGTGTGCTACAGGCCAGATTTCTGGATTAGTATTGGAAATATCAGATGAATTAAGAGTACTAGTCTTAGAACAGTATGGAGGTTCCTTAAAAAACTAAAAATAGAACTACCATATGACCCAGCAATCCCACCACTGGGCATATACCCTGAGAAAACCATAATTCAAAAAGAGTCACGTACCACAATGTTCATTGCAGCACTATTTACAATAGCCAGGACATGCAAGCAACCTAAGTGCCCATCGACAGATGAATGGATAAAGAACATATGGCACATATATACAATGAAATATTCCTCAGCCATGAAAAGAAACAAAATTGAGTTACTTGTAGTGAGGTGGATGGACCTAGAGTCTGTCATACAGAGTGAAGTAAGTCAGAAAGAGAAAAAAAACATACCGTATGCTAACACATATATGGAATCTAAAAAAAAAAAAAAGTTTCTGATGAACCTAGGGGCAGGACAGGAATAAAGATGCAGATGTAGAGAATGGACTTGAGGACATGGGGAGGGGAAGGGTAAGCTTGGACGAAGTGAGAGAGTAGTATTTACATATACACACTACCAAATGTAAAATAGATAGCTAGTGGGAAGCAGCTGCATAGCACAGGCAGATCAGCTCAGTGCTTTGTGACCACCTAGAGGGGTGGGATAAGGAGGGTGGGAGGGAGACGAAAGAGGGAGGGGATATGGAGATATATGTATGCATATAGCTGATTCAGTTTGTTATACAGCAGAAACTAAGACAACATTGTAAAGCAATTATACTCCCATAAAGATGTTAAAAAAAAAAGAGAGTACAAGTCCTAGCTTGTTCTTTCTTAATGCACTCCTTTAGTACCTTCCAATTCCTTCCCTGGAATGCTGATACCCCACATGGCTATCCTGATGAGTTAGAGAGGGGTGGCTCCCCACATACCCAATAGTGGATCAATTCCTTTTTTGAGCATATGAGTGGGCCCACTGTAGGAAGGTATTTTCTCTTCATGTGTCCATGCTGTGACTGTAAACCACAGGAGCAGCAGAACTGTAAGGTTGAAAACGCATATATTGTATGGAAAGTTCTTCCCCTTCTGTTAAAAATTATAGTCAGCCCTCCATATTCATGGGTTCTACATCCTCAAATGCAAAGGGCTGACTTACTACAACATTTTATATAAGGTGCTTGAGCATTTGTGGAGTTAGGTATTCCCTGGGGTCCTGGAACAAATTCCCCTGCAGATACCAAGGAAAGACTATGTATTTGTAGCCTAATCCTTGATGTTAATGTGGCTGAAGCTTTAGGAACTTGGCCTGGTTATGCATACCATGCATGTTGGCCAAGGGAGCCAGCACTGTGAGGTGTGAAGACATGGACTGGGGCATGGGATATGCCAGACTAGGACTCTCACCTTCTCCCCTCTTTCAATGGTTCATGTTCCATTCTAGGCATAGTGCATTTCAACAGGTCCAGCTTGCAGCAGGACAAAGAGATCCCAGTGCAGATTGAGTAGTTTCCTCTCACGCGGGGGTCAAATAAATTTACTCACCCCGATGGAACATCCTATTGTGAATTCCAGTAGATAACAACTTTCCCAGGCATGATGGGGCTTGGTGTTCTTAGCAGCATAGCACATTTGACCCACGGTAAGTGTTAGGGCAATGGCTATCTCCTGTGATTTCAATACCTTTACAGTATTGGGCAACTGAGCAGGGGTTCCCAGTCTGGCATATGGGGCAATAGGCCCTACTGTTTGATCATTCTAATGTGTTAAAGCTTGGGATAGTACTTTAATCTACCCTGCCAAGGTTGTATTTCCTGTTAGTAATTTAATCTGCTACTTTAATTTCATTCTTCCTTTCTACCAACCCTGCTGCTTGCAGGTTATAGGGGATATGAAACCTCCATTCAATGTCATGCTCTTTTGCCCAGTCTTGCACATCATGACCTTTGAAATGTGACCCCTGAGGGTCAGTGAGGGTATCTTTACGTGGTACTCAGCTTCTCTAATTCTCTAATGATGTCAGCCTGGTTTGCATGGTGAGAGGGGAAAACTTGGGTTAGGTCAGACACAGTGTTCACAAAAACCAAGACATATTTGCTGTTCCTTTATGAGAGGTTGTACCTGGAGGAGTGCTACATACACTGCTAGGAGCTGTTGCTATATATGCATATATCAAGTTTCTTCCCCCTTTGAGAGCTGGGGCCAAAATCTTAGGGGTACTCTCTCCTTCTGTTGTCTCTGCTGCAGTGACTAACCCGTGACTTCCAGAGTCACAGATACAGCTAATTCAAACACTAACCCTACTTGGGAGATGCCCAGAGCTTTAATCTGCTTCACTAGTATTTGTGCCTTCTCAAAGGTGGCTTGCTGTTCTGATCCCCAGTCCCACACATGCTCTACACATACTCTTTCTTTACCAGGAGGTATAAAAGACAGAGGCAGTGTGCCAGGTGAGGAATAAAAGTCCTCCAAAACCCCTAAATCCCTACAAAAGCTTGCACCTCATTCACATTCTTAGGGGTTGGAAAAGTTTTCAACTTGTCGATCACAGCTTCTCAGATAATACGTATCTTATCTGACCATACAGCTCCCTGAAACTTTATGGTGGAGTCTGGGCCTTAAATTTTCTGCAGGTTCACTGTGTATCTTCTTGCTTGCAGATGTTCCAGCCAAGTCTGCAGAGTGTCCTGCAGCAGACGCAATTCTTCGCATGTTAATGTTATATTATCAATGTAATAAGCCCATTTTACAGATGTGGGGAAGGAGAACAGGGAAAAATCTTGGGCTACCATCTCTTGAAAGGTCCATTGTTGTCTCTCCCATGCAAAGACAAATTGGTCTTGTGACTCAGCAGCCAGGGGTATACTGAATAAAAGCATTCACGAAGTCCAGTAGAGCATGATACACTCATAGAACCATAGCCAACGTATCTAAAATAGTGGCAATGTTGGGCACAGCCACCTTGTTCATTTCTCAGTAGTCCATGGTCATCTTCCATGAGCCATCTGGCTTTTTTTTTTTTTTTAACAAATATACCTGGCTGTTGAAAGCACTATGGACAGGGTGTACAATACTCACTCAATGCAGTCCTTGGATAATCTCTTCTATTCCTTTATGCCCCCCGGGCAATTTATATTGTTTGACAGTTACCACTCTTCTCTGGTTCCCAGTTGATGTTTCCCCCTCAGCACTGGTTTGATTACTGTTAATTGGAGGTGGAATTCACTGATAAAGATTTACAGAGTTTGACCATGTAGGATATCAATGTCCAGTATGTTCTCTGGTATAAGAAAGATAAAAACCTTATATTCTCATACGGGAGAATGCTCAGTTCTCAGTATCAAAGGTACCTTCCTGACTACAACCATTTGCCCTCCTTAATACTCAGTGGTGCTGAGGGGGCCAGAAAACTTCTGAGGATTACCACATATTAGAGTATTTTTGTCCCCAGTATCACCCAAAGCTGTCACCTTGTGTTTGTTTTTTGGGGCCCAGTGAATAGTGGGCTCAACATGGGGCCTCCAGTTGCCCCCAACAGCCCTCACTTGGAGGCAGTATTGGCCTGCATCCTATACCCAGCATGTGGGAGGCACTTACCACAAATAAGACTGTATTCCTGAGGCCTCTGCTGGAGCAGGTGGGATAATAGGGATGGTAGGGGCAGGTAGGGCAGGTCTGAACTGTTGTTCAGGTTTTAATGCTTCCCAGGCTGAGCAATACAGTGTTGGGTTGCCAACCTATCTTTTCAGGTGGGATCCTAATTGCAATTATGTCAAACCACATTTGCTTCCAGGTTACTCTTACCAGATCCTTAACAGCTAATTTGTATGTTGCTATATCAGCTTAATGAGTTCCATTTCTGTCTCAGATCTCTCCCACAGGCCCTACCCATTCCTGGGATTTTTCATTGTCCCTCAGATCAACAGTGGACTGCCCCAAATCATAAATGTTTTGTCCTATGACTGGGCTCAGCCTGGATATCAGTATGCCATACCAGGTACTGGAGGAGGACTGGAGTATCTTGGCTTGCATTTCTGCAATGAATATGGCCCGATAAGGACCTTCAAAGACAGGGGCATAGTTGGCCTATCTGATTTCCAACTCCCTAAGAATTTGTTTTAACTCCTCTATAGACTTTCAGGATCCCACATGCCCAAAAGATTCCCCTCATTGGACCAAGCTTCCCTGCAGGCTACAATAATCCAACCTATAAGGGAGTGAGTCCCTTGAACTCCCTGAGTGCCATACAGGTGCTGCTGGTGGGCAGGGTGGGTGGTAATGTTGTTCATTTTCTCTACCTCCTGCCTAGTCAGAGGAATGCCATCACCTGCCATACCCTATACTTCACTAACCATGCTTGGATATTATCCCTGGCCTTTTTTTGGAAATTAGCAGCTATATCAATAAGCTCAGTGTACATATATGCTCTTATCATGAATGTTTCTTGAATTGGGGGCTGCATTACTGGTTGGAGTTGTTGTGCTTTTGCTTTCCTCTGTATTAGGGATCTGATGGCATGAGGCATTTCATCCGTTTCACCGTTAATCACCACAGCATCTTGCTCTTTGCTCCCATCACTTTCCCAGGGACTCTGACTCCTAGTGTCACAATCAGGCTTTCTCACGAGCACTCAGACCTTAAGCCACAGCAGATTGCACCCTCCTAGCTTTGCAAAACAGCATGCTAAGGTCTCCAACTTAATTTGCTGCTATCCCACCTTGTCTGCTCACCCTGAATCTGGCAGAATAGTGAACAACCACACCTCCTTCTCTATCCTCAACTCTTCTTCCAACTTTCTAACTGGAGCCTCAGCATCTAGTTGGGCATTAGTGGCCAGCCAAACTGTCCACAGTGGAGACCAGTCCACTACAGCAGCCATTCATTTTCCTCCTTTGCCACAGTGTGTGATGCACAGTTCCATAATGCATTAAATAAACTGGCATTTGGGGACATACCCATATTCACAAGCATCGAAAATGCAGGTCATTCATCCCCCCATAGGGGTTGATAGCCAACCTGGTATTTCCACCACAGATGCCTCTTTCCCAAAACCCATATTTTCAGTTTCCTGACTCATTCACCAATTGTTGGTTCACATCCTCAGAAATTACCCAGGTGAAATTCAAAACTGGCCCCTATACAGAGAGGGCAAAGAGAGACTGAAGAAAAAGGAAGACCACTCCAGATTGGTAGGTAGCAGATTTAATAACAAGTGAACTTATACATGAGGCTTGTCCTGCATGGCTGCAAGATTAGTAGATCTCCATACCTGTGCATCAAAATCTTAAAAGTTTATATAGAGATCATAATAGGGTTCAGTCATATATACAATCCAGATGTCCTCAACAAAACATTACTCTCTCAAGGCTGCATCTTTGAAATGTCTCCTAGTATGAGAACAGTGGGTGGAATATACATTCCAAATGACAGAGATGGGGTAAGGAGCCTCTGATGTCTGAGTCTACCTTGTGGGTCAATCAATGCTCATGTCCTCTTAATGACCTTCTCCAAGAATAAGGGTGTCAATCTTTCAAGAAGATATAGCAATTGTTAACATTTATGAACCAAACATTGGAGCACATAAATATATAAAACAAAAGCTAACAGGGCTAAAAGGAGAAATAAAAAGCTATAAAATGATAGTTGGGGAATTTCATACCTCCTCTCAACAATGGATAAATCATCCAGACTGAAAATCAAAAAGGAAACAATGGATATGAAGAAAACCATAGATCAACTGGAGGTATTAGCCATATATAGAACATTCGTTCCAACAACAGCAGAATAGACATTTTTCTCAAGCACACATGGAACATTATCTAGGGTAAATCACATATTAGACCACAAGACAAGTCTAGCAAGTTCAACAAGATTGAAATTATACCAAATATTTCCTCTGATCACAACATTATAAAACTAGAAATCACTAACATGAGGAAAACTAAAAAACTCAAAAATATATACAAATTAAACAACAATCTCCTGAACAACTGCTGAATCAAAGAATAAATTAAAGGGGAAATTTAAAAATATCTAGAGACAAAGGAAAATTAAAACACACATACTCAAAATTATGAGATGCAGCAAAAGCAGCTGAAGAGGGAAGTTCACAGCAATAAATGCCTACATTAAGAAACAAGAAAGATCTCATATAAACAACATAAATCTATGCCACAAGGAACTAGAAAAAGAGCAAACTAAGCCCATAGTTAGCAGAAGGAAGAAAATAAGAACTATTAGAGCAGAAATAAGTAAAAGAGAGAAAAAGAAAACAGTAGAAAATATAAACAAAAAATAGAAGTAGATTCTTTGAAAAACTAAACAAAATTGACAAAACTTTAGATAGACTGACAAAGGAAAAAATATAGAGGACACTAGACAACAAAATAAAAACAGAAAGAGGAGACATTACAACTAATAGCAAGAAATACAAGATTTGAAAGAAGCTACTATGAACAACTACAACAACAAATTGAACAAACTAGAAGAAATGGAAAAATTCTTGCAAACACGCAATCTAACAAGACACAATCAGGAAGAAATAAAAATCTGAATAAAACAATTGTTATTAAGGAAATTGAATCAATAATCAAAAGTCTTCCAATGGGAGTAGCTTCAAGATGGCGGAAGAGTAAGACGCGGAGATCACCTTCCTCTCCACAAATACATCAGAAATACATCTACATGTGGAACAGCTCCTATAGAACACCTACTGAACGCTGGCAGAAGACCTCAGACCTCCCAAAAGGCAAGAAACTCCCCACATACCTGGGTAGGGCAAAAGAAAAAAGAAACAACAGAGACAAAAGAATAAGGACAGTACCTGCACCAGTGGGAGGGAGCTGTGAAGGAGGAAAGTTTTCCACACACTAGGAGGCCCCTTCACAGGTGGAGACTGTGGATGGCGGAGGGGGGGAGCTTCGGAGCCATGGAGGAGAGCGCAGCAACAGGGGTGTGGAGGGCAAAGCGGAGAGATTCCTGCACAGAGGAATGGTGCCGACCAGCAATCACCAGCCTGCGAAGCTTGTCTGCTCACCCGGCGGGACGGGCGGGGGCGGGGAGCTGAGGCTCGGGCTTTGGAGGTCGGATCCCAGGGAGAAGACTGGGATTGGCTGCGTGAACACAGCCTGAAGGGACTAGTGCGCCACAGCTAGCCAGAAGGGAGTCCGGGAAAATGTCTGGACCTGCCAAAGAGGCAAGAGACTTTTTCTTGCCTCTTTGTTTCCTGGTGCACGAGGAGAGGGGATACAGAGCACTGCTTCAAGGAGCTCCAGAGACCGGTGCGAGCCGCAGAGTTCAGCACGGACACCAGAGATGGACATGGAACGCTAAGGCTGCTGCTGTCGCCACCAAGAAGCCTGTATGCAAGCACAGGTCACTTTCCACACCTCCCTCCCAGGAGCCTGTGCAGCCCACCTCTACCAGGGTCCTGTGTTCCAGGGAAAACTGCCCCGGGAGAACGCATGGTGCACCTTAGGCTGGTGGAAAGTCATGCTGGCCTCTGCCACCGCAGGCTCGCCCCACAACCGTACCCCTCCCTCCCCCCAGTCTGAGTGAGCCAGAGCCCCCGAATCAGCTGCTCCTTTAACCCCGTCCTGTCTGAGCGAAGAACAGACGGCCTCAGGCGACTCACATGCAAGAGCGGGTCCAAATCCAAAGCTGAACCACGGGAGTTGTGTGAACAAAGAAGAAGAGAAATTTCTCCCAGCAGCCTCAGGAGCAGCGAATTAAATCTCCACAATCAACTTGATATACCGTGCATCTGTGGAACACCTGAATAGGCAATGAATCATCCCAAGTTGAGGAGGTGGAATTTGGGAGCAAAGATATATATATTTTTTCCCTTTTTCTCTTTTTGTGAGTGTGTATGTTTATGCTTCTGTGTGTGATTTTGTCTGTATAGCATTGCTTTTACCATTTTTCCTAGGGTTCTGTCCACCCATTTTATTGTTGTTTGTTTGTTTTTGTTCTTCTTTTTCTTTTAAAATTTTTTCTTAATTATTATTTTTTAATTTTTATTTTAATAACTTTATTATATTTTATTTTATCTTTTCTTTCTTTCTATTTTTTCACCCTTTTATTCTGAGCCATGTGGATGAAAGGATCTTGGTGCTGCAGCCTGGCACCAGGGCTCTGCCTCTGACGGGGAAGAAACAACTTCAGGGCACTGGTCCACAAGAGACCTCCCAGCTCAAGGTAATATCAAATGGCAAAAATCTCCCAGAGATCTCCATCTAAATGCCAAGACGCAGCTTCACTCAATGAACAGCAAGATACAGTGCTGGACACCTTATGCCAAACAACAAGCAAGACAGGAACACAACTCCATCCATTAGCAGAGAGGCTGCCTAAAATCATAATAAGGCCACAGACACCCCAAAACACACCACCAGAGGTGGAGCTGCCCACCAGGAAGACAAGATCCAGACTCATCCACCAGAACACAGGCACTAGTCCCACCCACCAGGAAGCCTACACAACCCACTGAATGAAGCTGAGTCCCTAGGGACAGACACCAAAAACAACGGGAAATATGAACCTGCAGCCTGCGAAAAGGAGACCCCGAACACAGTAAGTTAAGCAAAATGAGAAGACAGAGACACACACAGCACATGAAGGAGCAAGGCAAAAACCCACCAGACCTAAAAAATGAAGAGCTAATAGACAGTCTACATTAATAACAATTCAGAGTAATGATAGTAAAGATGATCCAAAATCTTCGAAATAGAATAGAGAAAATACAACAAACGTTTAACAAGGACCTAGAAGAACTACAGGGCAAACAAACAATGATAAAAAACACAATAAATGAAATTAAAAATTCTCTAGAAAGGATCAGTAGCAGAATAACTGAGCCAGAAAAACAGAAAAGTGACCTGGAAGATAAAACAGTGGAAATTACTATGGCAGAGCAGAATAAAGGAAAAAGAAAGAAAAGAACTGAGGACAGTCTCAGGGACCTCTGGGACAATATTAAACACAACAACATTCAAATTATAGGGGTCCCAGAAGAAGAAGAGAAAAAGAAAGGGACTGAGAAAATATTTGAAGAGATTACAGTTGGAAACTTCGCTAATATGGGAAAGGAAATAGTTAATCAAGTCCAGGAAGCACAGAGAGTCCCATACAGGATAAATCCAAGGAGAAACATGACAAGAAACATATTAATGAAACTATCAAAAATTCAGTAAAAAAAAAAAAAATTAAAAGCAGCAAGGGAAAAACAACAATAACACACAAGGGAATCCCTATTAGTATAACAGCTGATTTTTCAGCAGAAACTCTGCAAGCCAGAAATGAGTGGCAGGACATATTTACAGTGATGAAGGAGAAAAATTTACAACCAAGATTACTCTACTCAACAAGGATCTCATTCAGATTTGATAGAGAAATTAAAACCTTTGCAGACAAGCAAAATCTAAGAGAATTCGGCACCACCAAACAAACTTTACAACAAATGCTAAAGGAACTTCCCTAGGCAGGAAACACAAGAGAAGGAAAACACCTACAATACCAAACCGAAAATAATTAAGAAAATGGAAATAGGAACATACATATTGATAATTCTCTTAAATGTAAATGGATTAAATGCTCCAACCAAAAGACATAGACTGGCTAAATGGATACAAAAAGAAGGCCCGTGCATATGCTGTCTACAAGAGACCCACTTCAGACCTAGGGATACAAACACACTGAAAGTGAGGGGATGGAAAAAGATATTCCATGCAAATGGAAATCAAACGAAAGCTGGAGTAGCAATTCTCATATCAGACAAAATAGACTTTAAAATAAAGACTATTACAAGAGACAAAGAAGGACACTACATAATGATCGAGGGATTGATCCAAGAATAAGATATAACAATTGTAAATATTTATGCACCCAACATAGGAGCACCTCAATGCATAAGGCAAATGCTAACAGCCATAAAAGGGGAAATCGACAGTAACACAACATAGTAGGGGACGTTAACACCCCACTTTCACCAATGGACAGATCATCCAAAATGAAAATAAATAAGGAAACACAAGCTTTAAATGATACATTAAACAAGATGGACTTAATTGATATTTATAGAACATTCCATCCAAAAACAGCAGAATACACATTTTTCTCAAGTGCTCATGGAACATTCTCCAGGATAGATCATATCTTGGGTCACAAATCAAGCCTTGGTAAATTTAAGAAAATTGAAATCATATCAAGTATCTTTTCCCACCACAACGCTATGAGACTAGATGTCAATTACAGGAAAAAATCTGTAAAAAATACAAGCACATGGAGGCTAAACAATACACTACTTAATAACTGAAGAAATCAAAGAGGAAATCAAAAAATACCGAGAAACTAATGACAATGAAAACACGACGACCCAAATCCTTTGGGATGCAGCAAAACCAGTTCGAAGAGGGAAGTTCATAGCAATACAACCCTACCATAGGAAACAACATACATCTCAAATAAACAACCTAACCTTACACCTAAAGCCATTACAGAAAGAAGAACAAAAACACCCCAAAGTGAGTGGAAGGAAAGAAATCATAAAGACCAGATCAGAAATAAATGAAGGAAATGATAGCAACGATCAACAAAACTAAAAGCTGGTTCTTGGAGAAGATAAACAAAATTGATAAATCATTAGCCAGACTCATCAAGAAAAAAAGGGAGAAGACTCAAATCAATAGAATTAGCAATGAAAAAGGAGAAGTAACAACTGACCCTGCAGAAATACAATGGATCATGAGAGATTACTACAAGCAACTCTATGCCAATAAAATGGACAAATTCTTAGAAATGCACAACCTTCCGAGACTGAACCAGGAAGAAATAGAATATATGAACACACCAATCACAAGCACTGAAATTGAAACTGTGATTAAAAATCTTCCAACACACAAAAGCCCAGGACCTGATGGTGTCACAGGCGAATTCTATCAAACATTTAGAGAAGAGCTAACACCTATCCTTCTCAAACTCTTCCAAAATATAGCAGAATGAGGAAACTCCCAAACTCATTCTACGAGGCCACTATCACCTTGATAACAAAACCAGACAAAGATGTCACAAAGAAAGAAAACTACAGGCCAATATCACTGATGAACATAGATGCAAAAATCTTCAACAAAATACTAGCAAACAGAATCCAACAGTTCATTAGAAGGATCATACACCATGATCAAGTGGGGTTTCTGCCAGGAATGCAAGGATTCTTCAATATAGACAAATCAATCAATGTGATACACCATATTAACAAATTGAAGGAAAAAGAACCATATGGTCATCTCAATCGATGAAGAGAAAGCTTTCGACAAAATTCAGCACCATTTCTGATTAAAACCCTGCAGAAAGTAGGCATAGAGGGAACTTTCCTCAAGATAATAATGGCCATATATGACAAACCCGCAGTCAACATCGTCCTCAATGGTGAAAAACCAAAAATATTTCCACTAAATTCAGGAACAAGAAAAGGTTGCCCACTCTCACCACTATTATTCAACATAGTTTTGAAAGTTTTAGCCACAGGAATCAGAGAAGAAAAGGAAATAAAAGGAATCCAAAGGGGAACAGAAGAAGTAAAGCTGTTATTGTTTACAAATGACATGATACTATACATAGAGAATCCTAAAGATGTTACCAGAAAACTACTACAGCTAATCAATGAATTTGGTAAGTAGCAGGATACAAAATTAATGCACAGAAATCTCTTGCATTCCTATACACTAATGATGAAAAATCTGAAAGTGAAATTAAGAAAACACTCCCATTTACCATGGCAACAAAACGAAAAAAATATCTAGGAATAAACCTACCTAAGTAGACAAAAGACCTGTATGCAGAAAATTATAAGACACTGTTGAAAGAAATTAAAATGATACAAATAGATGGAGAGATATACCATGTTCTTGGATTGGAAGAATCACCATAGTGAAATGACTCTACTACCCAAAGCAATCTACAGATTCAATGCAATCCCTATCAAACTACCACTGGCATTATTCACAGAACTAGAACAAAAAAATTCACAATTTGTATGGAAACACAGAAGACCCCGAAGAGCCAAAGCAATCTTGAGGAAGAAAAACGGAGCTGGAGGAATCAGGCTCCCTGACTTCAGACTATGCTACAAAGCTACAGTAATCAAGACAGTATGGTACTGGCCCAGAAACAGAAATATAGATCAATGAAACAGGATAGAAAGCCCAGAGATAAACCCACGCACATACGGTCACCTTATCTTTGATAAAGGAGACAAGAATATACAGTGGAGGAAAGACAACCTCTTCAATAAGCGGTGCTGGGAAAACAGCACAGGTACATGTAAAAGTATGAAATTAGAACACTCCTTAACACCATACACACAAATAAACTCAAAATGGATTAAAGACCTAAATGTAAGGGCAGAAACTATCAAACACTTAGAGGAAATCATAGGCAGAACACTGTATGACATAAATCACAGCAAGATCCTTTTTGACCCACCTCCTAGAGAAATGGAAATAAAAACAAAAATATACAAATGGGACCTAATGAAACTTAAAAGCTTTTGCACAGCAAAGGAAAACATAAACAAGACCATAAGACAAACCTGAGAATGGGAGAAAATATTTGCAAATGAAACACCTGACAAAGGATTAATCTCCAAAATTTACAAGCAGCTCATGCAGCTCAATAAAAAAAAGACAAACAACCCAATCCAAAAATGGGCAGAAGAACTAAATAGACATTTCTCCAAAGAAGATATACAGATTGCCAACAAACACATGAAAGAATGCTCAACATCATTAATCATTAGAGAAATGCAAATCAAAACTACAATGAGATATCATCTCACACCAGTCCGAATGGCCATCATCCAAAAATCTACAAGCAATAAATGCTGGAGAGGGTGTGGAGAAAAGGGAACACTCTTGCACTGTTTGTGGGAATGTAAATTGATACAGCCACTATGGAGAACAGTATGGAGGTTCCTTAAAAAACTACAAATAGAACTATCATACGACCCAGCAATCCCACTACTGGGCATATACCCTGAGAAAACCATAATTCAAAAAGAGTCATGTACCAAAATGTTCATTGCAGCTCTGTTTACAATAGCCAGGACATGGAAGCAACCTAAGTGTCCATCAATAGATGAATGGAGAAAGAAGATGTGGCACATATATACAATGGAATATTACTCAGCCATAAAAAGAAACGAATTTGAGTTATTGGTAGTGAGGTGGATGAACCTAGATTCTGTCATACAGAGTGAAGTATGTCAGAAAGAGAAAAACAAATACAGTATGCTAACACATATATATAGAATCTAAGAAAAAAAAAAAAAGAAGGTCATGAAGAACCTAGGGATAAGACGGGAATAAAGACACAGACCTACTAGAGAATGGACTTGAGGATATGGGGAGGGGGAATGGTAAGATGTAACAAAGTGAGAGAGTGGCATGGACATATATACACTACCAAACGTAAAATAGATAGCTAGTGGTAAGCAGCCACATAGCACAGGGAGATCAGCTCGGTGCTTTGTGACCACCTAGAGGGGTGGGATAGGGAGTGTGGGAGGGAGAGAGATGCAAGAGAGAAGAGATATGGGAACATATGTATATGTATAACTAATTCAATTTGTTATAAAGCAGAAACTAACACACCATTGTAAAGCAATTATACTCTAATAAAAATGTAAAAAAAAAAGACACAAAGGGAAGCAGGCCAGGTGACTATGGAGGCATAGATTAGAGGGGTGCAGGTACAAGCTACAGAACACCATGAATTGCTGGCAGTCACAAAAAGCTAGGAGAAAGGTATGGAACAGATTCTCCTTCAGTGCCTCTAGAAGCAACCAGCCTTACCCACACCTTCATTTTGGACTTTGGGCCTTCTGAACTATGAGAGGCTAAATGTTGGTTGTTTTAAGCTACCAGTTTGTGATAATTTGTTATGCCAGCCCTAGGAAATAATACAGAAGGTAAAAGAATTGATTTGAGAATAAAATTGAGTTGGTCAAATAGTAAAAAAAAAAAAAAAAAAAACAGTTTGGTACTCGCACAAAAACCGAAATATAGATCAATGGAACAGGATAGACAGCCCAGAGATAAACCCACACACATATGGTCACCTTATCTTTGATAAAGAGGCAAGAATATACAGTGGAGAAAAGACAGCCTCTTCAATAAGTGGTACTGGGAAAACTGGACAGATACATGTAAAAGTATGAAATTAGAACACTCCCTAACACCATACACAAAAATAAACTCAAAATGGATTAAAGACCTAAATGTAAGGCCAGACACTATCAAACTCTTAGAGGAAAACATAGGCAGAACACTCTATGACATAAATCACAGCAAGATCCTTTTTGACCCACCTCTTAGAGAAATGGAAATAAAAACAAAAATAAACAAATGGGACCTAATGAAACTTGAAAGCTTTTGCACAGCAAAAGAAACCGTAAACAAGACCAAAAGACAACCCTGAGAATGGGAGAAAGTATTTACAAATAAAGCAACTGACAAAGGATTAATCTCCAAGATTTACAAGCAGCACATGCAGCTGAATAACAAAAAAACAAACAACCCAATCCAAAAATGGGCAGAAGACCTAAATAGACATTTCTCCAAAGAAGATATACAGATTGCCAACAAACACATGAAAGAATGCTCAACATCATTAATCATTAGAGAAATGCAAATCAAAACTACAATGAGATATCATCTCACACCAGTCCGAATGGCCATCATCAAAAAATCTACCAAAAATAAATGCTGGAGAGGGTGTGGATAAAAGGGAATCTTCTTGCACTGTTGGTGGGAATGTAAATTGATACAGCCACTATCGAGACGGGTATGGAGGTTCCTTAAAAAACTACAAATAGAACTATCATACGACCCAGCAATCCCACTACTGGGCATATACCCTGATAAAACCATAATTCAAAAAGAGTCATGTACCAAAATGTTCATTGTGGCTCTATTTACAATAGCCAGGACATGGAAGCAACCTAAGTGTCCATCAATAGATGAATGGATAAAGAATATGTGGCATATATATACAATGGAATATTACTCAGCCATAAAAAGGAATGAAACTTAGTTATTTGTAGTGAGATGGATGGTCCTAGAGACTTTCATGCAGAGTGAAGTATGTCAGAAAGAGCAAAGCAAATACCATATGCTAACTCATATATGTGGAATCTAAAAAGGAAAAAAAAAATGGTCAGAAGAACCTAGGGGCAAGATGGGCAGAAAGATGCAGACCTACTAGAGAACGGACTTGAGGATATGGGGAGGGGGAACGGTAAGCTGGGATAAAGTGAGAAAGTGGCATGGACATATATACACAACCAAATGTAAAATACATAGCTAGTGGGAAGCAGCCGCATAGCACAGGGAGATCAGCTCAGTGCTTTGTGACCACCTAGAGGAGTAGGATAGGGAGGGTGCGAGGGAGGGAGACCTAAGAGGGAAGAAATATGGGAACATATATATATGTATGCCTGATTCACTTCGTTATAAAGCAGAAACTAACACATCATTGTAAAGCAATTATACTCTAATAAAGATGTTAAACAAAAATTCTTCCAATGAAAAGAAGTCCAGGACAAGATGACTGAACTAGGGAATTTTGCCAAACATTTAAAGATATTGCCAATACTTCTCAAAATCTTCCAAAAAATCCAAGAGAAGGAACACTCCCAAAATCCATTTCATGAGGCCAGAATTACCCTCATATCAAAGCAGAAAAGGATATTACAAGAAAAGAAAACTACAGGCCAATATTCCTGAAGAATATAGACACAAAACTTTAAATAAATTATGAGCAAATTGAATTTAGCAGTATATTAAAGGAACTATTCACCATGATCAACTGGGATTTAGTCTCAGGATGCAATGACATTTTTTAAACAACTTTATTGGAGTATAATTGTTTTACAATGTTGTCTTAGTTGCCACTGTATAACAAAGTGAATCAGCTATGTGTATACATATATCCCCATATCCCCTCCCTCTTGTGTCTCCCTCCACCAGCCCTATGCCACCTCTCTAGGTGGTCACAAAGCACCGAGCTGATCTCCCTATGCTACATAGCTTCTTCCCACTAGCTATCTATTTTACATTTGATAGTGTATATATGTCTATGCCACTCTCTCACTTAGTCCCAGCTTGCACTTCCCCAACCCTGTGTCCTCAAGTCCATTCTCTACCTCTGTGTCTTTATTCCTGTCCTTGCCCAAGATTCCTTAGAACCATCATTTTTTTTAAGATTCCATATATATATGTGAGCATACAGAATTTTATTTTTCTCTTTCTGACTAAATCACTCTACATGACAGACCCTAGGGACATCCAAATCATTACAAATAACTCAATTTTGTTTCTTTTTATGGCTGACTAATATTCCCTTGTATATATGTGCATCATCTTCTTGATCCACTCATCTGTCGATGGACACTTAGGTTGCTTTCATGTCCTGGGTACTGTAAATAGTGATGAAATGTACATTGTGGTACATGTCTCTATTTGAATTATGGTTTTCTCAGGTCACATGGCCAGAAGTGGCAATGCTGGGTGATATGGTATTTCTATTTTTAGTTTTCTAAGGAACATCCATGCTGTTCTCCATAGTGGCTGTATCAATTTACATTCCCACCAACAGTGCAAGAGGGTTCCCTTTTCTCCACACCCTCTCCAGCATTTATTTTTTGTAGAATTTTTGATGATGGCCATTCTGACTCGTGTTAGGTGATACCTCACTGTAGTATTGATTTCCATTTCTCTAATGATTAGTGATGTTGAGCATCCTTTCATGTGTTTGTTGGCAATCTGTATATCTTCTTGGAGAAATGTCTGTTTAGGTCTTCTGCCCATTTTTTGATTGGGTTATTTGTTTTTTTGACATTGAGCTGCATGAGCAGCTTGTATATTTTGGAGATTAATCCTCTATCAGTTCCTTCGTTTGCAAATATTTTCTCCCATTCTGAGGGTTGTCTTTTCTTGTTGTTTATGGTTTCCTTTGCTGTGCAAAAGATTTTAAGTTTCACTAGGTGCCATTTGTTTATTTTTGTTTTTATTTCCATTTCTCTAGGAGTTGGGTCAAAAAGGATCTTGCTGTGATTTATGTCATAGAGTGTTCTGACTATTTTTTCATCTAAGAGTTTAATAGTGTCTGGCCTTACATTTAGATCATTAATCCATTTTGCATTTATTTTTTGTGTATGGTGTAAGGAAGTGTACTAATTTCATTCTTTTAAATGTAGTTGTCCAGTTTTCCCAACAACGCTTATTGAAGATAGTGTTATTTCTCCAATGTGTATCCTTGCCTACTTTCTCAGAGATTAGTTTACCATATGTGCAAGGGTTTATCTCTGGGTTTTCTATCCTGTTCCATTGATCTATATTTCTTTTTTTGTGCCAGTACCATACTGTCTTGATTATTGTAACTTTGTGGTATACTATGAAGTCAGGAAGCCTGATTCCTCCAACTCCGTTTTCCTTCCTATAGATTGCTTTGGCTATTCAGGGTCTTTGGTTTTTCCGTACAAATTGTGTAATTTTTTGTTCTAGTTCTGTGAAAATTGCCATTGGTAGTTTGATAGGGATTCCACTGAAGGTGTAGATTGCTTTGGATTCTATAGTTAATTTCTAAAATGCTGATTCTTCCACCCCTAAAACGTGGTACATCACTCCATCTATTTGTATCATCCTTAATTTCTTTCATCACTGTCTTATAGTTTTCTGCATACAGGTCTTTTGACTCCTTAGGCATGTCTATTCCTAGGTATTTCATTCTTTTTGTTGCAGTGGTAAATCAGAGTGTTCCCTTATTTTCTCTTTCACATTTGTCAACATTACTGTAAAAGAATGCAAGAGATTTCTGTGCATTAATTTTGTATCCTACTCCTTTACCACATTAATTGATGAGCTCCACTAGTTTTATGCTAGCATCCTTAGGATGCTCTATGTATAGTATCATGTCATCTGCCAACAGTGAGTTTTATGCTTCTTTTACGATGTGGAGTCTTCTTATTTCATTTTATTTTCTGATTGCTGTGGCAAAAAATTCCAAAACTATGTTGAATATTAGAGATGAGAGTGGGCAACCTTCTCTTCTTCCTGATCTTCTTGCAAATAGTTTCAGTTTTTCACCATTGAGAGTGATGTTGGCTGTGACTTTGTCATATATGGCCTTTATTTTGTTGAGGTAAGTTCCCTTTATGCCTAGATCTGGAGGGTTTTTATCAAAAATGGGTGCTGAATTTTGTCAACATTTTTTTCTGCATCTATTGAGATGACCATATGGTTTTTTTTAACATCTTTATTGGAGTATAATTGCTTTACAATGGTGTGTTAGTTTCTGCTTTATAACAAAGTGAATCAGTTATACATATACATATGTTCCCATATCTCTTCCCTCTTGCATCTCCCTCCCTCCCACACTCCCTATCCCACCCCGCTAGGTGGTCACAAAGCACAGAGCTGATCTCCCTGTGCTATGCAGTTGCTTCCCACTAGCTATCTATTTTACGTTGGGTAGTGTATATATGTCCATGCCACTCCCTCACTTTGTCACATCTTACCCTTCCCCCTCCCCATATCCTCAAGTCCATTCTCTAGTAGGTCTGTGTCTTTATTCCCGTCTTGCAACTAGGTTCTTCATTACCTTTTGTTTTCCCCTTAGATTCCATATATATGTGTTAGCATACTGTATTTGTTTTTCTCTTTCTGACTTACTTCACTCTGTATGACAGACTCTAACTCCATCCACCTCACTACAAATAATTCAATTTCATTTCTTTTTATGGCTGAGTAATATTCCATTGTATATATGTGCCACATCTTCTTTATTCCTTCATCTGATAATGGATACTTAGGTTGCTTCCATATCCTGGCTATTGTAAATAGAGCTGCAATGAACATTTTGGTACATGACTCTTTTTGAATTATGGTTTTCTCAGGGTATATGCCCAGTAGTGGGATTGCTGGGTCGTATAGTAGTTCTATTTTTAGTTTTTTAAGGAACCTCCATACTGTTCTCCATAGTGGCTGTATCAATTTACATTCCCAACAACAGTGCAAGAGGGTTCTCTTTTCTCCACAACCTGTCCAGCATTTATTGTTTCTAGATTTCTTGATGATGGCCATTCTGACCGGTGTGAGGTGATATCTCATTGTAGTTTTGATTTGCATTTCTCTAATGATTAATGATGTTGAGCATTCTTTCATGTGTTTGTTGTCAATCAGTATATCTTCTTTGGAGAAATGTCTATTTAGGTCTTCTGCCCATTTTTGGATTGGGTTGTATGTTTTTTTGAAATTGAGCTGCATGTGCTGCTTGTAAATCTTGGAGATTAATCCTTTGTCAGTTGTTTTATTTGTAAATATTTTCTCCCATTCTGAGGGTTGTCTTTTGGTCTTATTTAAGGTTTCCTTTGCTGTGCAAAAGCTTTCAAGTTTCATTAGGTCTCATTTGTTTATTTTTGTTTTTATTTCCATTTCTCTAGGAGCTGGGTCAAAAAGGATCTTGCTGCGATTTATGTCATACAGTGTTCTGCCTATGTTTTCCTCTAAGAGTTTGATAGTATCTGGCCTTACACTTAGGTCTTTAATCCATTTTGAGTTTATTTTTGTGTATGGTGTTAGGGAGTGTTCTAATTTCATACTTTTACATGTACCTGTCCAGTTTTCTAAGCACCACTTATTGAAGAGGCTGTCTTTACTCCACTGTATATGCTTGCCTCCTTTATCAAAGATAAGGTGCCCATACGTGCGTGGGTTTATCTCTGGGCTTTCTATCCTGTTCCATTGATCTCCATTTCTGTTTTTGTGCCAGTACCATACTGTCTTGATTACTGGAGCTTTGTAGTATAGTCTGAAGTCAGGGAGCCTGATGCCTCCAGCTCCATTTTTCGTTCTCAAGATTGCTTTGACTATTCGGGGTCTTTTGTGTTTCCATACGAATTGTGAAATTTTTTCCCTAGTTCTGTGAAAAATGCCAGTGGTAGTTTGATAGGGATTGCATGGAATCTGTAGATTGCTTTGGTTAGTAGAGTCATTTTCACAATGTTGATTCTTCCAATCCAAGAACATGGTATGTCTCTCCATCTATTTGTATCATCTTTAATTTCCTTCACCAGTGTCTTATAATTTTCTGCATACAGGTCTTTTGTCTCCTTAGGTAGGTTTATTCCTAGATATTTTATTCTTTTTGTTGCAATGGTAAATGGGAGTGTTTTCTTAATTTCACTTTCAGATTTTTCATCATTAGTGTATGGGAATGCAAGAGATTTCTGTGCATTAATTTTGTATCCTGCTACTTTACCAAATTCATTGATTAGCTCTAGTAGTTTTCTGGTAGCATCTTTAGGATTCTCTATGTATAGTATCATGTCATCTGCAAACAGTGACAGCTTTACTTCTTCTTTTCCGATTTGGATTCCTTTTATTTCTTTTTCTTCTCTGATTGCTGTGGCTAACACTTCCAAAACTATGTTGAATAATAGTGGTGAGAGTGGGCAACCTTGTCTTGTTCCTGATCTTAGTGGAAATGGATTCAGTTTTTCACCATTGAGGACTATGTTGGCTGTGGGTTTGTCATATGTGGCCTTTATTATGTTGAGGAAAGTTCCCTCTATGCCTACTTTCTGCAGGGTTTTTATCATAAATGGGTGTTGAATTTTGTCGAAAGCTTTCTCTGCATCTATTGAGATGATCATATGGTTTTTATTCTTCACTTTGTTAATATGGTGTATCACATTGATTGATTTGCATATATTGAAGAATCCTTGCATTCCTGGGATAAACCCTACTTGATCATGGTGTATGATACTTTTTATGTGCTGTTGGATTCTTTTTGCTAGTATTGTGTTGAGGATTATTGCATCTATGTTGATCAGTGATACTGGCCTGTAATTTTCTTTTTTTATGACATCTTTGTCTGGTTTTGGTATCAGGGTGATGGTGGCCTCGTAGAATGACTTTGGGAGTGTTCCTCCCTCTGCATTATTTTGGAAGAGTTTGAGAAGGGTAAGTGTTAGCTCTTCTCTAAATATTTGGTAGAATTCGCCTGTGAAGCGATCCAGTCCTGAGCTTTTGTTTGTTTGAAGATTTTTTAATCACAGTTTCAACTTCAGTGCTTGTGATTGGTCTGTTTATATTTTCTATTTCTTTCTGGTTCCGTCTTGGAAGGTTGTGCTTTTCTATGCACTTGTCTATTACTTCCAGGTTGTCCATTTCATTGGCATAGAGTTCCTTGAAAAATCTCTCATGATGCATTGTATTTCTGCAGTGTCAGTTGTTACTTCTCCTTCATCATTTCTAATTCTGTAGATTTGAGTCTTTTTCCTACTATTCTTGATGACTCTGGCTAAAGGTTTATCAGTTTTGCTTATCTTCTCAAAGAACCAACTTTTAGTTTTATTTATCTTTGCTATAATTTTCTTCATTTCTTTTTCATTTATTTCTGATATGATATTTATGATTTCTTTCCTCCTGTTAACTTTGGGGTTTTTTTTTGTCCTTCTTTCTCTAATTGCTTTAGGTGGAAGTGTGGGTTGTTTATTTGAGATGTTTCCTGTATCTTCAGGTAGTATTCTATTGCTATAAACTTCCCTCTTAGAACTGATTTGTTGCATCTCATAGGATTTGGGTCATCGTTATTTCGTTGCCATTTGATTCTAGATATTTTGTGATTTTGCTGTTGATTTCTTCAGTGATCTCTTGGTTATTTAGTAGCATATTGTTTAGCCTCCATGTGTTTGTATTTATTATAGTTCTTTTCCCTCTAATTGGTATCTAGTCTCATAGCATTGTGGTCAGAAAAGATATTTGATATGATTTCAATTTTCTTAAATTGACCAAGGCCTGATTTGTGACCCAAGATATGATTTATCCTGGAGAATATTGCATGAGCACTTGAGAGTAAGTGTATTCTCTTGTTTTTGGATGGAATGTCTGATAAATAGCAATTGTCTCTCTGCTCCAATGTGTCTTTCAAAACTTGTGTTTCCTTACTTATTTTCATCTTCGATGATCTGTCCATTGGTGAAAGTGGGGTGTGAAAGCCCCCTACTATGATTGTGTTACTGTCAATTTCCCCTTTTATGGCTGTTAGCATTTGCCTTATGTATTGAGGTGCTCCTATGTTGGGTCCAAAAATATTTACAATTTTTATATCTTCTTCTTGGATTGATCCCTTGATCATTATGTAGTGTCCTTCTTTGTCTCTTGTAATAGTCTTTATTTTAAAGTCTATTTTGTACCCTCCAGAAGGTAGGCAAAGACTGAACTTACCTCAATGCAATAAAGGCCATATATGACAAACACATAGGCAACATGATCCTCAATGTGAAAAACTGAAACCATTTCCACTAAGACAAGGAACAAGACAAGGTTGCCCACTGTCACCACTATTATTCAACATTGTTTTGGAGGTTTTAGCCACAGCAATCAGAGAAGAAAAAGAAATAAAAGGAATCCAAATCGGAAAAGAAGAAGTAAAGCTGTCACTGTTTGCAGATGACATGATACTATACATAGAGAATCCTAAAGATGGTAGCAGAAAACTAATACAGCTGATCAATGAATTTGGTAAAGTAGCAGGATACAAAATTAATGCACAGAAATCACTTGCATTTCTATACACTAATGATGAAAAATCTGAAATTGAAATTAAGGAAACACTGCCATTTACCATTGCAACAAAAAGAATAAAGTACCTAGGAATAAACATACCTAAGCAGACAAAAGTTCAATATGCAGAAAACCATAAGACAGTGATTAAAGAAGCTAAAGAAAATACAAATAGATGGAGAGATATACCATGTTCTTGAACTGGAAGAATCAACATTGTGAAAATGTATATACTACCCAAAGCAATCTGGAGGTTCAATGTAATCCCTATCAAACTACCAATGGCATTTTTCACAAAACTAGAACAAATAATTTCACAATTTGTATGGAAACACAAAGGACACAGAATAGCCAAAGCAATCTTGAGAAAGAAAAATGGAGCTGGAGTAATCAGGCTCCTGAACTTCAGACTATACTACAAAGCTACAGTAATCAAGACAGTATGGTACTGGCACAAAAACAGAAATATAGATCAATGAAACAGGAGAGAAAGCCCAGAGATAAGCCCACACATATATGGTAACCTTATATTTGATAAAGGAGGCAAGAATATGCCATGTAGAAAAGACAGCCTCTTCGATAAGTGGTGCCTGGAATACTGAACAGCTACATGTAAAAGAATGATATTAGAACACTCCCTAACACCACACACAAAAATCAACTCAAAATGGATTAAAGACCTAAATGTAAGACCATACACTATAAAACTCTTAGGGTAAAACATAGGCAGTACAATCTATGACATGAATCATAGCAAGATCCTTTTTGACCCTCCTCATAAAGAAATGGAAAAAAAAACCCAAAAATAAACAAATGGGAACTAATGAAACTTAAAAGCTGTTGCACAGCAAAGGAAACCATAAACAACACGAAAAGACAACCCTCAGAATGAGAGAAAATATTTGCAAGTGAAGCAACTGACAAAGCATTAATCTCCAAAATTTACAAGCAGCTCATGCAACTCAATAACAAAAATACAAACAACCCAATCCATAAATGGGCAGAAGACCTAAACAGACATTTCTCCAAAGTAGTTATACAGATTGCCAACAAACACATGAAAGAATGCTCAACATCATTAATCATTAGAGAAATTCAAATCAAAACTACAATGAGATATCATCTCACACCAGTCAGAATGACCATCATCAAAGAATCTACAAACAATAAATCCTGGAGAGGTTATGGAGCAAAGGGAATCCTCTTGCCCTGTTGGTGGGAATGTAAACTGATACAGCCACTCTGGAGAACCGTATGGAGGTTCCTTAAAAAACTAAATATAGAACTACCATATGACCCAGCAATCCCACTACTGGGCATATACCCTGAGAAAACCATAATTCAAAAAGAGTCATGTACCACAGTGTTCATTGCAGCTCTATTTACAATAGCCAGGACTTGGAAGCAACCTGTGTCCATCAACAGGTGAATGGATAAAGAAGATGAGGCACATATATACAATGGAACATTACTCAGCCATAAAAAGAAACGAAATTGAGTTATTTATAGTGAGGTGGATGGACCTAGAGTCTGTCATACAGAGTGAAGCAAGTCAGAAAGAGAAAAACAAACACCGTATGCTAACACATATATATGGAATGTAAGAAAAAAAAAAGGTCATGAAGAACCTAGGGGCTGGACGGGATAAAGACACAGACCTACTAGAGAATGGACTTGAGGACATGGGGAAGGGGAAGGGTAAGCTGGGACAAAGTGAGAGAGTGGCATGGACATATATACACTACCAAATGTAAAACCGATAGCTAGTGGGAAGCATTCGCATAGCACGGTGTGATAAGCTCGGTGCTTTGTGACCACCTGGAAGGGTGGGATAAGGAGGGTTGGAGGGAGGGAGATGCAAGAGCAAAGAGATATTGGGATATACGTATATGTATAGCTGATTCACTTTGTTATAAAGCAGAAACTAACACACCAATTTAAAGCAATTATTCTACAATAAAGATGTTAAAACAATTTTAAAAATAAAGCCTATTTTGCGTGATATGATAATTGCTACTCCAGCTTTCTTTTGATTTCCATTTGCATGAAATCTTTTTCCATCCCCTCAGGTTCAGTCTGTATATGTCCCTACGTATGAAGTGGGTCTCTTGTAGACAGCACATATAGGGGTCTTGTTTTTGTATGCATTCAGCCAGTCTATGTCTTCTTGTTGGAGCATTTAATCCATTTACATTTAAGGTAATTATTGATATGTATGTTCCTATTACCATTTTCTTAATTGTTTTGGGTTTGTTACTGTAGGTATTTTCCTTCTCTCCTGTTTCCTACCTAGAGAAGTTCCTTTACCATTTGTTTTATAGCTGGTTTGTTGGTGATGAATTCTCTTAGCTGTTGCTTGTCTGTAATGTTTTAATTTCTCCATCGAATCTGAATGAGATCCTTGCTAGGTAGAATAATCTTGGTTGTAGGTTTTTCCCTTTCATCACTTCAAATATGTCCTGACACTCCCTTCTGTCTTTCAAATTTTAGGCTGAAACATCAGCTGTTAACCTTATGGGGGTTCCCTTTCATGTTATGTGTTGATTTTCCTTTGCTGCTTTTAATATTTTTTCTTTGTTTTTAATTTTTGTTAGTTTGATTAATATGCATTTTGGTGTTTTTCTCCTTGGATTTATCCTGTATGGGCCTCTGTGCTTCCAGGTCTTGATTGACTATTTCCTTTCCCTTATTAGGGAAGTTTTCGACTATAATCTCTTCAAATATTTTCACAGTCCCTTTCTTTTTCTCTTCTTCTTCTGGGACCCCTATAATTCTAATGTTGTTATGTTTAATGTTTTCTCAGAGGTCTCTGAGGCTGTCCTTAGTTCTTTTCATTCTTTTTTCTTTATTCTGCTCTGCAGTTATTATTTCCATTATTTTATCTTCCAGGTCACTTATCCGTTCTTCTGCCTCAGTTATTCTGCTATTGTTCCCTTCTGGAGAATTTTTAATTTCATTTATTGTGTTGTTCATCATTATTTGTTTGCTCTTTATTTCTTCTAATTCCTTGTTAAAAATTTCTTTTATTTTCTCCATTCTATTTCCAAGACTTTGAATCACCTTTACTATCATTACTCTGAATTCTTTTTCAGGTAGATTGCCTATTTCCTCTTCGTTTGTTTGGTGTGTTGGGTTTTTACTTGCTTCTTCACCTGCTGCGTATTTCTCTGTCTTCTCCTTTTGCTTATCTTACTGTGTTTGTGTTCTCCTTTTCACAGGCTGCAGGTTCGTAATTCCCGTTGTTTTGGTGTCTGCCCCCAGTGGGTAAGGTTGGTTCAGTGGGTTGTTTAGGCTTCTTGGTGGTGGGGACTTGTGCCTGTGTTCTGGTGGATGAGGCTGGATCTTGTCTTTCTGGTAGGCACGACCACATCCGGTGGTGTGTTTTGGGGTGTTTGTGAACTTATTATCATTTTAGGGAGCCTCTCTGCTAATCGTTGGGGTTGTGTCCTTGTCTTGCTAGTTGTTTGGCATGGGGTTTCCAGCACTGGAGCTTCCTGGTCGTTGAGTGGAGCTGGGTCTTAGCATTGAGATGGAGATCTCTGGGAGAGCTTTTGCTGTTTGATATTACCTGCAGCTGGGAGGTCTCTGGTGGTTCAATGTCCTGAACTCAGCTTTCCCACCTAAGAGACTCAGGATTGACAGCTGGCCGGAGCACTGAGACCCTCTCAGCTACACAGCTCAGAAGAAAAGGGAGAAGAACAATAAAGAAAACTAAATAAAGTAAAATAAAATAAAATAATAAAATAAAATAAAATTTTAAAATTTATTAAAATAAAATTTTTTTAAATATTATTAAAATTTAAAAAGTAATAAAATAAGGAAGACAGCAACCAAACCAATAAACAAATCCATCACTGATAACAAGTGCTAAAAACTATACTAAGATATGCATAAAAATCAGAAACTAGTCATTCACATAAAACAAACCCCAAGTTTACAGTTGCTCCCAAAGTTCACTGTCTCAGTTTTGGGATGATTCATTGTCTATTCAGGTATTTCACAGATGCAGGGTACACCAAGTTGATTGTGGAGATTTAATCCTCTGCTCCTGAGGATGCATGAAGAAATTTCCCTTTCTCTTCTTTGTTCGTGCAGCTCCTGGTGTTCAGAGTTGGATTTGGCCCCACCTCTGTATTTAGGTCACCGTCTGGCATCTGGTTTTCTCCCAGACAGGAGGGGCTTAAAGGAGCAGCTGATTGTGGGCTCTGGTTCGCTCAGACTGTGGGGAGGGAAGGGTATGGAATGTGGGGTGAGCTTGCAGTGGCAGAGGCCAACGTGATGTTACAACAGCCTGAGGTGTGCCAGGTGTTCTCCCTGTGATGTTGTCCCTGGATCAAGGGACCCTGGAAGTGGTGGGCTGCATAGGCTCCCGGGAGGGGAGGTATGGATAGTGACCCATGCTTGCACACAGGATTCTTGGTGGCAGCAGCAGCAGCCTTAGTGTTTCATGCCCATCTCTGGTGTCTGTGCTGATAGCCGTGGCTCACGCCCGACTCTAAAGCTTGTTTAGGTGGTGTTCTGAACTTCCTCTCCTCATGCACAATGAAACCATGGTCTCTTGACTCTTAATCAGTTGCAGACTTATTCCTGGAATCCCTCCCTGTTAGCTGTGTTGCTCTAGCCCCTTTCAGTCTGTGTTCACACAGTCAACCCCAGTCCTGTCCCAGGGTCTGAACTCCTCAGCTCCCAGCTCCCACCCACCCCGGTGGGTGAGCAGACAAGGCCTCTCAGGCTGGTGAGTGCTGGTTGGCACAGATCTTCTATGTGGGAATCTCTCCATTTTGCCATCCGCACCCCTGTTGCTGTGCTCTCCTCTGTGACTCTGAAGTTTCCCCCCCTTCCACCCACCGTCTCCACCAGTGAAGGGGCTTCCTAATGTGTGGAAACTTTTCCTCCTTCCCAGGTCCTTCCCAGAGGTGCAGGTCCCATCTCTATTCTTTTGTCTTTGTTTTTTATTTTTTCTTTTGCCCTACCCAGTTATGTGGGGAGTTTCTTGCCTTTTGGGAAGTCTGAGGTCTTCTGCCAGTGTTCAGTAGGCGTTTTGTATGAGTTGTTCCACATGTAGATGTATTTTTGATGCATTTGTGGGGAGGAAGGTGATCTCCACGTCTTACTCCTCCACCATGTTGAAGGGCCTCCAAATGTGATATATATCCATGATAGAATAAAAGAAAAAAATCTTATGATCGTCTCAAGAGATGAAAAATTTGACAAAATCAGCATCCTTTCATGATTAAAAAATTTCTTAACAAATTAGTTATCAAAGGAACATACCTTAACATAATAAAGATCACAAATGACAAGCTCTCAACTAACATCATACTCAGTAGGGACAGTTTGAAAGTTTCTCCTCCAAGATCAGGAACAAGACAAGTATACTCACTCTTACCACTCTTATTCAACACAATATTGGAAGTCCTAGCTACAGCAATCAGGCAAGAAAAAGAAATAGAACACATCAGAATTGGAAGGTAATAAGTAAAATTTTCTCAATTTGCAGATGACATAATATATATATATATATAATCCTGAAGATTCCACCAAAAACTGTAATGTCTAATCAGTAACTTTATTTAAGTTGCAGTATACAAAATTAACATACAAAAATCAGTGCATTTCTATAGATTAACAACAAATTATCTGAAAATAAAGAAAATTGCTGTAATTATAACTGCATGAAAAACAATAAAATATTTAACAATAAATTTAACCAATGTTATGAAAAATCTCTGCACTGAAAACCACAAGACACTGATGAAGGAAACAAAGAATATACAAAAAATGGAATGCTATCCCATGTTCATGGATTAAGAATTAATGTTGTTAAAATCTCCATACTACCCAAAGCTATCTGTAGATTCAATGAAATCCCTACTAAGATCCCCCAAGATTCCAATGGCATTTTTTACAGAAGTAAAAAAAAAAAAAAATCCTAAGATTTACATGGAGCCAAAAAGACCCTGGACAGCCAAAGCACTCCTGAGAAAGAACAAAGCAGGAGACACCACACTTCCTGATTACATGCTGTATTATAAATCTATGGTAATCAAATAAATTTGATACTGGCATATAAACAGACACATAGACCAATAGAACAAAATGGAGATCCCAGAAATAAACCCAAGCATATACTGGCAACTTATCTTTAACAAAGTAGCCAAGAATACTCAATGGAGAAAAGATAGTCTCGTCAATGAATGCTTCTGGGAAAACTGTATATTTGCACGTAAAATAATAAGCTAGATCCCTACCTTACACCACACAAAAAAATTAACTCAAAATGGATTAAAGACTTAAATGTATGAATAGAAACCATAAAATTCTTAGAAGAAAGCATAGGTACAAAATCACCTTGACATAGGTTTTGGCAAAAAGTTTTTGGATCTGACACCTAAGGAACAAATAAAAAATTAATAAGTGAGACTGCATCAAACTAAAAAGAATCTGCACAACAAAAGAAACATTCAACAAATTAAAAAGATAATCTATTGAATAGGAAAAATTATTTTTAAATCTTATATCTGATAAGGGGTTAAAATCCAAATTATATAAATAAGTCATAGATTAATAGCAAAAAAATAAATAAATAAACCCAAAAATTCAATTAAAAAATGGCATAGGACCGGAATAGACAATTTTGCAAAGAAGATATACAAATGACTAAAAGTTACATGAAAAGGTGCTACATATCATATTAATCATTAGAGAAATGTAAATCAGAACCACAATGAGACCAGTTATAATGGCTATCATCAAATGTAAGAGATGACAAATGCTGGTGAGAATGTAGAGAAAAGGAAATCCTTCTGTGCTGTTGGTGGCATTTTAAATTGGTATAGTCAGTATTGAAAACAGTATCCAAGTTCTTTAAAAATTAAAGTAGTGGGGAGACCTTTAAGATGGTGGGGGAATAAGACATGGAGATCACCTTCCTCCCCATAAATACATCAAAAATACATCTACATGTAGAACAACTCCTACAAAATACCTACTTAATGCTGGCAGAAGACTTCAGACTTCCCAAAAGGCAAGAAAATCCCCACGTACCTGGGTAGGGCAAAAGAAAAAAGACCAAACAAAAAGAAAAGAATAGGGACGGGACATGCACCTCTGAGAGGGAGCTGTGAAGGAGGAAAAGCTTCCACACACTAGGTAGCCACTTCACTGGTGGGGATGGGTGCTGGCTGGGGGGGATGCTTCGGAGCCATGGAGAAGGATGAAGCAACAGGTGTTTAGAGGGCAAAGCAGAGAGACTCCACACAGAGGATTGGTGCAGACAAGCACTTACCAACCTGAGACACTTGTCTGCTCACCCGCTGGGGTGGGTGTGAGCTGAGAGCTGATGCTCGGGCTTCGGAGGTCAGATCCCAAGGAGAGGACTGGGGTTGGCTGTGTGAAGACCGCCTGAAGTGGGCTAGTGTGCCACAGCTAGTCAGGAGGAAGTCAGGGAAAAAGTCTGGGCCACCCAAGAAGGCAAAAGATCATTGTTTTAGGGTGCGCCATGGGAGGGGATTCCTGCTCTATTTGCCCACATACAGCCAGAGCACTGCCTAGGCGAGCTCCAAAGATGGTCATGAGTCACAGCTATCAGCTTGGAAGACTGAGATGGGCACAAAAGGCTAACACAGTCACTGCTGCCACCATGAATCCTGTGTGCAAGCACAGGTCACTACCCACATCCCCCTGGGAGCCTGTGCAGCATGCCACAGACAGGGTCCCGATATTCAGGAACAACTTCCCTGACAGAACACACGGCACACCTCAGGGTGTTGCAATGTCAAGCAGGCCTCTGCCACCACACTCTTGCCCCACATTCCAATTATGACTACCATGCCCCTCCCTCTCCCTAGCCTGAGTGAGCAAAAGATCCCTAATCAGCTGCAGATTTAACGCCTTCCTGTCTGGGTGGGGACGAGATGCCTGAGGGTGGCATACATGCAGAGGAGGGGCCAAAACTAAAGCTAAAACCTAGGAGCTGAGCAAACATGGAAGAGAAAGGGAAATTTCTCCATGCGGCCTCTGGAGCAGGGGATTAAATCCCCACAAACAACTTGATGAACCCTGCATGTGTGGAATAGCTGAATAGACAACAACTCTTCCCAAAATTGAGGCATGGACTTTGGAAGCAACTGTAGACGTAGGGTTTGCTTTCTCTGCCTGATATGTTTCTGGTTTCTATGTTTATATATGAGTTTAGTTTTTAGTGTTTCTAAAAACTGGTGGGTTTGTTTATTGGATGGTTGCTCTCTTCTTTTTTATTTTTTATTTCTTATTTCTCTATTTAAAAATTTTTCCTTCCTTTTTTCTCTTTTTGTGAGTGTGTATGTGTATGACTCTTTGAGTGATATTGTCTGTTTAGGTTTGCTTTTACCATTTGTCCTAGGGTTCTGACTGGTTTTTTTGATTGGTTTTTTGTTTTCTTTTGTTTTGTTGTTTGTTTTCTTTTTATGAGTGTGTGTGTAAGTTTCTTTGTGTGATTCTCTCTGTTTAGTTTTGCTTTTACCATTTGCCTTGGGGTTCTATCTGTTCATTTTATTTGTTTGTTTGTTTGTTTTTCATTGTTTTCTTCCTTTTCTTGTGAGCTGTGAGGCTGGCAGGGTCTTGGTGCCTCAGCGGAGTGTCAGGCCTGAACTTCTGAGGTGGGACAGCCGAGTGCAGGACATGAGACCACCAGAGACCTCCTGTCCACATGTAATATCAACCAGTGAGAGCTCTCACACAGATCTCCATTTCAACACTAAGACCCAGCTCCACCCAATGGCCAGCAAGCTCCAGTGCTGGATGCCTCATGCTAACCAACTAGCAAGACAGGAATACAACCACAGACATAAGCAGAGAGGCTGCCTAAAGTCATACTAACTTCACAGACACCCCAAAATACACCACTGGAAGTGGTCCTGCCCATCAGAATAACATGACCCAGCCCTACTCTTCAGAACACAGGCAACAGTCCCTTCCACCAGGAAGCCTACAAAAACGACTGAACCAACTTCACCAACTGGGGGAAGATACCAAAAATAACGAGAACTAAAACCTGCAGCCTGTGAAAAGCAGACCCCCAAAAACAATAAGTTAAACAAAATGAGAAGATAGAGAAATATGCAGCAGATTAAGGAGCAAGGTAAAAACCCACCATAGCAAAAACAAACAAACAAACAAAAACCAGAGGAAATAGGCAAACTACCCGAAAAAGAATTCAGAGCAATGATAGCAAAGATGATCCAAAATCAAGGAAATAGAATGGAGAAACTACAAGAAACGTTTAACAAAGAACTAGAAGAACTAAACAGCAAACAAACAATGATGAACAACACAATAAATGAAATTAAAAATTCTCAAAAAGGAATCAAGAGCAGAATAACTGAGGCAGAAGAACGGAGAAGTGACCTGGAAGATAAAATAATGGAAATAACTACTGCAGAGCAGAATAAAGAAAAAAGAATGAAAATAATTAAGGACAGTCTTAGAGACTTCTGGGACAACAATAAACACACCAACATTCGAATTATAGGGATCCCAGAAGAAGAAGAGAAAAAGAAAGGGACTGAGAAAATATTTGAAGGGATTATAGAAGAAAATTTCCCTAAAATGGGAAAGGACATAGTCAACCAAGTCCAGGGAGCACAGAGAGTCCGTTACAGGATAAATCCAAGGGGAAACATGCCAAGACACATATTAATCAAACTATCAAAAATTAAATATTAAGAAAAAATATTAAAAGCAGCAACGGAAAAACAACAAATAACATACAAGGGAATCCCCATAAGGTTAACAGCTGATCTTTCAGCAGAAACTCTGCAAGCCAGAAGGGAGTGTCAAGACATATTTAAAGTGATGAAAGGGAAAAACCTACAACCAAGACTACTTTACCCAGAAAGGATCTCATACAGATTTGATGGAGAAATGAAAACCTTTACATAGAAACAAAAGCTAAGACAATTCAGCACCACCAAACCAGCTTTATAACAAATGCTAAAGGAACTTCTCTAGGCCGGAAATGTAAGAGAAATAAAAGACCTACAATAACAAAACCAAAACAATTAAGAAGGAACATACATATCGATAATTACCTTAAATGAAAATGGATTAAACGCTCCCACCAAAACACACAGACTGGATGAAAGGATACAAAAACAAGACCCATACATATGCTGTCTAGAAGAGACACACTTCAGACCTAGGGACACATACAGACTAAAAGTGAGGGGATGGAAAAAGATATTCTATGCAAATGGAAATCAAAAGAAAGATGGTGTGGCAATTATCATATCAGACAAAATAGACATTAAAATAAAGACTATTACAAGAGACACAGAAGGACACTACATAATGATCAAGGGATCAATCCAAGAAGAAGATATAAAAATTGTAAATATTTATGCACCCAACATAGGAGCACCTCAATACATAAGGCAAATGCTAACAGCCATAAAATGGGAAATCGACAGTAAGAAAATCATAGTAAGGGATTTTAACACCTCACTTTCACCAATGGACAGATCAAACAAAATGAAAATAAATAAGGAAACACAAGCTTTAAAGGATACACTAAACAAGATTGACTTAATTGATATTTACAGGGCATTCCATTGAAAAGAACAGAATACACTTTCTTCTCAAGTGCTTATGGAATATTCTCTAGGATAGATCATATCCTGTGTCACAAATCAAGCCTTGGTAAATTTAAGAAAATTGAAATCGTATCAAGTATCTTTTCTGACCACAATGCTATAAGACTACATATCAATTACAGGAAAAAATCTGTAAAACTTACAAAATCATGGAGACTAAAAAATACACTACTTAATAACCAAGAGATCACTGAGGAAATAAAAAAAATACCTAGAAAAAAGTGACAATGGGGGATTTGAGAAGATGGCGGAAGAGTAAGACGCAGAGATCACCTTCCTCCCCACAGATACATCAGAAATAAATCTACACGTGGAACTGCTCATATAGAACACCCACAGAAAGATGGCAGAAGAACTCAGACCTCCCAAAAGGCAAGAAACTCCGCACGTACCTGGGTAGGGCAAAAGAAAAAAGACAAAACAGAGGCAAAAGAATAGGGACGGGACCGGCACCACTGGGAGGGAGCTGTGAAGGAGGAAAGGTTTCCACACACTAGAAACCCCTTCATGGGCGGAGACTGTGAGTGGCAGAGGGGAGAAGCTTCGGAGCCACGGAGGAGAGCACAGCAACAGAGGTGTGGAGGGCAAAGCAGAGAGATTCCCGCACAGAGGATCGGTGCCGACCAGCACTCACCAGCCCGAGAGACTTGTCTGCTCACACGCCAGGATGGGTGGGGGCTGGGAGATGAGGCTTGGGCTTCGGTCGGATCACAGGGAGAGGACTGGGATTGGCAGCGTGAACACAGCCTGAAGGGGTTAGTGCGCCACGGCTAGCCGGGAGGGAGTCCGGGTAAAGTCTGGAGCTGCCAAAGAGACAAGAGACTTTTTCTTGCCTCTTTGTTTCCTGGTGCACAAGGAGAGGGGATTAAGAGCGCTGCTTAAACGAGCTACAGAGATGGGCGCGAGCCGCGGCTATCAGCACGGACCCCAGAGACGGGCATAAGACGCTAAGGCTGCTGCTGCCACCACCAAGAAGCCTCTGTGCAAGCACAGGTCAATATCCACACCGCCCTCCCGGGAGCCTGTGCAGCCCGTCACTGACAGGGTCCCGTGATCCAGGGACAATTTCCCCGGGAGGATGCACGGCGCGCCTCAGGCTGGTGCAACGTCATGCCGGCCTCTGCCGGCAAATGGACAATCTGGAAGAAATGGACAAATTCTTAGAAATGCACAACCTTCCGAGACTGAACCCGGAAGAAATAGAAAATATGAACAGAACAATCACAAGCACTGAAATTGAAACTGTGATTAAAAATCTTCCAACAAACAAAAGCCCAGGACCAGATGGCTTCACAGGTGAATTCTATCAAACATTTAGAGAAGAGCTAAAACCTATCCTTCTCAAACTCTTCCAAAATATAGCAGAGGGAGGAACACTCCCAAACTCATTCTGTGAGGCCACCATCACCCTGACACCAAAACCAGACAAAGATGTAACAAAGAAAGAAAGCTACAGGCCAATATCACTGATGAACATAGATGCGAAAATCTTCAACAAAATACTAGCAAACAGAATCCAGCAACACATTAAAAGGATCATACACCATGATCAAGTGGGGTTTATTCCAGGAATACAAGGATTCTTCAATATACGCAGAACAATCAATGTGATACACCATATTAACAAAGTGAAGAATAAAAACCATATGATCATCTCAATAGATGCAGACAAAGTTTTCAAGAAAATTCAACACCCGTTTATGATAAAAACCCTGCAGAAAGTAGGCATAGAGGGAACTTTCCTCAACATAATAAAGTCCATATATGACAAACCCACAGCAAACATCATCCTCAATGGTGAAACACTGAAACCATTTCCACTAAGATCAGGAAAAAGACAAGGTTGCCCACTCTCACCACTATTATTCAACATAGTTTTGGAAGTGTTAGCCACAGCAATCAGAGAAGAAAAAGAAATAAAAGGAATCCAAATTGGAAACGAAGAAGTAAAGCTGTCACTGTTTGCAGATGACATGATACTATACATAGAGAATCCTAAAGTTGCTACCAGAAAACTACTAGAGCTAATCAATGAATTTGGTAAAGTAGCAGGATACAAAATAAATGCACAGAAATCTCTGGCATTCTTATACACTAATGATGAAAAATCTGAAATTGAAATTAAGAAAACACTCCCATTTACCATTGCAACAAAAAGAATAAAATATCTAGGAATAAACCTACCTAAGGAGAAAAAAGACCTGTATACAGAAAATTATAAAACACTGATGGAAGAAATTAAAGATGATACAAATAGATGGAGAGATATACCATGTTCTTGGATTGGAAGTATCAACATTGTGAAAATGATTTTACTACACAAAGCAAACTGCAGATTCAATGCAATCCCTATCAAACTACCACTGGCATTTTTCACGGAAGTAGAACAAAAAATTTCACAATTTGTATGGAAACACAAAAGACCCCGAATAGCCAAAGCAATCTTGAGAACGAAAAATGGAGCTGGAGGAATCAAGCTCCTTTACTTCAGACTATACTACAAAACTACAGTAATCAAGACAGTATGGTACTGGCACAAAAACAGAAATATAGACCAATGGAACAGGATACAAAACCCAGAGGTAAAGCCACACACATATGGTCAACTTAGAATTGTTAAAGGAGACCAGAATATGCAAAGTAGAAAAAACAGCCTCTTCAATAAGTGCTGCTAGGAAAACTGGACCACTGCATGTAAAGGAATGAAATTAGAACACTCCATAACACCATACACAAAAATAAACTCAAAGTGGATTAAAGAGCTAAATGTAAGGCCACACACTATAAAACTCTTAGGGGAAAACATAGGCAGAACACTGTATGACATAAATCACAGCAAGATCCTTTTTGACCCACCTCCTGGAGAAATGGAAATAAAAACAAAAATAAACAAATGGGACCTAATGAAACTTAAAAGCTTTTGCACAGCAAAGGAAACCATAAGCAAGACCAAAAGACAACCCTCAGAATGGGAGAAAATATTTGCAAATGAAGCAACTGACAAAGGATTAATCTCCAAAATTTACAAGCAGCACATGCAGCTCAATAACAAAAAAACAAACAACCCAATCCAAAAATGAGCAGAACACCTAAATAGACATTTCTCCAAAGAAGATATACAGATTGCCAACAAACACATGAAAGAATGCTCAACATCATTAATCATTACAGAAATGCAAATCAACACTACAATGAGGTATCATCTCACACCAGTCAGAATGGCCATCATCAAAAAATCTAGAAACAATAAATGCTGGAGAGGGTGTGGAGAAAAGGGAAACTCTTTCACTGTTGGTGGGAATGTAAATTGATACAGCCACTATGGAGAACAGTATGGAGGTTCCTTAAAAAACTAAAAATAGAACTACCATACGACCCAGCAATACCACTACTGGGCATATACCCTGAGAAAACCATAATTCAAAAAGAGTCATGTACCAAAATGTTCATTGCAGCTATATTTACAATAGCCAGGACATGGCAGCAACCTAAGTGTCCATCAACAGATGAATGGGTAGAGAAGATGTGGCACATATATACAATGAAATATTACTCAGCCATAAAAAGAAACGAAATGGAGTTATCTGTAGTCAGGTGGATGGACCTAGAGTCTGTCATACAGAGTGAAGTAAGTCAGAAAGAGAAAAACAAATACCGTATGCAAACACATATATGTGGAATCTAAGAAAAAAAATAAAAATAAAAATAAACGGTCATGAAAACCTAAGGGTAAGATGGGAATAAAGACACAAACCTACTAGAGCATGGACTTGAGAATATGGGGAGGGGGAAGGGTAAGCTGTGAAAAAGTGAGAGAGTGGCACGGACATCTATACACTACCAAACGTAAAATAGATAGCTAGTGGGAAGCAGCCACATAGCACAGGGAGATCAGCTAGGTGGTTTGTGACCACCTAGAGGGGTGGGATAGGGAAGGTGGGAGGGAGGGAGATGCTGGAGAGAAGAGATATGGGAATATATGTATATCTATAACTGATTCACTTTGTTATAAAGCAGAAACTAACACATAATTGTAAATCAATTACACTCTAATAAAGATGTTAAAAAAAAGTGACAATGAAAACATGCCAATGTAAAACCTATGGGATGCATCAAAAGCAGTGCTAAGAGGGAAGTTTATAGCAATACAATAAAACCTCAAGAAACAAACAAAAAAAATCTCAAATAAACAACCTCTCCTTTCCTCTAAAGGAACTAGAGAAAGAAGAACAAAAAAACCCCAAAGTTAGCAGAATGAAAGAAATCATAAAGATCAGATCAGAAATAAATGAAAAAGAAATGAAGGAAAAAATAGCAAAGAGCAATAAAACTAAAAGCTGGTTCTTTGAGAAGATTTAAAAAATTGATAAACCATTAACCAGACTCATCAAGAAAAAAACGGAGAAGACTCAAATCAATAGAACTAGAAATGAAAAAGGAGAAGTAACAACTGACACTGCAGAAATACAAAGGATCATGAGAGATTACTACAAGCAACTATATGCCAATAAAATGGACAACCTGGAAGAAATGAACAAATTCTCAGTAAAGCACAACCTTCCAAGATTGAGCCAAGAAGAAAGAGAACATATAAATAGACCAATCACAAGCACTGAAATTGAGACTCATTAAAAATCTTCCAACAAACAAAAGCCAAGGATCAGATGGCTTCACAGTTGAATTCTATCAAACATTTAGTGAAGAGCTAACACCTATCCTTCTCAAACTCTTCCAAAATAATGCAGAGGGAAGAACACTCCCAAACTCATTCTAGAAAGCCACCATCACCCTGATACCAAAACCAGACAAAGATGTTACAAAAAAAGAAAACTAGAGGCCAATATCACTGATGAACATACATGCAAAAATCCTCAACAAAATACTAGCAAACAGAATCCAACAGCCCATTAAAAGGATCATACATCATGATCAGGTGGGGTTTTTCCCAGGAATGATAGGAATCTTCAATATAGGCAAATCAATCCATGTGATACACCATATTAACAACTTGAAGGATAAAAACCATATGATTATCTCAATAGATGCAGAGAAAACTTTTGACAAAATTCAACACCCATTTATGATAAAACCCTCCAGAAAGTAAGCATAGAGGGAACTTACCTCAACATAATAAAGACCATATATATATCCATGCCACTCTCTCACTTTACCCCAGCTTACCCTTCCCCCTCCCTGTATCCTCAAGTCCATTCTCTAGTAGGTCTGTGTTTTTATTCCCGTCTTGCCCCTAAGTTCTTCAGAACTTTTTCTTTTTTTTTCTATATATGTGTGTTAGCATACGGTATTTGTTTTTCTCTTTCTGACTTACACTACCAAACGTAAAATAGATAGCTAGTGGGAAGCAGCTGCATAGCACAAGGAGATGAGCTTGGTGCTTCGTGACCACCCAGAGCGGTAAGATAGGGAGGGTGGCACGGATGGAGGTGCAAGAGGAAAGACATATGGGGACATATATATATGTACAACTGATTCACTTTGTTATAAAGCAGAAACTAACACACCATTGTAAAGTAATTATACTCCAATAAAGATATTAAAAAAATAAATAAATAAGGGCTATATATGACAAACCCACAGCAAACATCATTCTCAATGGTGAAAAATTGAAACCATTTCCACTAATATCAGAAACAAGACAAGGTTGCTCACTCTCACCACTATTATTCAACATATTTTTGGAAGTTTTAGCCACAGCAATCAGAGACGAGAAAGAAACAAATGGAATCCAAATCAGAAAAGAAGTAAAGCTGTCACTGTTTGCAGATGACATGATACTATACATAGAAAATCCTAAAGATGTTACCAGAAAACTACTAGAGCTAATCAATGAATTTGGTAAGTAGCAGGTTACAAAATTAATGCACAGAAATCACTCACATTCCTATACACTAATGATGAAAAAATCTGAAATTTAAATTAAGGAAACACTCCCATTTACCACTGCAACAAAAAGAATAAAATACCGAGGAATAAACCTTCCTAAGGAGACAAAAGACCTGTATGCAGAAAACTTTAAGACACTGATGAATGAAATTAAAGGAGATACAAACAGATGGAGAGATATACCTTGTTCTTGGATTGGAAGAATCAACACTGTGAAAATGCATATACTACCCAAAGCAATCTGGAGATTCATTGCAATCCCTATCAAACTACTGATGGCATTTTTCACAGAACTAGAACAAAATATTTCACAATTTGTATGGAAACACAAAGACCCCGAATAGGCAAACCAATATTGAGAAAGAAAAACGGACCTGGAGGAATCAAGCGCCTTTACTTCAGACTATACTACAAAGCTACAGTAATCAAGACAGCATGGTACTGGTCAAAAACAGAAATATAGATCAATGGAACAGGATAGAAAGCCCAGAGATAAACCCACACACATATGGTCACCTTAGTATTGATAAAGGAGACCAGAACATGTAAAGTAGAAAAGACAACCTCTTCAATAAGTAGTGCTAGGAAAACTGGACCACTGCATGTAAAGGAATGAAATTAGAACACTCCATAACACCATACAAAAAAATAAACTCAAAGTGGATTAAAGAGCTAAATGTAAGGCCAGGCACTATAAAACTCTTAGGGGAAAACATAGGCAGAACACTCTATGACATAAGTCACAGCAAGATCCTTTTTGACCCAGCTCCTAGAGAAATGGAAATACAAACAGAAATAAATAAATGGGACCTAATGTAACTTAAAAGCTTTTGCACAGCAAAGGAAACCATAAACAAGATGAAAAGACAACCCCGAGAATGGGAGAAAATATTTGCAATGAAGCAACTGACAAAGGATTAATCTCCAAAATTTACAAGCAGCTCATGCAGCTCAATAACAAAGAAACAAACAACCCAATCCAAAAATGGGCAGAAGACCTAAACAGACATTTCCCCAAGAAGATATACAGATTGCCAACAAACACATGAAAGGATGCTCAACATCACTAATCACTAGAGAAATGTAATTCAAAACTACAATGTGAGATCATCTCACACTGGTCAGAATGGGCATCATCATAAAATCTACAAACAATAAATCCTGGAGAGGGTGTGGAGAAAAGGGAACCCTCTTGCACTTTTGGTGGGAATGTAAATTGATACAGCCACTATGGAGAACAGTATGAAGGTTCCTTTAAAATCTAAAAATAGAAGTACCATACGACCCAGCAATCCTACTACTGGACATATACCATGAGAAAACCTTAATTCATAAAGATTCATGTACCACAAATTTCATTGCAGCTCTATTTACAAAAACCAGGACATGGAAGCAACCTAAGTGTCCATCGAAAAATGAATGGATAAAGAAAATGTGGCACATATATACAATGGAATATTACTCAGCCATTTAAAAAAATGAAAATTGAGTTATTTGTAGTGAGATGGTGGGACCTAGATTCTCATACAGAGTGAAGTAAGTCAGAAAGAGAAAAACAAATACCTTATGCTAATACACGTGTATGGAATCTACAAGGAAAAAAAAAAGGTTCTGAAGAACCTAGGGGCACGTGAGGAGTAAAGATGCAGACATAGAGAATGGACTTGAGGACATAGGGCAGGGTATGGTAAGCCCGGACAACGTGAGAGAGTGGCAAGTACTTATATATACTACGAAATGTAAAATAGATGGCTAGTGGGAAGCAACCGCATAGCACAGGAAGATAAGCTCAGTGCTTTGTTACCACCTAGAGGGGTCGGATAAGGAGGGTGGGAGGGAGACGCAAGAGTGAGTAGATATGGGGATATATGTATATGTATAAGTGATTCACTCTGTTATAAATCAGAAAGTAACACACCATTGTAAAGCAATTATACTCCAATAAAGTTGTTAAAAAAAAAAAAAAGAATCTGCCTGCCAATGCAGGGGACACGTGTTCGATCCCTGCTCTGGGAAAATCCCATATGCCACAGAGCAACTAAGCCCCTGCACCACAACTACTGAGTCTGCGCTATACAGCCTGCATGACACCACTACTGAAGCCCGCGTGCCTAGAACCCGTGTTCTACAACAAGAGATGCCACTCAAATGAGAAGAGCACAGACCACAACACAGAGTAGTTCCCACTCACCACAAATAGAGAAAGCCTGTACACAGCAAAGAAGACCCAATGCAACGAAAAAATACATATATGCATATACAATAAATAATAAAGTATATAAGCTTTATGTTATTATATATAAATATCATAATATCTGGAAATAATTTATATTATATAATATATAAATATAATAAAACATATACTATAAAATTTAATGAAAAGAATTTTACATTTCATATAATTTATATATCAATAATTTTGTTATAGATAATTTTTAAAGTAAAAGCCAATGTAAATTTTGCTAAAAAAAAATCATACACCATAATCAACTGGGGTTTATCCCAGGAATTCAATGATTCTTCAATATATGCAAATCAATCGATGTCATAAACCACATTAACAAATTGAAGCAGAAATCCATAAGTCAATAGATGCAGAAAAGCTTTCGACAAAATTCAACACCTATTTATGATAAATACCCTCCAGAAAGTAGGCATAGAGGGAACTCTCCTCAACATTATAAAGGCCATATATGACAAACCCACAGCCAACATCGTCCTCAGTGGTGAAACACTGAAACCATTTCCACTAAGATCAGGAACAAGACAAGGTTGCCCACTCTCACCACTATTATTCAACATAGTTTTGGAAGGTTTCGCCACAGCAATCAGAGAAGAAAAAGAAATAAAAGGAATCCAAATTGGAAAAGAAGAAGTAAAGCTGTCACTGTTTGCAGATGACATGATATTATATATTGAGAATCCTAAAGATGCTACCAGAAAACTACTAGAGCTAATCAATGAATTTGGTCAAGTAGCAGGATACAAAATTAATGCACAGAAATCTCTTGCATTCCCATACACTAATGATGAAAAATCTGAAAGTGAAATTAAGAAAACATTCTCATTTACCATTGCAACAAAAAGAATAAAATATCTAGGAATAAACCTACCTAAGGAGACAAAAGACCTGTATGCAGAAAAGTATTAGACACTGATGAAAGAAATTAAAGATGATACAAGCAGATGGAGAGGTACACCTTGTTCTTGGATTGGAAGAATCAATACTGTGAAAATGACTATACTAACCAAAGCAATCTACAGATTCAATGCAATCCCTATCAAAATACCAATGGCACTTTTCACAGAACTAGAACAAAAAATTTCACAATTTGTACGGAAGCACAAAAGCCCCCCAAATAGCACAAGCAATCCTGAGAAAGAAAAATGGAGCTAGAGGAATCAGTCTCCCTGACTTCAGAAAATAGTACAAATGTACAGTAATCAAGACAGTATGGTACTGGCCAAAAACAGAAATATAGATTAATGGAACAGGATAGAAAGCCCAGAGATAAACCCACACACGTAATGTCACCTTAGTTTTGATAAAGGAGGCAAGAATATATAATGGAGAAAAGACAGCCTTTCAATAAGTGGTGCTGGGATAACTGGACAGCTACATGTAAAAGAATGAAATGAGAACACTCCATAACACCATACACAAAAATAAACTCAAAATGGATTAAAGACCTAAATGTAAGGGCAGACACTATAAAACTCTTGGGGGAAAACATAGGCAGAACACTCTATGACATATATCACAGCAAGATCCTTTTTGACCCACCTCCAGAAAAATGGAAATAAAAACCAAAATCAACAAATGGGACCTAATGAAACTTAAAAGCTTCTGCACAGCAAAGGAAACCATAAACGAGACAAAAAGACAACACTCAGAATGGGAGAAAATATTTGCCAATGAAGCAACTAACAAATGATTAATCTCTAAAATTTACAAGCAGCTCATGCAGCTCAGTATCAAAAAACAAACAACCCAAACCAATAATTGGCAGAAGACCTAAATAGACATTTCTCCAAGAAGGTATACAGATTGCCAACAAATACTTGAAAGGATGCTCAACATCACTAATCATTAGAGAAATGCAAATCAAAACTACATTGAGGTATCAGCTCACACTAGTCAGAATGGTCATCATCAAAAAATCTACCAATAATAAATGCTGGAGAGGGTGTGGAGAAAAGGGAACCTTCTTGCACTGTTGGTGGGAATGTAAATTGATACAGCCTCTATGGAGAACAGTATGGAGGTTCCTTGGAAACTAAAAATAGAACTACCATGCGACCCAGCAATCCCACTACTGGGCATATACTTTGAGATAAACATAATTCAAAAAGAGTCATGTACCACAATGTTCATTGCTGCTCTATTTACAGTAGCCAGGACATGGAAGCAAACTAAGAGTCCATTGACAGATGAATGGGTAATGAATATGTGCCACATATATACAATGATATATTACTCAGCCATGAAAAGGAACAAAATTGAGTTATTTTAAGTGAGGTTGATGGACTTAGAGACTGTCATACAGAGTGAATTAAGTCAGAAAGAGAAAAATAAATACCATGTGTTAACACATATATATGGACTCTAAAAAAAAATAATGTTTCTGAAGAACCTAGGAGCAGGACAGGAATAAAGACGCAGATGTAGAGAATAGGCTTGAGGACACGGGGAGGGGGAAGGGTAAGCTGACACAAAGTGAGAGAGTGGCATGGACTTATTTATACTACCAAATATAAAATAGGTAGCTAGTGGGAAGCAGCCGCATAGCACCAGGTGATCAACTCGGTGCTTTGTAACCACCTAGAGGGGTGGGATAGGGAGAGTGGGATGGAGATGCAAGAGGGAGGAGATATGGGGATATGTGTATATGTATAGCTGATTCACTTTTTTATAAAGCAGAAACTAACACACCACTGTAAATAATTATACTCCAATAAAGATGTTAAAAAAAAAGATACATGTACCACAATGTACATTGCAGCACTCTTTACAATACCCAAGACATGAAAGCAACCTAAGTGTCCAGCGACAGATGAATGGATAAAGGAGATGTGGCACATATATATAATGGAATATTATTCAGCCTTAAAAAGAAACGAAATTGAGTTATTTGTAGTGAGGTAGATGGACCTAGAGTCTGTCATACAGAGTGAAGTAAGTCAGAAAGAGAAAAACAAATACCATATGCTAACACATATATATGGAATCTCCAAAAAAATGGTTCTGATGATCCTAGGGGTAGGACAGGAATAAAGCCACAGATGTAGAGAATGGACTTGAGGTCACGGGGAGGGGGAAGGGTAAGCTGGGACGAAGTGAGAGAGTAGCATTGACACATACACACTACCAAATGTAAAATAGTTAGGTAGTGGGAAGCAGCTGCAAAGCACAGGGAGATCAGTTTGATGCTTTGTCACCACCTGGAGGCGTGGGATAGTGAGCGTGGGAGGGAGGCGCAAGAAGGAGGGGGTATGGGGATATATGTATACGTATAGCTGATTCACTTTGTTATACAGCAGAAACTAACACAATATTTTAAAGCACTTATACTCCAATAAAGCTGTTAAAAAAATTAAAATAGTACTGTCATATGATTTAGCAGTTCCACTTTTGGTTATACATACATTAAAAAAGAGAGAACTATGTTGAAGTGATATCTGCACTCCAATGTTTGTAACAGCATTATGTCTAATAGTCAAGACATGAAAAGAACCTAAGTGTCCATTGACAGATAAATAAAAAAGTTCTAGTATATATACACAATGGAGTATTATTCAGCCATAAAAAGAAAGAAATCCTTCTATTTGTGACAACATGGATGGAACTTGAGAGAATTATGCTAAGTGAAATAAGATAGATGAAGACATACTATACAATCTCACTTATTTGTGAAATCTAAAACACACAGAATCCAACTCATAAACAGAGATCAGATTTGTGACTACCAAATGTGGGAAGTGAGGAGTAAGGTTATAATATGAGAGCGAATGGTCAATATGTACAAACTCCAGTTATAAGATGAATAAGTACTGGGAATGTAATGTACAACATGAGTACATTAGTTAACACTGTTATTTGGTATATTTGAAAGTTCTAAGAGTTGTCATCACAGGAAAAATTTTTTATCTTGTTTTTAAATTAATATGATGTCATGGATGTTACTAAATTTATTGTGGTAATCATTTCACAGTGTATGTAATTTGATTCATTATGCTGTACACCTTAAACTTACAGAGTTCTGTATATCAGTTTAATCTCAAAAAGAAGGTTTTGAGAAACAAATTTTGGAAACAAATTGCTGCTGCTGTTTAAACCCTCTGAGTCACTCATATATAGATGACCACACTAAGAGACCATTTTCTTATGAGATCTAAGTCAAACTGTTGACTGAGCATGCACCACACAGGTTGCTATGATTGCTGACTGGATTGCATCAACTGTATTGGACATGGCAACACATTTTTAGGACTCTTTCTGAAGCAGAGGATACCACTGCATGCCTGACATGTGACTTTCCAAACCTGATTTCACAGTGAAAGTGGCCACATCCCATGAAACTTTGCCCTACCCATAGCTAGAACATTGGCACAACAGATTTCTTCCTCCTACAGGGGTAATTAGCTGTGCCTCACCGCTGCTGACAATTCTTCAGATTAATGGTGTTGCTGTTCAAATCCAATCAACCAACTCTGGACACAACATTATGGTCCTTGAAGCTAATGTGTTATATTTTTACCTTTATGGACCAGTTGTATTGGCCATGGTGCACCTTGCATCATGAAAGCCACTTAGCAATGGCCTGATAGTAAACATATAGTTAACCCTGAGCAACACGGGTTTGAACTGCATGGATCCACTTATAGGCAAATTTTTTTCAATAGTAAATATTACAGTACTACAAGATCTGCAGTTGGTTGAATGCATGGATATGGAACAGTGAATATGGAGGAACTGGGTATATGGAGGGTCGATTATGAGTTGTATGCTTATTTTTGAAAGTGTGGAAGATCAGCACCCCTAATCCCAGTGCTGTTAAAGCATCAACTGTATTTGTGGACTATCCATGCTCCCTACCATACATAAGCACCTATTATTTTTTAAACAGTTTTATTGAGGTATAATTTACATACCATAAAATTCACCAATTTAATGTATATAATGCAAACCTTTTTAGTATATACAGAGATATGTGCAACCATAATCACAGTCAATTTGGAACATATTTGTTTCCTCATAAAGAAACCTGTACCCTTTATCTATCAACCCTTCAATTCTCCAAAATTCCCAGCCTTAAGAAACTACTAATCTGCTTTCTGTTCCTATAGATTTATCAATCTTGAACATTTCGTATAAATTGAATCATATAGTACGTGGTCTTTTGTAACTGGACTTTTTCAATTAGCATAATATTTTCCAGATTCATCCATATCGTACCCTGTATCATTTCTTCATTCATTTTTTATTGAAATATAGTTGACGTACAACATTATGTAAGTCACAGGAGTACAATTAGTGATTCACAATTTTTAAAGGTTATACTCCACTTATAGTTATTATAAAATGTTGCCTATATTCCCTGTGTTGTACCATATATCCTAGTAGCTTACTTTATATATATATAATAGTTTATACCTCTTAATACCCTATGCCTGTATTGCCCCTCCAACCTTCCCTCTCCCCACTGGTAACCAATAGATTTTTTCTCTATATCTGTGTCACTGTTTCCATTTTTATCTTCACTAGTTTGTTATATTTTTTAGATTCCACATATAAGTGACATCATACAGTATTTGTCTTTCTCTATTTCACTTAGCATTATCCCCCCCAAGTCCATCGATGTTGCAAATGGCAAGATTTCATTCTTTCTTATACCTGAGTAGTATTCCATTGTATATATATACACACCACATTTTCCTTATCCATTGGTCTGTTAATGGACACTTAGATTGCTTTCATATCTTGGCATTTGTAAATACTGCCGCTATGAACATTGGGGTGCTTGTATCTTTCAGAATTAGTGTTTTCATTTTTATCCAACATATACCCAGAAGTGGAATTGCTGGGTCAAATGGTAGTTCTATTTTTAGTATTTGAGAAACCGCCATACTGTTTTCCACAATGGCTACACCAACTTACATTCCCACCAACGGTGTGTGAGAGTTCCCTTTCTCCACATTATCTCCAACTGCTATTTGTAGACATTTTGATGATAGCTATTTTGACAGGTGTGAGATGATATCTCACTGTGGTTTTGACTTACATTTCCTTGATGATTAGTAATGTTGCACATCTTTTCATGTGCCTGTTGGCCATTTGCATGTCCTCTTTGTAAAAATGTCTATTCAAGTCTTCTACCTATTATAATTTAGGTTTGTTTTTTTTTTTTGATGTTGGTTTGTATGAGCTATTTACATATTTTTGGCATTAACCCCAGATTGGTCATATCATTGGTAAATATTTTCTCACATTCAGTAGGTTGTCTTTTCATTGTGTTGATGGTTTTCTTTGCTGTGGAAAAGCTTTTAAGAATAATTAGGTCCAATTTGTTTATTTTTGCTTTTATTTCCTTTGCTTAAGGAGACAGATCCAAAAAATATTGCTATGATTTATGTCAAAGAGTGCTCTGCCTATGTTTTTTCCTAGGAGCTTTATGGTTACTGGTCTTACATTTAGGTCTTTAATGTATTTTGAGTTTATTTTTGTATATGATGTTATAGAATGTTCTAATGTCATTGTTTTAAATGTAGCTGTCCAGTTTTCCCAGCACCAATTCCCCAGCACCAATGTCTTTTTACCATTATATTATCTTGCTTCCTTTGTCATAGATTAATTTATCATAAGTATGTGAATTTATTTCTGGTCTCTCTAATCTGTTCTATTGATTTGTATGTCTGATTTTGTGCCAATAACACACTGCATTGATTACAGTAGCTTTGTAGTATAGCTTGAAAGCAGGAAGCATGATTCCTCCAGCTCTGTTCTTCTTTCTCAAGATTCTTTTGGCTACTCAGGTCTTTTGTGTTTCCATACAATTTCAAAATTGTTTGATCTAGTTCTGTGAAAAATGCCATTGATATTTTGATAGGGATTGCATTGAACCTGTTGATTGCTTTCAGTATTATGGTCATTTCAACAATATTAATTCTTCCAGTCCAAAGACACAGTATATCTTTCCATCTGTTACAAGTCTTTTACCTCCTTAGGAAGGTTTATTCTTAAGTATTTTATTCTTTTTGATGTGATGGTAAATGGGATTGTTTCCTTAATTTCTCTTTCTGATACTACATTAATAGTGTATAGAAATGCAATAGAGTTTTGAATATTAATTTTGTATCCTACAACTTTACCAAATTCACTGATGAGCTCTAGTAGTTTTCTGGTGGTGTCTTTAGGATTTTCTATGTATAGTATCATGTTATCTACAAATAGTGATAGTTTTAATTTTTCCTTTTCAATTTGGATTGCTTTTATTTCTTTTTCTTGTCTGATTGTTGTTTCTAGGACTTCCAATACCACGTTGAATGAAAGTGGCCAGAGTGAGCATGCTTGTCTTGTTCCTGATCTTAGAGGAAATGCTTTCAGCTTTTCACCATTGAGTATGATGTTAGCTGTGGGCTTGTCATATATGGCCTTTATTATGTTGAGATATGTTCCCTCTATGCCCACTTTGTTGAGAGTTTGTATCAAAAAACGATGTTGAATTTTGTCAAAAGCTTTCTCTTCATCTATTGAGATGGTCATGTGGTTTTTATTCTTCAATTTGTTAATGTGGTGTATCACATTGATTGATTTGTGGATATTAAAAAATTCTTGCATCCCTGAAATAAATCCTATTAGATCATGAGGTATTATCCTTTTAATGTATTGTTGGATTCAGCTTGCTAATATTTTGTTGATAAATTTTGCATCTATGTTCATCAGAAATATTGGCCTATAATTTTCTTTTCTGTGAACTCTCTGTCTGGTTTTCATACCAGGATGATGCTGGCATTGTAGAATGCGTTCAGAAGTGTTCTTTCCTTTGCAATTTTCTGGAATAGTTTCAGAAGGATAGGTGTTAACTCTTCTCTAAATGCTTGGTAGAATTCACCAGTGAAGTCATCTTGTCCTGAACTTTTGTTTGTTGGGAGTTTTTAAATTACTGGTTTAATTTCCTTACTGGTAATAGATCTGTTCATATTTTCTAATTCTTTCTGATTCAGTTTTGGGAGACTGTACATTTCTAAGAATGTGTCAATTTCTTCAAGGTTGTCCATTTTATTGGCATATAGTTGTTCATAGTAGTCTTTTATGATCTTTTGTATTTCTGTGGTGTTGGTTGTAACTTCTCCTTTTTCATTTTTTTATTTTATTGATTTGGGCCCTCTCCCTTTTTTCCCTGAGGAATCTGGCTAAAGGTTAATCAATTTCATTTATCTGTTCAAAGAACCAGCTTTTAGTTTCATTGATCTTTTCTATTATTTTAGTCTCTATTTCATCTATTTCTTCTCTGACTTTTATGATTTCTTTCCTCCTAATAACTTTGGGTTTTCTTTGTTCTTTCTCTGGTTCCTTTAGGTCCAAATTTAGGTTGTTTATTTGAGATTTTTCTTGTTTCCTGAGGTAAGCTTGTAGCACTATAAACTTCCCTCTTCGAAGTGCTTTTTTGTGCCTCCTATAGATTTGGATTGCTGTTTTTTCATTTTCATTTGTCTCCAGGTATTTTTTGTTTACTCTTCAATTTCTTCAATGATCCATTGATTGTTTAGCCACCACTTGTTTGTGTTTTTTGCAGTCTTTTTCTTGTGGTTTATTTCTAGTCTTATGTTGTTGTTGTTGTCAAAAAAGATGCTTGATTTGATTTCAATTTTCTTGAATTTACCAAGGCTTGTTTTGTGGCCTACCATGTGATCTATCCTGGAGAATGTCCATGTGCCCTTGAAAAGAATGTGTATTCTGCTGCTTTCAGATGGAATGTTCTATATGTATCAGTTAAGTCTACCTGGTCTAATGTATCATTTAAGGTCAGTTTTTCCTTATTGATTTTCTGTCTGGATGATCTATCTATTGATGTAAGTTAGGGGTTAAAGTCCCCTAGTATTATTGCATTATTAATTATTTCTACTTTTATTTCTGTTAATACTTGCTTTATTTATTTAGGTGCTCCTATGTTGAGTGCATATATATTTGCAATTTTTATATCTTCTTCTTGAATTGATCCCTTGATCATTATGTAGTGACTTTCTTTGTCTGTTGTAACAGTTTTTATTTTAAAGTCTATTTTGGCTGATATAAGTATTGCTACTCTGTCTTTATTTCAGTTTCCATTTGCATGGAATACTTTTCTCCATCCCCTTACTCTCAATCTGTGTGTCTTTGGATCTGAAGTGAGTCTCTTGTAGGCAGAATATATATGGGCCTTGTTTTTGTATCCTTTCAGCCATTTATACATAAGCTAATTTTTACTATGTATGTTTTATTGTCATTTTATTCATTGCTTTGTTGTTGTTTTTGTAGGTCTTTTTTAAACATTTTTTTTCCTCTGTGATTTGATGACTATTTTTAGTGTTATGCTTGGATTCCGTTTTTCATTGTTTGTGTGTGTGTGTGTGTGTGTGTGTGTGTGTTTTAGATTTTTGGCCTGTGGTTACTGTGAGGTTTTTATATAGCAATCTATATACATACATACATATAATTGTTTTAAGTTGCTGATCTCCTAATTTCAACTGCATTTTAACAACCCTGCATTTATACTCTCCTCTCCTCACAATTATTATTTTTGATATCATGTTTTACATCTAGTTGTGTTGTATATCCCTTAACTGCTTATTGTGACTATAGACAATTTTACTTCCTGCTAGATTTCCATATGGAAGATTTCTTACCTTTACTGTATGTTTGTCTTTACCAATGAGCTTTTTTATTTTGTAATTTTCATGTTTCTAGTTGTGGCATTTTGTTTCTTGCTTAGAGAAGTTCCTTTATCATTTCTTGTAAATCTGGTTTGGTGGTGCTGAACTCTTTTAGCTTTTGCTTTTCTGTAAAGCTTTTGATCTCTCCATCAAATCTGAAGAAAAGCCTTGCTGGGCAGATTATTCTTGGTTGCATGTTTTCCCCTTTCATCACTTTGAATATGTCATGCCACTCCCTTCTGGCCTGCACAATTTCTGATGAAAAGTCAGCTGATAGCCTTATGGGAGCTCCCTTGTATGTTATTTGTTGCTTTTCTCTTGCTGCTTTTCATATTCTCTCTTATCTTCAATTTTTTTCATTTAATTACAATGTGTCTTGGTGTGTTCCTCTTTGGGTTAATCCTATTTGGGACCCTGTGCTTCCTGGACTTGGATGTCTCTTGCCTTTCCCAGTTTAGGGAAGTTTTCAGCTTTTATGTCTTAAAATATGTTTTCAGCCCCTTTCTCTCTTCTCTTTCTGGGACTCCTATAATTCAAATATTAGTGCCCTTGATATTGCCCCAGAGATCTCTTAAACTGTCCTCATGTCTTTTTTTTTTTCTTTTTTCAGTTTAGCATCAGCGATTTCCACTACTCTGTCTTCCAGCTCACTGATCCATTCCTCTGTATGATTTAATCTACGTTTATTCCTTTCTTTGTATTTTTTCAGTTCGGTTATTGTATTCTTCATCTCTGTTTCGTTGTTCTTTGTATTTTCCAACTCTTTGTTTAAAATTTCTAAAGTCTCACTCTGTGCATCCATTCTTCTCCCGAGTTCTTTGACCATCTTTCTGGTAACTACCCTAAACACTTTCTTGGGTAGATTGCTTATCTCCATTTCACCTAGTTCTTCTTCTGGGATTTTATCTTGTTCCTTCATCTGGATCATGTTCCTCTATAGCTTAATTTTGCCTAAATTGATGTTTGTATTTTTATGTATCTAGAAGCTTAGTTACATTTCCCAACCTTGGAGAATTTTACTTTTGTGGGAGACATCCTATGGGTCCCAGCAGCACACTCCACTTTTGGCACCCAAGCTGTATACACTAGTAGTTCCCCCTATAAGGGCTGCATGGGTCCTTCTGTTGTGGTGAGCTGACTCTGTGGGCAGTCTCACAGGTTTGGTTAGCCCCTGGTCCAGTTGGTTTCCAGGCCCTGCCTTGTGCAGAGACCACTGGCTGCTGGTTAGCAGGGTTGGATCATGAGGCAGCTGACTGTAGAATCCCATGTGGCCCTGGGGCTAGTACTGATTGATTGGTGGATGCAGTCAGTGTCCAGAAGGTTCTGGGGCTGTTGTCCACCACTGTTGGTTGAAGCCAGGTCCTGGATTAGTGCCAGACTACTGGAAGACAGAGATAGATCCTTGAGTCTTGTTGTAGCATCCAAAGGTCTCAGAGCTGGTGTCAATTTCCTGGGGGTGTAAGGCAGTTCTTGACTCAGACTGATATGGGTTCCAGGGTGCCCCAAATCTTGTTTTGGCCTTCTAGTGGACAGAGCCAGGGCCCAGCTGGTGCCAGGGCAAGTCTGGCATGCTGGTGGGCAGGCTGCAGGATATAGTTTTCTTGTGCCTAATGTCTACACCCTGGTCATTGATCCTGGTCCAGAGGCTAGAACAGCCTTCCTGGAGGGCATGGCCATGGCCCAGGGAGTTCTGTGGTTGATACCTGCCCACTGGTTGGTGGAAAGCTGGGTCCTGAGCTCTCTATTGGGCAAGGCTTTGTCCAGAGACAACTGTTGGCTTAAGGGGTCTTAAAGCAGCCTGTCTACTGATGGGTGAACCATGTCCCCACCCAGTTAGTTGCTTGGCCTGAGACCCTGCAGCACTGATGCCTACAGACTGTTATCCCAGGGCAGGGCTGTGTCCTGGGACTAATAAACTAGAGGGTGTATTCCACAATGGTGCCTGCTCTCACCAGCATTCATGCAGTAGAAGGAGCTCCCAAGAATTTCTGCTGCCAACGTCCATGTCCCCAGGGTGAGCTGCTGCCATCCCTTGCCTCTCTAGGAGACTCTCCAAGACCAGCAGGTAGGTCTGGCCCAGGCTCCTATCAAATTATTGCTTTTGCTCTGCATCTTGGTGTATGTGATGTTTTGTGTGTGCCCTTTAAGAATGAAGTCAGGGGGACTTCCCTGGTGGTCCAGTGACTAAGTCTCCATGCTCCCAATGCAGGGGACCCTGTTTCGATCTCTGGTCAAGGACCTAGATCCCACATGCTACAACTAAGAGTTTGCATGCTGCTACTAAATATCCCACATGCCTCAACTAAAGATCCTGCACACGGCAACGAAGATCCCACATGCCAAAACTAAGACCCAAAGCAGCCAAATAAATAAATTTTTTTAAAAAAAGAATGACGTTAGTATTTCCTATAGTCCTGTGGGACTCCCAAAGTTAAACTCTGCTGGCTTTCAGAACTGAATGCTCTGGGAACTCATCTTCCCAGTGCAGGAATCCCTGGCTGCAGATCCCAATGTGGAGCTCAGAATTCTCACTGCTGTGGGAGAACCTCTGCAATATAATTATTCTCCAGCTGGTGGGTCACCCAACTGGGGGGTATGGGACTTGACTATATCGGGAGTCTGTCCCTCCTACCCATCTCATTGTGGTTCCTTCTTTATGTCTTTTTTTGTAGATCTTTTTTGATAGGTTCTGGTCTTTTTCATCAATGATTGTTCTGCAAATAGTTGTGATTTTGGTGTGCTCATGAGAGGAAGTGAGCCCAAGGTCTTTCTACATTGCCATCTTGCCCAAACCACCCACTCATTTTGATGGTGAACAATAATTAACTGCACGAATATACCACATTTTGCTTATTCATTCATTCTTTCGTTAATGGATATTTAGGTTTCTTTTACCTTTCAGCTATTATGAATAATGCTGCTGTAAACATTTGTGTACATGTTTTTGTGTGGACGTATGTTTTCATGTCTCAGGATAGTAATTGCTGGGTCAGATTGTAATTGCTGGATCAGATTGTAATTCTATGTTTAACTGTTTGAATTATTGTTAGAGTATTTTTCAAAGTAGTTACAGCATTTTACATTCCCACCAGCAGTATATGAATGTCCTAATTTTTCCACATTCTCAGTAATTATCTTACTTTTTAATTCTAGCTATTCCAGGGTGTGTTATGTGATATCTCCTTGTGTATTGATTTGCATTTCTCTGATGACTAATGATGTCAAGCATCTTTTCGTGAGCTTGCCTATTCACCAGTTATATTTCTTCCTTAGAGAAATGCCTATTTAAATTCTTTGCTCGGACTTGAGGATATGGAGAGGGGGAAGGGTAAGCTGGGACAAAGTGAGACAGTGGCATGGACATATATATACACTAGCAAACGTAAAATAGATAGCTAGTGGGAAGCAGTCGCATAACACAGGGAGATCAGCTCGGTGCTTTGTGACTACTTAGAGGGGTGGGATAGGGAGGGTGGGAGGGAGGGAGATGCAAGAGGGAAGAGATATGGGGACATATGTATATGTATACCTGATTCACTTTGTTATAAAGCAGAAACTAACACACCATTGTAAAGCAATTATACTCTAATAAAGATGTTAAAAAAATAAATTCTTTGCTCATTTTAATTGGGTTATTTGTCTTTTAATGTTGAGTTTTAAGAGGTCTTTATATATTTTAGTAAGTCCTGTATCAGATATAAAATGAGCAACTTCCTCCCATTCTGTGTGTTGTCCTTTCACTTTATTGATAATGTCCTTTGAAGCCTAAAATTTTAAAATTTTTATTAAATTCAGCTATTCTATTTTTTCCTTTTTGCCCATGCTTTTGATATCATAGGAAAACGCAGTTCATGGAGATATAGCCCGAAGTTTTATTTATTTTTTAATTTTTTCTTCCAGCTTTATTGAGATATAATTGACTTACAGTGCTATGGAAGTTTAAGGTGTACAGACTAATGATTTGACTTACAGACATCATGAAATGATTACTACAATAAGTTCAGTGAACATCCATCATCTCATAGAGATGCAACATTAAAGAAATAGAAAACAAATTTTCCTTATGATGAGAATTCTTAGGTTTTTCTCTCTTAACAACTTTCATATATAGTGTTAATTATATTTATCATATTGTGAATTACACTTATAGTATTTATTTATCTTATAACTTATAACTTGACTACCTTCATCCAATTCCTTCTCCCTTCACCTCCCACCTTTGGAAACCAGAAATCTAATCTCTTTCTCTATGAGTTTGTTTTTTGTTTGTTTGTTTGTTTAACATTTTTATTGGAGTATAATTGCTTTACAATAGTGTGTTCGTTTCTGCTTTATAACAAAGTGAATCAGTTATACATATACATATATCCCCATATCTCTTCCCTCTTGCGTCTCCCTCCCTCCCACTCTCCCTATCCCACCCTTCTAGCTGGTCACAAAGCACCGAGCTGATCTCCCTGTGCTATGCGACTGCTTCCTACTAACTGTCGATTTTACATTTGGTAGTGTATATATGTCCATATATACACTACCACTCTCTCACTTTGGCCCAGCTTACCCTTCCCCCTCCCCGTGTCCTCAAGTCCATTCTCTAGTAGGTCAGTGTCTTTATTCCCATCTTGCCCCTAGGTTTTTCATGACCTTTTTGTTTTTTTTAAGATTCCATATATATGTGTTAGCATACTGTATTTGTTTTTCTCTTTCTGACTTACTTCACTCTATGAGAGTCTCTATGTCCATCCACCTCACTACAAATAACTCAATTTCATTTCTTTTTATGGCTGAGTAATATTCCATTGTATATATGTGCCACATCTTCTTTATCCATTCATCTGTCAATGGACACTTAGGTTGTTTCCATGTCCTGGCTATTGTAAATAGAGCTGCAATGAACATTGTGGTACTATGAGTTTGTTTTTGAAGCTTAGTTGATCTACAACACTATGTTAGTTCCTGGTACATGACACAGTGATTCAATATTTTTATACATTTCAAAATGAACACCATGATAAGTCTAGTCATCATCTCTCATGACACAAATATATCACATAATTATTGACTATATTCTCCACACTGTACATTTCATATCTGACCCATTTATTTTGTAACTGAAAGTTTGTACCTCTTAATCTCCCTCACCTATTTCTCTCCTCTCCCTTGCTCCCACCCTTCTGGTAACTACGTTTGTTCTCTGTATCTATGATTCCTAAATTTTATTTTAAGGTTTTTTTAGCTTTTACATATAGATCTTTGATCAATTTCGTGTTAATATTTGCATATTAGATGAGGTACGCTTCCAACCTCATTGCTTTGCGTGTAATATCTGGTTGTCCCAGCACCAATAGTTGAAAAGACTTCTTTCCCTTTGAATGGTCTGAACTCCCTTGTTAAAAATCAATTGAACATAGGCACATGGTTTTATTTCTAAACTTATACTTTTATTATATTAAATATATATATATATATATATCCATATGCCAGTTACCACACTGTCTTTATTACTGTCCCCAGATAGCAAATTTTGAGGTCAGGAAGTGTGATTCTTCCTACTTTGCTCCTCTTTTTCAAGATTGCAAATTTCTACAAGGAAGTCAGCTGGGATTCTGATAGAGATTGTACTGAATATGTAGATCAGTTTGGAGATAATTTCCATCTTAAAGGTATTAAATCTTCTTATCCATAAACATGGGATACTTTCCATTTACTTATATTTTATTTAATTGACAGAACATACTCTTTTACTTCCTTTGATAATATTACTTTTAAGAATTTTATTCTTTTTGATGGTGTTGTAAATGGAATTTTTTCTTAATTACATTTCAAGTCACTCATTGCAGGTATATAAATATACAGTTGATTTTTTCATATTGATCTTGTATCCTTCAACATTGCTGAATATATTTATTAGTTCTAATAATTTTTCAAAGGATTCCTTGCAATTTTCTGTATATAAAATTTTGTCATCTCTAAATATAGTATTACTTCTTCCTTTCAAATCTGGATGCTTTATTTCCTTCCCTTTGTCTAATTCCCCTGACTAAAACTTCTAGTACAATGTTGAATAGAAGTGGAAAGAGCTTCCTGATCATAGGGGAAAGCATCCAGTTTTTTCACCATTAACTATAATGATATTGTATTTTATCATAGATATCCTTGATGAGGTTGAGAAAGTTCCCTTATACTAATTTGTTGAGTAATTTTGTCATAAAATGGTATTAGAATGTGTCAAATGCTCTTTCTCCATCAATTGACATACAATGTTTTTTGTTTGTTTTTTATTGTATGTATATGTCATATTACATTCATTGGCTTTCAACGTTAAAACACCTTGCATTTCTGGGATAAATACCATTTGTTCATGTTGTGTAATTCTTTGTATATGTTGCTACATTTGGTTTGATACCATTTTGTTGAGGAATTTTATGTTCATATTCATAGGAGATATTGGTCTGTAGTGTCCATTTCTTGTAATATTTTTATCTAGTTTTGTTACAAAGGCAATACTGGCCTTACAGAAGGAATTAGGGATTGTTACTTCTGGGGGTTTTTTTGGGGGGTAGTTTGTAAAAACGTTGTATTACTTCTTCATTAAATGTTTGATAGAATTCAATGGTGAAGCCATCTGGGCCTGGGCTTTTCTTCTTGGGTGACTTTTGATTTAATCTCTTCACTCATAATATATGAACTCATATTGTCTATTTCTTCTTGAGTCAATTTTGGTCATTGGATCTTTCTGAAATTTGATGAGTTCATATAAATTTTCAAATTTTAGGCATACCACAGTGTACATTATTTCTTTATAATCCTTTTTATTTCTGTATAATCAGTAGTAATGTCCCCTCTTTCATTTCTGATTCTAATAATGTTAGTCTTCTCTCATTTATTCTTGTTCAATCTAGCTAAAAGTTTGTCAATTTTATTAATCTCATCAACAAACTTGCTTTTGGTTGCATTGAATATCTCTATTGTTTTCTCTATGTCATTAATTTTCATTATAATTTTTATTATATCTTTTCTTCTGCTTGTTTTAGGTTCAGCTTGCTTTTCTTTTTCCAGTGCTTAATGGTGGAAGGTTAAGATATTAATTTTAAATCTCTCTTCTTTAATACAAGCATTCACAGCCCCATAAATTACCTTCTCAAAACTACTTTACCTGAATTCTATAAGTTTTACTTCTCTGTGTGTTTTTTCATTCAGTTGGAAATGGCACATAAAGCTTTTTTATTTAAATTAATTTTTATTGGAGTATAGTTGCTTTATAATGTTGTGTTAGTTTCTATGGTACAACAAAATGAATCAGCCATACATATACATATAACCCCTCCCATTTGGACTTCCTTCCCATTCAGGTCACTACAATGCATTAAGAAGAGTTCCCTGTGCTATAGAGTATGTTCTCATTAGTCATCTATTTTACACATAGTATCAATAGTGTATATGTGTCAATCCCAATCTCCCAAGTCCTCCCACCCGCCCCTTCCCCCTTGGTATCCATACATTTGTTCTCTACGTCTGTGTCTGTATTTCTGCTTTGCAAATAGGATGATCTATACCATTTTTCTAGATTCCACATATATGCGTTAAAATGCGATATTTGTTTTTCGCTTTCTGACTTCTGTATGACAGTCTTGAGGTCCATCCACATCTCTACAAATGACCCAGTTTCATTCCTTTTTATGGCTAATACTCCATTGTATATGTGTACCACATCTTCTTTATCCATTCCTCTGTTGATGGACATTTAGGTTGCTTCCATGTCCTGGTTATTGTAAATAGTGCTGCTATGAACATTGGGGTGCATGTATATTTTTGAATTATGGTTTTCTCTGGGTATATGCCCAGTAGTGGGATTGCTGGGTCATATGGTAGTTTTATTTTTAGTTTTTTAAGGAACCTCCATAGTGGATGTATCAATTTACACTCCCAACAGTGGAAGAGGGTTCCCTTTTCTCCACACCTTCTCCAGCATTTGTTGTTTGTAGATTTTTTGATGATGGCCATTCTGACTGGTGTGAGGTGATACCTCATTGTAGTTTTGATTTTCATTTCTCTAATGATTAGTGAATTGAGCATTTTTTCATGTGTTTGTTGGCCATGTATATGTCTTCTTTGGAAAAATGTCTATTTAGGTCTTCTGTCCATTTTTTGATTGGGTTGCTTGTTTTTGCGATATTGAGCTGCATGAGCTGCTTGTATATTTTGGAGATTAAACCTTTGTCAGTTGCTTCATTTGCAAATATTTTCTCCCATTCTGAGCGTTGTCTTTTCATCTTGTTTATGGTTTCCTTTGTTGTGCAAAAGCTTTTAAATTTCATTAGGTCTCATTTGTTTATTTTTGTTTTTATATTCATTACTCTAGGAGGTGGGTCAAAAAAGATCTTGCTGCATTTTATGTCAAAGCTTTGACAAGTTAAAACTGGTTTTGCTTCCTTAAAACAAATTGTTGATCAAACAAATCTGGAGTTATTTTACGGACAGCACTGCACATGTGCAAGACAAGAATCCATGTCTCCAGGATGATGCTGAAACCAGTTATCTTCAGTCTACAAAACTCAAAGCATAGAAACGTTACCACTTGAACACTTTATGAAGTGAGAAGTCCTTCAATAAGGAAAATACTGCATCCAGCAGCTCGAATATCTTAATTATCATATATGGACTGATTTGAGTCTAGCCAATCAGCTTCTATTCCTCACCCCTTAAGTTTCACCCTGAACATTTCCACCTTCAATAAAGCTCTTTCTTTTCTGAATAGCCAGTGCCACAGTATTGATTTTCATGCACATCGGACAGTGAGCCCTTGTTCAATAACAAGTTCAGAGTATTTTCTAATTTTCGTCTTGATTTCTTATTGACCTATTGTTTATTTAGGAGCATATTTAATTTCCACATATTTGTGAGTTTCCTAAATGCCTTTATGTTATTTATATCTAATTTCTTTCCACTGTTGTTGGAAAACATACTTTATATTATTTCTATCTTTTAAAATTTATACAGGTTTATGTTCCATGTTGCAGAATGTTTCATATGTACTTGAGAAGAATGCATATTCTGCTATTGTTAGGTGGAATATTCTGTAGGTGTCTGTTAGGCCTAATTGGTTTATATGGTGTTGTTCAAATCTTATATTTCCTTCTTGATCTTCTGCCTCATTGTTCTATCTGTTATTAAAAGTCAGGTATTAAATTTTCCAACTATTATAGTTTACTTGTTTGTTTCTCTCCCTAATTGTCAGTTTTTGCTTCATGTATTTTGGTGCTCTGTTATTAGGTGCATATGTGTTGATCTTTCTTATATATTTCTGATAAATTGAGCTTTTATCATTATATAGTGTTATTCTTTAACTCTGGTAATGTTTTTAATGTCTATTTCATCTGATATTAGTATAGCCACTCCAGTTTTACTGTTATTGTGAATTTCATGATGTATCTTTTTCAATACTTTCAATCTCTTTGTATCTTTGAATCTTAACTGTCTGTCTTGTAAATCACAAATATTTGGATTTTTTTAAAAAAATCAAGCTTGACAATCTCTGCCTCTTAATAGGATTGTTTAACCCATTCACATTTTATATTAATATTGATTCAATTGCATTTAAGTTGCCAATTTACTCTTTGTTTTCTACATTCAAATTTCTTTTTTTCCCTTTATTTCTCCATTAATGCTTTTTTTTTGCATTAAGTGATTTTTCCTAATGAAGCACTTACATTTCTTTAATGTTTCTTTTCACAATAGTTTTTTTTTTTTAGTTATTTACTTAATTGTCAATCTAGCATTTCAAGAGCTGACACAGGAGTAACGTTAGCAAAATGGCAGAATTGAAGTTGTCAGCCCTCATTCCCCCAAGAGAAACACCAATTTTGACAACCATCCATGGATGAGAGTACCTTTGTCAGCGCCTAGGAGTTCAGTGCAGAGGTTGTAGCACATCACTGAGCAAAAAATCTGAGAATAGGTTCATTGAAGATTATAGGGAAAACCATTTCACTTTATCTACATCACCCCTACCTTAAGGTGGCACAGCTCAGTTCTAAGAGAAACACACTCAGCTCAGAACATGAGGGAAATTGAAAGTGTAGTGAACACCTGGCTTCCCAGCTATGCAGGACATTGCCCAAGAGACACACATCTTTCTCGCTCCACTTGGAACACTGAGGGGACCAAGCTAGTTAAATAGTCAGTTGGCAGCTAGGAGTAGGAAAAAGGGCCAGGGACTCAGAGCAAACAGGTCACAGAACTCAGCAAAGGGTAACAGTTTCTACTAACCACTTCACAGACTACACCAAGAGGCCTTCTCATGAACCTTGTAGAAAGCATTGCCTGAAGAACTGCTCAACTAGACCAAGTGCACCACTAGCACTCCACACTATCCTCCCCCCATAGCCAGTGTCCTACATATGTCCCTGCAGACAGCACATGAGCCCCTGCATTTCATACATGATCACATGCAGACAACTAGCTCAACTCTGCTGGATTGAGAGAAGGTGCATAACTTTGAACACTTCAGAGCACTGCCATAGGGAAAATAAACAATAGGCTCTCAATCACTGACCTGGCATTGCAGGATCAAGAAAAGACCAGAAAATCTTACACTATCTTGTTCAAAGGGTAATAACAGCAGTGGAGTGTGTGCATCCATAAAAAAGATCTAGGAGAACCCCAGAATTGCTATTCAACCTGACTGATGAAAGTCTTTCTCACCTAAAGCAAGTCAGTAAAGTCTGAAGGAGGAAACACTTTTTAAATGTGAAGACAGCAACAAAAGGCTTTAAGGAGCATGAAAAATCAAGAAAATATGACACCACCAAAGTAAAATAATAATTTTTTATTAACTGACCCTGAAGAAATGGATATTTATGAATTGCCTGACAAAGAATTCAAAATAATTGTTTTATGGAAGATCAGCAAGCTACAAGAGAACATAGACAACTCAACAAAATCAGGAAAACAATACATGAACAAAAAAGAAGTTTAACAAAGAAATAGAAATAATAAAAAAAAGAGCCAAACAAATTCTTCAGATGAATATTACAATGAATGAAATGAAAAATACAATAGAAAGTTTCAATTGAGCACTCAATCCAGAATAAGAAAGAACCTGTGAACTCGAAGACATGTCATTGACATCATCCAGTCAGAAGAGAATAGAAAATAAACCACAATGAAGAAAGACTATGGGGTTTATGGGATATGATAAAGAAAACTAATGTATACACTATGATAGTCCCAGAAGGAGAAGAGAGAGAGAAAGGGACAGAAAGCTAAATTAAAAAAATAATGTTGATTGGTGAAGTTTCTGCCTCCACTCTTAAGAAGCTTGGAAGGCACCACTCTGTCCTACCAACATCTAAAAAGCTGAAGAGAGTGAAAAACCAAGAACTCTTTTTAGATCCATAAGAGAGGGAAGACACAAGGTAAACCATTGCCTCCCAAATTGGAGAGACAGACAAGTGAATACAGGGAGTCACAGACTACTGTAGAAGAGACTAATGAGTGAAAACTGCTAAGGAAGCCATTGCTGAGGTATGAAAGCCTAAACTGTCATTTAAGTACGTCTGGAGGATCAATGTGGACAGCACCAAGAGTTAAAAAATCCAGGAGGTCACAGTCATAGGGGAATCTCCATAATTTTTTGAGAGTTATTTCCAGGAGCCCAGCCACATTCTCAGAGTAAATATTGGAAAATAATCTGTTTATGCTTCTGGCAGGGTGAGGAGAAAAGAAAATATTTAAAAATATGCCAGAGGGAATTCCCTGTTGGTCCAATGGTTAAGACTCTGTGATTTCACTGCTGAGAGCACAGGTTCGATTTCTGGTTGGGAAACTAAGGTCCCACAAGCTGCGTGGTGTGGCTAAAAAAAAAGAAATGCCAGATCATTCTGTTCTTAACAAAGCTTGCCCTCAAAAGAAACTAGATAACCAGAGCCTAAGCTGCTGTGTTATTATCAGAAACTAATAGACCAGGAGAAAGAAAATACTCAACTCCAGCCCACTCTAGACACCCTACTCCATGTAAGGGGGTGTACTGAGATACCTCTGTGAAGTTCACAGTCCAGAGATATAAGCTTATTAAAACGTAGAAGTAATCATAGAACTATAGAATGCTTCACCTCCTCCCATACCTCACAAACACATTACTAACGACCTATTTATAATAGTTCCCTTTATCTGGTACATCATCTCTGACTATCAAGAAAAAATTACAAGGCATACCAAAAGGCAAAAAACACAATTTGAAGAGACAGCAAGCATCAGAACCAGACATGGCAGGAGTGTTAGAATTAACAAACTGATAATTTTAAAAATTTATGATTAATATGCCAAGGGCCCTAAAGGATAAACTAGACATCATGCAAAAAGAGATGGGCAATGTAAGCAAAGAGATCAAAATGCTAAGAATCAGAAATAAATGCTAAATATCAAAAACAATTTAATAGAAATGAAAAATGAACTTGGTCATATTATTAATAGATTCAACACAGCTGAGGAAGAATCTCTGACATTAGGAATGTATCAATAGAATCCTAAAAATACAGAAAAACAGGATGTCATCATCATGGTGAAGTGAGATGTTCACTTTGTCTCTCCCCTTAATCTACAACACGTAAAACATCCAAAATTCAACAAAGGTGCCTCTACTCAATACACCAAGTTGCCAGGGAATTCCACACATCTATACATCTAAAGATGGCTGGACTGGAACACATAGAAAAGGTGGAACCAGAAGAATAGCAAAGGGAGTGCCTGCAATCCTGGCCCCCTGACCAAGGCAGCTGAGCTCACAGCCTGAAAGAATCTGGTAGTAGCAAGGGAGATGGTGCAAACAATCCCAGCATCCCAACCATAACTGCACCCACAGTCATAGGTAAGTGAGCTGTAGTGGCAGTGGGGCCTGAGATCTTGTTCCTCCAGATACTGAGGCACCAAAAACTCTAGTGCTCCACCCCACTCCCAATAGTGGAAGAGCCCTGGAACATTACAACACCAGACATGCCAGAAGCACTCTGGTAACCCCACCTCTCCACACACCTTCCCCTTCCCATATGGTAGCATATCCTGCAACTGAGGACATCCCAGACACAGCAAAACACCCACCATTTCAGTGCCTCAGGCATGGATGACAGCAACAATGGCAGCAAGAAGGCACAAGTGACCCCTAAGGCACAAACAGCAAACAGCAGCAATGACAGCACTGGGCTACAATTCTGACAGAGTCAGTGGGGGGTGGTAAGAGCCAACTCTCAAATATAAACAGAGACAGAACAGATAAGAGAAAATAAAACTTTGTGCTATCGTGCCACCTACTGGAAAACAAACAAACAAACATAAAGCCTCTAACTTTTAACCTGGTGAATCATTAGAATAAAGTTTTTAAAAAGCGCTTTACCTAAATAGAGGTGTTCTCTACATCAAATGTGCCAGCAGAGGAAGAACACATTAAGCATTATGAAAACCACAAGTAACATGGTATCACAAAAAGAACAATTCTCATGAAACTAAACTTAAAGTCATGGAATATTGTCATCTAACCAATATAGAATTCAAAATAGCTGTAATAAAGAAATGAAGAAAACTCACAAAGGCAATTCAATGATCTCAGGAATAAAATGAATAAAGAAAAGGAATGTTTTGCCAAGTAAATTGAAACTCTAAAAAGAAACAAGCAGAAAACCAAGAACTGAAAAACTCAATAAACAACATGAATAATACATTAGAAAGCATTAGAAATAGAGCAGGCCATATGGAAGAGAGAATAAGTGAGTAGAAGATAGAATCTAGAAATGATATAGGTAGAAGAGGAAAGAGAATTAAGGTCTTTAAAAAATGAGGATATTCTATGAGAATTATCTGACTTTTTTGGAAGGGCAACATTAGCATAATGAGTATCCCACAAGGAGAAGAGAGGGAGAAGGGAGCAGTAAGTTTTTTTAAGGAAATAATAGCTAAGAAATTCCCAAACCTGGGGAAGGAACTGGAGGTACAAATCTGTGAAGCTAATAGGTCACCTCAATGCAAAAAGACCTTCTCCAAGAAACCTTATATCAAAAAACAATGACAAGTAAAGAATTTAAAAGGAGCTGGGGAAAAAAGTATGATAAACTGGAAAGAAACCCCAATTAAATGTCAACATATTTCTCAACAGAAACTCTACAGGACAGGAGAGAATGGAATGATGTACTGAAAAGATAAAAACTGTCAACTAAGAAGATAAGGGTACAAGATGGCAGAATAGAAGGACCTTGAGCTCACCTCCTCCCACCAGAACACCAAAATCACAACTAACTGCTGAACAACCATCAATAAAAAAGACTGGAACCTACCAAAAAAAGATATTCTACATTCAAAGGCAAAAAAGAAACCACAACGAGATGGGAGAAAGGGCACATTCATGATATAATCAAATCCCATAACCCAAGGGTGGATGACCCATAAACTGGAGAATAGTTATATTGCAGAAGTTCTCACATGGGAGTGAGAGTTCGGAGCCCCACGTCAGGCTCCACAGCCTGGGGATCTGGCTTCCCCAGGAAGGAAACACCAGAACATTTGGCTTTGAAGGCCAGTGGGAATTGATTGTGCTAGCTCCACAGAACTGGGGGAAACAGAGACTCCACTCTTGGAGGATGCACACAAGGTCTTGTGCACACTGGGACCCAGGGCAAAATCAGTGACTTTATAAGAGCCTGGGCCAGACCTAACTGCTGGTCTTGGAGGATCTCCTCGGGAGGCAGGAGAAGCTGTGGCTCTATCTGGGGACATAAAAAAATGGTGGTGAACATATCCAGGGGTACTCATGTGAAGGCTGACATCTTGCAGGGGTCATTAGCACCAAGAACTGGCCTCACCCAGCAGCCTGTAGGCTCCAGTGTTGGAATGCCTCAGACCAATCAATGAACAGGGCAGGAATACAGCCCCATCCAGAAGCACACAGGATGCCTAAAGATCTCCTGAGTGTACAGTCACCTCTAGACACAGCCCTTGACATGGCACTGCCTATCAGAGAGCCAAGACCCAACTCCACACACCAGTCCCTCCCACTAGGAAGCCTGTACAAACCTCTAGACCAGCCTCACCCAACAGGGGGCAGACAGCAGAAGCAAGAAAAATAAATCCCACAGTCTGTGGAACTGAGTTCACAACACAGGTCAGAACCTACCTTGTGACTAGCTGGTAACAGGCCCTTGGTTCACAGAAGGGGAGTGTACTGCTTGGACACATATAACATCCCCCACTGAAAGCTAATTGTGTGAGATAAAGAAACATAACTAACCTTCCTAATAGATAAAAAACAAATAGAAATTTAGACAAAATGATATGGCAGAGGAATATGTTGCAGATGAAGGAACAAGATAAAACCCCAGAAGGACAATTAAGTAACATAGAGAGACGTCATCTACCCAAGAAAGAGTCGAGAGTAATGGTCATGAAGGTCATCCAAGAACTTGAGAAAAGAAAAGATGCACAGAGCAAAAAGGTACAAGAAATTTTTAACAAAGAGCTAGAAAATGTAAAGAACAAACAAACACAGCTGAAGAATAAAACAACTGAAATGAAAAATACACTAAAAGGAATGAATACCAGAATAAATGAGGCAGAAGAATGGATAAGTGAGCTGGAAGATAGAGAGGTAGAAATCACTGCCATGGAACAGAATAAAGAAAAAAAGAATTAAAAAAAAAAAGAAGAGGACAGTTTAAGAGACCAATGAGACAACATCAAATGCGACAACATTTGCATTATAGAGGTCCCAGAAGGGGAAGAGAGAAGGGCCTGAGAAAATATTTGAAGATATAATAGCTAAAAACTTCCCTAACATGGGAAAGGAAGCAGTCACTCAAGTCCAGAAAGGACAGAGAGTTCCATACAGGATCACACCAAGGAGGAACATGCCAAGACACATAGTAATCAAATTGACAAAAATTAAAAACAAAGAGCAAATATTAAAGTAAATGATCAAAAAGCAATAAATAACAAAGAAGGGAACCCCATATAATTACCAGCTGATTTTTCAGCAGAAACTCTGCAAGCCAGAAGGAAGTGGCATGATATATTTAAAGTGATGAAAAGGAAAAACCTACAACCAAGAATACTCTATTCAACAAGGATCACATTTAGATTTGGCAGAGAAATCAAAAGCCTCACAGACAAGTAAGAACTAAAAGAATTCAGCACCACCAAACCATCTTTACAACAAATGTTAAAGGAACTTCTCTAACAGAAAAAAAGGTCATAATTAGTAAAAAGAAAATAAAGAAATGGAAAAGCTCACCAGTAAGGTAAACATATAGTAAAGGTAGGAAATCCTCCATACACTAATATGATATCTAAACCATTAATCATGAGAGGAAGAGAGTACAAATGCAGTATATTTGAAATGCATTTGAAATAAGGGATTAGTAACATTAAACAATCATGTATACATATAGACTGCTATGCCAAAACCTCATGGGAAAGGCAAACCAAAAATCTACAATAGATACACATACACAAAAGAATAAGCAATCCAAACATAACACTAAAGTTAGTCATCAAATAAAATGAGAAGAGAACAAAAGAGTAAGGGAAGAAAAAGACCTATGAAAACAAATCCAAAACAATTAACAAACTGGCAATAAGAACATACATATAGATAATTACCTTAAATGTAAATGGATTAAATGCTCCAACAAAGAGACATAGACTGGTTGAAAAGATACAAAAAACAAGGCAAGTATATGTGATGTCTACAAGAGACCCACTTCAGATCTAGAGACAAATACAGACTGAAAGTGAGGGAATGGAAACGGGTATTTCATGCAAATGGAAATCAAAGGAGAGCTGGAATAGCAATACTCATATCAGACAAAATAGACATTAAAATAAAGACTGTTACAAGAGACAAAGAAGGACACTACATAATGATCAAGGGATCAATCCAAGAAGAAGATATAAAAATTGTAAATGTATATGCACTCAACATAGGAGCACCTCAATATATAAGGCAAATACTAATAGCCATGAAAGGAGAAATTGACAGTAACACAATAATAGTGGGGAACTTTAACATCTGACTTACATCAAAGGACAGATCATCCAGAAGGAAAATCAACATGGAAACACAGGCCTCAAATGGCACATTAAAGCTGATGGACTTAATTGATATTATAGAACATTCCATTCAAAAACAGAAGAATAAACATTCTTCTCAGGTGCACATGGAATATTCTCCAGAATTAATCACATGATGGGCCCCAAAGCGAGCCTTGGTATATTTAAGAAAATTGAAATTGTATGAAGCAACATGTCCAACCACAACGAAACTACAAGAAAAAAAAAAACTGTAAAAAATACAAACACGTGAAAGCTAAACAATATGCTACTAAACAACAAATGGAACACTGAAGAAATCAAAGAGAAAAACAAAAAATATTTAGAGACAAAAGAATATGAAAGTACAATGATCCAAACCTATGGGACACAGCAAAAGCAGTTCTAAGAGGGTAGTTTATAGCAATACAATCTCACCTCAGGAAACAAGAAAAAGCTCATATAAACAACCTAAACTTACACCTAAAGCAACTAGAGAAAGAAGAACAAAAAACCCAAAGTTAGTAGAAGGAAAGAAAGCTGATTCTTTGAAAAGATGAATAAAATTGATAAAACTTTAGGCAGACTCATCCAAAAAAAAAAGAGGAGAGGCCCCAAATCAAAAAAAATTAGAAATAAAAACTAAGAAGTTACAAAAGACACAACAGAAATACAAAGGATCATGAGAAACTACTACAAGCAAATATATGCCAATAAAATGGACAACCTAGAAGAAATGGACAAATTCTTAGAAAGGTACAATCTCCCAAGACTGAATCAGGAAAAAATAGAAAATATGAACAGACCAGACACAAGTACTGAAATTAAAAGTGTGATTTAAAAACTCCCAACAAACAAAAGTCCAGGACCAGTTGGATTCACAGGCAAATTCTTTCAAACATTTAGAGAAGAGTTAACACCTAGCCTTCTGAAATTCGTCCAAAAAATTTCAGAGAAAGGAACACCCCCAAACTCATTCTATGAGGCCACCATCACCCTGATACCAAAAACCAGACAAAGATATCATGAAAAAAGAAAATTACAGGCTAATATCACTGAACATAGATGCAAAACTCCTCAACAAAATACTAGCAAAGAGAATCCAACAATACATTAAAAGGATCAAACTCCATGACAAAGAGGGATTTATCCGAGGGATGCAAGGAGTTTTCAATATCTGCAAATCAATCAGTGTGATACATCACATTAACAAACTGAAGAATAATAAACATATGACCATCTCAATAGATGTAGAAAAAGCTTTTGGAAAAAATTCAACACGATTTAAGATAAAAACTCTCCAGAATGTGGGCACAGAGGAAACATAACTCAACATAATAAAGGTCATATATGACAAACCTACAGCTAACATCATACTCATACTCAATGGTGAAAATGTGAAAGCATTTCCTCTAAGATCAGGAACAAGAGAAGCATGTCCACTCTCCCCATGTTTTTCTTTTTTTTTTTTTTTTTGGAAGCACTGAGTGGCTTGTGGAATCTTAGTTCCCTGACCAGGGATTGAACCTGGATCCACGGCAGTGAAGGCTCTGAGTTCTAACCACTGGACTGCCAGGGAATTCCCACTTTTGCCACTTTTATTCAACATAGTTTTGGAAGTCCTAGCCATGGCAATCAGAAAAGAAAAAGAAATAAAAAATCCAAATTGGAAAAAAAGAAGTAAAATTGTCACTGTTTGCAGATGACATGATACTGTACATAGAATATCCTAAAGATGCTACTAGAAAACTACTAGAGCTCTTCAATGAATTTGATAAAGTTGCAGGATACAAAATTAACACACAGAAATCTGTTGCATTTCTATACACTAGCAATGAAAGATCAGAAAGACAAAATCAAGAACAATCACATTTACCATTGCATCAAAAAGAACAAAATATCTATAAATAAACCTATGCAACAAGACAAAAAACCTGTACTCCGTAAACTATAAGATGCTGATGAAAGAAGTTGAAGATGACAGAAACATATGGAAAGATATACCATGTTCTTGGATTGGAATAATCAGTATTGTCAACATGACTACACTACCCAAGGCAATCGAGATATTCAATGCAATTCCTATCAATTACAAATGGCATTTTTGCAGATCTAGAACAAAAAGTTTTTTTAACTTGTATGGAAACACAAAAGACCCTGAATAGTCAATGCAATCTTGAGAAAGAAAAATGTAGCTGGAGGAATCAGGTGCCCTGATTTCAGAATATACTACAAAGCTACAGTAATCAAAACAGTATGATACCTGCAAAAAAAAAGACACGTATGTCAATGGAACAGCATAGAAAGCCCAGAAATAAACCCATACACATGTGGTCAATTAATCTATGATAGAGGAGGTAAGAATATATGTTGGAGAAAAGACAGTCTCTTCAATAGGTGGTGCTCAGAAAACTAGACAGCTACATGTAAAAAATTTAAATTAGAATATTCTTTAACACCATACACAAAAATAAATTCATAATGGATTAAAGATCTAAGTGTAAAACTGGAAACTATAAAAATACTAGAGGAAAACATAGGCAAAACACTCTGACATAAATAACAGCAATACCTTTTTGGATCTGTCTCCTAGAGTAATGGAAATAAAAACAAAAATAAGGAAATGGGACCTAATTAAACCTAAAACCTTTTGCATAGCAAAGGAAACCATAAACAAAACAAAACAAAAACCTACTATTGGGAGAAACTATTTGCGAATGACGTGACTGACAAGGGATTAATCTCCAAATTATACAAACATCTTATACTGCTCAATATAAAAAAAACTAACAACTCAATCAAAAAATGGGCAGAAGATCTAAAAAGATATTTCTCCAAAGAAGACATACAGATGGCAAAAGCACATGAAAAGGTGCTCAACATGGCTCATTATTAGAGAAATGCAAATCAAAACTACAATGAGCTATCACCTCACACTGGTCAAAATGGCCAGTATCAAAAAGTCTATGAATAATAAATGCTGAAGAGGGTGTGGAGAATAGGGAACCTTCCTATATTGTTTGTGGGAATGTAAATTGGTACAGCCATTATGGAGAACAGTATGGAGGTTTCTTAAGAAACTAAGAATAGAGCTACCATATGATCTATCAATCCCACTCCTGGGCATACATCTGGAGAAAAACATGGTTTGAAAGGATACATGCACCCCAATGTTCATTGCAGTGCTGTTTACAATAGCCAAGACATGGAATCAACCTAAATGTCCATCAACAGAGGAATGGATAAAGAAGAATATATACAATGGAATATTACTCGGCCATTAAAAAGAATGAAATAATGCCATTTGCAGCAACATGGATGGACCTGGAGATTACTGTATTAAGTGAATTAAATCAGACAGACAAAGACAAATATCATATGATATTGGTTATACATGGAACCTTAAAAAATGATACAAATGAACTTATTTACAAAACACACTACTATATATAAAATAGTCAACAAGGACCTACTGTATAGCACAGGGAACTATACACAATATCTTATAATAACCTATAATGGAGGAGAATGTAATAAAAGAATATATATTTATATATATATCCATATAATTTCATCACTTTGCTGTACATCTGTAGCTTTCAGAACATTGTAAATCAACCATATTTAAATAAAAATTTTAAAAATTTTAAAACTTTCAGCTAAGAATACTCTATCCAACAAAGTTTTCCTTCAGATATGAAGGAGAAATAAAGGCTTTTCCAGACAAACAAATGCTGAGGAAATACATCACCACTAAACTGTTTTACAAGAAATGTTGAAGGAGCTCATTTACCAGAAACAACAAAGTCAAGTGTAGACAAACTTTGAGTAAGGTGATATATGGACAGAATCAGACAATTGCAACTTTATATCAGAATAAGGTTTTAAACAGTTTATAATAGCATAAACATTAAAGAGAAAAAAGCAGTAAAAATAATTATAGCTACTTTAATTTGGTAACAACATAAAAAGGGATAACTTGTGACAAAAAAATAAAAGTGGAAGAGGAAGAGGACAAAACCTGTATTGGCAAATGAGGGTAAGATACTATCAGCATGCTTATTTACAAGACATTTTATATAAACTTCATGGTAACAATAAAACATAAATCTAGAACAAAGTCACAGAACATTAAGAAAAGAAGAAAGTAAGAAAAACTTCATAGAAAAACAGAAAACCAAAATGGGGGACAGAAACACAAGAAAGAACAACAATGGAGATATAGAGCAACCAGAAAAAAAAAAAAAAGGCAGTAGTAAGTCATCATCTGTCAACAATCACCCAAAATATAAATGAATTGAATTAATCAATCAAAAGACACAGAGTGGTGGGATGGATTTCAAACCAACACTCAACTGTGTTCTATCTCCAGGAGACCCATCTCAGCTCTAAAGACAAATTTAGGCTCAAAGAGAAGGCATGGATGGTAATACTCCAAGCACATGGCAGCCAAAAGGAAGCAGGTGTAGCCATACTCATATCATAAAAAAATTGACTTCAAGCCAAAAAAGTTTTCAAGAGACAAAATAGGCATTATATAATGATAAAGGGGACAGTTTTTAAGTAGACATAATAGAAAGCCCAAAAGAGATGGGATATATTTATATGTGTAGCTGATTCATTTTGTTGTACAGTAGAAACTAACACAACATTGTAAAGCAACTATACTCCAATGAAAATTAATTTTAAAAAAGAAGACATAATAGTTATTAATACATATGCACCTAAGATAGGAGCATCAAAATTTATAGAACAATTATTAAGAGATGTAAATGGAGAAATTGACAGCAACATAATAATAGTAAGAAATTTTAACACCCTGCTTACATAAATGGATAGAACACTTACATAGAAAGTCAACAAGGAAACAGTAACCTTAAATGAAATGTTAGACCAGATGTATTTGCTAGATTTGTACAGAACATTTTATTCAAATGCAGCAGAACACATTCTTCAAGTACATATGGAAGATTTTCAAGGATAAACCACATGTTGGAACACAAAACAAGTCTTAATACATTTAAGAAGATTAATATCATATCAACACCTTTTGTGATCACAATGGCATGAAAATAGAAATCAACTACAAGAAGAAATGTGGGAAAATTACAAACATGTGGAGACTGAAAAACATTCTACTAAACAACTATTGAGTCAACTAAGAAATCAATGGAGAAACAAAAAATAGTTACAAATGAAAATGAAAATACAGCAAAATCTGTTGGATGCAGCAAAAGTGGTACTAAGAAGGATGTTTATAGCAATATTGGCCTACCACAAGAGACAAGAAGAATATCAAATAAACAATATAAACTTACACATAAGTGAACTAGAAAAAGAAGACAAACAAATCCAAAGTCAGTAGAAGGAAGAAATAGTAAAAATCAGAGTAGAAATAAATGAAATAGAGAGTAAGAAGAAAATAGAAAAGATAGGTGAAATTTCAAGCTGGTTCTTTTAAGAGATAAACAAAATTAACAAAACTTTAGCCAGATTACTAAGAAAAAAAAAGAGAAGACTCAAATAAACATAATCTGAAATGAAAGAAGAGAAGTTATAATGGATACCACAGAAATACAAAGGATTATAAGATACTAATATGAATTACTATATGCCAACAAATTAGACTTTCTAGAAATAAAATGAATAATTCTTAAAATCATACAACCTTCCAAGACTGAATTATAAAGTAATAGAAAATCTAGATAGATCAATCACTAGTAAGGAGATTGAAACAGTAATAAAAAACTTCCTTGAAAACAAAAGTCCAGGACCAGATGGTTTCAAGGTACTTTCCAGTAAACATTCAAAGAAGATTTAATACATATACTTCTCAAACTCTTCCAAAAAGTTGATGACAGAAGGCTTCTGACTCATTTTACAAGGCCAACATTACCTTGATATGAAAATCATATAAAGAAACACACACAAAAATGAAAATTACAGTCCAATATCTGTGATAAACATAAATGCAAAAATCCTCAACAAAATATTAACAAACCAAAGACAATAATACATTTAAAGTATTATACATCATGATCAAGTGGGATTTATACCAGAGATATAAGAATGGTTCAACACCCACAAATCAAATGTGATATACCACATTAACAATGAAGGATAAAAATCATATGACTGTCTCAATGGATGCAGGAAAAGCATTAGACAAGATTCAACAAACATTTATAATAAAAACCCTCAATAAAGTGGGTATAGAAGAAATGTACCTCAAGATAATAAAGGTCATACATGACAAATCTACAGCTAACACAATACTAAATGATGAAGAGCTGAAAGCTTTCATTTTAAGGTCTGTTACAATACAATGATGCCCACTATCACCATATTTATTCAACATACTACTAGAAGTCATAGATACAGCAATCAGACAGGGAAAAAAAGAGATAAAAGACATGAAAATTGGAAAGATAGAGTAAAACTGTAACTATTTGCAGATGACATGGTACTATATATAGAAAACTCCAATGATTCCACCAAGAACCTATTAGAACTAATAAATTAATTCAGTAATGTTTCAGGCTACAAAATCAAGATATACATAAATTTCTTGTGTTTCTATACACTAATAACAGATTGTTAGAAAACGAAATTAAGAAAACAATTCCATTTACAATTGCATCAAAAAGAATAAAATAACTAAGAATAAATTTAATCAAGGAGGTGAAAGACCTATACTCTGAAAATTACAAGACACTGTGAAAGAAATTGAAAACAATACAAATAAATGGAAAGGTATACCATGCTCATGTGTTGGAAGAATTAATATTGTCAAAATGACCATACTACCCAAAGCAATCTGCAGATTCAATGCAATCCCTATCAAACTACCAATAGCATTTTTCACAGAACTTAAATAATTTAAAAATTTGTGTGATACCAAAAAATGAAGAGGTGTTTAACATCACTAATTATTAGAGAAATTCAAATCAAAGTCACAATGAGGTATCACCTCACACTAATCAAAGTGGCAATCATTGAAAAGTCTACAAATAATAAATGCTGACAACGTTGTGGAGAAAAGAGAACCTTTCTGCACTGTTGTTAGGAATGTAAATTTATGCAGCCACCATGGGAAACAATACAGAGGTTCCTTAAAAAACTAAAAATAGAGCTACCCAGCAATCCCACTCCAGGGTATATGTCCAGAAAAAATGCCCACCAACTGATGATTGGTTTAAGAAGATGTGATATATATATACAATGGAATATTACTCAGCCATAAAAAAGAATAAAATATTGCTATTTGCAGAAATACGAATGGACCTAGAGAATATCATACTAAGTGAATTAAATCAGAAAGAGAAAGGCAAATATTATATCACTTATATGTGGAATCTTAAAAATAAGACAAATGAATCTATATTCAAAACAGAAACAGACTCTTAGACAGAAAAAAAAAAAAAAAAAAAAAAAAAAAACCTTTTGGTCACCAAAGGAGAAAAGAAGGGTGGGTAGGGATAAAATAGGAGTATGGTATTACGAGATAGAAACTATTATACATAAAATATGTAAACAACAGAGATTAACTGTGTAACATGGGAAATAATATTAAATATCTTCTAATAACCTATAATGGAATGTAATCTGAAAAAATATATGAATAGCCTTATGATATACCAGAAACTAACACATTATTGTAAACTAAATATACTTCAGTAAAAAAACATTGAACTACCATATGGTCTAGAGATTTCAATTTTTGTATATATATCCAAAGAAAATTAAATCACTGTCTCAAAGAGATAACTGCATTCTATATTTATCACAGCATTATTCTCAGTGGCTAAGATATGAAAACATCCTACGTATCTGTCAATGGATATTAAAGAAAATGTGATTTATATATACAATGGAATTTTCTTCAGACATAAGAGAAGAAAATGTTGCCATTTGTAACAACTTTAAAAAACTGTGACCACTAATCCTGAGAAAAATAAGCAAGACACAGAAAGACAAATATTGTATGATCTCTTTTAATGTGAAATCTAGGATAGTCAAACTTAAGAACTCAAGAGTAGAATGGTGGTTGCCAGGTGCTGGGGGAGGTGAGAAAAACGAGCACATATTGGTCAAAGCATAAATACTTTCAACTACAAAATGAATAAATTATGGAGACTAATTAACAATATGATGACTAGAGATAATAATTCTGAATTGTATACTCATAATTTGCTAAGAGTAGATCTTATGTTTTCTCTCAAAAAAATGAATAAATAAATGAATAAATAGATAAATAATGGTAAGTATGTGAGGCAATGGATGTGTTGATTTTCTTGTGTGTGGTAATCATCTCATAATGTGTATTAAATAATCAGGTTGTACATCTTAAATATATACAATTTATGTATCAATTTTACTTCAATAAATCTTTGGGAAAAAGAAAGAAAGGTGGATTTGCTATATGAATTTCAAGCAAAGCTAACCTCAGAAATAGAAAAAAATGTTAGGGATAAAGAGCTATTACATATGATAAAGACATCAATTATTTTTTTAACATCTTTATTGGAGTATAATTGCTTTACAGTGGTGTGTTAGTTTCTGCTTTATAACTAAGTGAATCAGTTATACATATACATATATCCCCATATCTCTTCCCTCTTGCATCTCCCTCCCTCCCACCCTCCCTATCCCACCCCTCTAGGTGGTCACAAAGCACAGAGCTGATCTCCCTGTGCAATGTGGCTGCCTCCCACTAGCTATCTATTTTACATTTGGTAGTGTATATAAGGACATCAATTATTGAATCCTATATGTGTGTACACCTAACGAAAGAGATGAAAAAGGCATGAGGCAAAAACGGATAATTTCAAGAAGAAATGCATGAACTCGATATAATAGTTTGAGACTTGAACACCTTATATCAATAATTGACAGATCCAGCATGCAGAAAATCAGCAAGGATATAGTTGAAATGAACAGCACATTTTCTCAGTTGGATGCAGTTGACATTTTTTTAAAAAATATCGAACAACAAGAGAACACACTTTTTTCCAAACCTCATGTGAAATATTCACAATAATAAGATACACTCTGATCCATAATATGACTTAACAAATTTAAAAGAATAAACATCATACAAAATATGCTCTCCCCTGTAAAAAATGCCATTGGTAGTTTGATAGGGATTCAACTCAATCTGCAGATTTCTTGGGGTAGTAGAGTGATTTTCACAATGTTGATTCTTCCAATCCAAGAACATGGTAAATCTCTCCATCTATTTGTATCATCTTTAATTTCTTTCATCAGTTTCTTACAATTTTCTGCATACAGTTCTTTTGTCTCCTTAGGTAGGTTTATTCCTAGATATTTTATTCTTTTGGTTGCAATGGTAAATAGGAGTGTTTTCCTAATTTCACTTTCAGATTTTTCATCACTAGTGTATAGGAATGCAAGAGATTTCTGTGCATTAATTTTGTATCCTGCTACTTTACCAAATTCATTGATTAGCTCTAGCAGTTTTATGGTACCATCTTTAGGATTCTCTATGTATAGTATCATGTCATCTGCAAACAGTGACAGCTTTAATTCTTCTTTTCCAATTTAGATTCCTTTTATTTCTTTTTCTTCTCTGATTGCTGTGGCTAACACTTCCAAAACTATGTTGAATAATAGTGGTGAGAGTGGGCAACCTTGGCTTTTTCCTGATCTTAGTGGAAATGGTTTCAGTTTTTTCACCACTGAGAATGATGTTGGCTGTAGGTTCGTCATATATGGCCTTCATAATGTTGAGGAAAGTTCCCTCTATGCCTACTTTCTGAAGGGTTTTTATCTTAATGGGTGTTAAATTTTGTTGAAAGATTTCTCTGCATCTATTGAGATGATCATATGGTTTTTCTCCTTCAATTTCTTACTATGGTGTATTACGTTGATTGATTTGTGTATATTGAAGAATCCTTGCATTCCTGGGATAAACCCCACTTGATCATAATGTATGATGCTTTTAATGTGCTGTTGGATTCTGTTTGCTAGTATTTTGTTGAGGATTTTTGCATCTATGTTCATCAGTGATATTGGCCTGTAGTTTTCTTTCTTTGTGACATCTTTGTGTGGTTTTGGTATCAGAGTGATGGTGGCCTCATAGAATGAGTTTGGGAGTGTTCCTCCCTCTGCTATATTTTGGAAGAGTTTGAAAAGGATAGGTGTTAGCTCTTCTCTAAATGTTTGATAGAATTCAACTGTGAAGCCATCTGGTCCTGGGCTGTAGCTTGTTGGAAGAATTTTAATCACAGTTTCAATTTCAGTGCTTGTGATTGTTCTGTTCATATTTTCTATTTCTTCCTGGTTCAATCTCGGAATGTTGTGCATTTCTAAGAATTTGGCCATTTCTACCAAGTTGTCTATTTTATTGGCATATAGTTGCTTGTAGTAATCTCTCATGATCCTTTGTATTTCTGCAGTGTCAGTTGTTACTGCTCCTTTTTCATTTCTAATTCTATGATTGAGTCTTCTCCCTTTTTTTCTTGATAAGTCTCGCTAATGGTTTATCAATTTTGTTTATCTTCTCAAAGAACCAGCTTTTAGTTTTATTGATCTTTGCTATCGTTTCCTCCATTTCTTTTTCATTTATTTCTCATCTGATATTTATGCCTTCTTTCCTTCTGCTAACTTTGGAGGTTTTTTGTTCTTCTTTCTCTAATTGCTTTAGGTGTAAGGTTAGGTTGTTTATTTGAGATGTTTCTTGTTTCTTAAGGTAGGATTGTGTAGCTATAAACTTCCCTCTAAGAACTGGTTTTGCTGCATCCCATAGGTTTTGAGTCGTTCTGTTTTCATTGTCATTTGTTTCTAGGTATTTTCTGATTTCCGCTTTGATGTCTTTAGTGATCTCCTGGCTATTAAGTAGTGTGTTGTTTAGCCTCCATGTGTTTGTATTTCTTACAGATTTTTTCCTGTAATTGATATCTAGTGTCATAGCATTGTTGTCATAAAAGATACTTGATAAGATTTCAATTTTCTTAAATTTACCAAGGCTTGATTTGTGACCCAAGATATGATCTATCCTGGAGAATGTTCCATGAGCACTTGAGAAGAATGTGTATTCTGTTGTTTTTGGATGGAATGTCTTATAAATATCAATTAAGTACATCTTGTTTAATGTATCATGTAAAGCTTGTGTTTCCTTATTTATTTTCATTTTGGATGATCTGTCCATTGGTGAAAGTTGTGTGTTAAACTCTCCTACTATGGTTGTGTTACTGTCGATTTCCCCTTTTATGGCTATTAGTATTTGCCTAATGTATTGAGGTGCTCCTATGTTGGGTGCATAAATATTTACAATGGTTATATCTTCTTCGTGGCTTGATCCCTTGATCATTACGTAGTGTCCTTCTTTGTCTCTTGTAATAGTCTTTATTTAAAAGTCTATTTTGCCTGATGTGAGAATTCCTAGTCCAGCTTTCTTTTGATTTCCACTTGCATGGAATATCTTTTTCCATCCCCTCACTTTCAGTCTGTATGTGTCCCTAGGTCTGAAGTGGGTCTCTTGTAGACAGCATATATATGGGTCTTGTTTTTGTATCCATTCAGCCAGTCTATCTCTTTTGGTTGGAGCATTTAATCCATTTACATTTAAGGTAATTATTGATATGTATGTTCCTATTAACATTTTCTTAATTGCTTTGGGTTTATTATTGTAGGTATTTTCCTTCTCTTGTGTTTCCTGCCTGGAGAAGTTCCTTTAGTATTTGTTGTAAAGCTGGTTTGGTGGTGCTGAATTGTCTTAGCTTTTGTTGTCTGTAAAGCTTTTAATTTCTCCATCAAATATGAATGAGATCCTTGCTGGGTAGAGTAATCTTGGTTGCAGGTTTTTCTCTTTCGTCACTTTAAATATGTCCTGCCACTCCCTTCTGGCTTGCAGAGTTTCTGCTGAAAGATCAGCTGTTAACCTTATGGGGATTCCCTTATGTTTTTTTTGTTGTTTTCCCTTCCTGCTTTTAATATTTGTTCTTTGTATTTAATTTTTGATAGTTTGATTAATATGTGTCTTTGCACGCTTCTCCTTGGATTTATCCTGTATGGGACTCTCTGTGCTTCCTGGAATTGATTAACTATTGCCTTTCCCATATTAGGGAAGTTTTCAACTATAATCTCTTCAAATATTTTCTCAGTCCCTTCTTTTTCTCTTTTTCTTCTGGGACCCCTATAATTCGAATGTTGGTGCATTTAATGGTGTCCCAGAGGTCTCTGAGACTATCCTCAGTTCTTTTCATTCTTTTTTCTTTATTCTGCTCTGCAGTAGTTATTTCCACTATTTTATCTTCCAGGTAACTTATCCGTTCTTCTGCCTCAGTTATTCTGCTATTGATCCGTTCTAGAGAATTTTTAATTTCATTTATTGTGTTCTTCATCTCTGTGTGCTCGTTAGTTCTTCCAGGTCCTTGTTAAACGTTTCTTTTATTTTCTCCATTCTATTTCCAAGATTTTGGATCATCTTTACTATCATTATTCTGAATTCTTTTTCAGGTAGACTTCCGATTTCTTTTTCATTTGTTAGGTCTGGTGGGTTTTTGCCTTGCTCCTTCATCTGCTGTGTGTTTCTCTGTCTTCTCATTTTGCGTAACTTACTGTGTTTGGGGTCTCCTTTTCGCAGGCTGCATGTTCCTAGTTTCCGTTGTTTTTAGTGTCTGTCCCCAGTGGCTAAGGTTGGCTCAGTGGGTTGTGTAGGCTTCCTGGTGGACGGGAGTAGTGCCTGTGTTCTGGTGGATGAGGCTGGATCTTGTCTTTCTGGTGAGCAGGTCCACGTCTGGTGGTGTGTTTTGGGGTGTCTGTGACCTCATTATGATTTTAGGCAGCCTCTGTGCTAATGGATGGGGTTGTGTTTCTGTCTTGCTAGCTATTTGGCACAGGGTGTCCTGCACTGTAGCTTGCTGGTCATTGAGTGGAGCTTGGTCTTGGCATTGAGATGGAGATCTCTGGGAGATTTTCGCCATTTGATATTACATGGAGCTGGGACGTCTCTTCTGGACCAGTTTCCTGAACTTAGCTCTCCCACCTCAGTGGCACACCCCTGATGGCTGGCTGGAGCACCAAGAGCCTGTCCTCCACATGGCTCAGAATAAAAGGGAGAAAAAAAAGAAAGAAAGAAAGAAGAAGATAAAATAATATAAAATAATTATTAAAATAATTAATAAAATATTAATTATTATGAAAAATAATTTTTAAATAATAAAAACAAACAAACAAGCAAAAATGGGCAGACAGAACCCTAGGACAAATGGTAAAAGCAAAGCTATACAGTGAAAATCACACACAGAAGCATACACATACACACTCACAAAAAGAGAAAAAGGGGAAAAAATATATATATTGTTGCTCCCAAAGTCCACCTCCTCAATCTGGGATGATTCGTTGTCTATTCAGGTATTTCACAGATGCAGGGTACATTAAGTTGATTGTGGAGATTTAATGTGCTCCTCCTGAGACTGCAGGGAGAAATTTCCCTTTCTCTTCTTTGTTCACAGAGCTCCTGGGGTCCAGCTTTGGATTTGGACCTGCCTCTGCGTGTAGGTCACCAGAGTTTAAGGAGCAGCTGATTCGTGGGCTCTGGCTCACTGAGACTGGGGGAGGGAGGGGTACGGATGCGGGCCGAGCCTGCGGCGGCAGAGCCCCGGCGTGACGTTGCAACAGCCTGAGGTGCACCATGCGTTCTCCCGGGGCAGTTGTCCCTGGATCACGGGAACCTGGCAGTGGCGGGCTGCACAGGCTCCCAGGACGGGAGGTTTGGAGAGTGACCTGTGCTTGCACACTGGCTTCTTGGTGGCGGCAGCAGCAGCCTTAGCATCCCATGCCTGTCTCTGGGGTCCGCGCTGATAGCCGCGGCTCCGCCCATCTCTGGAGCTCATTTAAGCGGCGCTCTTAATCCCCTCTCCTCGCGCACCATGAAACAAGATGCAAAAAAAAGTCTCCTGTCTCTTTGGCAGCTCCAGACTTTTTCCCAGACTCCCTCCTGGCTAGCTGTGGTGCACTAGTCCTTTCAGGCTGTGTTCATGCAGCCAACCCCAGTCCTCTTCCTGGAATCCGACCTCTGAAGCCCAAGCCTCAGCTCCCAGCCCCAACCCCTACCGGTGGGTGAGCAGACAAGCCTCTCGGCTGGTGACTGCTGGTCTGCACCCATCCTCTCTGCGGGAATCTCTCCACTTTGCCTTCTGCATCCCTGTTGCTGCACTCTCCTCCGTGGCTCCGAAGCTCCACCCTCCACCACCCGCAGTCTCCCCCCGTGAAGGGGCTCCTAGTGTATGGAAACCTTTCCTTCTTCTCAGCTCCCTCCCACTGGTGCAGGTCCCGTCCCTATTCTTTGTCTCTGTTTTTTCTTTTTTCTTTTACCCTACCCAGGTACATGGGGAGTTTCTTGCCTTTTGGGAAGTCTGGGGTCTTCTGCCAGTAGGTGTTCTTTAGGAATTCTTCCACATGTAGATGTATTTCTTATGTATTTGTGGGGAGGAAGGTGATCTCCGCATCTTACTCTTCCGCCATCTTGAAGCTCCTCCCTCCCTTTCATCATTCTTAGTCAACATTGTACGGGAAGTCTTATCTAATGAAATAAGCGAAGCACAGCAAAATAAAGATGCACAATTTGCGTATAAATATAACCATCTTTGTTTTCAGGTGACATAACTCTCGATGTAGAAAATGTCTAAGAATAATAATAAAAAATAACATTCTTGAACTAATGAACTATTATAGTAGGTTGCAGGATACAGGGATTTAATATACAAAAAAGTTTGGTTTCTTATATAGCATCAAAGAATAATTGGAATTAGAAACTAAAAGAACAACACCATAACATTAGTACCAAGAAAATATTGTCATAAATCTATCAAATTATGTGCAAGATCTATATGAGGAAAATGTTCATGGAAAAGAAGATTCAATATTGTTAAGATGTCAGTTCTTTCCACCTTGATCTATAGATTCACAATGCCAATCAAATCCCAGCAAATTACTTTGTGGCTATATTTTTAAAAGGATTCTAACGTTTAGAAAGACAAAAACCCATATTAGTCAATGAAAAATTGAAGAAAAATTTAAAAGTTTTAGAACTGACCCTTCCTGACAACAAGATAAAGTTATAAAAACACAGTGTAATATTGGTGAAAGAATAGACAAATTGATCAATGGAGCAGAATAGAAAACTCAGAAATACATGCACAAAACTATAGTCAACTGATGTTTGACAAACGATCAAAGGCAATACACTGGAGAAAGAGTAGTTTTTAAACAAATAGAGCTGGAACAACTGGGCATTCACATGTTAAAAAATGAATATGGACAATGACCTTATGCTTTCCACAAAAATTAACTCAAAATGGATCTCAGACCTAAGTGTAAAATGCAAAATTCTGAAATAAAACATAGGTGAAAATCTAGATAGCCTTGGGATTGACAGAAAGTTTTTTGATACAACATCAAAGGCAAGATCCATAAAAGAAAAATAGATAAGCTGGACTTCCTTAAAATTACAAACTTTTGCTCTGCCAATTACACTCTTAAAAGAATGAGAAGATAAACCACAGACTGGGAGAAAATATTTGGAAAGACATAGCTGATAAATAATTTGTGTCAAAAATATGCAAAAAACTATTAAAACTAAACAAGAAGAAGACAACACAGATGAAAAATGGGTGAAACATCTGAATAGAGTCCTCACTAAAGAAGATATAGAGACGGCAAATAAGCATATGAAATGACATTCCACATCATGTGTCACTAGAAAAATGTAAATTTAAACAACAGTAAGATACTACTACACATCTATTAGAATAGGGAAAATCCAAAAGACTGACAACACCAAATGCTGTTGAGAATGTGGAACAACAGGCACACTCATTTATTACTGGTGGAAATACAAAAGAGTACAACCACTTTGGAAGACAGTTTAACAGTTTCTTACAAAACTAAACATACTCTTACAATACAATCCAGCAATTGCACTTCTGGGTAGTTACCTAAATGAGTTTAAAACTTCCAAACACACAAAAACCTACATAGCAGCTTTATTCATAATTGCCCCAAATTTAAAATAACCAAGATCTCCTTCAGAAGGTGAATGATTTCTTAAAAAAAGCAAAAACTATGGGGAATTCCCTGGCAGTCCAGTGGTTAGAACCCCACGCTTTCACTGCTGAGAGTTTGGGTTCAATCCCTGGTTGAGGAACTAAGATCCTGCAAGCCATGCACAGCATGATCAAAAAACAAATCAAAACAGAACAAAAACTATGGTATTCTTTAAATGAAATATTACAAATAACTACAAAGAAATGAGATTTTAAACCAAAGTAGTGCATGGAGAACTCATAAATAACTGTTACTAAGTAAAAGAAGTCAATTAAAGGCTACATACTGTATGATTCCAAATATAAATTCTGGAAAAGGAAAAACTATAGATGGCTAAAAGATCAGTGTTTCATGAAAGAATGCTCAATATCATTAATCATTAGAGAAATGCAAATCAAAACTACAATGAGATATCATCTCACACCAGTCAGAATGGCCATTATCAAAAAATCTACAAACAATAAATGCTGGAAAGGGTGTGGAGAAAAGGGAACCCTCTTGCACTGTTGGTGGGAATGTAAATTGATACAGCTACTATGGAGAACAGTATGGAGGTTCCTTAAAAAACTAAAATTAGAACTACCATACGACCCAGCAATCCCACTACTGGGCATATACCCTGAGAAAACCATAATTCAAAAAGAGTCATGTACCAAAATGTTCATTGCAGCTCTATTTACAATACCAGGATATGGAATCAACCTAACTGCCCATCAACAGATGAATGGATAAAGAAGATATGGCACATATATACAATGGAGTATTACTCAGCCATACAAAGAAACGAAATTGAATTATTTGTAGTGAGGTGGATGGACCTAGAGTCTGTCATACAGAGTGAAGTAAGTCAGAAAGAGAAAAACAAATACCGTATGCTAACACATATGTACGGAATCCAAAAAAAAATGGTCATGAAGAACCTAGGGGCAAGACGGGAAGAAAGATATCGACCTACTAGAGAATGGACTTGAGGATATGGGGAGGGGAAGGGTAAGCTGTGACGAAGTGAGAGAGTGGCATGGACATATATACACTACCAAACGTAAAATGGATAGCTAGTGGAAGCAGCCGCATAGCACACGGAGATCAGCTCGGTGCTTTGTGACCACCTACAGGGGTGGGATAAGGAGGGTGGGAGGGAGGGAGACACAAGAGGGAAGAGATATGGGAACATATGTATATGTATAACTGATTCACTTTGTTGTAAAGCAGAAACTAACACACCATTGTAAATCAATTATGCTCCAATAAAGATGTTAAAAAAAAAGATCAGTATTTGCTTTAAGACATAAATCACAGCAAGACCCTTTTTAAGATCCTTTTTGACCCACCTCCTAGAGAAATGGAAATAAAAACAAAAATAAACAAATGAGACCTAATGAAACTTAAAAACTTTTGCACAGCAAAGGAAACCATAAAGAAGACAAAAAGACAACCCTCTTTTTGGGAATGGGAAAAAATATTTGCAAATGAAGCAACTGACAAAGGATTAATCTCCAAAATTTACAAGCAGCTCATGCAGCTCAATATCCGAAAAACAAAAAACTTAATCCAAATATACACAGAAGACCTAAATAGACATTTCTCCAAAGTAAATATACAGATTGCCAACAAATACATGAAAGGATGCTGAACATCAGTAATCATTAGAGAAATGCAAATCAAAACTACAATGAGGTATCACCTCACACGGGTCAGAATGGCCATTATCAAAAAATCTACAAACAGTAAATGCTGGAGAGGGTGTGGAGAAAAGGGAACCCTTTTGCATCGTTGGTGGGAATGTAAATTGATACAGCTACTATGGAGAACAGTATGGAGGTTCCTTAAAAAACTAAAAATAGAGCTACCATACCATCCAGCAATTCCACTATTGGGCATATACCCTGAGAAAACCATAATTCATAAAGAGTCATGTAACACAATGTCCATTGCTCTACTTACAATAGAGAAAACAAATACCGTATGCTAACACATATATATGGAATCTTTAAAAATAGACGTAGAGAACGGACTTGAGGACACAGGGAGGGGGAAGGGCAAGCTGGGACGAAGTGAGAGAATGGCATGGACATATATACACTACCAAATGTAAAATAGATAACTAGTGGGAAGCAGCTACATAGCACTGGGAGATCAGCTCGGTGCTTTGTGACCACCTAGAGGGGTGGGATAGGGAGGATGGGAGGGAGACGCAAGAGGGAGGAGATATGGGAATATATGTATATGTATAGCTGATTCACTTTGTTATAAAGCAGAAACTAAAACACCATTGTAAAGCAATTATAGTTCAATAAATATGTTTAAAAAAGAAGAAGAATGAACAAGAGTTGTGATACCATGGGAAAAAAGAAAAATGAGTCGTGTACCACAATGTTCATTGCAACTCTATTTACAATAGCTAGGACATGGAAGCAACCTAAGTGTCCACTGACAGATGAATGGATAAAGAATATGTGGCACATATATACAGCGGAATATTACTCAGCCATAAAAAGAAACGAAATTGAGTTATTTGTAGTGAGGTGGATGGACATAGAGACTCTCATACAGAGTGAAGTAAGTCGGAAAGAGAAAAACAAATACCATATGCCAACACATTTATATGGAATCTAAAATAAAAATAGTCTGAAGAACCTAGGGGCAGAACAGGAATAAAGACGCAGACATAGAAAATGGACTTGAGGACAAGGGGAGGGCAAAGGGTAAGCTGTGACGAAGCGAGAGAGTGGCATTGACATATATACACTACCAAATGTAAAATAGATAGCTAGTGGGAAGCAGCCACATAGCACAGGGAGATCAGCTCGATGCTTTTTGTTCACCTAGAGGGGTGCGATAGGGAGTGTGAGAAGGAGACGCAAGAGAGACGAGATATGGGGATTTATGTATATTTACTGCTGATTCATTTTGTTATAAAGCAGAAAGTAACACATCATAGTAAAGCAAGTATACTCCAATAAAGATGTTAACAAAAAAATTAAACAGAACAATAGAAATTTTCTGATACATGAAGTGCGGTAATATAATAGAAACAATTCTTCTTAGACTCTGAATTATTTTGTTAATACTTAATTGTACACATAATGAAGGATCCTTATGTATCATAGAAGGGACAATGGTAGGGAGTGACACAACCTATGATAATATAGACATTTTCTCTCTTAATTTCCTTATAGTGTCAACCCTCTTCTAATGGAACAAATGAATTAATCAAACATAGCTCATTAAGAAAGCATTTGACCATTAAAAAAAGAAAGAAAATATACATGCACCCTCATGTTCATTGCAGCACTATTTACAGTAGCCAAGACATGGAAGCAACCGAAATATCCACTGACAGAGGAGTGAGGAGTGGATAAAGAAGATGTGGTATATATATACAATACTCACTCATAAAAAAGAATGAAATAATCCCATTTGCAGCAAATGGATTGACCTAGAAATTGTCATACTGAGTGAAGTAAGTCAGACAGAGAAAGACAAATATCATATAATAATGCTTATATGTGGAATCTAAAAAGAAAAGTACAAATGAACTTATTTACAAAACAGTAATAGAATCACAGATGTAGAAAACAAACCTATTGTTACCAGGGATGAAAGAGTTGTAGGGATAAATTGGGATATTTGGATTGACATATACACACTATTATATATAAAATAGATAACTAATAAAGACCCACACTATTATATTTAAAATAGATAACTAATAAGGTCCCACTGTATAGCACAAGGATGTCTACTCTGTAATGACCTATATGGGAAAAGAATCTAAAAAGAGTGGATATATATAACTGATTCATTTTGCTCTACACTTGAAACTAACACAACACTGTAAATCAACTATATTTCAATGAAAAGTTTAGGAGGATTGGAAAAACAACTTAAGTGTCCATCAACATATGAATGGATAAAGAAAATGTGATATATATATATATATATATCCACACACACACACACACACACACACACACAGTGGAATAGTGCTCTGCCATAAAAAAAGAGTGAAATTTTGCCATTTGCAGCAACACACATGGACTTGGAGGGCATCATGCTTAGTGAAATAAGTCAGACAGGGAAGGACAAATATTGTATTCCACACTTATATGTGGAATCTAAAAAATACAACAAACTAGTTTTTATAACAAAAAAGAAGCAGAGTCACATATATAGAGAACATACTAATGGTTACCAGTTGGGGGAGGGGCAATATGGTGGTGAGGGAGTGGGAGGCACAAACTATGGGATGCAAGATAGCCTCAAGGATGTATTGTACAGCACAGGGAAGATGGCCAATATTTTGTAATAACTAAATGAAAAGTAACCTTTAAAATTGTGTAAAAAATTTAAAAATAACTGAAATAAAAAGCTTAGGAAGATTGGAATGTTAGAGTGAATTTGTCTCTTAAAAATTCTCACCCATGCTGAGAAAGTCCAGAAGACATACCTTTCACCACGACTGTCAGAAATAAATTTGTGAAGAGAGCCCTGGCATTCTTGAAGAGGTCTCTGGGAACTGCAGTCACTAAATTGAGAAACATAAATGCAATGGGAGTAATTAGATACCTGGATGGCAGGGCAAAGTAGCAGCACTCAACTGCCAAAAGCAAGGTGGGTGTCGTTACCATAGTAAACAGCAGAGTCAAAACAGCAATCAGAATTGTCTGACTCACAAAAATCTGTGGCATTGGTTAGTTGATCATAATGTTCCTAGAGGTGAAATAGATGGAAGTCTACTAAATTCTTACTTGATCTGTATAAGCAGAAGACTTCGAGGTTAAAGAAAACGAAAATCTAACTTGAATCATGAGTCAAAACCCCTTAATTGTTCCCAGATTTGAGCCAGTTTACAGAGCCAAACCCCTTGAGTGAAAGGGAGGCCAGAACCCCTTGTGGAAGGACTTTGGTCTAAAAATTTATGCTGTTAATCTTTCTCCCAGCCTTCCATAATGTGACTTATGATCTTTTACCAGGGAAATTGTGCATTGGGGGAAAGAAAATAATTGGATCTTTTGAAGACTATGAGACACTGACTCTGAACTGGCACTGATTCCAGGAGACCTAAAATGTCACTCGTCCACTAGATTAAGTAGGGACTTTTAGAGGTCAGGTGATCAATGGAGCTTTAGCACAGATCTATCTCACAGTGGGGCCATGGGGGCCTCAAACCCATCCTCTAGTTATTTCCCCAATTCTGAAATGTATATTTGGAATAGACATATTCGGTAGCTGGGGGGAATCCCTATGTTGGTTCCCTGACCTGTACAATGAGGACTATTATGGTGGTAAAGGCCAAATGCAGGATTTGTATGCAGAAAAATACAAAACACTGATGAAAGCAATCAAAGACCTGCACATATTTTACTAGATTTATTTCTAAGTACTGCACTTTTGGGTGATAGTATAAATGTAATTGTTTTACAATATCATATTCCAAATGTTTGTCATTCGTATATAGAAATACCATTCACTTTTTTATATTGACTCTATATCCTGCAAACTTGCTAAACTCATTTATTAGTTCCAGGAGCTCTTTTGCAGATACTTTGGGATTTTCTACATGGACAATCCTTGTCAATGAACAGAGAGTTTTATGAAGTAAAAGTCAGAAAGAGAAAAACAAATATCATATATTAATGCATATATGTAGAATCTTAAAAACTGGTACAGATGAACCTATTTGTAGGGCAGGAATAGAGATGCAGATGTAGAGAATGGACATGTGGATATGGGGGGGAAGGGGAGGGTGGGATGAATTGGGGGATTAGGATCGACATATATACACTACCATGTGTAAAATTGTGGGAACTGGCTGTATAGCACACAGGAGCTCAGCTCAGTGCTCTGTGATGACCTAGATGGGTGGGATGGGGGGGTAAGGGTGGTCCAAGAGGGAGGGGATATATGTATACATATAGCTGATTCATTTCGGTATACAGCCGAAACTAACACAACATTGTAAAGCAATTATACTCTAATTTAAAAAAGGAAATCAAAGACCTAAGTAAATGTAGAGATACATCTTGATCATGGATTTGAATACTAATAGTGTTAGGATATTCAATTCTTCATAGTTTAATCTACAGATTGAGCAAAATCCATCAAGATTTTTGTAGATATCAACAAGTCTGTTATAAAATTTACATAGAAAGACAAAGTAACTAAAATAGTCAAACAAGTGTGTAAAAAGAAAAAATAATAATAACATTTAAGGAGTCACACTGATTTCTAGACTTATTCTAAAGCTCTATAATCAAAAGACTGGGTTTTTACAAAAAAATCGGAACTATGTGAGGTGATGGATGTGCTAATTGACATGAATGTAGTTAATCACTTCATAATGTATGTGACTATTAGAACATTACATTGGACACCTTTAAAAAATCACGTTGCACATGTACCATGCTTTAGTCAATCATATTTTAATAAGGCTGGGAAAATGAGTTGGTTGCTAGTGAAAAGTTAGAAAACTTGTTCAATGGAACAATATGGAAATGGCCAAAATAGATGCACACAAATATAATCAACTGATTTTTGAAAAAGGGACAAAAGCAATTCAATGAAGAATGGAGAGTCTTTTTAACAAATGGTGCTGAAAAACTAGACAACCATATGCAAAATAGAACCTCATCACATGCCTTATACCTTAAACAAAAGTTAACTCAAAATGGGTCATAGACCTAAATATAAAATGTAAAATTCTAAAACTTATAGAAGAAAACATTGGAGAAAATCTACCTTGGTTTGACAAAGAGTTTTAGATATAAAACCAAAAACACAATCCATAAAAGAAAAAAATTAATTGGACTTCATTATAATTAAAAACTTCTGCTCTTCGAAGAACACTTAAAAGAGACGGAAAGGACAAGCCACAAACAGGGAGAAAAATATTTACAAATCACATAGATAAAAACTCTCAAAACTACAATGAGAAAACACAAACCTAGTATTTAAAAAGGGAAATATTCAGACAAGACACTTTACGAAAGAAAATATAACAATGACAAATAAACTTATGGAAAAGATATTCACCATTATTAATCATTAGGGAAATACAAAAATTAAAACCACAATGAACCTGGTCATTGCACACTTATGAATGTGGTTAAAATAAGAAATTCTGACAATACCAAATGCTGATGAGGATGCAGACCAAATGAAACTCTTGTACTTTGCTGGTAGGGATGCAAAATGATAAAGCTACTTTGGAAAACTTCATAAGCTATTTTTTATGCAGTTAAATACACACTTACCATACAACACATCAACCCCACTCCTATCTATTTACCCAAGTAAAAAAACAAAAACAAAAACAAAAAGTAATATCCACAAAAAAAACCCTGCACTCAAATATTTATAACAGATTTATTCCTAAATGCCAACAACTGGAAATAACTCAAATGCCCATCAAAATGTAAATGAATAAACAAACTGTGATATATCCATATGATGGAATACTACTCAGAAATAAAAGGAATGAACTACTGATTCACATATATCATGAATCAAACTTAAGTATATTTTGCTAAGTGAAAGAAGCCAGACCCCAAATGCTACATAATGTATGATTCTGTTTACAAAGACATTCTGGAAAAGGTAAAGAATATAGGGACGAGTGGTTGCCAGTGACTGGGAGTGAGAAAAGGTGTTGATTACAAAGAGACAATATGAAGAAAATTTTAAACGTGGTGGAACTGTTCTGTGTGGTACTATGATAATGGACATATTTCATGCATTTGTCAAACTCTTAAAACTGTACAACAAGAAGAAAAAATTTTACTATATGGAAACTGAAATAAAACAACAACTAGAATATCACGAGAACCAAAGACACAGACAGAGACAAATGCATCCAACTATATTACAAATGAATGCCATAAGCACACTGAAAGGGATGGGGAAGAAAAGTGACTTTGTAATTAAGTGACTTTTTGGAAAATAATCTTATCTGATAGTGAGGCTAGAGAGAAAGAGAACTGTACAATAACACCAACATTGTATTTAAATTGGTAAGTTGGGAGGGGAGAGGAGTAGATGGCGGAAGAGTAAGATGCAGAGATCACCTTCCTCCCCACAGATACATCAGAAATACATCTACACATGGAACTGCTCCTATAGAACACCCCCTGAACGCTGGCAGAAGACTTCATACCTCCCAAAAGGCAAGAAACTCCCCACGTACCTGGGTAGGGCAAAAGAAAAAAGAAAAAACAGAGACAAAAGAATAGGGACAGGGCCTGCACCAGTGGGAGGGAGCTGTGAAGGAGGAAAGGTCTCCACACACTAGGAAGCCCCTTTGCAGGCAGAGACCGCGGGTGGCGGAGGGAGGAAGCTTCGGAGCCGCGGAGGAGAGAGCAGCAACAGGGGTGCAGAGGGCAGAGTGGACAGGTTCCCGCACAGAGGATTGGTGCCGACCTGCACTCACCAGCCCAAGAGGCTTGTCTGCTGACCCGGCAGGACAGGCGGTGGTTAGGAGCTGAGGCTCGGGCTTCCCTCGGATCCCAGGGAGAGGACTGGGGTTGGTGGCGTGAACAGAGCCTGAAGGGGTTAGTGCACCACAGCTAGCAGGGAGGGAGACCTGGAAAAAGTCTGGAGCAGCCAAAGAGGCAAGAGACATTTTCTTGCCTCTTAGTTTCCTGGTGCGCGAGGAGAGGGGATTCAGAGCACCGCCTAAATGAACTCCAGAGACGGGCGTGAGCCGCGGCTATCAGCGCGGACCCCAGAGACGGACATGAAACGCTAAAGCTGCTGCTGCCGCCACCAAGAAGCCTGTGTGCGAGCACAGGTCACTATCCACACTGCCCTTCCTGGGAGCCTGTGGAACCCACCATTGCCAGTGTCCTGTGATCCAGGGACAACTTCCCCAGGAGAACGCACGGCGTGCCTCAGGCTGCTGCAACGTCATGCAGTCCTGGGCCACTGCAGGCTCGCCCCACATCCGTACCTTTCCTTCCCCCTGGCCTGAGTGAGCCAGAGCCCCCGAAGCAGCTGCTCCTTTAACCCCGTCCTGTCTGAGCGAAGAACAGACGCCCTCAGGCGACCTACACGCAGAGGTGGATCCAAATCCAAAGCTGAAACCCGGGAGCTGTGCAAACAAAGAAGAGAAAGGGAAATTTCTCCCAGAGGCCTCAGAAGCAACGGATAAAAGCTCCACAAACAACTTGATGTACCTGCGTCTGTGCAATACCTGAATAGACAAGGTATCATCCCAAATTGAGGAGGTGGACTTTGGGAGCAAGATATATTATTTTTTCCCCTTTTCCTCTTTCTGGGAGTGTGTATGTGTATGCTTCTGTGTGAGATTTTGTCTGTATAGCTTTGCTTTCACCATTTGTCTTAGGGTGCTGTCCATCCATTTTTTTTTGTTTCTTTGTTTGTTTTTTTACTTTAAATTTTTTTTCTCTTTTTTTCTTAATACTTTTTATTTTTTTATTTTAATAACTTTATTTTTTTATCTTACTTTATTTTATTTTTTCCTCTTTTTTTTTTCTATTTTTTCTCCCTTTCATTCTGAGCTGTGTGGATGAAAGGCTCTTGGTGCTCCAGCGAGGCTTCAGGGCTGTGCCTCTGAGGTGGGAGAGCCAACTTCAGGACACTGGTCCACAAGAGACCTCCCAGCTCCACGTAATAAAAAAAGGACAAAAATCTCCCAGAGATCTCCATCTCAACACCAAGACGCAGTTTCACTCAACCACCAACAAGCTATAGTGTGGGACACACTATGCCAGACAAATAGCAAGACAGGAACACAGCCCCAACCATTAGCAGAGAGGCTGCCTAATATCATAGTACGGCCAAAGATACCCCAAAACACACCACAAGACGTGGACATGCCCACCAGAAAGACAAGATCCAGCCTCATCCACCAGAACACAGGCACTAGTCCCCTCCACCAGGAAGCCTACACAACCCACTGAACCAACCTTAGCCACTGAGGACAGGTATCAAAAACAACAGGAACTAAGAACCAGGAGCCTGCAAAAAGGAAAACCCAAACATAGTAAGATAAGCAAAATGAGAAGACAGAAAAACACACAGCAGATAAAGGAACAAGGTAAAAACACACCACACCTAACAAATGAAGAGGAAATAGGCAGTCTACCTGAAAAAGAATTTAGAAAAATGATAGTAAAGATGATCCAAAATCTTGCAAATAGAATAGACGAAATGCAAGAAACATTTAACAAGGATCTAGAAGAACTAAAGAGGAACCAAGCAATGATGAACAACACAATAAATGAAATTAAAAATACTCTACAAGGGATCAATAGCAGAATAACTGAGGCAGAAGAATGGATAAGTGACCTGGAAGATAAAACAGTGGAAAAAACTACTGCAGAGCAGAATAAAGATAAAAGAATGAAAAGAACTGAGGACAGACTCAGAGACCTCTGGGACAACATTAAACATACCAACATTCTAATTATAGGGGTCCCAGAAAAAGAGAAAAAGAAAGGGATTGAGAAAATATTTGAAGAGAGTATAGTTGAAAACTTCCCTAATATGGGAAAGGAAATAGTTAAGTCCTGGAAGCACAGAGAGTCCCATACAGGATAAATCCAAGGAGAAACACGACAAGACACATATTAATCAAACTATCAAAAATTAAATATTAAGAAAACATATTAAAAGCAGGAAGGGAAAAACAACAAATAACACATAAGGGAACCTCCATAACGTGAACAGCTGATCTTTCAGCAGAAACTCTGCAAGCCAGAAGGGAGTGGCAGAACATATTCAAGTGATGAAGCAGAAAAACCTACAACAAAGATTACTCTACCCAGCAAGGAACTCATTCAGATTTGATGGAGAAATTAAAACCTTTACAGACAAGCAAAAGCTGAGAGAGTTCAGCACCACCAAACCAGCTTTACAACAAATGCTAAACGAACTTCTCTAGGCAGGAAACACAAGAGAAGTAAAACACCTACAATAACAAACCCAAAACATTTAAGAAAATGGGAATAGGAACATACATATGGGTAATTACCTTAAATGTAAATGGATTAAATGCTCCCACCAAAAGACATAGACTGGCTGAATGGATACAAAACAAGACCCATATATATGCTGTCTACAAGAGACCCACTTCAGACCTAGGGACACATACAGACTGAAAGTGAGGGGATGGAAAAAGATATTCCATGCAAATGGAAATCAAAGAAAGCTGGAGTAGCAATTCTCATATCAGACAAAATAGACTTTAAAATAAAGACTATTACAAGAGACAAAGAAGGACACTATATAATGATCAAGGGATCGATCCAAGAAGAAGATATAACAATTGTAAATATTTATGCAACCAACATAGGAGCACCTCAATACATAAAGCAAATACTAACAGCCATAAAAGGGGAAATCGACAGTAACACAATCATAGTAGGGGACTTTAACACCCCACTTTCACCAATGGACAGATCATCCAAAATGAAAATAAATAAGGAAACACAAGCTTTAAATGATACATTAAACAAGATGGACTTAATTGATATTTATAGGACTTTCCACCCAAAAACAACAGAATACACATTTTTCTCAAGTGCTCATGGAACACTCTCCAGGACAGATCATATCATGGGTCACAAATCAAGCCTGGTATATTTAAGAAAATTGAAATCGTATCAAGTATCTTTTCCGACGACAACACTATGAGACTAGATATCAATTACAGGAAAAGATCTGTAAAAAATACAAACACATGGAGGCTACACTACTTAACAACGAAGTGATCACTGAAGAAATCAGAGGGGAAAACAAAAATTACCTACAAACAAATGACAATGGTGACACGATGACCCAAAACCTATGGGACGCAGCAAAAGCAGTTCTAAGAGGGAAGTTTATAACAATACAAGCCTACCTCAAGAAACAGGAAACATCTCGAATAAACAACCTAACCTTGCACCTAAAGCAATTAGAGAAAGCAAAACAAAACAACCCCAAAGTGAGCAGGAGGAAAGAAATCATAAAGATCAGATCAGAAATAGATGAAAAAGAAATGAAGGAAACAATAGCAAAGATCAAAAAAATTAAAAGCTGGTTCTTTGAGAAGATAAACAAAATTGATAAACCAATAGCTAGACTCATCAAGAAAAAAAGGGAGAAGACTCAAATCAATAGAATTAGAAAAGACATAGGAGAAGTAACAACTGACACTGCAGAAATACAAACGATCATGAGAGATTACTACAAGCAACTCTATGCCAATAAATTGGACAAACTGGAAGAAATGGACAAATTCGTAGAAATGCACAACCTGCCGAGACTGAACCAGGAAGAAATAGAAAATATGAACAGACGAATCACAAGCACTGAAATTGAAACTGTGATTAAAAATCTTCCAACAAACAAAAGCCCAGGGCCAGAAGCCTTCACAGGTGAATTCTAACAAACATTTAGAGAAGAGCTAACATCTATCCTTCTTAAACTCTTCCAAAATATTGCAGAGGGAGAAACACTCCTCAACTCATTCTACGAGGCCACCATCACCCTGATACCAAAACCTGACAAAGATGTCACAAAGAAAACAACTACAGGCCAATATCACTGATGAACATAGATAAAAAAAATCCTCAACAAAATACTAGCAAACAGAATCCAACAGCACATTAAAAGGATCATACACCATGATCAAGTGGGGTTTATTCCAGGAATGCAAGGATTCTTCAATATACGCAAATACATCAACGTGATACACCATATTAACAAATTGAAGAAGAAAAAACATATGATCATCTCAATAGATGCAGAGAAAGCTTTCAACAATATTCAACACCCATTTATGATAAAGCCCTGCAGAAAGTAGGCATAGAGGGAAATTTCCTTAACATAATAAAGACTATATATGACAAACCCACAGCCAACCTCGTCCTCAAGGATGAAAAACTGAAACCATTTCCACTAAGATCAGGAAAAAGACAAGGTTGCTCACTCACACCACTATTATTCAACATAGTTTTGGAAGTGTTAGCCACAGCAATAAGAGAAGAAAAAGAAATAAAAGGAATCCATATCAGAAAAGAAGAAGTAAAGCTGTCACTGTTTACAGATGACATGACACTATACATAGGGAATCCTAAAGATGCTACCAGAAAACTACTAGACCTAATCAATGAATTTGGTAAAGTAGCAGGATACAAAATTAATGCACAGAAATCTCTTGCATTCCTATACACTAATGACGAAACATCTGAAATTGAAATTAAGAAGACACGCCCATTTACCATTGCAACCAAAAGAATAAAATATCTAGGAATAAACCTACCTAAGGAGACAAAAGTCCTGTATGCAGAAAATTATAAGACATTGATGAAAGAAATTAAAGCTGATACACATAGACAGACAGATATACCGTGTTCTTGGATTGGAAGAATCAACATTGTGAAAATGACTCTACTACCCAAAGCAATCTACAGATTCAATGCAATCCCTATCAAACTACCACTGGCATGTTTCACAGAACTAGAACAAAAAATTTCACAATTTGTATGGAAACACAAAAGACCCCGAATAGCCAAAGCAATCTTGAGAAAGAAAAACGGAGCTGGAGGAATCAGGCTCCCTGACTTCAGACTATATTACAAAGCTACAGTAATCAAGACAGTATGGTACTGGCCCAAAAACAGAAATATAGATCAATGGAACAGGATTGAAAGCCCAGAGATAAACCCACGCACATATGGTCACCTTCTCTTTGATAAAGGAGGCGAGCATATACAGTGGAGAAAAGACAGCCTCTTCAATAAGTGGTGCTGGGAAAACTGGACAGCTACATGTAAAGTATGAAATTAGAACAATCCCTAACACCATACACAAAAATAAACTCAAAATGGATTAAAGACCTAAATGTAAGGCCAGGCACTATCAAACTCTTAGAGGAAAACATAGGCAGAACACTCTATGACATAAATCACAGCAAGATCCTATTTGACACACCTCCTAGAGAAATGGAAATAAAAACAGAAATAAACAAATGAGACCTAATGAAACTTGAAAGCTTTTGCACAGCAAAGGAAACCATAAACAAGAGGAAAAGACAACCCTCAGAATGGGAGAAAATATTTGCATATGAAGCAACTGACAAAGGATTAATCTCCAAGATTTACAAGCAGCTCATGCAGTTCAATAACAAAGAAACAAAAAACCCAATCCAAAAATGGACAGAAGACCTAAATAGACATTTCTCCCAAGAAGATATACAGATTGCCAACAGACACATGAAAGAATGCTCAACCTCATTAATCATTAGAGAAATGCAAATCAAAACTACAAGGAGATATCATCTCACACCGGTCAGAATGGCCATCATCAAAAAATCTAGAAACAATAAATGCTGGAGAGGGTGTGGAGAAAAGGGAACACTCTTGCACTGTTGGTGAGAATATAAATTGACACAGCTACTATGGAGAACAGTATGGAGGTTCCTTAAATAACTAAAAAATAGAACTACCATACGACCCAGCCATCCCACTACTGGGCCTATACACTGAGAAAACCATAATTCAAAAAGAGTCATGTACTAAAATGTTTACTGCAGCTCTATTTACAATAGACAGGACATGGAAGCAACCTAAATGTCCATCATCGGATGAATGGATAAAGAAGAAGTGGCACATATATACAATGGAATATTACTCAGCCATAAAAAGAAATGAAATGGAGTTATTTGTAGTGAGGTGGATGGAGTTAGAGTCTATCATACAGAGTGAAGTAAGTCAGAAAGAGAAAAACAAATACAGTATGCTAACACATATATACGGAATCTAAAAAAGAAAAATGGTCATGAAGAACCTAGTGACAAGATGGGAATAAAGACACAGACCTACTAGAGAATGGACTTGAGGATATGGGGAGGGGGAAAGGTAAGATGTGACAATGTGAGAGAGTGGCATGGACATATATACACTACCAAACGTAAAATAGGTACCTAGTGGGAAGCAACCGCTTAGCACAGGGAGATCAGCTCTGTGCTTTTTGACCACCTAGAGTGGCGGGATATGGAGGGTGGGAGGGAGGTAGATGCAAGAGGGAAGAGATATGGGAACATAAGTATATGTATAACTGATTCACTTTGTTATAAAGCAGAAAATAACACACCGTGGTAAAGCAATTATACTCCAATAAAGATGTTAAAAAAAATAAAAATTAAAAACGCATGGAGGCTAAACAATACAGTATTTAATAAGAAAGTGATCACTGAAGAAATCAAAGGGGAAATCAAAAAATACTTAAAAATAAATGACAATGGGGAAACGATGACCTAAAACCTATGGGATGCAGGAAAAGCAGTTCTAAGAGGGAAGTTTATAGCAATACAATTCTACCTTAAGAAACAGGAAACATCTCAAATAAACAACCTATACTTGCACCTAAAGCAATTAGAGAAATAAGAACAAAAAACCCCAAAGTTAGCACAAGGAAAGAAATCATAAAGTTCAGATCAGAAATAAATGAATAAGAAATGAAGGAAATGATAGCAACGATCAATAAAACTAAAAGCTGGTTCTTTGAGAAGATAAACAAAATTGATAAAACATTAGCCAGACTCATCAGGAAGAAAAGGGAGAAGACTCAAATCAATAGAATTAGAAATAAAAAGGAGAAGTAACAACTGACACTGCAGAAATACAAACGATCATGAGAGATTACTACAAGCAACTCTATGCCAATAAAACGGATAACCTGGACGAAATGGACAAATTCTTTGAAATGCACAACCTGCCAAGACTGATCCAGGAAGAAATAGAAAATATGAACTGACCAATCAGAAGCATTGAAATTGAAACTGTGATTAAAAATCTTCCGACAAACAAAAGCCCTGGACCAGATGGCTTCACAGGCGAATTCTATCAAACGTTTAGAGAAGAGCTAACACCAATCCTTCTCAAGCTCTTCCAAAATACTTCAGAGGGAGGAACACTCCCCAAAACATTCTACGAGGCCACCATCACTCTGATACCAAAACCACACAAAGATGTTAAAAAGAATGAAAACTACAGGCCAATATCACTGATGAACATAGATGCAAAATCCTCAACAAAATACTAACAAACAGAATCCAACAGCACATTTAGAGGATCATACACCATGATCAAGTTGGGTTTATTCCGGTAATGCAAGGATTCTTCAATATACGCAAATCAATCAACGTGATACACCATATTAACAAATGGAAGGAGAAAAACCATATGATCATCTCAATAGATGCAGATAAAGCATTCAACAAAATTCAACACCCATTTATGATAAAAGCCCTGCAAAAAGTAGGCATAGAGGGAATTTTCCTCAACATAATAAAGGCCACATATGACAAATCCACAGCCAACATCGTCCTCAATGGTGAAAAACTGAAACCATTTTCACTAAGATCAGGAACAAGACAAGGTTGCCCACTCTCACCACTATTATTCAACATAGTTTTGGAAGTTTTAGCCACAGCAATCAGAGAAGAGAAAGAAATAAAAGGAATCCAAATCAGAAAAGAAGAAGTAAAGCTGTCACTTTTTGCAGATGACATGATACTATACATAGAGAATCCTAAAGATGGTACCATAAAACTGCTAGAGCTAATCAATGAATTTGGTAAAGTAGCAGGATACAAAATTAATGCACAGAAATCTCTGGCATTCCTATACACTAATGCTGAAAAATCTGAAAGTGAAATTAAGAAAACACTCCCATTTACCATTGCAACAAATGGAATAAAGTATCTAGGAATAAACCTACCTAAGGAGACAAAAGACCTGTATGCAGAAAATTATAAGACACTGATGAAAGAAATTAAAGATGATACAAATAGATGGAGAGATATACCACCTTCTTGGATTGGAAGAATCAACATTGTGAAAATGACTCTACTACCCAAAGCAATCTACCGATTCAATGCAATCCCTATCAAACTACCAATGGCATTTTTCACAGAACTAGAACAAAAATTTCACAATTATATGGAAACTCAAAAGACCCCGAATAGCCAAAGCAATCTTGAGAATGAAAAATGGAGTTGGAGGAATCAGGTTCCCTGACTTCAGACTATAGTGCAAAGCTACAGTAATCAAGGCAGTATGGTACTGGCACAAAAGGAGAAATATAGATCAATGGAACAGGATAGAAAGCCCAGAGATAAACCCACGCACATATGGTCACCGTATATTTGATAAAGGAGGCAAGCATATACAGTGGAGAAAAGACAGCCTCTTCAATAAGTGTTGCTGGGAAAACTGGACAGGTACATGTAAAAGTATGAAATTAGAACACTCCCTAACACCATACACAAAAATGAACTCAAAATGGATTAAAGACCTAAATGTAAGGCCAGGCACTATCATAGTCTTAGAGGAAAACATAGGCAGAACACTCTATGACATAAATCACAGCAAGACCCTTTTTGACCCACCTCCTAGAGAAATGGAAATAAAAACAAAAATAAACAAATGGGACCTAATGATACTTAAAAGCATTTGCACAACAAAGGAAACCATAAACAAGACCAAAAGACAACCCTCAGAATGAGAGAAAATATTTGCAAGTGAAGCAACTGACAATGGATTAATCTCCAAAATTTACAACAGCTCATGCAGCTCAATAACAAAATAACAAACAACCCAATCCAAAAATGGGCAGAAGACCTAAATAGACATTTCTCCAAAGAAGATATACAGATTGCCAACAAACACATGAAAGAATGCTCAACATCATTAATCATTAGAGAAATGCAAATCAAAACTACAATGAGATATCATCTCACACCGGTCAGAATGGCCATCATCCAAAAATCTACAAACAATAAATGCTGGAGAGGGTGTGGAGAAAAGGGAACCCTCTTGCACTGTTGGTGGGAATGTAAATTGATACAGCCACTATGGAGAACAGTATGGAGGTTCCTTAAAAAACTACAAATAGAACTACCATACGACCCAGCAATCCCACTACTGGGCATATACCCTGAGAAAACCATAATTCAGAAAGAGTCATGTACCAAAATATTCATTGCAGCTCTGTTTACAATAGCCAGGACAGGGAAGCAACCTAGGTGTCCATCATCGGATGAATGGATAAAGAATATGTGGCACATATATACAATGGAATATTACTCAGCCATAAAAAGAAATGAAATGGAGGTATTTGTAGTGAGGTGGATGGAGTTAGAGTCTGTCATACAGAGTTAAGTAAGTCAGAAAGAGAAAAACAAATACAATATGCTTACACATATATATGGAATCTAAGGGGGGAAAAATGGTCATGAAGAACCTAGTGGTAAGACGGGAATAAAGACACAGATCTACTAGAGAATGGACTTGAGGGTATGGGGAGGGGGAATGGTAAGCTGTGACAAAGTGAGAGAGTGGCATGGACCTATATACACTACCAAACGTATAATAGATAGCTACTGGGAAGCAGCCGCATAGCACAGGGAGATCAGCTCGGGGCTTTGTGATCACCTAGAGTGGTGGGATAGGGAGGGTGGGAGGGAGGGAGATGCAAGAGGGAAGAGATATGGGAACATATGTATATGTATAACTGATTCACTTTGTTATAAAGCAGAAACTAACACACCATTGTAAAGCAATTATACTCCAATAACGATGTTAAAAAAAATTGGTAAGTTGGTAAATTTGTTTCTTACATGGGCATAGATTAGAAATCCTGAAATTACTTTACATGTGGAACAGGTTGAACAAGTACTATATTGCATGTAATGGGACCCAGGTTTCCCACTGCTGGATAAGGAAGTAACAAATAAGCAAATAAGGAATAATGGAGTAAACCCTGTCGTCAAAAGAATACAAGAATCAACCTGAACATGTTCCCAATTGTCACAGTGGGCAAAATTTGAGCAATAAAATAAATATGGTATTTAATTATTACCCAGATAATTCAATAAATACCTGAGTCCATACTGATATCAATAAATGTTTGAATAAGTAAATAAATTGGAGAGAAAAAAAACCTCTCTCAAGAACTATGAAGTGTTCAACATTTTAACCTACTTATTACTGTGACAGATGTTGTTATGCTCACCAATACTGGTTTTTCTCCTCTTTTTCTTGAGTTTTTAGCTAATTTGAATTTGCTAAATCCCTTCCAGTAGGATTTGGACTTTGAGTTCTGGCCATATGGAATTTTGGTAGAAATGATAGGTACAATTTAAAGCACTACCCCATAAATTTCTAGAACTATGCCATCCAGTATAATTGTCTTTAGCCACATTTGTCTATCTAGCACTTAAAAAATGGATAGTGTGAATTGAGATGTGCTGTAAGTGTGCAACATACACACTAGATTCTGAAGACTTTGTATAAAAAATAAATTTAACTATCTCATTAATAATCTTTATATTGATTGTAAGTTGAAGTTATAATTTTAGGAGCATGTTGGGTAAAGTGCATTACTAAAATTAGTTTTTACCTATTTTCTTTCACTTTTTAATGAGATAATTGATCAATTTTAAAATATACATGTATCTGAAGTCAGGGAGCCTGATTCCTCCAGCTTCGTTTTTCTTTCTCAAGATTGCTTTGGCTCTTCAGGCTCTTTTGTGTTTCCATACAAATTGTGAAATTTTTCCTTCTAGTTCTGTGAAAAATGTTAGTGGTAGTTTGATAGGGATTGCATTGAATCTGTAGATTGCTTTGGGTAAGAGTCATTTTCACAATGTTGATTCTTCCAATCCAAGAATGTGGTACATCTTTCCATCTGTTTGTATCATCTTTAATTTCTCTCATCAGTGACTTATAATTTTCTGCATACAGGTCTTTTGTCTCCTTAGGTAGGTTTATTCCTAGATATTTTATTCTTTTTGTTGCAATGGTAAATGGGAGTGTTTCCTTAATTTCTCTTTCACATTTTTCATCATTAGTGTATAGGAATGCAAGAGATTTCTGTGCATTAATTTTGTATCCTGCTACTTTACCAAATTCATCGATTAGCTCTAGTAGTTTTCTGGCAGCATCTTTAGGATTCTCTATGAAGAGTGTTATGTCATCTAAAAACAGTGACAGCATTAATTCTTCTTTCCAATTGGGATTTCTTTTATTTCTTTCTCTTCTCTGATTGCTGTGGCTAAAACTTCCAAAACTATGTTGAATAATAGTGGTGAGAGTGGGCAACCTTGTCTTGTTCCTGATCTTAGTGGAAATGGTTTCAGCTTTTCACCATTGAGGACGATATTGGCTGTGGGTTTGTCATATATGGCCTTTATTATGTTGAGGTAAGTTCTCTCTGTGCCTACTTTCTGGAGAGTTTTTATCATAAATGGGTGTTGAATTTTGTCAAAAGCTTTCTCTGCATCTATTGAGATGATCATATGGCTATACTACAAAGCTACAGTAATCAAGACAGTATGGTACTAGCACAAAAACAGAAATATAGATCAACGGAACAGGATAGAAAGCCCAGAGGTAAACCCACGCACATATGTTCACCTTATCTTTGATAATGAAGGCAAGAATATACAGTGGAGAAAAGACTGCCTCTTCAATAACTGGTGCTGGGAAAACTGGACAGCTACATATAAAGAATGAAATTAGAACACTCCCTAACACCATACAAAAATAAACTCAAAATGGATTAAAGACCTAAATGTAAGGCCAGACACTATCAAACTCTTAGAGGAAAACATAGATGGAACACTCTATGACATAAATCACAGCAAGACCCTTTTTAACCCACCTTCTAGAGAAATGGAAATAAAAACAAAAATAAATAAATGGGACCTAATGAAACATAAAAGCTTTTGCACAGCAAAGGAAACCAGAAACAAAATGAAAAGGCAACCCACAGAATGGGAGAAAATATTTGCAAATGAAGCAACTGACAAAGGATTAATCTCCAAAATTTACAAGCAGCTCATGCAGCTCAATAACAAAAAACAAACAACCCAATCCAAAAATGAGCAGAAGACCTGAATAGACATTTCTCCAAAGAAGATATACAGATTGCCAACAAACACATGAAAGAATGCTCAACATCATTAACCATTAGACAAATGCAAATCAAAACTACAATGAGATATCATCTCACACCAGTCAGAATGCCCATCATCAAAAAATCAACAAACAGTAAATGCTGTAGAGGGTGTGGAGAAAAGGGTACCCTCTTGCACTATTGGTGGGATTGTAAATTGATACAGCCACTATGGAGAACAGAATGGACGTTCCTTACAAAACTAAAAATAGAACTACCATACGACCCAGCAATCCCACTACTGGACATATACCCTGAGAAAACCATAATTCAAAAAGAGTCATGTACCACAATGTTCATTGCAGCCCTATTTACAATAGCCAGGACATGGAAGCAACCTAAGCGTCCATCAACAGATGAATGGATAAAGAAGATGTGGCACATATATACAATGGAATATTACTCAGCCATAAAAAGAAACGAAATGGAGTTATTTGTAGTGAGGTGGATGGACCTAGAGTCTGTCATACAGAGTGAAGTAAGTCAGAAAGAGAAAAACAAATACCATAGGCTAACAAATATATATGGAATCTAAGAAAAAAAAAAAGTTCATGAAGAACCTACGGGCAAGACGGGAATAAAGACACAAACCTACTACAGAATGGACTTGAGGATATGGGGAGGGGGAAGGGTAAGTTATGACAAAGTGCGAGAGTGGCATGGACATATATGCACTACCAAACGTAAAATAGGTAGCTAGAGGGAAGCAGCCGCATAGCACAGGGAGATCAGCTCGGTGCTTTTGACCTCCTAGTGGGGTGGGTTTGGGAGGGTGGGAGGGAGTGAGACACAAGAGGGAAGAGATATGGGAACATATGTATATGTATAACTGATTCACTTTGTTATAAAGCAGGAACAAACACACCATTGTAAAGCAATTATACTGCAATAAAGATGTTAAAAAAAAAAAAAAGAGTCATGTACCAAAATGTTCATTGCAGCTCTATTTGCAGCCAGGACATTGAAGCAACCTAAGTGTCCATCAACAGATGAATGGATAAAGAAATATGGCACATATATATATAATGGAATATTACTCAGCCATAAAAAGGAACGAAACTGAGTTATTTGTAGTGAGGTGGATGGACCTAGAGACTCTCATACAGAGTGAAGCAAGTCAGAAAGAGAAAAACAAATACTGTATGCTAACACATATATATGGAATCTTAAAAAAAAAGAAAAAAAAAGGAAAAAAAATGGTCAGAAGAACCTAGGGGCAAGACGGGAGTAAAGATGCAGACCTGCTAGAGAATGGACTTGAGGATACGGGGAGGGGGAAGGGTAAGCTGGGACAAAGTGAGAGAGTGGCATAGACATATATACACTACCAAATGTAAAATAGATCGCTAGTGCAAAGCAGCCCCATAGCATAGAGAGATCAGCTCGGTGCTTTGTGACCACCTAGAGGGGTGGATAGGGAGGGTGGGAGGGAGGGAGATGCCAGAGGGAAGAGATATGGGGACATATGTATATGTGTAACTGACTCACTTTTTTATAAAGCAGAAACTAACACACCCTTGTAAAGCAATTATACTCCAATAAAGATGTTAAGAAAATAAAAGATGTGGCACTTATATACAATGGAATAGTACTCAGCCATAAAAAGAAATGAAATTGAGTTATTTGTAGTGAGTTGTATGGACCTAGAGTCTTTCGTACAGAGTGAAGTAAGTCAGAAAGAGAAAAACAAATACCGTATGCTAACACATATATATGGAATCTAAAAAAAAATTTTTTTAAATTGTCATGAAGAACCTAGGGGCAAGACGGAAATGAAGACGCAGACCTACTAGCGAATGGACTTGAGGACACGGAGAGGGGGAAGTGTAAGCTGGGAGAAAGTGAGAGTGGCATATGCATATATACACTACCAAATGTAACATAGATAGCTACTGGGAAGCAGCCGCATCACACAGGGAGCTCAGCTTGGTGCTTTGTGAGCACATAGAGGGCTGGGATATGGAGGGTGGGAGGGAAGGAGATGCAAGAGGGAAGAGATATTGGGATATATGTATATGTATAACTGATTCACTTTGTTACAAAGCAGAAACTAACACACCATTGTAAAGCAATTATACTCCAATAAAGATGTTTTAAAAAACACATATATGACTCACCCTTTTTTCTGGCTTTGTTGAGATGTAATTGACATATAAGATTGTATAAGTTAAGGTGTACAATGTAGTGAATTCATATATGTACATATTGCAAATGATTACCACAATAAAGTTTGTTAACACATTCATAACCTCACATAGTTACAACATTTTTATGTGTGTGGTGAAAACTTTTCAAATCTACTTCAGCAGCTTTCAGATATGCATACAATATTTTTAACTCTAGTTACCATGCTGTACATTAAATCCCCAGAACTTATTTATTTTTTAACTGGAAGTTTGTACACTTTGACCACCTTCACCCATTTCCCCCACTCGTCACCTCCCACCTCTCACCCCTGGCAACTGCCAATCTGTTCTCTGTTTCTTTGATTTTGTCTTTCTTAGATTCCATATATTAGTGGAATCACACAGTATTTGTCTTTTTTTAACTTATTTCACTTAGTATAATGTCCTCAAGGTCCATCCATTTTGTTGTAAATGCCAGGATTTCCTCTTTTCATAGCTGGATAGTATTCTATTGTATATCTTCATTACACATTCATCTGTTGATGGACACTTAGACTGTTTTCATTACTTGGCTATTTTGAATAATGTTACAATAAACACAGGAATGATATATTTCTCTGACAACTTGTTTTGTTCCCTTTAAATATATACCCAGAAGTGTAATAGCTAGAGTGTATGATAGTTCTATTTTTAATTTTTTGAGGAACCTCCATTGTCCATAGTGGTTATACCAATTTACATTCCCATCAACATTATACAAATGTTCCCCTTTCTCCACATCCTTGCCAGCACTTGTTATCTCTTGTGTTTTTGTTAATAAGTATTCTAACAGGTACGAGGTGATACCTCATTTTGGTTTTGATTTGCATTTCCCTGATTAGTGATGTTGAGCAGTTTTTCATGTACCTATTGGCCATTTGAAGATCTTCTTTGAAAAATGTCTGTTCAACTCCTTTGCCCACTTTTTAAATTGGATTGTGGTGTTTGTTTGTTTGTTTGTTATTGAGTTGTATGAGTTCCTTATATATTTTAGAGATTAACCCTTTATCAGATATGTGGTTTGCAAATATTTATTCCCATTCTGTAGGTTGCCTTTTCATTTTGTTGTCTGTTACTTTTATTGAGCAAATTTTTAGTTTGATGTAGTCCCACTTGACTTTTGTTTTTGCTGCTTGTGCTTTGGGTGTCATATCCAAAAAAATCATTGCCAAGACCGATGTCAAGGAAGTTTCTCCCTGTGTTTTCTTCTAGAAATTTTATGGCTTCAGGTCTCTCATTTAAGTCATTAATCCATTTTGAGTTAATTTTTATTAACAGTGTAAGATAGGGGTTCGTTTTCATTATTTCGTATGTGAATATCCAGTTTTCCAAGCACCATTTATTGAAGAGACAATCTTTTCTCCATTGAGTATTCTTGGCTCCCTTGCACATTTGACTTATCTTAATATTTCTATTAGACAGCACCACTCTAGAAAACTCTTTCTCTTTCTTTGTTTGATGGCCAGCTGGATAGAGAGGATCTGGCTGAGGATCATGAAGTCATAGAATATGGTTAGGTTTGATGAGATCAAGGTGCTTTCTTCTCTGAATTACCAATTCTAGGAAAGCTGCCCACTGACCAGAAATGCCAGCATTGTACTGTTTCACGTGTAAGAAATTATTTTTTTATATTGCACTACTAAGGTTTGGATAGTATTTGTAGAAGAAGTAAGCATATGTTAATTAGTACAAATAGTGTGAGAAAGAGTCAAGCAAAATAAAAAAGATTCGGAGCATTGAGACAAGAATTTTAAACGAAGTCCTCAATGTGGCTCTCATTGTGACTATGATGAGTAGAGAACTTAAGATAGTGAAAAAGGACATTAAATGAGAAGGAATGCAAACACAAAAGCCTGAATGTGGGAGAACATTTTGTTTGTTCAAGGAGTACCAATGATTCCAGTGTGGAAGGAGCACAGTTAGATGATAGGTTGAACCTTTTGGAATTGCTGATATTCAATCTATTCTGACCTATGAACACAGAAATTTTACATACTTCAGCATCATCAGTGAGAGTGGTAGTGTTATCAGAAAGATAACAGAGTAGGGAAAAAAGGGTTGGACCATGTATAGTCTTGTAAGAAACTCTGAGTACTTTGACTTTTCTTCTGAGTGAAATGAGGAGCCATTATAGGTTTTGTCTGATGTATGTGATCTGGGTATTAAGAAACAAGATCACAAGCAATCAGTCCAGTATAAAGCCCTTTGCAATAAACTAGTTATGAAATGAGGATGGCTAAAATTAGGATAGTAGTAGAGAAAGTGATAAAAATGGTAAGATTTTGGACAAATTTTGAAAGTAGGGCCAACATAATCATGATGAATTAAACGTGGGCTGTGAGAAAGAATGACAGTAAGTTTATAGCCTTTGCAAAGGGAAATATGGAGTTGCCATTTACTGTGATGGGGAGGTAGGTCTGCAGGTGAAGCAGGTTTAAGGGGAAATACAAGACCCTTAGTGTGAATATATTGACTTTGTTAGCCCCATGGAGAGGTCAAGTAGGTAACTGGATTTACAAATCTGGAGTACAAAGAGAGGTCAGCCGAGATATATTAATTTGAGACTTTTCAACTTCTAGATGACATTTAAAGCCATGATCCTGGATGAGATCACCAAAGGGGAGAGTGTAGATAGAGAAGGTATCTTCCTGACTGAGCCCTGGGACGCAACAACATTAAGAGATGGGAGTGATAAGGAAGAACACATTTTAAAAGACTAAGAGGTAGCCAGTGAGTTACCAGAAAAACCTGGAGAGTGTGGGATCCTTAGTGTCAGAAATAGAAGTTTTTCAAGGAAGATGGGATGATCAAAGGCCACCTATAGATAAAGTATGATAGGGATTAATAAATGAAAATTGGTGGTCATTGATGACCTAACAAGAACAGTTTTCATGGAGTCATGGGGGAATGGACAGGGGAGCCAGATTAGAGTCGGAGTAGGTTTGAGAGACAATGGAAGGAAAATATTGAAGACAATGGATAGGAAATTCTTTCAAGGAGTTTTGTTGCAAAAGGGAGTAGAAATATGAGGTGGTAGCTGAAAGGATAAATGAAATCAGAAGGGTATTTTTGAGATGGAAAAACTAACAACATGTTCTAATGGTAATATAACCCCAAAACATACTGCTTAATGCAAAAGTAAGTTGTAGAAAATATGGCATAATTTATGCTTAAAAATTCACCAATAATGCCATATTTCATCTAATTTAAGACCAAGTTTTCCCACATATTTTTAGAGAAAAAAGTAGCATCCTACTCTTTCCATTTACTTTCCTTATATTTTTCCTTTTTATTAGTTTTTCACATTTTAACATCTCTAAATGTGGCATATGTCTTTTAATTCATGGTTTATCACAGTTTAATTGGTGGTTATTTTCTTTTTTATTGGTACACAAAATAAAAGTGTCTCAAAATTAACAGTATGTTGCATTAAATAATATGCAAAATACATTTTCTATGGGTACATAAATAGAGAAGGTAAATCAGCAAGTTCATAACAGAGAACAATCTGGGGCATAGAGCAACAGCGATTGTGAATGTTGTAAATATTTATTTGCAATATTCTAATAATTTAAAAGGGGAATGGATACCAATATTTCATGTGTAAATAAAAAATACATATAAAATATGGGGAACTGGCTAACTTTAGAATCAAAAATATTAAAAAAATAAAAAAGATAAACAATTTAAAAGAAAGATATGAAGAGAAACACACAATAGGACTGAAGGACTGAATGGCAAAAAAAACACAGGAAAATAAGTTGAAACTCACTAATAATCAGAAAAATAAAACAATGGGCTACCACTCCTCACTCACTAGTTTGGCACACTCTAAAAATATGAAAATATCAAGAGTTGACTAGAATGAGGAGAAGATGGAATACCTACCATGCTGATTATACCATAATTTGGTACAAAGAATTAATGTAGGAATTTGGCAACATTTAGGAATTTTGAATTGCTTATACCTACAACTCAGTATTTCTTTTTCCAGTGTACACACTGCAGAAACTCTGGAACAAGTCCAGGAAGCTATTCATTTTATCATTATTTGTAATAATGAAATGTTGAAATGAACCAAATGACCATCGAGAGAATGGAGGTTGAATATATTGTTAAATGAATCACAAAAATGTCATATATGTATACTCTGCAATAGAGTTTGAGGGTAACAAGGAATGTTAGAGATATAATACAGAGAAATTTAAAAACAAAATATTGAGTAACAAAAGCAAGATGCAGAAAAATAACATACACATGATTAAACTTATGTTCAGAATAAAGCTCAGCCAAGTTAGATTACAAGACTTATCAGAGTTCTATTTCAGGCTTGCTTAAAAGGTCTTTTTAAGAAAAAAAAAAAAAAACATTTTCTTGAATATCTGTGAGTGGACATATACATACACTGTTAAAAGGAAGTGTTAAATAAGGTTGTTTAAGTACATGATTGGTTAGTTTTACAAAGTGTAGAGATGACGTATTCTTATCAGTTGCACAGTACATATATATACCTGGGTCATAAGGACCCAGAGCCATCTTCCAGAAATATCAGGTGTGGTCCATTGAAAGAGAATGATTCTCTTTCCCTCACAGTATGGAGTAATTAATTATCCTTCATAATGAACTTTTAAAAAATACATATGAAAAACAAAATGAATAATATCCATTTGTAAATAATATATGTATGAATATAAATATAAAGAGGGTTAGGATATGCAAAATTTGAATGATGATTGCTAGCGTTAGAGAGGAGGAAGGGAATAGGATCAGGGTTAGAGAATAAAGGAGGATTACATTTTATTGATAATATTTTATTTTATTTTAAAATGCTTCAATAAAAACAAGTAAAAATTTTAATGGAGAGTATTTAGTACTTGTAATATTGCTGTATACACTGTATTTTCAAAATACCATAAAAATGATGTTACAAAGAATTATTAAGAACTGAGTTTGCAAAATGATCCCAGATTTCTAAGAGATTTTAGAAAAAAAGGTTAGGGAAATAATGAGTGTTCATATTTTGCTTGAAGCCCTAGGGAATGAGATTTACAGTGGATTTAGGGTGGATTATTTTCTTCAAGTGAATTTTCTGAATTTTACACAGTGTCCACATTGTGCATGCAATTCTTTTGCAATCTGTGAAAAAGAAGAAAAGGAAAAAAAAAATCCTCAAGAAGTAAAGTCTGGAAATGACCAGACAATAAAAATTACCTAGATTGTGTCAAGATGGCAGACGAAGCACAAGCGCATTTCTTCTGTCCTACCTCAAATCCCTTTAAATGGCAGGAAAGGCAGGTTTCCGTATACAGAGAATAACATCCGAAGGGCACAGGGGGAAAAGAAAAGGGGAATTCTTGGAAGATGGAAAGCAGATGGGGCAGGGGCACTGAGGTGGGGGTGGGGTAGGGGTGGGGGAAACGGGGGTCCTGAACTTGAGAGTGGGGGCAAAGCAGTCGGGGTGGGGAGTTGTGGGCAAGGCAAGGCGGCTCCAGATTTTGGAAAGGGGGTAGGGGCGGGAGATAGAAACACCTCCCAGACCCAGGGCAGAGGTGGGCTTGAGAGTGGCGGGGGCGGGGAGGGTGGCAGTGTTTGGCAGGAAGGGGAGGCCTCTCTCCTGGCAGGAAGCTGCGCGACGGTAAGAGGGAGGAGACTGCGGCTGCGGCAGCGGCTTCTGGGATCCCGATGTGGCGGAGGGGCCGTCACCGCCAACAAGTAGGTGGAGGGCCCGCGAGCCCGGTGTTGGAGACACTGCCGCCATCCTTTTCTCCTGGCCTGCTGTCCTCCTAGACACGCTCGTCGCCTAAGGATCCTCCCCTCCCAGCTCTTGCAAACTCCGAACTCGTCGCCTGCTGATTCTCTTTCACCACAGGTTCACAGCGGAGGCAGCAGTGAGGTGTCCGATTTGGACACGTGAGGCCTGCGATCCCCGGAATTGGGGAGGTGGGCGCTGGACTAGAGAATCGGAGGATGCGGGTTGGTGTGTGCCAGGAGGGAAGATTGGGGTGTGTGCTGGGACAGGAGATGAGGCAGACTGACAAGGGTGATTTGGGGACGGGAGGGTGGGGGTAGGGGGAGCCGAAGAGCACCTGGATGGTATACAAAGGTGGCCCCAGAAAGAGAAATAGATTTGTTCTGGGCACCCAGCGGCAAAATGGGGATGACCAGGAAGAGATATGAAGGAGAGGTGAACAACAGGCAGAAGCCATGGGGATGGGAGGCAAAACAGATGAAGAGCAGACGGCAATGAGCAGGGGAAAAGGGGACTATGTAAGTGCAAATGGAGAGACAGGGTGGGAGCTAATAAATGGTGAATATCTGTTAGGTGTGGGGACCGCAGTATGGTAACAGGACAAGGCATTAGCCGAAGGAACCTGCTCCCTCTTGCTGGGGCCTCAACCACCAAAACCATCACCTCTCCAGCCCTCCAGCACAGCCAAATAAGTTTGAAGGGAGGACACTGTAGGCAAGCATCCAATAGTATTTTGATAGCCAGCATCCCTGCTGGACACGTGAATAACATGGGCAGTAATACATATACCTGGTGCCCAGGGAATTTGCAATGCAGAGAAAAAAATCTCACACTATAGAACACTACATGTTTCTCCCTAGCCTCTTCCTCCCCCTGCAGGTATGAAGACCCCTCACAAAAAGGCAGCTGCAGGGCAGCAAACCAGGGAAATTGTCGATGGCCACAACGGGTCTGCAAGTATGAGGAAGAAAAAGACTTCTCAAAAGAAGCAGAGAGGCAGACCTTCCTCCCAGCCCCGCAGAAACATCGTGGGCTGCAGAATTTCACACGGATGGAAGGAAAGCAATGAGAGCATCACCCAGTGGAAAGGAACCGTTCTGGATCAGGTGCCTATAAATCCTTCTCTTTATCTGGTGAAATATGATGGAATTGACTGTGTCTATGGACTGGAACTTCACAGAGATGAAAGGATTTTAAAGCTTAAAATCCTTCCTGATAAGGTGCCATTTTCTCGAGTCAGAGATGTGCACCTTGCAAACACCATAATTGGTAAAGCTGTGGAACATATGTTTGAGGGTGAACATGGTTCCAAGGATGGATGGAGGGGGATGGTCTTAGCCCAAGCACCCATCATGAAAGCCTGGTTTTATATTACCTATGAGAAAGATCCTGTCTTGTACATGTACCAGCTTTTAGATGATTATAAAGAAGGTGACCTCCATATCATGCCAGAGTCCAGTGAGTCTTCAAAAGACAGGGAGCCAGAAGGAGTTATAGATGGCCTCATAGGTAAACATGTAGAATATACCAAAGAAGATGGCTCCAAAAGGACAGGCAAAGTCATTCACCAAGTTAAAGCCAAGCCTTCTGTTTATTTCATCAAGTTTAATGATGATTTCCATATCTATGTCTATGATTTGGTGAAAAAGTCTTAACTGTTAGGGTAAACTTTATCACATGTGTGAAGACAAATGTATGATTTGGAGACACACAGAAAATGTTGCTTTTCACTGTACTGAAAGCATAGGGATCCCTAATAACCCATCATATTTGCCAGAATAACTGTTGTTTTGTCCTGAAAAATACAAATTTATGTGGCCATGACACGCTGTGTGTAAGGAATTTGTCATGTTGAAACGATTGGGTGTGTTTGGTGGATGGGGCATGAAAGGAAGGAACAGCTGTAAATTCAGGCTGTGAATAAAGTTCAGCTAGTATCATAATCAGTCATCTAAAAATGGAATAGGACTTAGCTGGTCTGGTCTAGGGAAGGGGGAGGAGAAGGAACTAGAGATGGGCTGTGGGGGAAGGGAGAAGGGGAGGTGGTTGCTTAGGAGGAGGTAGGGAAGGGTCAGAAATGGAGAGGCTCCCTAGCGGGAGGGATGACCTAAGAGGGGGAGACACCCAACTGGGAAGGGGTGAAGAATAACAGAGGGAGAGTGAGATCTTGAGGCTTAGAGGGAAACAGACAGAATAAATTGAGTAGAGAGGGACACAAAGACGTTTAGAAGAGATCCAGAGCAAGGGAGAAAAAGATGAAGTTGGCAGAGATCTGGGGAGAGGCTAAAAGGATACTCAAATGGAGGTCTATGCACGAGTGAGGGGCCAGAGGGGGAGGGACACCAAGGAAGGAGGAATTCTAAGATGAAAGGCTGACAGAGAGAGTGAGAATACAGAAAACAAGATATAGGGAGTGGGGCCCATGAGAGATGGGAAGACCCAAGGAAAAATAGAACTTCTGGCAGTATCCAAATTGCCCTCCCTAGCTCTGTGCACAAAGGAGGTGGCAACAGTCAAAGAGACTAGATGGATTGGAGCTTCCCTAGAAGGACATTTTGACAGGAATGTCTCAAGAGTTAAGCAGGAGCCAAGTTTATACCTAAAAGGATTTTATAATATCAGGGAGTTCATGCCACACCTGCTGAGCAGAACCCCAACCCTCAGCCTAAACACACTAACATGGCACTCCATAAACAGGGGCCTGTGGGCAGCTTCCTCGTATTTTCCAGAGGACCCAAGAGCAGTAAATCTCAGACCTGAAGGTCTTGGTTCCCTTCCCCTACACTGAATAAATAATTCTTGTGGGGAACGGGTCAGTGGGGTGCTCAGAACTTAAGAGATGTGCCACCTTGCATTTGGATAGCATTTTATCCAGAAAAATGGAAACTTGCTAAACCCAGGTACAGCACTCTCCTCACTGTTCTTCCTCCTCCTGGACTATACCTGGCCTCCTTACAGAGGAGGGGCATCAGAGGATTGAGCTTAATGTTTCTCTGCCGGGCATGGGGAATACTTGACTGTCCATGCTTCTCTCAGCAGTTGCCTGAAACCATAGGTGGCTCCACCCAGTGCCTCACCAGATGGAGGTCTGCTGCCTCCAGAAGCCCCATTCTGGCTATATCCTGACAAAGCCAGTGGCTACTGACCTTTCACAGGTACCTCCTGACCGGTCTTGCCCACTTCACGCACACAGGGAGCTGTGATAGAAATTTGTGCAGCTCTATTTCCAGGTGAGATAGATGGCATGCGCAGTTGGGTGGGGAGTTGTAACTTCGTATAACTAAGTCCTTCGACTGTATGGTGCCACATAGGTGGTTGGTGGGGAGAGAGTGTGGTAACCCCCAATAAATTCTCTCAGAGATACAATGTCCCAACACATGGGTCTTTGTCCTTCTCTCCTTCTTTCCTTTCCCTGGTCCAGCTGTGGAAGTTTCCTTCAAAACCCTCTCTCTGGTTTTCCCACTCCACACTTCACTGAAATATACCCCTACCCTCAAAGAAACAGTTCTGGTGACTCTCCACTGCCCAGGCTTCCTTAACTCCAGGCATAGAAGGGAGAGGGGGAGGCAGGGGGCTTCCAGGAGTTGAAAGAAGTTGGTAATTCCAGTTCATTCTCTCCACCCAACACGGCCTGAAGCTGTTTGCCTCAAGAATTACACAAGGAAGCCCACCTTGCCAGAACAGGGATAAGTTTTCTTTCATACATCACATAATTCAGGCTAGCAAACACCTGCAGGCCACTCATGGGCCAATTTCAGCCCGCTGTCATATTTTGCTTGATCGTCATGTTTTTGTCATTCTCCATTTTAAAATTAGCTACTTAGACATTTGGGGGATTTCACATTTCAAAAATCCACATTTCTGGCTTACCTGAAAAAATAAAAGCAAAAACAATAGACCAAGGATTAGGGCCCACATTCCAACAAGGATACAAGCAGCTGGCTCTGAGGAAGGGCTCAGCCATTTTAGACTCAGAATGCTCTCTCAAGGGGGCCACACCCCCAGTTGGCCTGCTTCACTCTAATAAAATGCCCAGTTGTCTCCTGGAGGCACTTGCATTGGTAGTTTTGGGGCTAGGCCCAGGAATAACTGCCTAGCCCCCCTTTGGCTCACTTTAACTCCATTTGCTTTTTAATTTATTTGCTCTATCTTCATCTCACCAATACTTACTTCAGGTGGTTTCTCTTCCAGGCAGTCTTCTAGACACAGGTCCGTATGATATGGTTATAAACAAAAGAAACAAATAAATAATCTTATCTTCATGGAACTTTCATATTAGTGTGGGATACAGACAGTAGCCAAGATACAATAAGTAAAATATAAAGTATTTTCAAAGTGATAAGTGTTAAGAAGGAAAAAATAAAGCAAAGCACAGGGGGACTGAAATTCCAGGGAGGAGGCTGAAGAGAGGGCCTCACTGAGAGCCTTGTTTTTGAGTAAAGATCTGAAGGCAATGAGGAGAGAACTGGCCCTGTGGCTGTCTGGGGAAGGAGCATTCCAGGTAGCGGGACAGCAAGTGTTGAGGTCCCAACGCAGGAGTAGGCCTGGCATGTTCAAGGAACACTGTGGATACCAGCATGGCTGGAGCTGAGTGAGCAAGGTAGAGAATATCAGGAAGTGAGTTCAGACAGATGATGGGGATCTGGGAGAAGTAGATAGCTTGGAGCCTTGGAGGGTCTAGAATGGAATTTGACTTTTACAGTGTGTGTGGTGGGGAGTCATTCGAGTATTTCCAGCAGAGGCTGGATATGATTTGTTTTATATTTTTCACAGGATAATTCTGGAAAGTCTGGAGTGTAATCTGTTTGTGGTCAAGGTTGGGGAAAGGGAGATAAAATATACCAATTAAACAGAGTAGAGACCTAAAAATAGATTTACATATAGGAAACATATCATAATAGAGGTGATATTTCAGATGAATGATGAAAAGACATTTTATTCAATAAATGGTGCTCCATTAATCTGTTTCCCATATGGCAAAAAAATAAGTGTAAGTCCCTTCATTGCATCCTACACACAAAAGAAATTCCTCATGGAAAAATGTTAGTGATTAAATTTAGAAGGTAATATTTATAAAAATTTTAGTATAAAATGGAAGTGAGTGGGGTTTTTTCCCCTATGGAAATGGGAAAGATTTATTTTACAGGCAAAAAATGTGCAAGTAATGAAGGGAAAGTTTGATATGTTTATTTTAAAATATGCAAGCCCCAAATATCAAAAATCATCATATACCAAGTGGAGTCAATGAGATAAGGTTCCAAACTGTGATAGTTAAAATGAATTAAATAAAAATATATTCAGTGAGAAAATAATAGAGTCCATAGAACACTTGGTAAAATATATGAATAGGGAATTCACAAATAGATCACAGTCAAAGAAATATACATTACCTTGATCTGCTGCCCATTACCTTATTGTATCTTGTCCATAATATGTCATCTTCTAACATACTACATAGTTTACTTAGTTAATATGTTTATTGTTTCCCTACCAGAATGTAAACCCTGAAAGTGCATGAGTTTTCTTCCTTAGAAGAGTATCTGGCATACCGAAAGTGTGTAATAAACATTTGTTAACTATATGAATCTCATCAGTAACTAGGAAAATGAAAATTAAAGTAACATGATCTCACACACGTTAGATCAGCTACACATGTGAAGTTTGAAAATACATATTGAGCAGTTAAACAAGTGGGAGATCCTATACACTCTAGGTGAGAGTTTGTCAGAGAGAAATTTGCCATTATCTAGTGATAGCCTAGATAGAAGGTGGCATATTTCCAGCAATTTCATTCTTATATATTGTTGGAAGGCAATTCTGCGTGTGTCTCACATGTTACTGTACATCTGGCAAACAAAACACTGAGAATTCTTTCTTTTGAGATGTCTTTTGAAAGATGTTTGAGTGGTAAACAGCTTTGGAAGATAGAGACAGTATCTCTCTCTGAAGTAAAAAGCAGGATTGTTTAGAGTCTTTGGAAGATAGTGATTCCCTCTGGAACAAAGGGCAGGAATGCTTACTCCAATATAATAAAGATAATGTCTCTTTCAAGAGCAAAGGAAAGGGATGCTTACTGCTCAATATAAAAGTTTGAGGTTCCCAAACTTATGTTTCCTCCTTTGTAATGCAACTTACTTTATATGTATGTGTCACGTAACCATTCTTCATCACCCTGTAGGAAGTGGGACTCAGGCTTATAGGGTAAAAACACTGATTCAGGCTATTTTTATCACTGTGAATAATAAACTATCCTTTGTCTCTGACCAAAAGTCTCATATATTCTACTGGCACCCAAGAAACTGTGGCTGGTAACTTGTTAGCTCACAAATATGGTAAAATTTCATAATTTTCACTCTTCTTGATACTTGTAGCGATGAGGATAAAATGCTGACAGAGACATGGCTTTCTGTAAGAGGAAGAATGAGGACCTCACGAACCAGTTAATGGAATTTGAGGGTAATTTATGAGAATTGATGGTGAATGTACAGATCAACTATGCATAAATAGTCCTTCATCTTTTAATGAGGTGGAATTGGGGAAGTAGTTGCAGGATGAGAGCTGAGGGCTCCCTGTCCCCAATGGGGTCAAAGGTCATATGCACCTGTCTGAGTATGATGGGAAATATTGGCAAAGGGAAGTAGTGTCAAACTTCTGTGGGCCTGTTAGATATGGATGCTCAAGTCACTATTTTACCCAGACCTCTGGAAGAAAATGGCATCAAAAATGAGCTAATGGGGATTGGGCTGGGTTTAAGGTGGGAAAAGGAAGTGAGTATGACCTTCTGAGTGAAACCTTTTGGGCCAATTCTGTGCACTCTAGTTGTTACCTCTAATCTGAATATATAGTGGGAACAGATACTTGTATTTCTCTGCCCCATAAGTGCCAGATGAAATTCAGCCACATGTAGAGGAGTATTAGTGAGGTGCATAAATCATTCTCCCACCAACCTCCCTGTCCCCTTCTGGGTGCAGAGAATCCCAAGAGGAAAAAAAAATCACAGCCCAGATTTAAAGAATTGAAGGAAACATAGGTGGTAAGAAGTTCAAGGACAGCCATGTGCAAAAAGTTGCAGCCTTAGAGAGGGTTATTGTCAAATTCACTTGTTTCTCCTATACTCTCAGCTGTTGCAGACAATGTGACTCTAGTTGAATCCATTACACAGGCTAATGGTACATGGTACACTTTTAAATGTTGACAACACCTTCTTTCCCATATTACTGACATCTGAGGATCAAGATCTTTTAGCATTCAGGTGAAAAGGTCTCCAATATATGTTTCTTGTACTTCTTCAGGGTTACTTAAACTCCACTGGCGTTTTCCAAACTTGGATAGGTCAGAATTTAGAACCAGTGCTTCTACACTCTGATTTCCAAAATTTTCACTATATACTTGATATCCTGATGGTTGATAGTCAGAAGCCTTAGTCTCAACTGCCCAGGCTAGAAAGGGTGGCTGAAAATCCCCAACAAAATTCAAGAGTCTGCTTACTAAGTAATGTTTCTCAGTAGTATGTGGGCAGATTTATAATATTCAGTCCTTCAAGCAGTCAAAGAAAAATTGTCTTTTTAAACCCCCTCCCCACCAAAAAGGAGGCCCAGCAGCTAACTGCATCCTCTGGATATTGAAAACTGTGATTGCTTGGACATCGTATTTGGTTCTTTATATCAGGTACTCAGAAATAAGCATCTTTAATTGTGGCCCCAAACAACATTCTGCTGTGGATATTGTCCAACAAACTGTGTCATACTCTCTACCTTTGGGGCCCCACAACTATAATGACCCCTTTGAGATATAAGTCTCTGGGATTGATGACTATCCAATTGGAATCACTAACAAAGGGAAGCAATATATGCCTGTTTGCAGATAGCCAACATTAATAAAATTTTTAAAACATTCAAGACAATGCTGTCTTTTGTGTAGATATAACCATATACTAAAAGCATAATAACATATGAATAACATATGAATGAAAATAATTGACCTAGAAAAGGGCCCTCACCAGAGTCCAACCATGCTGAGTTCCATGCTCAGTTTCTTGGACTTCCAGCCTACAGAACTGTAAGAAATAAGTTTCTGTTGCTTATATGACACACACTTTATGGTATTTTGTTATAGCAACCTAAATTGACTAAGATATATAATATATACTTACAATGGAATATTACTCAGTAAGAAAAGGGAATAAAGTTCTAATAGATGCTGCAATGATAATGAACCATAAAAAAGCTGTGCTAAGTGAAAAAAGCCAGACAGAAAAGGACAAATACTATATGACTTCATTTGTAAGGATTATCTGAATAGGCAAATTCAGAGAGACAGTAAGTTAACAATGATTAAAAGGCAAATTTTATGTTCTATAAATTTTATCACAATAAAAAGAGGTTAATAGTAAAGGCATCCATGAAATGGCAAAGTAAACACCTCCAAAAGTTTGCCTGTACATAAAGGCAATATCAGCAAAAGTTATCAGAATCAACATTTTGAGAGCTCTGGAAATTAATCAAAGGCTTGCAGCAACCCAGGGAATATTATGTTAAGAAAAATAAATGAATCTCAGTAAGAACAGTGAGCTTCATGCTATTATAAATTATCCCAATCTAATCTCTCAGTCTCCGGTCCTCAGTACCTTGAACAATAACAGGCCACATTCTGAGTATTGGAAAGAGCAGAATGAGGCTGGATCTTCCCCCAAAAAGACATAATTTGACTTGTTTGGTGGTTCCATTGAAGATGTCAATCAAAAGACTTGTCTTTATTCTACCTCACTAAAACTTATCCAATACTAATAGCTTCTGGGGAGGCGGGGAGAACATTTGTTCAGTGTTTTAAGAGCACAGCTGCCTGAGTCAATGGATAACAGTTTGAGGCAAACGATAGACTAAATAAAATAAATGAGGAATGAAGTGTCCTTAGGAGCTTTGAAAATCTCTGACATATTCCTGGGGATATGGAAAGCCACCTTCATGTGTAGGGCTTTGTGCATGATCAGGAAAGACATTATTCCCCTAAACTCTCATTTATGGTGGACCTTTAGGCTCTCTGAAAGCAGTAAGTGAAGGCTAAGGCAGAGTGGTAAACTACCTGGTTCTATATATGCCAACATACACAAAGTGACTGGGAGACTTATTGGTAACAAGTGATTAAGGTTTAATCAGATTATTTGTTGACAGATTACTTGTTGACTGCTAAGCTCATTGAATTTGAGACTTCAATAGACATACATGAAAAAGTACAAATATTACAGAATTAGTTCAGAAAAGTCATGAAACAAACAACAACTATTATAACGAACAGCAATAAAACAAACCTTGGGGATGGGGGAGAAACATAATTCTAACATTGCCATATTATGTTATTTTAAATATCCAGTTCTCAAACAAAAATACAAAACATGTAAGAAATAAGAAGGTATATACCATATACAAGAAAAAGAGCAATCGGTATAAACTGTCCCTGAGGAAGGGCAAAGATTGGACTTAAAGACATAAATCAGCTATTTTAAAAATATTCGGAGGAGGAGACTGGCCAAGATGGTGGAGTAGAAAGACCCTGAGTTCACCTCCTCTCACAAGCCCACCAAAATCACAAATATTTGCAGAACAACCATGAATGAAAAAGACTGGAACCTACCAGAAAAGATATGCTACAAGTAAAAACATAAAGAAGGAAGCAAAAGGAGACAGGTAGGAGGGGTGGACTTGCAATATAATCAAGTCCACACCCCTGGGTGGGTGACCTACAAAATGAAGAATAATTATATTGCAGAGGTTCTCCCACAGGATGAGAGTTATAAGCCTCATGGCAGGCTCCCCAGCCCAGGGGGTCCTGCACCAGGAAGACAAGCCCACAGAGCAGGCCAGTGGGGCTTAATTTCAGGAGTCTCACAGGAATAGGGGAAATAGAGACTTTACTCTTAAAGGGTACACACAAATCTCAAATGCACCAAGACTCAGGGCAAAAGCAGTAATTTGATAAGAGCCTGGGCCAGACCTACCTGCTGGTATTGGAGAATCTCCTGGAGAGGCAGAAGGAGAGGGTAACTGTGGCATACCCTGGGGACATAGACACTGGTGCAGCCAAATTGGGGAACATTCTACCACATGAACACTGGTGCTAGATGCTGCCACTTTGGGATCCTGCCTCTAGCTCATTAGCACCAAGACCTGGCCCCACCCAACAGCCTATAAGTGCCAGTGCTGGGACACCTCAGGCCAGCCAACTAAAAGGGCAGGAACACAGTCCAAACCATCAGCAGACAGGCTTCCTAAAGAATTCCTGGGCCCACAGCTGCCTCTAGACACATCTCTAGACATAGCCATGCCCACCAGAGGATCAAGACCCAGCTCCACTCACCAGTGGGCAGACAACATCCCTGCCCTCCAGGAACCCTGCATGAGCCCCTAGAATAGCCTCACTGAGCAGGGTCAGATACCAGATGCAAGAAAACCATGATACGGCAGCATACAAACCCAGGCCACCCACAGAGGCCAGACCTACCCTGGGACCAGATGGACCCTGGCCCTGACACTAGCAGTCCAACACAAGCTTTGGGACACCCCAGGCAACATACCTAACCATGTTAGGAACCACCCCCAAAACCAACTATCTGAAAGAAGCTCTGGGATTCCTAGTTTCCTAGGTCCCGCAGCCAGACTCCAGGATCAGCTCTGTGTGCCAGTAGTCCAGCACTAACCCAAGGACCTGACTTTACCTGCCAGTGGGCAGGCAACAACCCTGGAGTCTTCAGAACACAGAATCCACAAACCAAGGAGCCAGCACTAGCACAAGGACCCCCTAGGGTTCTGCAGAAAGCCTCCTCAAGACCAGGCTCTGAAACAGCAGCTAGCAGCAACAACATAAGGCAAGCCCTGGCAACCAACCAGGTTAGGGGCCAACCAAGCCTTCTGGACTGTGCAGACAGTAAGCCTGCCACAACAGAGGGACCTATGCAGCCCTCTTACAGGGGACACTTTGAGCATATAGGTGAGTGACAAGAGGGGAAGTAAGCTGCTGGGGTGCATAGGACGTCTCCTAAACAGGCAAATTCTCAAAATTCAAAAAACATAACTAACACACCACATACATAAAAATACAAATAGTAACTTAGACAAAAAGAAGTGCAGAGTACTATGTTCCACATGAAGGAATAAGAAAAAAAAACAGAGAAGAAAAACTAACTGAAGTGCAGATAGACAATCTACCTGGGAAAGAGTTCAGGGTAGTTATCAGAAAGATGATCAAAGAACTCAGGAGAAGGCTGGATGCACAGAGCAAGAAGTTAGAAGTTTTTAACAAGAGAAAATATAAACAACAACCAAACAGAGATGAAGAATACAGTAACCAAATGAAAAATACACTAGAAGGGGGGCTTCCCTGGTGGCACAGTGGTTGAGAATCTGCCTGCCAATGCAGGGGACACGGGTTCGAGCCCTGGTCTGGGAAGATCCCACACGCCGCAGAACAACTGGGCCCGTGAGCCACGATTACTGAGCCTGTGCGTCTGGAGCCTGTGCTCTGCAACAAGAGAGACCGTGATAGTGAGAGGCCCGCGCACCACGATGAAGAGTGGCCCCTACTTGCCACAACTAGAGAAAGCCCTCGCACAGAAACGAAGACCCAACACAGCCAAAAATAAATAAATAAATAAATTTAAAAAATAATCTGTTTGTACTTTAAAAAAAAAAATACACTAGGAAGAATCAGAAAAAAAGAAGAAAAGAATGAAAAGAAATTACGGGCAGGTTGAGAGACTTCTGGAAAAACATCAAGTGCACTAATATTTTCATTATAGGGGTCCCAGAAAGAAAAGAGAGAGAAAGGGCCTGAGAAAATATTTGAAGACATACTAGCTGGAAACCTCCCTAACCTGGGAAAGGAAACAGTAACTCAAATCCAGGAAGCTCAGAGAGTCCCAGACAGGTTTGAACTAAGAGGAAAAAACCAAGACACATTATAATTGAAATGACAAAAGTGAAAGTCAAAGAGAGAATATTAAAAACATCAAGGATAAAGCAACAAATAATATACAAGAGAGACAAGAAGCCTCAGATCAATTCTGATGTTGCAAATGGACCTGTTTCCCTGCTAGCAACGTTTCCAAAAGGCTCAACAGTTCATCAGTTCTCTGATTTTAAAGGAAAGGCAGAAGGGAGCAAAAACAATAGGGTTGTGTGAGGCTTGGAAATAGCAAATGATGTATAAAAGATGCTCAACCAGCGACGGCTGTGTTTCCAATGTGCAGAGCCACATACTGAAAACCCCATGACATGCTTAATGTTGAGAGTGAAAATGGCACCCTCTTACACACAGTCTTGAATCCAGACCATGTTACAGTAAGTGACAACCCAGTGAGTTCTTGGAACTCTGAAATAGCTGTGTTGCTGATGTGGTCTTGGTGCTCCGGCCTGGTGTCAGGCCTGAGCCTCTGAGGTGGGAGAGCCAAGTTCAGGACATTGGACCACCAGAGACCTCCTGGCCCCATGTAATGACAATCAGTGAGAGCTCTCCCAGAGATCTCCATGTCAAACAAGACACAGATCCACCCAGCAGCCAGCAAGGTCCAGCGATGGACGCCCCATGCCAAACAACTAACAAGACAGGAACACAACCCCATCCATTAGCAGAGAGGTTGCCTACTATCTACATACTATGCTGCAATACTATGTTCGCAGACACCCCAAGACATGAAACTGCCCACTAGAAAGACAATATCCAGCCCCACCCACCAGAACAAAGACACCAGTCCCCTCCACCAGGAAGCCTATACCACAAACCACTGAACCAACCTTACCCACTGGGGGCAGACACCAGAAACAACGGAAACTACGAACCTGCAGATTTTGAAAAGGAGACCACAAACACAGTAAGTTAAACAAAATGAGAAGACAGAGAAATATGCAGCAGATGAAGGAGCAAGGTAAAAACCCACCACACCAAACAAATGAAGAGAAAATAGGCATTTTACCTGAATAAGAATTCAGAGTACTGATAATAAAGATGATCCAAAATCATGGAAATAAAATGGAGAAAACACAAGAAACGTTTAACAAGGAACTAGAAGAACTAAAGAGCAAACAAACAGTGATGAACAACACAATAAATGAAATTTAAAATGATCTAGAAGGAATCAATAGCAGAATAACTGAGGCAGAAGAATGGATAAGTGACTTGGAAGATAAAATAGTGGAAATAACTACTGCAGAGCAGAATAAAGAAAAAAGAATGAAAAGAATTGAGGACAGTCTCAGAGAGCACTGGGATAACATTAAATGCACCAACATTCAAATTATAGGGGTCCCAGAAGAAGAAGAGGAAAAGAAAGGGAATGAGAAAATATTTGAAGAGATTATAGTTGAAAACTCCCCTAATATGGGAAAGGAAATAGTCAGTCAAGTCAGGAAGCACAGAGAGGCACATACAGGATATATCCAAGGAGAAACACGCCAAACCACATATTAATCAAGCTATCAAAAATTAAATAAAAAGAAAAAATATTAAAATCAGCAAGGGAAAAGCAACAAATAACATACAAGGGAACCCCCATAAGGTTAACAGCTGAACATTCAGCAGAAACTCTGCAAGCCAGAAGGGAGTGGCAGGACATATTTAAAGTGATGAAAGGGAAAAACCTACAACCAAGATTACCCGACCCAGCAAAGATCTCATTCAGATTCAATGCAGAAATTAAAATTTTACAAATAAGCAAATGTCAAGAGAATTCAGCACCACGAAACAGCTTTACAAAAAAATGTTAAAGGGACTGCTATAGGCAGGAAACACAAGAGAAGAAGACCTACAATAACAAACACAAAACTATTAACAAAATCGTAATACGAACACACATACTGATAACTACCTTAAATGTAAATGGATTAAATGCTCCAACCAAAAGACATAGACTGGCTGAATGGATACAAAAAAAAAAAAACCACCCGTATATATGTTGTCTACAAGAGACCCACTTCAGTCCTAGGGACAGATGCAAACTGAAAATGATGGGATGGGAAAAGATATTCCATGCAAATGGAAATCAAAAGAAAGCTGGAGTAGTTATTCTCATGTCAGACAAAATAGACTTTAAAATAACGACTATTACAAGACACAAAGAAAGACACTACATAATGATCAAGGGATCATCCAAGAAGAAGATATAACAAATGTAAATGTATATGCACTCAACATAGGAGCACCTCAATACATAAGGCAAATGCTAACAGCCATAAAGGGGGAAATCAACAGTAAAACAAAAATAGTATGGAACTTTAACACCCCACTTTCACCAATGGACAGATCATCACAACTGAAAATAAACAAGGAAACAAACTTTAAACAACACATTAAACAAGATGGACTTAATTGATTTTTATAGTACATTCCATTCGAAAAAAACAGAATACACTTTCTTCTCAAGTGCTCATGGAACATTCTCCAGCATAGACCATATCACGGGTAACAAATCAAGACTCCATAAATTTAAGAAAATTGAAATTGTATCAAGTATATTTTCTGACCACAACGCTTTGAAACTAGATATAAATTAGAGACAAAAAAAACTGTAAAAAATACACACACATGGAGGCCAAACAATACACTAATAAATAAGCAAGAGGCCAAACAATACACTAATAAATAAGCAAGAGATCCCTGAAGAAATCTAAGATGAAATCAAAAAATACCTAGAATCAAATGACAATGAAAACAGGATGGCCCAAAACCTATGGGATGCAGCAAAAGCAGCTTTTTTTTTTTTTAAACATCTTTACTGGACTATAATTGCTTTACAATGGTGTGTTAGTTTCTGCTATATGACACAGTGAATCAGTTATACATATACATATACCCCATATCTTTTCCCTCTTGCATCTCCCTCCCTCCCACCATCCCTATCCCACCTCTCTAGGTGGTCACAAAGAACAGAGCTGATCTACCTGTGCTATGCGGCTGCTTCCCACTAGTTATCTATTTTATATTTGGTAGTGTATATATGCCCATGCCACTCTCTCACTTTGTCCCAGCTTACCCTTCCCCCTAACCGTGTCCTCAAGTCCATTCTCTAGTAGGTCTGTGTCTTGATTCCCGTCTTGCCCCTATGTTCTTCATGACAATTTTTATTTTTTTTATTTTCTTATTTTTTTAGATTCCATATATATGTGTTAGCATACGGTATTTGTTTTTCAATTTCTGACTTACTTCACTCTGTATGCCAGACACTAGGTCCATCCACCTCACTACAAATAACTCAATTTCGCTTCTTTTTATGGCTGAGTAATATTCCATTCTTTATATGTGCCACATATTCTTTATTCATTCATCTGTCAGTGGACAGTTAGGCTGCTTCCATGTCCAGGTTATTGTAAATAGAGCTGCAATGAACATTGTGGTACATGACACTTTTTGAATAATGGTTTTCTCAGGGTATATGCCCAGTAGTGGGATTGCTGGGCAATATGGTAGTTCTATATTTAGATTTTTAAGGAACCTCCATACTGTTCTCAATAGTGGCTGTATCAAATTATATTCCCACCACAGGTGCAAGACAGTTCCCTTTTCTCCACACCGTCTCCAGCATTTATTGTTTGTAGATATTTTGATGATGGCCATCCTGACCGGTGTGAGATGATATCTCATTGTAGTTGTGAGTTACATTTCTCTAATGATTAATGATGTTAATCATTCTTTCATGAGTTTGTTGGCAATCTGTATATCTTCTAAGGAGAAATGTTTATTTACGTGTTCTGCTCATTTTTGGATTGGGTTGTTTGTTCTTTTGATATTGAGCTGCATGAGCTGCTTGTAAATTTTGGAGATTAATCTTTTGTCAGTTGCTTCATTTGCTAATATTTTCTCCCATTCTTAGGGTTGTCTATTCCTTTGTTTAAGTTTTCCTTTGCTGTGCAAAAGCTTTCAACTTTCATTAGGTCCCATTTGTTTACTTTGCTTTTATTTCCATTTCTCTAGGAGGTGGATCTAAAAGGATCTTAATGTGATTTATGTCATAGAGTGTTCTGCCTATGTTTTCCTCTAAGAGTTCTATAGTAGCTGGCCTTACATTTAGGTCTTTAATCCATTTTGAGTTTATTTTTGTGTATGGTGTTAAGGAGTGTTCTAATTTCATTCTTCTACATGTAGCTGTCCAGTTTTACCAGCACCATTTATTGAAAAGGCTGTCTTTGCTCCACTGTATATTACTGCCCTCTTTATCAATGATAAGGTGACCATATGTGTGTGGGTTAATCTCTGGGCTTTCTATCCTGGTCCATTGATTTATATTTCTGTTTTTGTGCCAGTATCATACTGTCTTGATTACTGTAGCTTTGTAGTATAGTCTGAAGTCAGGGAGCCTTATTCTTCCAACTCCGTTTTTCTTTCTCAACATTGCTCTGGCTATTTGGGGTCTTTTGTGTTTCCATACAAATTGTGAAATTTTTTGTTCTAGTTCTGTGAAAAATGCCATTGGTAGTTTGATAAGGATTGCACTGAATCTGTTGATTGCTTTGGGTAGTATAGTCACTTTCACAATGTTGATTCTTCCAATCCAAGAACATGGTATATCTCTCCATCTATTTGTATCATCTTTAATTACTTTCATCACTGTCTTATAGTTTTCTGCATTCAGGTCTTTTGTCCCTTTAGGTAGGTTTATTCCGAGGCATTTTTTTCTTTTCATTGCAATGGTAAATGGGAGTGTTTTTTAATTTCACTTTCAGATTTTTCATCATTAGTGTATACGAAGGCAAGAGATTTCTGTGCATTAATTTTGTATCCTGCTACTTTACCAAATTCATGGATTAGCTCTAGTAGTTTTCTGGTAGCACCTTTAGGATTCTCTATGTATAGTATCATGTCATCTACAAACAGTGACCGCTTTACTTCTTCTTTTCCGATTTAGTTTCCTTTTATTTCTTTTTCTTCTCTGATTGCTGTGGCTGTAACTTACAGAACTATCTTGAATAATAGTGGTGACAATGGGCAACGTTGTCTGTTCATGATCTTACTGGAAATGGTTTCATTTTTTCAACATTGAGGACGATGTTGGCTGTGGGTTTGTCATATATGGCCTTTATTTTGTTGAGGTAAGTTCCCTCTATGCCTACTTTCTGGAGGGTTTTTATCATAACTGGGTGCTGAATTTTTTCGAAAGCTTTCTCTGAATCTACTGGGATGCTCATATGTTTTTTCTCCTTCCATTTGTTAATATGGTATATCACATTGATTGATTTCCGTATATTGAAGAATGCTTGCATTCCTCAGATAAACCCCTCTTGATCATGGTGTATGATCCTTTTAATGTGCTGTTGGATTCTGCTAGTATTTTGTTGAGGATTTTTGCATCTATGTTCAACAGTGATATTGGCCTGTAGTTTTCTTTCTTTGTGACATCTTTGTCTGGTTTTGGTATCAGGGTGATGGTGGCCTCGTAGATTGAGTTTGGGAGTGTCTTCCCTCTGCAATATTTTGGAAGAGTTTGAGAAGGATAGGTGTTAGCTCTTCTCTAAATGTTTGATAGAATTTGCCTGAGAAGCCATCTGGTCCTGAGCTTTTGTTTGTTAGAAGAATTTTAATCATAGTTTCCATTTCAGTGCTTGTGATTGGTCTGTGTATATTTTCTGTTTCTTCCTGATTCAGACTCGGAAGGTTGTGCATTTCTAAGAATTTTTCCCTTTCTTCCAGGTTGCCCTTTTTATTTGCATATAGTTGCTTTTAGCAATCTCTCATGATCCTTTGTATTTTTGCAGTGTCAGTTGTTACTTCTCCTTTTCCTTTCTAATTCTATTGATTTGAGTCTTCTCTTTTTTTTTCTTGATGCGTCTGTCTAATGGCTTATCAATTTTGTTTATCTTCTCAAAGAAGCAGCTTTTAGTTTTATTGATCTTTGCTATCATTTGCTTTATTTCTTTTTCATTTATTTCTGATCTTATCTTTATGAATTCTTTCCTTCTGCTAACTTTGGTGTTTTTTTTCTTCTTTCTCTAACTGCTTTAGGTGTAAGATTAAGTTCTTTATTTGAGATGTTTCTTATTTGTTAAGGTAGGATTGTATTGCTGTAAACTTCCCTCTTAGAACTGCTTTTGCTGCATCCCACAGGTTTTGGGACATCGTGTTTTCATTCTCATTTGTTTCTGGGTATTTTTTGATTTCCTCTTAAATTTCTTCAGTGATCTCTTGGTTATTAAGTAGTGTATAATTTAGCCTCTATGTGTTTGTATTTTTTACAGATTTTCCTGTAATTCATATCTAGTCTCATAGTGCTATGGTCAGAAAAGATACTTGATATGATTTCAGTTTTTGTAAATTTACCAGGGCTTGATTTGTGACCCAAGATATGATCTATCCTGGAGAATGTTCCATGAGCACTTGAAAAGAAAGTGTATTCTGTTGTTTTTGGATGGAATGTCCTATAAATATCAGTAAAGTCCATCTTGTTTAATGTGTCATTTAAAGCTTGTGTTTCCTTATTTATTCTCATTTTGGATGATATGTCCATTAGTGAAAGTGGGGTGTTAAAGTCCCCTTCTATGATTGTGTTACTGTCGATTTTACCTTTATTGGCTGTTAGGATTTGCCTTATATATTGAGGTGCTCCTATTTTGGGTACATAAATATTTACAATTATTATATCTTCACCTTGGATTAATCCCTTGATCATTATGTAGTGTCTTTCTTTGTCTCTTGTAGTAGTCTTTGTTTTAAAGTCTATTTTGTCTGATATGAGAATTGCTAGGCCAGCTTTCTTTTGATTTCCATTTGCATGGAATATATTTTTCCATCCCCTCACTTTCAGTCTGTATGTGTCCCTACATCTGAAGAGGGTCTCTTGTAGACAGCATATATACGGGTCTTGTTTTTGTGTCCATTCAGCCAGTCTATGTCTTTGGGTTGGAGCATTTAATCCATTTACATTTAAGGTAGTTATTGATATGTGTGTTTGTATTATTATTTTGTTAATTGTTTTGTGTTTGTTATTGTAGGTCTTCTCCTACTCTTGTGTTTCTTGCCTAGAGAATTTCCTTTAGCATTTGCTGTGAACCTGGTTGTACGGCACTGAATTCTCTTAGCTTTTGCTTCTCTGTAAATGTTTTAATTCCTCCATCAAATCTGAATTAGATCTCTGCTGGGTAGAGTAATCTTGGTTGTAGGCTTTTCCCTTTCATCACTTTAAATATGTCCTGCCACTCCCTTCTGGATTTCAGAGTTTCTGCTGAAAGATCAGCTGTTAACCTTATGGGGATTCCCTTGTATATTATTTGTTGTTTTTCCCTTGCTGATTTTGATATTTTTTCTTTGTATTTAATTTTTGATACTTTGATTAATATGTGCCTTGGCGTGTTTCTCCTTGATTTACCCTGTATGGGACTCTCTGTGATTTATCGACTTGATTAACTATTTCCTTTCCCATATTAGAGAAGTTTTCAACTATAATCTCTTCAAATATTTTCTCAGTCCCTTTCTTTTTCTCTTCTTCTTCTGGGACCCCTATAATTGGAATGTTGGTGCATTTAATGTTGTCCTAGAAGTATCTGAGACTGTCCTCAATTCTTTTCATTCCTTTTTCTTTATTCTGCTCTGCAGTAGTTATTTCCATTATTTTATCTTCCAGGTCACTTGTCCATTCTTCTGCCTAGTTCTGCTATTGATCCTTCTAGAGACTTTTTAATTTCATTAATTGTGTTGTTCATCACTGTTTTCTTGCACTTTAGTTCTTCTAGGTCCTTATTAAATGTTTCTTTTATTTTCTCCATTCTATATCCAAGATTTTGGATCATCTTTCCTATCATTATTCTGAATTCTTATTCAGGTAAAATGCCTATTTCCTCTTCATTTGTTTGGTCTCGTGGGTTTTTGCCTTGCTCCTTCATCTGCTGTGTGTTTCTCTGTCTTCTCATTTTGCTTGACTTACTGTGTTTGGGATCTCCTTTTCGCATGCTGCAGGTGTGTAGTTCCCATTGTTTTTGGTGTTTGTCCCCAGTGGCGAAGGTTGGCTCCGTGGGCTTTGTAGGCTTCCTGGTGGAGGCAACTGTACCTGTGTTCTGGTGGATGAGGCTGGATCTTGTCTTTCTGTCGGGTAGATCCCCGTTTGGTGGTGTGTTTTGGGGTGTCTGTGACCTTATAATGATTTTAGGCAGCCTCTCTGCTAATGGGTGAGGTTGTGTTGATCTCTTGCTAGTTGTTTGGCATAGGGTGTCTAGCACTGTAGGATGCTGTTCGTTGAGTGAAGCTGGGTCTTGGCACTGAGATGGAGATCTCTGTGAGATTTTCGCCATTTGATATTACATGGAGCTGGGAGGCCTCTTGTGGACCAATGTCCTGAACTTGGCTCTCCCACCTCAGAGGCACAGCCCTGATGCCTGGCTGGAGCACCAAGAGCCTGTCATCCACATGGCTCAGAATAAAAGGGAGAGGGGAGGAGCTTCATGATGGCAGGAGAGTAAGATGCGGAGATCACCTTCGTCCCCATAAAGACATCAGAAATACATCTACATGTTGAACAATTCCTACAGAACATCTACTGAACTCTGGCAGAAGACCTCAGACCACCCAAAAGGCAAGAAACTCCACACGTACCTGGGTAGGATAAACGAAAAAAGAAAAAAACAGAGACAAAGAATAGGGACGGGACCTGCACCAGTGGGAGGGAGCTGTGAAGGAGGAAAGGTTTCCACACACTTGGAAGCCCCTTCGCAGGGGGCGACTGCGGGTGGCGGAGAGGGGTGCTTTGGAGCCATGGAGGAGAGCGCAGTATCAGGGGTGTGGAGGCAAAGCAGAGAGATTCCCTCACAGAGCATTGGTGCTGAGAAGCACTCACTAGCCCGAGAGGCTTATCTGCTCACCCGCCTGGATGGATGCGGGCTGGGAGCTGAGGTATAGGCTTCGGAGTTTGGATCCCAGGGAGAGGACTGGGGTTGGCTGCGTGAACACAGCCTGAAGGAGGCTAGTGCGCCACAGCTAGCCGGGAGGGAGTCCGGGAAAAAGCCTGGAGCTGCCAAAGACACAAGAGACATTTTCTTGCCTCTTTGTTTAGTGGTGCACAAGGAGAGGGGATTAAGAGCGCCACTTAAAGGAGCTCCAGAGACGGGGGCGAGGTGTGTCTATCAGCATGGACCCCAGAGACGGGCATGAGAGGCTAAGGCTGCTGCAGCAGCCACCCAGAAGCCTGTGTACAAGCTCAGGTCACTGTCCACACCTCACCTCCTGGGAGCCTGTGCAGCCCCCCACTGCCAGGGTCCCGTGAACCAGGGACAACTTCCCCGGGAGAGTGCATGGCCCACGTCTGGCTAGTGCAAGGTCACGCCAGGCTCTGGCGCCACAGGCTCGCCCCACATCTGTACCCCTCCTCCCCCCGGCCTGAGTGAGCCAGAGTCCCCGAATCAGCTTCTCCTTTAACGCCGTCCTGTATGAGTGAAGAAGAGACGGCCTCAGACGACCTACACGCAGAGGCAGTGTCAAATCCAAAGCTGAATCCAGGAGCTGTGTGAAAAAAAAGAGAAAGGGAAATTTCTCCCAGCACCCTCAAGAGCAGCAGATTAAATCTCCACAATCAAATTGATGTACCCTGCATCTGTGGAATACCTGAATAGAGAGCGGCTCATAACAATTTGAGGAGGTGGACGTTGGGAGCAACGATATATATATATATTTTTCCCCTTTTTCTCTTTTTGTGAGTGTGTATGTGTATGATTCTGTGTGTGATTTTGTCTGTATAGCTTTGCTTTAACAATTTTTCCTAGGGTTCTGTCTGTCCATTTTGTTTTGCTTTTTACTACTTAAAACATTTTTTTCTTAATGATTGTTTTTTCTTTTTATCTTAATGACTTTATTTTATTTTATTTTACTTTATATTATTTTCTCTTCTTCTTTCTTTCTTTTCTCCCTTTTATTCTGAGCCATGTGGAGGACAGGATCTTGGTGCTCCAGCCAGGCGTCAGGGCTGTGCCACTGAGGTGGGAGAGCCAAGTTCAGGACACTGGTCCACAAGAGACCTCCCAGCTCCACGTAATATCAAACGGCAAAAATCTCCCAGATACCTCCATCTCAAAGTCAAGACCCAGCTCAACTCAACGACCAGCAAGCTACAGTGCTGGACTCCTTAGGACAAAAATCAAGCAAGACCGGCTATTAGCACAGAGGCTGCCAAAAATCATGATAGGGCCACTGACACCCCAAAACACACCACCAGACGTGGACGTGCCCACCAGAAAGACAAGGTTCACCTCATCCATCAGAACACAGGCACAGGTCCCCTCCACCAGGAAGCCTACACAACCCACTCAACCAACCTTAGCCACAGGGGACAGACAGCAAAAAAAAGGGAAACTACGAACCTGCAGCCTGTGAAAAGGAGACCCCAAACACAGTAAGTTAAGCAAAATGAGAAGACAGAGAAACACACAGCAGATGAATGAGCAAGGCAAAAACCCACCGGACCTAACAAATGAAGAAGAAATAGACAGTCTGCTTGAAAAACAACTCAGAATAATGATACTAAAGATGATACAAATTGCTGTAAATACAATGGAGAAAATACAAGAAACGTTTAACAAGGACCTAGAAGAACTAAAGGGCAAAGAAACAGAGGTGAACAACACAATAAATGAAATTTAAAATTCTTTAGAAGAGAACAAGAGCAAAATAACTGAGGCAGAAGAACGGAGAAGTGACCTGGAAGATAAAATAGTGGAAATAACTACTGCAGGGTAGAATAAAGAAAAAAGAATGAAAAGAATAGAGGACAGTCTCTGAGACCTCTGGGACAACATTAAACTCACCAAAATTCGAATAATAGGGGTCTCAGAAGAAGAAGAGAAAAAGAAAGGGACTGAGAAAATATTTGAAGAGATTATAGTTGAAAACTTCCCTAATATGGGAAAGGAAATAGTTAATCAAGTCCAGGAAGCACAGAGAGTCCCATACAGGATAAATCCAAGGAGAAACATGCAAAGACACATATTAATCAAACTATCAAAAATTGAATAAAAGAAGACATATTAAAAGCAGCAAGGGAAAAACAACAAGTAAGACATAAGGGAATCCCCATAAGGTTAAAGCTGATCTTTCAGCAGAAACTCTGCAAGCCAGAAGGGAGTGGCAGGATATACTTAAAGTGATGAAGGAGAAAAACCCTACAACCAAGATTAATCTACGCAGCAAGGATCTCATTCAGATTTGATGGAGAAATTAAAACCTTTACAGACAAGCAAAAGCTGAGAGAGTTTAGCACGACCAAACCAGCTTTACAACAAATGCTAAAGGAACTTCTCTAGGCAAGAAACACAAGAGAAGGAAAACACCTACAATAACAAACCCAAAACATTTAAGAAAATGGGAATAGGAACATACATATCGATAATTACCTTAAATGTAAATGGATTAAATGCTCCCACCAAAAGACACAGACTGGCTGAATGGATACAAAAATAAGACCCATATATATGCTGTCTACAAGAGACCCACTTCAGACCTAGAGACACATACAGAATGAAAGTGAGGGGATGGAAAAAGATATTCCATGCAAATGGAAATCAAAAGAAAGCTGGAGTAGCAATTCTATATCAGACAAAATAGACTTTAAAATAAAGACTAGTACAAGAGACAAAGAAGGACACTATATAATGATCAAGGGATTGATCCAAGAGGAAGGTATAACAATTGTAAATATTTATGCACCCAACATAGGAGCAACACAATACATAAGGCAAATACTAACAGCCATAAAAGGGGATATCGCGAGTAACACAGTCATACTACGGGACTTTAACACCCCACTTTCACTAATGGACAGATTATCAAAAATGAAAATAAATAAGGAAACACAAGCTTTAAATGACACATTAAACAAGATGGACTTAATTGATATTTATAGGACATTCCATCTAAAAACAACAAAAGACACATTCTTCTCAAGTGCTCATAGAACATTCTCCAGGATAGATCACACCTTGGGTCACAAATGAAGCCTTGGTAATTTTAAGAATATTGAAATCATATCAAGTATCTTTTGCGACCACAATGTTATGAGACTAGACATCAATTACAGGAAAAGTTCTGTAAAAAAATACAAGCACATGGAGGCTAAACTATACAGTACTTAATAACTAAGAGATCACTGAATAAATAAAGGAGGAAATCAAAAAATACCTAGAAACAAATGACAAAGAAAACACGACGACCCAAAACCGATGGGATGCTGCAAAAGCAGTTCTAAGAGGGAAGTTTATAGCAATCCAATCCTACCTTAAAAAACAGGAAACATCTCAAATAAACACCCTAACCTTGCACCTAAAGTAATAAGAGAAACAAGAACAAAAATACCCCAAAGTTAGCAGAAGGAAAGAAATCATAAAGATCAGACCAAAATAAATGAAAAAGAAATGAAGGAAACGATAGCAAAGATCAATAAAACTAAAAGCTGCTTCTTTGAGAAGATAAACAAAATTGATAAACCATTAGCCAGACTCATCAAGAAAAGAAGGAAGAAGACTCAAATCAATATAATTAGAAATGAAAAAGAAGTAACAAATGACATGGCAGAAATACAAAGGATCATGAGAGATTACTACAAGCAACACTACACCAATAAAATGGACAACCTGGAAGAAATGGACAAATTCTTAGAAATGCACAACCTGCCGAGACTGAACCAGGAAGAAATAGAAAATATGAACAAAACATTCACAAGCACTGAAATTCAAACTGTGCTTAAAAATCTTCCAACAAATAAAAGCCCAGGACCAGAAGACTTCACAGGCAAATTCTATGAAATATTTAGAGAAGAGTTAACACCTATCCTTCTCAAACTCTTCCAAAATATAGCAGAGGGAAGAACACTCCCAAAATCATTCTACAAGGCCACCATCCCTCTGATACCCAAACGAGACAAAGATGTCACAAAGAAAGAAAACTACAGGCCAATATCACTGATGAACATAGATGAAAAAATCCTCAACAAAATACAAGCAAACAGAATCCAACAGCACATTAAAAGGATCATACACGATGATCAAGTGGGGTTTATTCCAGGAATACAAGGATTCTTCAATATACGAAAATCAAACAATGTGATACACCATATTAACAAATTGAAGGAGAAAAACCATATGATCATCTCAATAGATGCAGAGAAAGCTTTCGACAAAATTCAACACCCATTTATGATAAAAACCCTGCAGAAAGCAGCCATAGAGGGAACTTTCCTCAACATAATAAAGGCCATTTATGACAAACCCACAGCCAACATCGTCCTCAATGGTGAAAAACTGAAACCATTTCCACTAAGATCAGGAAGAAGACAAGGTTGCCCACTCTCACCACTATTATTCAACATAGTTTTGGAAGTTTTAGCCACAGCAATTAGAGAAGAAAAAGAAATAAAAGGAATCCATATCAGAAAAGAAGAAATAAAGCTGTCACTGTTTGGAGTGACATGATACAATACTTAGAGAATCCTAAAGATGCTACCAGAAAACTACTAGAACTAATCAATGAATTTGGTAAAGTAGCAGGATACAAAATTAATGCACAGAAATCTCTGGCATTCCTATACACTAATGATGAAAAATCTGAAAGTGAAATTAAGAAAAAACTCCCATTTACCATTGCAACAAAAAGAATAAAATATCTAGGAATAAACCTACCTAAGGAGAAAAAAGACCTGTATACAGAAAATTATAAAACACTGATGGAAGAAATTAAAGATGATACAAATAGATGGAGAGATATACCATGTTCTTGGATTGGAAGAATCAACATTGTGAAAATGACTCTACTACCCAAAGCAATCTACAGATTCAATGTAATCCCTATCAAACTACCACTGGCATTTTTCACAGAACTAGAACAAGAAATTTCACAATTTGCATGGAAACACAAAAGACCCTGAATAGCCAAAGCAATCTTGAGAATGAAAAATGGAGCTGGAGGAATCAGGCTCCCTGACTTCAGACTATACTACAAAGCTACAGTAATCAAGACAGTATGGTACTGGCACAAAAACAGAAATATAGATGAACAGAACAGGATAGACAGCCCAGAGATAAACCCACGCACATATGGTCACCTTATCTTTGATAAAGGAGGCAAGCATATACCGTGGAGAAAAGACAGTCTCTTCAAAAAGTGGTGCTGGGAAAACTGGACAGGTACATGTAAAAGTATGAAATTAGAACACTCCCTAACACCATACACAAAAATAAATTCTAAATGGATAAAAGACCTAAATGAAAGGCAGACACTATCAAACTCTTAGAGGAAAACATAGGCAGAACACTCTATGACATAAATCACAGCAAGATCCTTTTTGACCCACCTCCTAGAGAAATGGAAATAAAAACAAAAGTAAATAAATGGGACCTCATGAAACTTAAAAGCTTTTGCACAGCAAAGGAAACCATAAACAAGACCAAAAGACAACCCTCAAAACGGGAGAAATATTTGCAAACGAAGTAACTGACAAAAGATTAATCTCCAAAATTTACAAGCAGCTCATGCAGCTGAATAACAAAAAAAACAAACAACCCAATCCAAAAATGGGCAGAAGACCTAAATAGACATTTCTCCAAAGAAGATATACAGATTGCCAACAAACACATGAAAGAATGCTCAACATCATTAATCATTAGAGAAATGCAAATCAAAACTACAATGAGATATCATCTCACACCGGTCAGAATGACCATCATCAAAAAATCGAGAAACAATAAATGCTGGAGAGGGTGTGGAGAAAAGGGAACCCTCTTGCACTGTTGGTGGGAATGCAAATTGATACAGCCACTTTGGAGAACAGTATGGAGGCTCCTTAAAAAACTAAAATTAGAATTACCATACGACCCAGCAATCCCACTACTGGGCATATATCCTGAGAAAACCATAATTCAAAAAGAGTCATGTACCAAAATGTTCATTGCAGCTCTATTTACAATAACCAGGACATGGAAGCAACCTACGTGCCCATCAACAGATGAATGGATAAAGAAGATGTGGCACATATATACAATGGAATATTACTCAGCCATAAAAATAAACGAAACTGAGTTATTTGTAGTGAGGTGGATGGACATAGAGTCTGTCATACTGAGTGAAGTAAGTCAGAAAGAGAAAAACAAATACTGTAGGCTAACACATATATAAGGAATCTAAGGGGAAAAAAGGTCATGAAGAAACTAGTGGTAAGAAGGGAATAAAGACACAGACCTACCAGAGAATGGACTTGAGGATATGGGGAGGGAGAAGGGTAAGCTATGACAAAGTGAGAGAGTGGCATGGACATATATACACTACCAAACGTAAAATAGATAGCTAGTGGAAAGCAGCCACATAGCACAGGCAGATCAGCTGGGTGGTTTGTGACCACCTAGAGTGGTGGGATAGGGAGGGTTGGAGGGAGGGAGACGCAAGAAGGAAGAGATATGGGAACATATGTATATGTATAACTGATTCACTCTGTTATAAAGCAGAAACTAACACACCATCGTAAAGCAATTATACTCCAATATAGATGTTAAAAAAAAGACTACTGAAAAAAGAAAAGAAAATATTCAAGAGATCACTGAAGAAATCAAAGATGAAATCAAAACATACCTATAAACAAATGACAATGAAAACACAACAATGCAAAACCTATGGCATGCAGCAAAAATAGTTCTAAGAGGGAAGTTTATAGCAATACAAGCCTACCTTAAGAAACAAGAAACATCTCAAATAAACAACCTTAACTTACAACTAAAGCAATTAGAGAAAGAAGAACAAAAACCCCACAGTTAGCAGAAGGAAAGAAATCATAATGATCAGATCAGAAATAAATGAACAACAAATGAAGGAAACGATAGCAAAGATCAGTAAAACTAAAAGCTGGTTCTTTGAGAAGATAAACAAAATTGATAAACCATTAGCCAGAGTTACCAAGAAAAAAAGGGATAAAACTCAAATCCATAGAATTAGAATTGAAAAAAGAGAAGTAACAACTGACACTGCAGAAATACAATATATCATGAGAGATTACTACAAGCAACTACATGTCAATAAAATGGACAACCTGGAAGAAATGGACAAATTCTTAGAAATGCACAACCTTCCAATACTGAAACAGGAAGAAATAGAAAATATGAACACACCAATCACAAGCACTGAAATGGAAACTGTGATTAAAAGTGTTGCAACAAACAAAAGCCCAGGACCAGATGGCTTCACAGGCGAATTCTATCAAACATTTAGAGAAGAGCTAACTCGTATCCTTCTCAAACTCTTCCAAAATATAGCAGAGGGAGGAACACTTCCAAACTCATTCTACGAGACCACCATCACCCTGATACCAAAACCAGAAAAAAGATGTCACAAAGAAAGAAAACTATAGGCCAATATCACTGATGAATATAGATGCAAAAATTCTCAACAAAATTCTAGCAAACAGAATTCAACAGCACATTAAAAGGATCATACACCATGATCAAGTGGGGTTTATCCCAGGAATGCAAGGATACTTCAATATATGCAAATCAATAAATGTGATACACCATACTAACAAATTGAAGGACAAAAAGCATATGATCATCTCAATAGATGCAGAGAAAGCTGTCAACAAAATTCAACACCCATTTATCATAAAAACCCTCCAGAAAGTAGGCATAGAGCGAACTTTCCTCAAAATAATAAAGGCCATATATGACAATCCACAGCCAACATCGTCCTCACTAGTGAAAAAGTGAAACCATTTCCACTGAGATCAGGAAAAAGCCAAGGTTGCCCACTCTCACCACTATTATTCAACATACTGTTGGAAGTTTTAGCCAGAGCAATCAGAGAAGAAAAAAAATAAAAGATATCCAAATTGGAAAAGAAGAAGTAAAGTTGTCACTATGTGCAGGTGACATGATACTATACATAGAGAATCCTAAAAATGCTACCAGAAAACTACTAGAGCTAATCAATGAATTTGGTAAAGTAGCAGGATACAAAATTAATGCTCAGAAACCTCTTTCATTCCTATACACTAATGATGAAAAATCTGAAACTGATATTAAGAAAACTCTCTCATTTACCATTGCAACAAAAAGAATAAAATAACTAGGAATAAACCTACCTAAGGACACAAAAGACTTGTATCCAGAAAATTGTAAGACACTGATGAAAAAATTAAAGATGATACAAACAGATGGAGAGATATACCATGTTCTTGGATTGGGAGAGTCAACATTGTGAAAATGACTATACTACACAAAGCAATCTACGGATTCAATGCAATCCCTATCAAACTACCAATGGCATTTTTCACAGAACTACAAAAAAATTTTCACAATTCGTACGGAAACACAAAAGACCCCGAATAGCCAAAACAATCTTGAGAACGAGATATGGAGCTGGAGGAATCAGGCTCCCTGACATCAGACTATACTACAAAGCTACAGTAATCAAAACAGTATGGTACTGGCACAAAAACAGAAATATAGATCAATGGAACAGGATAGAAATCCCAGAGATAAACCCACACACATATGGTCACCTTATCTTTGATAAAGGAGGCAAGAATATACAATGGCGAAAAGACAGCCTCTTCAATAAGTGGTGCTGCGAAAACTGGACAGCTACATGTAAAAGAATGAAATTAGCATAATTCCTAACACCATACACAAAAATGAACTGAAAATGGATTAAAGACGTATATGTAAGGCCAGACACTATAAAACTCTTAGAGGAAAACATAGGAAGAACACTCTTTGACATAAATCACAGCAAGATCCTTTTCGACCTACCTCCTAGAGAAATGGAAATTAAAACAAAAATAAGTTAATGGGACATAATGAAACTTAAAAGCTTTTACACAACAAAGGAAACCATAAACAAGACGAAAAGACAACCCTCAGAATGGGAGAAAATATTTGCAAATGAAGCAACTGAAAAAGCATTAGTCTCAGAAATATACAAGCATCTCATGAAGCTCAGTATCAAAAAAACAAAAAAAAAAACAATCCAAAAATGGGCAGAAGACCTAAATAGACATTTCTCCAAAAAGATATACAGATTGTCAACAAACACATGAAAGGATGCTCAACATCACTAATCATTAGAGAAATGCAAATCAAAACTACAATGAGATATCATCTCACACCTTTCAGAATGGCCATCATCAAAAATCTACAAACAATAAACGCTAGAGAAGGTGTGGAGAAAAGGGAACCCTCTTGCACTGTTAGTGGGAATGTTAATTGATACAGCCCCTATGGACAATGGTATGGAGGTTCCTTAAAAAACTAAAAATAGAAATACCATACGACCCAGCAATCTCACTACTGGACATATACCCTGAGAAAGCCATAATTCAAAAAGAGTCATGTACCAAAATATTCATTGCAGCTCTATTTACAATAGCCAGGATGGAAGCAACCTAAGTGTCCATCAACAGATGAATGGATAAAGAAGATGTGGCACATATATACAATGGAATATTACTCAGCCATAAAAAGAAACGAAATTGAGTTACATGTAGTGAGGTGGATGGATCTAGCGTCTGTCATACATAGTGAAGTAAGTCAGAAAGATAACAACAAATACCATATTCTAACACATATATTTGGAATTAAAAAATATGGTTCTGGGGCTTCCCTAGTGGTGCAGTGATTAAGAATCTACCTGCCAGTGCAGGGGACACGGGTTCAAGTACTGGTCCAGAAAGTCCCCACATGCCGCAGAGCAACTAAGCCTTTGTGCCACAAGTACTGATCCTGCGCTTTAGGGCCCACGAGTCACAACTACTGAGTCTGTGCACCACAGCTACTGAAGCCTGCATGCCTAGAGCCTGTGCTTCACAACAGGAGAAGCCACTGCAATGAGAAGCCCACTCACCGCAACAAAGAGTAGCCCCCGCTCGCTGCAAGTAGAGAAAGCCTGTGCGCAGCAACGAAGACCCAACACAGCCAAAAATAAATAAAATAAATTTAAAAATATATATATCGTTCTGATGAAATTAGGGGTGGACAGAAATAAAGACGCAGGTGTAGAGAATGGACTTGCCATGGGGAGGCGGAAGGGTAAGCTGGGATGAAGTGAGAGTGTAGCATTGACATATATACAAATGCTACTGACATATACACTACCAAATGTAAAATAGATAGCTAATGGGTAGCAGCTGCATAGAACATGGAGTTCAGCTCGGTGCTTTGTGACCACCTAGAGGTGTGGGATAGAGAGGGTGGGAGGGAGATGCAAGAGGGAGGGGATATGGGGATATATGTATACGTATATCTGATTCACTTTGTTATACAGCAGAAACTAACACAACACTTTAAAGCAATTATACTCCAATAAATATGTTAAAAAATAATAAAAATTAAAAACAATCTTATTTTTGAAAGAGCAGAGGACTTGAAAAGACATTTTTCCAAAGAAGACATACATTTGCCCAAAACATACACATGAAAAAGTGCTCAGTATCACTAGCCATCAGGGAAATGCAAAATAAAACCACAATGAGATAGCACCTCACACCTGTCACATGGCTATTATAAGAAACAAGGAGTGCTAGCAAGGATGTGGAGAAAAAGAACTGTCATGCAGTCTTGAAGGGAATGTAAATTGGTGTGGCCATTATGGAAAACGGTATGGAGGTTCCTCCAAAAACTAAAAATAGAACTATCATTCAATCTAGCAATTCCACTTCTGGTAGTTTTCTGAAGAAAATGAGTACACTAATTCCAAAATATATGTACCCTCATGTTCATTGCAGTATAATAACCAAGATATGGTACATGAATGGATAAAGAAGTGATGGTATACATATATATAATAAAATATCACTCAGCAATAAAAATATATAATCTTGCCATTTGTGACAACATGGATGAATCTGGAGGATATTATGCTAAATGAAATAAGTAAGAGAAAAGCAAATGCTGGATGATTTCACTTATATGTGCCATCTAAAAGAGAAAACAAATGAACAAACAAAACAGAAAAGACACAAATATAGAGAAAAAAACTAGTGGTTGCCAGAAGAGAGGAGAGTGAAGAGATGGATGAAATAGGTGAAGGGGATTAAGAGTTAGAAACCTCCAGATTTAAAATAAAGTCATGGAGATGTAAGGTACACATGTTGAATATAACCAATAATATTGCAACAACTTTGTATGGTAACCGAGTCTAATTGTATTTATGTATTGGTCATTTCATATTGTATAAAAATATCAATTCATATTTGTACACCTAAAACTAATATAATATTTTATGTTAATTATAACTCAATAAAATATTTTTTTAAAAAAGAAAAATGCCTCCAAAAATTCATATGGCATCGAAGGACCCTGAATGGTCAAAAAAATCTTGAAAAAGAACAAAGTTAGTGACGTTACAATTCCTGATAAAACTACAGTAATCAAATCACTGTGGTATTGGAATAAAGACAGAATGGAATATGATAGAAAAGTTAGAAATAAACTCCCCCAAATATGGTCAAGTGATTTTCAACAAGGGTGCCAAGGCCATTCAATGGGAAAAAAATATTCTCAAATGGTGGGGAAACCATGTCTCATAGGGTTAACAGAAACTGGGGACTAACAGAAATTCTTTAGCTTGTCTTACAGCTTGCTAGCCTGCCTTCACTGAGCAAGCTTGCCTTAATTATTTTGTGTCAAATTACATACCCTCTGAGCTTCACGTAGCCTAAATAGTGTTTGCCTGAGATTTTTCCCAGAAACTTGAAGTCACCTGTGTCTAGCTTGAGCCTGCTAAGACTGGTTGGGACCACTGAACCTAAAACTGGGCCTGTGCTGGTTTCTGAAATGACCTTTTGACATCAGAGGGCCAAAAACTCTACCCTCAGATCACGCTAAGCCACCGCCAGTTTTGAACTTACATCCCAAGAAGAAGAATGTAACTCAGATACGCCTGCACAGAACATTGATTACCTGAAATTTTCCCTACCTCCAATCACATTTCCCCACACCTAAGACCACTCTGCTTCTTTATCCCATAAATACCTCAAGTTCCTCACCTTTGGGGAGGCTGATTTGAGACTGCATCTCCCATCTCCTTAGTTGGCTGTCTTGTGAATAAACACTTTCATTGCTGCAAACCTTGGCGTTTCAGCCTTTTGGATTGCTGCAGGTTGGGCAAACAAGCCTGGTTTGGTAACAAATTTTGCAAGCCAGATGTACCTTTTGCCTGAGGTTTGTCGACCCCTTACCGGTATTGAGAGCCTATGGACTAGTCCAAACAGCTGCCTGGTCTGTTTGTTTCAGGGACAATCCCCCCGATTTACCTAGCAAGATGGCATTGAACTTTGGAGCTTAGTTTTGTTTTGCAGTGAAGAAAACCTGTTAAATAAATGCACCTGTGCTTAACTTGTATCATATCCCCATCCAGATCATGGGATGGAGGCCACCTGATGAGATTTTTGCAGACAATATAAAAGGTTACACCAGTTGAGGTAATATAAACCTGGGATAGAGTCCTAGGTTCTGGTTTCTGGTCTGGTTTATGTTTTGACCTTCTTTTTATTGTCTGTCTGTCTCTGATTGACTTGCAAGGAATTGGCTACTTGGGAAGCTATTTGGGAGAAATTGCAAATATTTGTACTTTATAGTAAAGTGAAACTAAAAGGAAATGGGAAACTGTACTTCTAAAGGTACCAGCTCCCAGACAGGCAGCCACTGACTGGAATTACATAGCTGGTTTTGTGTACAATTGGTTTGAAGCTAATATTTGCAAGTGCTTATTTAATTGGCTACTGATGAAAATTTCACCCTAAAAATAACAAGATAAATTTTTTTGACATTCCAAAAACTGGTACTTTTTTTCATATGTAGTTAGAGAAAACTGGCTTGAAAAAAATACCTTCTCAAAATTTTGACTCTGAGAAAATAAAATTATTCCTAGGAAAAAGCTTGAAGTTTTAATTTTTTTTAAAGCCATCTTTATTTTATTTTATTTTTTTGAACATATTTATTGGAGTATAATTGCTTTACAATGGTGTGTTAGTTTCTGCTTTATAACAAACTGAATCAGTTATACATATACATATGTCCCCATATCTCTTCCCTCTTGCATCTCCCTCCCTCCCACCCTCCTTATCCCACCCCTCTAGGTGGTCACAAAGCACCGAGCTGATCTACCTGTGCTATGTGGCTGCTTCCCACTAGCTATCTATTTTACGTTTGGTAGTGTTTATATATCCATGCCACTCTCTCACTTTATCCCAGCTTACCATTCCCCCTCCCCGTATCCTCAAGTCCATTCTCTAGTAGGTCTGCATCTTTATGCTCGTCTTGCCCCTAGGTTCTTCTGACCATTGTTTTTTTCCTTTTTGGATTCCACATATATGAGTTAGCATACGGTATTTGCTTTGCTCTTTCTGACATACTTCACTCTATATGACAGTCTCTAGGTCCATCCACCTCACTACAAATAACTCAGTTTCATTCCTTTTTATGGCTGAGTAATATTCCATTGTATATATGTGCCACTTCTTCTTTATCCATTCATCTGTTGATGGACACTTAGGTTGCTTCCATGTCCTGGCTATTGTAAATAGATCTGCAATGAACATTTTGGTACATGACCCTTTTTGAATTACGGTTTTCTCAGGGTATATGCCCAGTAGTGGGACTGCTGGGTCATATGGTCGTTCTATTTTTAGTTTTTTAAGGAAACTCCATACTGTTCTCCATGGTGGCTGTATCAATTTACATTCCAACCAACAGTGCAAGAGGGTTCCCTTTTCTCAACACCCTCCAAAGGGGTTATTGTTTGTAGATTTTTTGATTATGGCCATTCTGACCGCTGTGAGATGATATCTCATTGTAGTTTTGATTTTCATTTCTCTAATGAATAATGATGTTGAGCATTCTTTCATGTGTCTGTTGGCAATCTGTATATCTTCATTGGAGAAAAGTCTATTTAGGTCTTCTGCCCATTTTTGGATTGGGTTGGTTTTTTTTTTTTGATATTAAGCTCCATGAGTTGCTTGTATGTTTTGGAGATTAATCCTTTGTCAGTTGCTTCATTTGTAAATATTTTCTCCCATTCTGAGGGTTGTCTTTTGGTCTTGTTTATGGTTTCCTTTGCTTTGCAAAAGCTTTTAAGTTTCATAAGGTCCCATTTGTTTATTTTTGTTTTTATTTCCATTTCTCTAGGAGGTGGGTCAAAAGGATTTGAGTCTTCTCAATTTTTTTCTTCATAGAGTGATCTGCCTATGTTTTCCTGTAAGAGTTTGATGGTATCTGACCTTACATTTAGGTCTTTAATCCATTTTGAGTTTATTTTTCTGTATGTTGTTAAGGAGTGTTCTAATTTCATTCTTTTACATGTAGCTGTCCAGTTTCCCAGCATCACCTATTGAAGAGGCTGTCTTTTCTCCACTGTATATTCCTGCCTCCTTTATCAAAGATAAGGTGACCATATGTGTGTGGGTTTATCTCTGGGCTTTCTATCCTGTTCCATTGATCTGTATTTCTGTTTTTGTGCCAGTACCATACTGTCTTGATTACTGGAGCTTTGCAGTATAGTCTAAAGTCAGGGAGCCTGATTCCTCTACCTCTGTTTTTCGTTTTGAAGATTGCTTTAGCTATTCGGGGTCTTTTGTGTTTCCATACAAATTGTGAAATTTTTGGTTTTAGTTCTGAGAAAAATACCAGTGGTAGTTTGATAGGGATTGCATTGAATCGGTAGATTGCTTTGGGTAGTAGAATCATTTTCACAATGTTGATTCTTCCAACCCAAGAACATGGTATAGCTCTCCATCTATTTGTATCATCTTTAATTTCTTTCATCAGTGTCTTATAATTTTCTGCATACAGGTCTTTTGTCTCCTTAGGTAGGTTTATTCCTAGATACTTTATTCTGTTTGTTGCAATGGTAAATGGGAGTGTTTTCTTAATTTCACTTTCAGATTTTTCATCATTAGTGTATAGGAATGCAAGAGATTTCTGTGCATTAATTCTGTATCCTGCTACTTTACCAAATTCATTGATTAGCTCTAGTAATTTTCAGGTAGCATCTTTAGGATTCTCTATGTATAGTATCATGTCATCTGCAAACAGCGACAGCTTTACTTCTTTTCCAATTTGAATTCCTTTTTTTTTTTTAAATATCACATTTCATTATTAAGTTTTATATCACATTAGACTCCAAGGCTCTCCCATCCTCTGCATGGGGATCGACATTTGTGGAGAAGGTCTTTTTTTTTTTTCTTATTTAATTTTGGCTGTGTTGGGTCCTCGTTTCTGTGCGAGGGCTTTCTCTAGTTGCGGCAAGTGGGGGCCACTCTTCATCGCGGTGCGCGGGCCTCTCACTATTGCAGCCTCTCTTGTTGCGGAGCACAGGCTCCAGACGCGCAGGCTCAGCAATTGTGGCTCACGGGCCTAGTCGCTCCGCGGCATGTGGGATCTTCCCATACCAGGGCTCGATCCCGTGTCCCCTGCATTGGCAGGCAGATTCTCAACCACTGCGCCACCAGGGAAGCCCTGAATTCCTTTTATTTCTTTTCCTTCTCTAATTGCTGTGGCTAAAAATTCCAAAACTATGTTGAATAATAGTGGTGAGAGTGGACAACCTTTTCTTGTTCCTGATCTTAGTAGAAATGGTTTCAGTTTTTCACCATTGAGGACGATGTTGGCTGTGGGTTTGTCATATATGGCCTTTATTATGTTGAGGAAAATTCCCTCTATGCCTACTTTCTGGAGGGTTTTTATCATAAATGCGTGTTGAATTTTTTGAAAAGCTTTATCTGAATCTATTGAGATGATCATATGCTTTTTCTCCATCAGTTTGTTAATATGCTGTGTCACGTTGATTGATTTGCATATATTGAAGAAGCCTTGCATTCCTGGGATAAACCCCACTTGATGATAATGTATGATCCTTTTAATGTGCTATTGGATTCTGTTTGCTAGTATTTTGTTGAGGATTTTTGCATCTATGTTCATCAGTGATATTGGCCTGTAGTGTTCTTTCTTTGTGACATCTTTGTCTGGTTTGGGTATCAGAGTGATGGTTGCCTCGTAGAATGAGTTTGGGAATGTTCCTCCCTCTGTTATATTTTGGAAGAGTTTTAGAAGGATAGGTGTTAGCTCTTCACTAAATGTTTGATAGAATTCACCTGTGAAGCCATCTGGTCCTGGGCTTTTGATTGTTGGAAGATTTTTAATCACAGTTTCGATTTCAGTGCCTGTGATTGGTCTGTTCATATTTTCTATTTGTTCCCTGTTCAGTCTTGGAATGTTGTGCATTTGGAAGAATTTGTGCATTTCTTCAACATTGTCCATTTTATTGACATATAGTTGCTTGTAGTAATCTCTGATGATCCTTTTTATGTCTGCGGTGTCTGTTGTTACTTCTCCTTTTTCATTTCTAATTCTATTGATTTGAGTCTTCTCCCTTTTTTTCTTGATAGGTCTGGCTAATGGTTTATCAATTTTGTTTATCTTCTCAAAGAACCAGCTTTTAGTTTTATTGATCTTTGCTATCGTTTCCTTCACTTCTTTTTCATTTTTTTCTGATCTAATCTTCATGATTTCTTTCCTTCTGCTAATTTTGGGGTTATTTTGTTCTTCTTTCTCTAATTGCTTTAGGTGTAAGGTAAGGTTTTTTATTTGGGATGTTTCTTCTTTCTTAAGGTAGGATTGTATTGCTATAAACTTCTCTGTTAGAACTAGTTTTGCTGCATCCCATAGGTTTGGAGTTGTTGTGTTATCATTGTCAGTTGTTTCTAGGTTTCAGTTACTAGGTTTTTTGATTTTCTCTTTGATTTCTTCAGTGATCTCTTGGTTATTAAGTAGTGTGTTGCTTAGCCTCCGTGAGTTTGTAGTTTTTACAAATCTTTTCCTGTAATTGATATCTAGTCTCATAACGTTGTGGTCAGAAAAGATACTTGATGCAATTGCAATTTTCTAAAATTTACCAAGGCTTGATTTGTGACCCAGGATATGATCTATCCTGGAGAATGTTCCAGGAGAACTTGAGAAGAATGTGTGTTCTGCTGTTTTTGGATGGAATGTCCTATAAACATCAGTTAACTACATCTTGTTCAATGTATCATTTAAAGCTTGTGTTTCCATATTTATTTTCATTTTGGATGATATGTGCATTGGTGAATGTGGGGTGTTAAACTCCCCTACTATGATTGTGTTACTGTTGATTTCCCCTTTTATGGCTGTTAGTATTTGCCTTATGTATTGAGGTGAACCTATGTTGGGTGCATACATATTTACAATTGTTATATCTTCTTCTTGGATCGATCCCTTGATCATTAAGTAGTGTCCTTCTTTGTCTCTTGTAATAGTCTTTATTTTAAAGTCTATTTTGTCTGATATGAGAATTGTATTCCAGCTTTCTTTTGATTTCAATTTGCATGGAATATCTTTTTCCATCCCTTCACTTTCAGTCTGTATGTGTTCCTAGGTCTGAAGTGGGTCTCTTGTAGACACCATATATATGGGTCTTGTTTTTGTATCCATTCAGCCAGTCTGTGTCTTTTGTTGGGAGCATTTAATCCATTTACATTTAAGGTAATGATCGATATGTATGTTCCTATTCCCATTTTCTTAAATGTTTTGGGTTTGTTATTGTAGGTGTTTTCCTTCTCTTGTGTTTCTTGCCTAGAGAAGTTCCTTTAGCATTTGTTGTAAAGCTGGTTTGGTGGTGCTGAACTCTCTCAGCTTTTGCTTGTCTGTAAAGGTTTTAATTTCTCCATCAAATCTGAATGAGATCCTTGCTGGGTAGAGTAATCTTGGTTGTAGGTTTTTCTCCTTCATCACTTTAAATATGTCCTGCCACTCCCTTCTGGCTTGCAGACTTTCTGCTGAAAGATCAGCTGTTAACCATATGGTGATTCCCTTATGTGTTACTTGTTGTTTTTCCCTTGCTGCTATTAATATTTGTTCTTTGTATTTAATTTTAATAGTTTGATTAATAAGTGTCTTGGCGTGTTTCTCCTTGGATTTATCCTGTATGGGACTCTCTGTTCTTCCTGGACTTGATTAACTATTTCCTTTCCCATATTAGGGAAGTTTTCAACTATAATTCTTCGAATATTTTCTCAGTCCCTTTCTTTTTCTCTTCTTCTTCTGGGACCCCTCTAATTCGAATGTTGGTGCATTTAATGTTGTCCCAGAGGTCTCTGAGACTGTCCTCAGTTCTTTTCATTCTTTTTTCTTTATTCTGCTCTGCAGTAGTTATTTCCACTATTTTATCTTCCAGGTCACTTACCCGTTCTTCTGCCTCCGTTATTCTGCTATTGATCCCTTCTAGAGTATCTTTAATTTCAATTATTGTGTTTTTCATCGTTGCTTGGTTCCTCTTTAGTTCTTCTATGTCCTTGTTAAATGTTTCTTGCATTTTGTCTATTCTATTTCCAAGATTTTGGATGGTCTTTCCTATCATTATTCTGAATTCTTTTTCAGGTAGACTGCCTATTTCCTCTTCATTTGTTAGGTCTGGTGTGTTTTTACCTTGTTCCTTCATCTGCTGTGTGTTTTTCTGTCTTCTCATTTTGCTTATCTTACTGTGTTTGGGGTCTCCTTTTCACAGGCTGCAGGTTCGTAGTTTCCCTTTTTTTTGCTGTCTGTCCCCAGTGGCTAAGGTTGTTTCAGTGAGTTGTGTAGACTTCCTGGTGGAGGGGACTAGTGCCTGTGTTCTGTTGGATGAGGCTGGATCTTGTCTTTCTGGTGGGCAGGTCCACGTCTGGTGGTGTGTTTTGGGGTATCTGTGTCCTTATTATGATTTTAGGCAGCCTCTCTGCTAATGGATGGGGCTGTGTTCCTGTCTTGCTAGTTGTTTGGCATAGGGTGTCCAGCACTGTAGCTTGCTGGTCGTTGAGTGAAGCTGTGTCTTGGTGTTGAGATGGAGATCTCTGAGAGATTTTCGCTGTTTGGTATTATGTGGAGCTGGTAGGTCTCTTGTGGACCAGTGTCCTGAAGTTGGCTCTCCCGCCTCAAAGGCACAGCCTTGATGCCTGGCTGGAGCACCAAGAGCCTTTCATCCACACGGCTCATAATAGAAGGGAGAAAAAATAGAAAGAAAGTGGATAAAATAAAATACAGTAAGATAAAATAAAATAAAGCTATTATAATAAAGAATAAGAAAAAAAATTATTAAGAAAAAAATTATTTAATTTTTTAAAATAAATTTTTTAATTTTGTAAAATAAAAAATAAGAAAAAATTATTAAGAAAAAATTTATTAAGAAAAAAAATTTTTACGTTAAAAAAAAAAAAAAAAGGAAAGACCGAACCCTAGGACAAATGGTGAAAGCAAAGCTATACAGACAAAATCTCACACAGAAGCATACACATATACACTCACAAAAAGGGGAAAAAAATAATATATCTTGCTCCCAAAGTCCACCTACTCAATTTGGGATGATTCGTTGTCTATTCAGGTATTCAACAGATGCAGGTACATCAAGTTGTTTGTGGAGTTTTAATCCACTGCTTCTGAGGCTGCTGGGAGAAATTTCCCTTTCTCTTCTTTGTTCCTACAGCTCCCGAGGTTCAGCTTTTGATTTGGACCCACCTCTGCGTGTAGGTCACCTGAGGGCATCTGTTCTTCGCTCAGACAGGATGGTGTTAAAGGAGAAGCTGATACGGGGGCTCCGGCTCACTCAGGCCGGGGGGAGGGAGGGGTACGGATGTAGGGTGAGCCTGCGGTGGCAGGGGCCGATGTAACGTTGCAGAAGCCTGAGGCAAGCTGTGCATTCTGCTGGGGAAGTTGTCCCTGGATCACGGGACCCTGGCAGTGGCGGGCTGCACAGGTTCCCGGGAGGCGAAGTGTGGATAGTGACCTGTGCTCGCACACAGGCTTCTTGGTGGTGGCAGCAGCAGCCTTAGCGTCTCATGCCTGTCTCTGGGGTCCGCGCTGATAGCCGCGGCTCGCGCCCTTCTCTGGAGCTTGTATAGGCGGCGCTGTGAATCCCCTCTCCTCGTGCACCAGAAACAAAGAGGCAAGAAAAAGTCTCTTGCCGGTTCGGCAGCTCCAGACCTTTTCCCTGACTCCCTCCCGGCTAGCTGTGGTGTGCTAACCCCTTCAGGCTGTTTTTCACGCAGCCAAGCCCAGTCCTCTCCCTGGGATCCGAGTGAAGCCCGAGCCTCAGCACCCAGCCCCCGCTTGCCCTGGCGGGGGAGCAGACAAGCCTCTCGGGCTGGTGAGTGCTGGTCGGCACCTCTTCTCTGTGGGAGAATCTCTCCACTTTGCCCTCTGCACCCCTGTGGCTGCGCTCTCCTCCGTGGCTCTGAAGCTTCCCCCCTCTGCCACCTGCAGTCTCCGCCTGCGAAGGGGCCTCCTAGTGTGTGGAAACCTTTCCTCCTTCACAGCTCCCTCCCACTGGTGCAGGTCCCATCCCTATTCTTTTGCCTCTGTTGTTTCTTTTTTCTTTTACCCTACCCAGGTACATGGGGAGTTTCTTGCCTTTTGGGAGGTCTGACGTCTTTTGCCAGCATTCAGTGGGTGTTCTATAAGAGCAGTTCCACGTGTAGATGTATTTCTAATGTATCTGTGGGGAGGAAGGTGATCTCCGCGTCTTACTCCTCCGCCATCTTGCCAGTAGATCCTGTATTTGCTTTTAAGTTCTCTTCTCACCCTCAGTTTGCTTTGACCACCAGGTGAGTTAACGCTTCAGAGCGGCCCCGTCCCTATTCTTTTCTCTCTGTTTTTTCTTTTTTCTTTTACTTTACCCAGGTACGTGGGGAGTTTCTTGCCTTTTGGGAGGTCTGAGGTCTGAGGTCTTCTGCCAGTGTTCAGTGGGTGTTCTATAGGAGCAGTTCCACGTGTAGATGTATTTCTGATGTATCTGTGGGGAGGAAGGTGATCACCGCGTCTTACTCTTCTGCCATCTTCTCAAATCCTCTTTCTTTTTTTTCTCCCTTTTATTCTGAGCTATATGGAGGACAGGTTCTTGGTGCTCCAGCCAGGCGTCAGGGCTGTCCCACTGTGTTTGGAGAGCCAATTTCAGGACACTGGTCCACAAGAGACGTCCCAGCTCCACGTAATATCACATGGTGAAACTCACCCAGAGATCTCCATCCCAACGCCAAGACCCAGCTTGACTCAACGACCAGTAAGCTACACTGCAGGACACCCTATTCTAAACAACTAGCAGGACAGGAACACAACCCCATCCATCAGCACAGAGCCTGCCTAAAGTCATAATAAAGCCACAGACACCACAAAACACACCACCAGACTTGGACCTGCCCACCAGACAGACAAGATAAAGCCTCATCCACCAGAAGACAGGCACTAGTCCCCTCCACCAGGAGGCCTACACAACCCACTGAAACAACCTTAGCCAATGGGGAAACACACCAAAAACAATGGAATATGCGGACTTGCAGCCTGTGAAAATGAGACCACAAGCACAGTAAGTTAAGCAAAATGAGAAGACAGAGAAAAACACAGCAGATGAAGGAGCAAGGCAAAAACCGACCAGACCTAACAAATGAAGAGGAAATAGGCAGTCTCCCTGAAAAAGAACTCAGAATAAGGATAGTAAAGCTGATCCAAATTCTTGGAAATAGAATGGAGAAAATACAAGAAACGTTTAACAAGGAACTAGAAGAATGAAAGAGCAAACAAAGAGTGATGAACAACACAATAAATGAAATTAAAAATTCTCTAGAACGGATCAATAGCAGAATAACTGAGGCAGAAGAACGGATAAGTTACCTGGAAGATAAAATAGTGGAAATAACTACTGCAGAGCAGAATAAAGAAAAAAGAATGAAAAGAATTGAGGACGGTCTCAGAGATCTCTGGGACAACATTAAATGCACCAACATTCGAATTATAGGGGTCCCAGAAGAAGAAGAGAAAAAGAAAGAGACTGAGAAAATATTTGAAGAGATTATAGCTGAAAATTTCCTTAATATGGGAAACGAAATTGTTAATCAACTCCAGTAAGCACAGAGAGTCCCATACAGGATAAATCCAAGGAGAAACACGCCAAGATACATATTAATCATACTATCAAAACTAAAATACAAAGAACAAATATTAAATTCAGGAAGGGAAAATAACAAATAACACATAAGGGAATCCCCATAAAGTTAAGAGCTGATCTTTCAGCAGAAACTCTGCAAGCCAGAAGGGAGTGGCAGGACATATTTAAAGTGATGAAGGAGAAAAACCTACAACCAAGATTAATCTACCCAGCAAGGATCTCAGTCAGTTTTGACGGAGAAATTAGAAGCTTTACAGACAAGCAAAAGTTAAGAGAATTCAGCACCACCAAACCACCTTTACAACAAATGCTAAAGTAACTTCTCTATGCAGGAAACAAAAGAGAAGGAAAACACCAACAATAATAAACCCAAAACAATTTAAAAAATGGTAATAGGAAAATACATATCGAAAATTACGTTGAATATAAATGGATTAAATGCTCCAACCAAAAAACATAGACTGGCTGAATGGATACATATACAAAACCCGTATATATGCTGTCTACAAGAGACCCACTTCAGACGTAGGGACACATACAGACTGAAAGTGAGAGGATGGAAAAAGATATTCCATGCAAATGCAAATCAAAAGAAAGCTGCAGTAGCAAATCTCATATCAGACAAAAGAGACTTTGAAACAAAGACTATTACAACAGACAGAGAAGGACACTACATAATAATCAAGGGATCAATCCAAGAAGATATAACAATTGTAAATATTTATGCACCCAACATAGGAGCACCTCAATACATAAGGCAAATACTAACAGCCATAAAAGGGGAAAATGACAGTAACACAATCATAGTAGGGGAGTTCAACATTCCACTTTCACCAATGGACAGATCATCCAAAATGAAAATAAATAAGGAAACACAAGCTTTAAATGATACATTGAACAAGACGTGCTTAATTGATATTTATAGGACATTACATCCAAAGACAGCAGAACACACATTCTTCTCCAGTGCTCTTGGAACATTCACCAGGATAGATCATATCTTGGCTCACAAATTAAGCCTCGGTAAATTTAAGAAAATTGAAATCGTATCAAGTATCTTTTCTGACCACAATGCTATGAGACTAGATATCAATTACAGGAAAAACTCTGTAAGAAATGCAAACACATGGAGGCTTAACAACACACTACTTAACAACGAAGAGATCACTGAAGAAATCAAAGAGGAAATCAAAAAGTACCTAGAAACAAATGACAATGAAAACACAATGACCCAAAACCTATGGGATGCAGCAAAAGCAGTTCTAAGAGGGAAGTTTATAGCAATACAATCCTACCTTAAGGAACAAGAAACATCCCAAATAAGCAAACTTACCTTACACCTAAAGCAATTAGAGAACGAAGAGCAAAATAACCCCAAAGTTAGTAGAAGGAAAGAAATCATAAAGATCTGATCAGAAATAAATGAAAGAGAAATGAAGGGAATGATAGCAAGGATCAATAAAACTAAAAGCTGGTTCTTTGAGAAGATAAACAAAATTGATAAACCATTAGCCAGACCTATCAAGAAAAAAAGGGAGAAAATTCAATTCAGTAGAATTAGTAATGAAAAAGGAGAAGTAACAACTAACACTGCAGACATAAAAAGGATCATGAGAGATTACTACAAGCAACTCTATGCCAATAAATTGGACAATTTGGAAAAAATGGACAAAGTCTTAGAAATGGACAACCTGCTGAGACTGAACCAGGAAGAAGTAGAAAATATGAACAGACCAATCACAAGCACTGAAATTGAAACTGTGATTAGAAACCTTCCAACAAACAAACGCCCAGGACCAGATGGCTTCACAGGCGAATTCTATCAAACAGTTAGAGAAGAGCTAACACCTATCCTTCTCAAACTCTTCCAAAATATAGCAGAGGGTGGAACACTCCCAAACTCATTCTACGATGCCACCATCACCCTGATACCAAAACCAGACAAAGATGTCACAAAGAAAGAAAACTACAGGCCAATATCACTGATAAATATAGATGCAAAAATCCTCAACAAAATACTAGCAAACAGAATCCGACAGCACATTAAAAGGATCATACACCATGATCAAGTGGGGTTTATTCCAGGAATGCAAGGATTCTTCAATATACACAAATCAATCAACGTGATACACCATATTAACAAATTGAAGGAGAAAAACCATATGATCATCTCAATCGATGCAGAGAAAACTTTCGACAAAATTCAACACCCATTTATGATAAAAACCCTCCAGAAAGTAGGCATAGAGGGAACTTTCCTCAACATAATAAACGCCATATATGACAGACTCACAGCCAACATCATCCTCAATGGTGAAAAACTGAAACCATTTCCACTAAGATCAGAAACAAGACAAGGTTGCGCACTCTCACCACTATTATTCAATATAGTTTTGGAAGTGTTAGCCACAACAATCAGAGAACAAAATGAATACATGGAATCCAAATCGGAAAAGAAGAAGTAAAGCTGTCACTGTTTACAGATGACATGACACTATACATAGGGAATCCTAAAGATGCTACCAGAAAACTACTAGAGCTAATCAATGAATTTGGTAAAGTAGCAGGATACAAAATTAATGCACAGAAATCTCTTGCATTCCTATACACTAATGATGAAAAATCTGAAAGTGAAATTAAGAAAGCACTCCCATTTACCATTGCAACAAAAAGAATAAAATATCTAGGAATAAACCTACCTAAGGAGACAAAAGACCTGTATGCAGAAAATTATAAGACACTGATGAAAGAAATTAAAGATGATACAAATAGATGGAGAGATATACCATGTTCCTGGATTGGAAGAATCAACATTGTGAAAGTGACTCTACTACCCAAAGTAATGTACAGATTCAATGCAATCCCTGTCAAACTACCACTGGCATTTTTCACAGAACTAGATCAAAATATGTCTTAATTTGTATGGAAACACAAAAAACCCCGAATAGCCAAAGCAATCTTGAGAACGAAAAATGGAGCTGGAGGAATCAGGCTCCCTGACTTCAGACTATACTACAAAGCTACAGTAATCAAGACAGTATGGTACTGGCACAAAAACAGAAATATAGATCAACGGAACAGGATAGAAAGCCCAGAGATAAACCCACGCACATATGGTCACCTTATCTTTGGTAAAGGAGGCAAGCATATACAGTGGAGAAAAGACAGCCTCTTCAATAAGTGGTGCTGGGAAAACTGGACAGGTACATGTAAAAGTATGAAATTAGAACACTCCCTAACACCATACACAAAAATAAACTCAAATGGATTAAAGACCTACATGTAAGGCCAGACACTATCAAACTCTTAGAGTAAAACATAGGCAGAACACTCTATGACATAAATCACAGCAAGATTCTTTTTGACCCACCTCCTAGAGAAATGGAAATAAAAACAAAAATAAACAAATCGGACCTCATGAAACTTAAAAGCTTTTGCACAGCAAAGGAAACCATAAACAAGACCAAAAGACAGCCCTCAGAATGGGAGAAAACATTTGCAAATGAAGCAACTGACAAAGGATTAATCTCCAAAGTTTACAAGCAGCTCATGCAGCTCAGTAACAAAAAAAACAAACAACCCAATCCAAAAATGGGCAGAAGACCTAAATAGACATTTCTCCAAAGAAGGTATACAGATTGCCAACAAACACATGAAAGAATGCTCAACATCATTAATCATTAGAGAAATGCAAATTATAACTACAATGAGATATCATCTCACACCAGTCAGAATGGCATCATCAAAAAATCTAGAAACAATAAATGCTGGAGAGGGTGTGGAGAAAAGGTAACACTCTTGCACTGTTGGTGGGAATGTAAATTGATACAGCCACTATGGAGAACATTATGGAGGTTCCTTATAAACTAAAAATAGAGCTACCATACGACCCAGCTATCCCACTACTGGGCATATACCCTGAGAAAACCATAATTCAAAAAGAGTTATGTACCAAAATGTTCATTGCAGCTCTATTTACAATTTCCAGGACATGGAAGCAACCTAAGTGTCCATCATCGGATGAATGGATAAAGAAGATGTGGCACATATATGGAATGGAATATTACTCAGCCATAAAAAGAAACGAAATTGAGTTATTTGTAGTGAGGTGGATGTGCCTAGAGTCTGTCATACAGAGTCAAGTAAGTCAGAAAGAGAAAAAATATACCGTATGCTAACACATATATATGGAGTCTAGGAAAAGAAAAAGAAGTTTGTGAAGAATCTAGGGGTATGACGGGAATAAAGACACAGTCCTACTAGAGAATGGACATGAGGATTTGGGGAGGGGGAAGGGTAAGATGTGACAAAGTGGCAGAGTGGCATGGACATATATACACTACCAAACGTAAAATAGCTAATGGGAAGCAGCCACATAGCACAGGGAGATCAGCTCGTTGGTTTGTGACCACCTAGAGAGGTGGGATAGGGAGGGTGGGAGGGAGGGAGATGCAAGAGGGAAGAGATATGGGAACATATGTATATGTGTAACTGATTCTCTTTGTTATAAAGCAAAAAGTAACACACCATTGTAAAGCAATTACACGCCAATAAAGATGTTAAAAAATATTTTTCATTTTCAAGAAGATTCATAGAAAGGACTTTTTGACAAGTACGGGTTTCTGATAGCTTTCAGATCATGCCACTTAGCTCCATAAGAAATTGAAGAATTCTAATGGAAACCCTGATGGTTTCATAAACTGTTAACACAGGATTAATTATATAGCACTGAGTGAATGAATGAATATGGTTATAATTTTACGGTTTTTGTCTAAAATATTACTAGCTTTTAATATTTGTTTTCCAGATATAAGGAAGCATTTCCCATTAGGCTAATTATGATGTATAGCAACTTTGTAAATTATACCTTTGTAAGTAGATTTGAAGCATTTATCTTTTCTCTCTGCCTGACCCCTGCAGAATTTGGAAACTTTTAGTGAGTATTCTTATTTTTATGGCAATATAGTTATTTGCATGTGTTTAATAAGAATCTGTTCTCCTTATAAGAGGACACAGTTGAAAATATTGGTTATGTTACCATGGCTTTGACTGAAATGTAATATATTGAAAATACATAAAATCAAGTGTGAGCAGACAATTTCAAAGAGCTAAGGTGGACTTTATGAAGTCACGAAGCCCCTTTGAGAAACAACAAGGTCCTTTGCTGACAGGGTTCCCAGCAGCCTTTCCAAGTGTGTAAGGAAGTGCACTTTCTAATAGGTGCAGGGACCTCAAGGTATTTTGGATGCCTACAAGAAAGGAGTTTGCCTAAATCTGTAGATATCACAAACACAATCTGATGACACATCCTTGGTGTGGCTTTCCTGGACATGAGACAATTTTTAAAAGTTCAATTTGAGATTCTTTATGAAAATTTCCACACAGCCAATTCAAAAGAGCCTATAGGATCAATCATCCAGACTTATTTTGCACAAAAAATTTGTCTTAATTTGCTAGATTTGGTTAAAATTAGGATAATCTAGAGAGGAAAAATTATGTTTCAATAATATACCTTTGTGGATACTGAGGTTTTGTATATACTGAGGTTTTGTATTTATTATCTACATCCAAGATGTCTTCTTGTTGCTATGTTACATTATTGTAAGTTAAACTGAATTATTAAAAGGATATCCTGAGCTTGTTTCTGAAGTTGATCACAGTCTATCTTTGGATGATGATCAGATGCCTCATGACGTACAACAAGGGGATTATGCATACTGGAAAAGGCATCATTTAAAGAACTATCCCTCTAACCTAGATGAAAGAACCATTATCAGGTATTCTTCATAAGCTCCTTCACAGTGAAACTGAAGGAAATTGACTCTTGAATTCATATTTTCATTTAAGACAGCCTTTTAAATTAGACTGGTATATAGAAAGGACTGCTGACTTCAAATGAAACCCACATCAGGATGATAAGAAAATGACAACAGTAGACAGCTGACCCAAAAATCTGGGCCAGGCCTGTAAGACTCATCCTACTAATTCAATGTGAACTGTTTTCCAAATGTTTATCTCCTTATCAAAAGTAAAAGTTATTGTATTACTTCTAGCTATACTTCTGCTTCAACGTTCAGGGGAAAAAGAAAATTCTCTAGTGAAGTTATCACAGAGTGTAACTACTCATAACATGTAACACTTCTTGCTTTAAGTCCACTGCTAAAAGCACATGTACAATGTTTGTGTGACAATTCAGTATAACTAATAAAATGTATAGCCTAGAAAAATGTTTCCCCATCAGCATGCCTCTGTGTTAGTTTACTATGTCTGATTAGTTTTCCCCAACGTGGATAACTATATATATGTATATCCTAGAAGGGGGGATCAATATGGCAGAGTAAGAAGATGTGAAGCTCACCTCCCCCAACAAACACATCAAAAATACTTCTACATGTGGAGCAATTCACACAAAAAACTAACAGGAAACTGGCAGAAGAACTCCTATACAACCAAGGCTGCAAAAAAGAGTCCCATGTAACTGGGTAGAACTGGGAAAAAAAGCATAAGGTCAGGATCTGTGCCCCTGGGATGAGTCTAAAAGGAAAAAAAGACTGCATGGGCAGACTCTCACCCTGGGGAGTGAACCACAGTCCCAGGGTCTTATGTGGAGGAGACAAGCCCCCTTTGCTGCTGGGAAAACCACTGGGACAGACAGAAGGACTGAGAAGCCTAGATTCCACTCATGAGGAGTGCATATGTGCTGGCTTGCCAACAGACAGGGCTGATGGAGAGAGTTCTGCACTGGCAACTGCTGCCTCACCACGCTCCCCAATCTGAGCTGACAAACACCCCGACTCTGTTCGCTCAACACCACAGTTTGACATGGGATGTAGGGAAGTGAGGTCCTGACAAAAACCTTGATCTAGTGACACAAAGATACCCAGGGTGCCTGGGGAGTAGTCTGGATGAAGCAGCAGCAGCCATTTCTGGTGAATACTCAAACAGCACCACAGAGGTAGCCCTGACCTGTGAAGGCAACACAGCCACTTTAGCCCCCATGACCAACAAGCTGTGATCCCTACTCTCAGCCTAGTGAATTATCTGGGTCTACCCACTACACCTCACAGCCTGGCACTGGATCTGGGGCAGAAAGTTCCTTTGGGGCGGCAGATCTGAGACTGGTTCTCCAAACTCCTCACCTGGCTTCCTTGTGAATAAACCCTTTCTTTGCTGCAAACCTGAGCATCCCAGCATTTTGTCTTGCTATGTGTCAGGCAAAAAAACTTGATTTGATAACTTTGGTGGGAAAAGTGAATATTCACATGCGAAGAACGAAGTAGGATCCTTATCTTACACCATATACAAAAATGAACACCCTGGTGGTGCAGTGGTTAGGAATACGCCTGCCAGTGCACAAGACACGGGTTCAAACCCTGGTCCAGGAAGATCCCACATGCCACGGAGCAACTAAGGCCATGCACCACAACTACTGAGCCTGTGCTCTAGAGCCCGTGAGCCACAAATACAGAGCCCACGCACAGCAACTACTGAAGCCCGTGCGCCTAGAGCCCGTGCTCCACAACAAGAGAAGCCACTGCAATGAGAAGCCCGTGCACTGCAACAAAGAGTAGCCCCTGCTCTCTGCAGCTAGAGAAAGCCCGTGCCCAGCAATGAAGATCCAACACAACCAAAAATAAATAAATAAATAAATACATACATATTTTTTTTAAAAGTAAGAACTAAAACTATGAAACTCTTAGAAGAAAATAAAGGGTAAACAATTCATGATATTTGACTTGGAAATGATTTCTTTTTTACTGAAGTATAGTTGCATAATATTATATAAGTTATAAGTGTACAAAATTGTGATTCAGAAATTTTAAAGGCTATACTCCATTTATAGTTATTATAAAATATTTGCTATATTCTCTGTGTTGTAAAATATATCCTTGTAGCTTTCTTTTTTACCTAATAGTTTGCACCTCTTAAACCCCTACCCTTATATTTATCAATGATTTCTTGAATATGACACCAAATTTGAAGGCTACAAAAGTAAAGATAGATAAATTTGAACACATCAAAATTTTTAAAAAATCGTGTATCAAATGACCCAATCAAGAGTTGGAAAAGGTAACCGATAGAATGGAAGAGAATATTTTCAAATTATATACTGATAGTTAATATTCACACTGAATAAAGAACTTCTACAACTCAACAACAACAACAAACCCAATTAAATTTTTAAAAAATGGACAAAGGACTTGCATAGATATTACTTCAAAGATGTAAAAAATGGCCAATAGGTATATAGAAAGATTCTCAACTTCACTAATCATCAGCAAAACACAAATTATAACCGCAATAAGATATCACCACATTCCCACTGGGATGGCGTGTATAAAACAAACAAACCAAAAAATAACAAGTGTTGCTGAGAATGTGGAGAAATAAGAACCATTGTGCATTGTTGGTGAGAATTGTAGAAGGATGGAGCCTCTATTGAAAATAATATGGCAATTTCTCAAAAATTTAAAAACACAATTTGCATATGATTCAGTAATTCCATTTCTGGGTATATAGCCAAAACAATGAATGCAGGAAGTTGAAGCAATATTTACACACCCATATTCATAGCAGGATTATTCATGATAGCCAAAAGGTGAAAGTAACACAAATGTCCATTGGTGGATTAATGGATAAACAATATCTGGTATATATATACTATAATGCAATATTACCATATGTGCGTGGGTTTATCTCTGGGCTTTCTATCCTGTTCCATTGATCTATGTTTCTGTTTTTGTGCCAGTACCAAACTGTATTGATTACTGTAGCTTTGTAGTATAGTCTGAAGTCAGGGAGCCTGATTCCTCCAGCCCCATTTTTCGTTCTCAAGATTGCTTTGGCTATTCGGGGTCTTTTGTGTTTCCATACAAATTGTGAAATTTTTTGTTCTAGTTCTGTGAAAAATGCCAATGGTAGTTTGATAGGGATTGCATTGAATCTGTAGATTGCTTTGGGTAGTAGAGTCATTTTCTTTTTTTTTTTTTTTTTTTTTTAAACACCTTTATTGAAGTATAATTGCTTTACAATCGTGTGCTAGCTTCTGCTTTACAACAAAGTGAATCAGTTACACATATACATATGTTGCCATATCTCTTCCCTCTTGCATCTCCCTCCCTCCCACCCTCCCTATCCCACCCCTCTAGGTGGTCACAAAGCACCGACCTGATCTCCCTGTGCTATGCGGCTGCTTCCCACTAGCTATCTATTGTACATTTGGTAGTGTATATATGTCCATGACACTCTCTCACCCTGTCACATCTCACACCTCCCCCTCCCCATATCCTCAAGTCCATTCTCTAGTAGGTCTGTGTCTTTATTCCCATCTTGCCACTAGGTTCTTCATGACCTCTTTTTTTTTTTTTTTTTTTCCCTTAGATTCCATATATATGTGTTAGCATACTGTATTTGTTTTTCTCTTTCTGACTTACTTCACTCTGTATGACAGACTCTAACTCCATCCACCTCATTACAAACACCTCCATTTCATTTCTTTTTATGGCTGAGTAATATTCCATTGTATATATGTGCCACATCTTCTTTATCCATTCATCCGATGATGGACACCTAGGTTGCTTCCATGTCCTGGCTATTGTAAACAGAGCTGCAATGAATATTTTGGTACATGACTCTTTCTGAATTATGGTTTTCTCAGGGTATATGCCCAGTAGTGGGATTGCTGGGTCATATGGTAGTTCTATTTGTAGTTTTTTAAGGAACCTCCATACTGTTCTCCATAGTGGCTGTATCAATTTACATTCCCACCAACAGTGCAAGAGTGTTCCCTTTTCTCCACACCCTCTCCAGCATTTATTGTTTCTAGATTTTTTGATGATGGCCATTCTGACCGGTGTGAGATGATACCTCATTGTAGTTTTGATTTGCATTTCTCTAATGATTAATGATGTTGAGCATTCTTTCATGTGTCTGTTGGCAATCTGTATCTCTTCTTTGGAGAAATGTCTATTTAGGTCTTCTGCCCATTTTTGGATTGGGTTGTTTGTTTTTTTGTTATTGAGCTGCATGAGCTGCTTGTAAATCTTGGAGATTAATCCTTTGTCCGTTGCTTCATTTGCAAATATTTTCTCCCATTCTGAGGGTTGTCTTTTGGTCTTGTTTATGGTTTCCTTTGCTGTGCAAAAGCTTTTAAGTTTCATTAGGTCCCATTTGTTTATTTGTGTTTTTATTTCCATTTCTCTAGGACCTGGGTCAAAAAGGATCTTGCTGTGACTTATGTCATACAGTGTTCTGCCTATGTTTTCCTCTAAGAGTTTGATAGTGTCTGGCCTTACACTTAGGTCTTTAATCCATTTTGAGTTTATTTTTGTGTATGGTGTTAGGGAGTGTTCTAATTTCATACTTTTACATGTACCTGTCCAATTTTCCCAGCACCACTTATTGAAGAGGCTGTCTTTTCTCCACTGTATATGCTTGCCTCCTTTATCAAAGATAAGGTGACCATATGTGCGTGGGCTTATCTCTGGGCTTTCTATCCTGTTCCATTGATCTATATTTCTGTTTTTGTGCCAGTACCAAACTGTCTTGATTACTGTAGCTTTGTAATATAGTCTGAAGTCAGGGAGCCTGATTCCTCCAGCTCCATTTTTCGTTCTCAAGATTGCTTTGGCTATTCGGGGTCTTTTGTGTTTCCATACAAATTGTGAAATGTTTTGTTCTAGTTCTGTGAAAAATGCCAGTGGTAGTTTGATAGGGATTGCATTGAATCTGTAGATTGCTTTGGGTAGCAGAGTCATTTTCACAATGTTGATTCTTCCAATCCAAGAACATGGTATATCTCTCCATCTATTTGTATCATCTTTAATTTCTTTCATCAGTGTCTTATAATTTTCTGCATACAGGTCTTTGCTCTCCTTAGGTAGCTTTATTCCTAGATATTTTATTCTTTTTGTTGCAGTGGTAAATGGGAGTGTTTTCTTAATTTCACTTTCAGATTTTTCGTCATTAGTGTATAGGAATGCAAGAGATTTTTGTGCATTAATTTTGTATACTGCTACTTTACCAAATCCATTGATTAGCTCTAGTAGTTTTCTGGTAGCATCTTTACGATTCTCTATGTATAGTATCATGTCATCTGCAAACAGTGACAGCTTTACTTCTTCTTTTCTGATTTGGATTCCTTTTATTTCTTTTTCTTCTCTGACTGCTGTAGCTAAAACTTCCAAAATTATGTTGAATAATAGTGGTGAGAGTGGGCAACCGTGACTTGTTCCTGATCTTAGTGGAAATTGTTTCAATTTTTCACCATTGAGGACGATGTTGGCTGTGGGTTTGTCATATATGGCCTTTATTATGTTGAGAAAAGTTCCCTCTATGTCTACATTCTGCAGGGTTTTTATCATAAGTGGGTGTTGAATTTTGTCGAAAGCTTTCTCTGCATCTATTGAGATGATCATATGGTTTTTCTCCTTCAATTTATTAATATGGTGTATCACGTTGATTGATTTGCATATATTGAAGAATCCTTGCATTCCTGGAATAAACCCCACTTGATCATGGTGTATGATCCTTGTAATGTGCTGTTGGATTCTGTTTGCTAGTATTTTGTTGAGGATTTTTGCATCTATGTTCATCAGTGATATTGGCCTGTAGTTTTCTTTCTTTGTGACATCTTTGTCTGGTTTTGGTATCCGGGTGATGGTGGCCTCGTAGAATGAGTTGGGGAGTGTTCCTCCCTCTGCAATATTTTGGAAGAGTTTGAGAAGGATAGGTGTTAGCTCTTCTCTAAATGTTTCATAGAATTGGCCTGTAACGCCGTCAGGTCCTGGGCTTTTGTGTGTTGGAAGATTTTAAATCACAGTTTCAATTTCAGTGCTTGTGATTGGTCTGTTCATATTTTCTATTTCTTCCTGGTTCAGTCTCGGCAGGTTGTGCATTTCTAAGAATTTGTCCATTTTCTCCAGGTTGTCCATTTTATTGGCATAGAGTTGCTTGTAATCTCTCATGGTCGTTTCTATTACTGCAGTGTCAGTTGTTACTTCTCCCTTTTCATTTCTAATTCTATTGATTTGAGTCTTCTTTTTTTTCTTCATGAGTCTGGCTAATGGTTTATCAATTTTGTTTATCTTCTCAAAGAACGAGCTTTTACTTTTATTGACCTTTGCTATTGTTTCCTTCATTTCTTTTTCATTTATTTCTGATCTGATCTTTATGGTTTCTTTCCTTCTGCTATTTTTGAGGTTTTTTTGTTCTTCTTTCTCTAATTGCTTTAGGTGCAAGGTTAGGTTGTTTATTCGAGGTGTTTCCTGTTTCTTGAGGTAGGCTTGTATTGCCATAAACTTACCTCTTAGAACTGCTTTTGTTGCATCCCATAGGTTTTGGGTCGTCGTGTCTCCATTGTCATTTGTTTCTAGGTATTTTATGGTTTCCCCTTTGATTTCTTCAGTGATCACTTCGTTATTAAGTAGTGTATTGTGTAGCCTCCATGTGTTTGTATTTTTTACAGATCGTTTGCTGTAATTGATATCTAGTCTCATAGCATTGTGGTCGGAAAAGATACTTGATACGATTTCAATTTTCTTAAATTTACCGAGGCTTCATTTGTGACCCAAGATATGATCTATCCTGGAGAATGTACCATGAGCACTTGAGAAAAATATGTATTCTGTTGTTTTTGGGTGGAATGTCCTATAAATATCAAGTAAGTCCATCTTGTTTAATGTATCATTTAAAGCTTGTGTTTCCTTATTTATTTTCATTTTGGATGATCTGTCCATTGGTGAAAGTGGGGTGTTAAAGTCCCCTACTATGATTGTGTTACTGTCGATTTCCCCTTTTATGGCTGTTAGTATTTGCCTTATGTATTGAGGTGAACCTATGTTGGGTGCATACATATTTACAATTGTTATAACTTCTTCTTGGATCGATCCCTTGATCATTATGTAGTGTCCTTCTTTGTCTCTTGTAATAGTCTTTATTTTAAAGTCTCTTTTGTCTGATATGAGAATTGCTACTCCAGCTTTCTTTTGATTTCCATTTGCATGGAATATATTTTTCCATCCCCTCACTTTCAGTCTGTATGTGTCCCTATGTCTGAAGTGGGTCTCTTGTAGACAGCATATATATGGGTCTTGTTTTTGTATCCATTCAGCTAGTCTGTGTCTTTTGTTGGGAGCATTTAATCCATTTACATTTAAGGTAATTATCGATATGTATGTTCCTATTCCCATTTTCTTAAATGTTTTGGGTTTGTTATTGTAGGTGTTTTCCTTCTCTTGTATTTCTTGCCTAGAGAAGTTCCTTTAGCATTTGTTGTAAAGCTGGTTTGGTGGTGCTGAACTCTCTCAGCTTTTGCTTGTCTGTAAAGGTTTTAATTTCTCCATCAAATCTGAATGAGATCCTTGCTGGGTAGAGTAATCTTGGTTGTAGGTTTTTCTCCTTCATCACTTTAAATATGTCCTGCCACTCCCTTCTGGCTTGCAGACTTTCTGCTGAAAGATCAGCTGTTAACCTTATGGGGATTCCCTTGTGTGATATTTGTTGTTTTTCCCTTGCTGCTTTTAATATGTTTTCTTTATATTTAATTTTTGATAGTTTGATTAATATGTGTCTTGGCATTTTTCTCCTTGGATTTATCCTGTATGGGACTCTCTGTGCTTCCCGGACTTGATTAACTATTTCCTTTCCCATATTAGGGAAGTTTTCAACTATAATCTCTTCAAATATTTTCTCAGTCTTTTTCTTTTTCTCTTCTTCTTCTGGGACCCCTATAATTCGATTGTTGGTGCGTTTAATATTGTCCCAGATGTCCCTGAGGCTGTCCTCAGTTCTTTTCATTCTTTTTTCTTTACTCTGCTCTGCAGTAGCTATTTCCATTATTTTATCTACCAGGTCACTTATCCGTTCTTCTGCCTCAGTTATTCTGCTATTGATCCCTTCTAGAGTATTTTTAATTTCATTTATTGTGTTTTTCATCATTGCTTGGTTCCTCTTTAGTTCTTCTACGTCCTTGTTAAATGTGTCTTGCATTTTCTCTACTCTATTTCCAAGATTTTGGATCATCTTTTCTATCATTATTCGGAATTCTTTCTCAGGTAGACTACCTATTTCCTCTTCATTTGTTAGGTCTGGTGTGTTTTTACCTTGCTCCTTCATCTGCTGTGTGTTTTTCTGTCTTCTCATTTTGCTTATCTTACTGTGTTTGGGGTCTCCTTTTCGCAGGCTGCAGGTTCATAGTTTCCCTTTTTTTGTGTGTGTCTGTCCCCAATGGCTAAGTTTGTTTCAGTGAGTTGTGTAGGCTTCCTGGTGGAGGGGACTAGTGCCTGTGTTCTGGTGGATGAGGCTGGATCTTGTCTTTCTGGAGGGCAGGTCCACGCCTGGTAGTGTGTTTTGGGGTTTCTGTGGCCTTATTATGATTTCAAGCAGCCTCTCTGCTAATGGATGGGGCTGTGTTCCTATCTTGCTAGTTGTTTGGCATAGGGTGTCCAGCACTGTAGCTTGCTGGTCGTTGAGTGAAGCTGTGTCTTGGTGTTGAGATGGAGATCTCTGGGAGATTTTCGCCATTTGGTATTACTTGGAGCTGGGAGGTCTCTTGTGGACCAGTGTTCTGAAGTTGGCTCTCCCACCTCAGAGGCACAGCCCTGATGCCTGGCTGCATCACCAAGAGCCTTTCATCCACATGGCTCAGTATAAAAGGGAGCAAAAATAGAAAGAAAGAAAGAAAGAGGATAGAATAAAATAAAATAAAGTAAGGTAAAATAAAATAAAGTTATTAAAATGAAAAATAAAAAATAATTATTAAGAAAAAAAATTTTTTAAGTAAAAAAAAAAAAACAAAAAAACGGACAGACAGAACCCTAGGACAAATTGTGAAAGCAAACTATACAGACAAAATCTCACACAGAAGCACCCACATACACACTCACAAAAAGAGGAAAAGGGGAAAAAATAATATATCTTGCTCCCAAAGTCCACCTCCTCAATTTGGGATGATTTGTTGTCTATTTAATTATTCCTCAGATGCAGGTATATCAAGTTGATTGTGGAGCTTTAATCTGCTGCTTCTGAGGCTGCTGGGACAAATTTCCCTTTCTCTTCTGTGTTCGCCCACCTCCTGGGGTTCAGCTTTGGATTTGGCCCCGCCTCTGCGTGTAGGTCGCCTGTGGGCGTCTGTTCTTTGCTCAGACAGGACGGGGTTAAAGGAACAGCTGCTTTGGGGGCTCTGGCTCACTCAGGCCAGGGGGAGGGAGGAGTACAGATGCAGGGCGAGCCTGCAGTGGCAGAGGCCAGTGTGACATTGCAGCAGCCTGACGCACGACGTGAGTTCTCCCGGGTAAGTTGTCTCTGGATCACGGGATCCTGGCAGTGGCGGGCTGCTCAGGCTCCCAGGAGGGGCGGTGTGGATAGTGACCTGTGCTTGCACACAGGCTTTTTGGTGGCAGCAGCAGCAGCCTTAGCGTCTCATGCCCGTCTCTGCGGTCCATGCTAATAGCCACGGCTCATGCCCGTCTCTGGAGCTCCTTTAAGCAGGGCTCTGAATCCCCTCTCCTCGCCACCAGGAAACAAAGAGGCAAGAAAAAGTCTCTTGCCTCTTCGGGAGCTGCAGACTTTTTCCCGGACTCCCTCCCGGCTAGCTGTGGTGCACTAACACCTTCAGGCTGTGTTCACACCGCCAACCCCAGTCCTCTCCCTGCGATCTGACTGAAGCCCAAGCCTCAGCTCCCAGATCCCACCCGCTCCGGTGGGTGAGCAGACAAGCCTCTCGGGCTGGTGAGTGCTGGTCGGCACCTCTCCTCTGTGCGGGAATCTCTCCGCTTTGCCCTCCGCACCCCTGTTGCTGCGCTCTCCTCTGTGGCTCCAAAGCTTCCCCCCTCCACCACCCGCCATCTCCGCCCGCGAAGGGGCTTCCTAGTGTGTGGAATCCTTTCCTCCTTCACAGCTCCCTCCCACTGGTGCAGGTCCCGTCCCTATTATTTTGTCTCTGTTTTTTCTTTTTTCTTTTGCCCTACCCAGGTACGTGGGGAGTTTCTTACTTTTTTGGAGGTCTGAGGTCTTCTGCCAGTGTTCAGTAGGTGTTCTATAGGAGCAGTTCCACGTGTACATGTATTTCTGATGTATCTGTGGGGAGGAAGGTGATCTCCGAGTCTTACTCTTCCACCACCTTCTCCTCTCTCTGGTTATCTATTTTAAATATAGCAGTGTGTATATGTCAATCTCAAACTCCCCATCTATGTCTCCTCCCACCCTTCCTCCCAGTAACCATAAATTCATTCTTTAAGAAGTCTGTGAGTGTGTTTCTGTTTTGTAAATAAGTTCATTGCAGAAATAAATTTACCTAAGGAGGCAAAAGACTTGAACTCCGAAAACTATATGACGCTGATGAAAGAAATCGAAAATGACACAAATGGAAAGATATACCATGTTCTTGGATTGGAAGAATCAATATTTTCAACACGACTATACTACCCAAGGCAATATACATATTCAATGCAATTCCTATCTAATTAGCAATGGTATTTTTCACAGAACAAGAACAAAAATTTTTTAAACTTGTATGAAGATGCAAAAGACTTTGAATAACAAAAGCAATCCTGACAAAGAAAAACGGAGCTGAAAGAACCCGGCTCCCTGACTTCAGACTATACTACAAAGCTACAGTCATCAAAACAGTATGGTACTGACACAAAAACAGAAATATAGATCAATGAAACAGGATAGAAAGCCCAGAAATAAACCCACACACCTACGGTCAATTAATCTTTGACAAAGGAGGCAAGAATGTACAATGGAGAAAAGACAGTCTCTTCAATAAATGGTGGTGGGAAAACTGGAGAGCTACATGTAAAAGAATGAAATTAGAACATTCTTTAACACCATACAAAAAAATAAACTCAAAATGGATTAAAGACCTAAATGGTAAGACTGGAAACTATAAAACTCTGAGAGGAAAACATAAGCAGAACACTCTTTGACATAAATCACCACAATATCTTTTTCAATCCATCTCCTAGAGTAATGGAAATAAAAACAAAAATAAACAAATAGGACCTAATTAAACTCAAAACTTTTTGCATAACAAAGGAAACCATAAGCATAACGAAAAGACAACCCTCAGAATGGGAGAAAATATTTGCAAATGAAGTGACCAATAGGGATTAATATACAATATTTACAAACAGCTCAGTATCAAAAAAACAAACAACACAATCAGAAAATGGGCAGAAGACCTAAGTAGTCATTTCTCTGAAGAAGACACACAAATGGCCAAGAGGAACATGAAAATATGCTCAATAGCTAGTGGGAAGCAGCCGCATAGCACAGGGAGATCAGCTCGATGCTTTGTGACCACCTAGAGGGGTGGGATAGGGAGGGTGGGAGGGAGGGAGATGCAAGAGGGAAGAGATATGGGAACATATGTATATGTATAACTGATTCACTTTGTTATAAAGCAGAAGCTAACACACCATTGTAAAGCAATTATACTTCAGTGGGGATGTTTAAAAAGAAAAAAAAAGAGTGAAAAAAATAAAATAAATAAATAAATAAAAATAAAAAATAAAAATATACTAAAAAAAATCACTAATTATTAGAGAAATGCAAATCAAAACTACGAGATATCACTTCACACCAGTCAGAATGGCCATCATCAAAAAGTCTACAAGCAATAAATGCTGGAGAGGGTGTGGAGAAAAGGGAACCCTCCTACACTGTTGGTGGGAATGTAAATTGATACAACCACTATGGAGAACAGTATGGAGGTTCCTTAAAAAACTAAAAATAGAGCTACCATATGATCCAGCTATCCCACCCCTGGGAATATATCCATAGAAAAACATGGTTCAAAAATATACATGCAACCCAATGTTCATTGCAGCACTGTTAACAATTGCCAAAACATGGAAGCAACCTAAATGTTCATGGACAGATGAATGGATAACGAAGATGTTGTACATATATACAATGGAACATTACTCAGCCATTAAAATGAATGAAATAATGCCATTTGCAGCAACATGGATGGATTTGGAGATTATCATACTAAGTGAAGTAAGTCAGACAGAGAAAGACAAATATCATGTGATATTGCTTACTTGTGAAATCTAAAAAAAAAAAAGGTACCAATAAAGTTTTAATTGATACTTCTGTGTTCCTAAAGAAAGTATTTGTAAAATTGCTCTATCAAATCAGAATTGATACATTTGTGGACTGAAAAAAATGTACAACCTAAAAGTTGAGAATTATGTTTAATTTGGTGGACTTTCTGAGGATTTCAAACCCAGAGGCAGCCTCTCAGATAGTTCTGAGGGACTGCTCTGAAGGGGCAGAGGAGGAACCAGGATATATAGGAGTTTTGCAACAAAGACCAGGTAGTCAGAACATCAAAAGATTATTGTTAATTATAGAAAACCAGATATTTCAAGTTAAGGAATTTAGTGCTTTTCTATGTATGGAAAGATGCAAGGGTCTGTGTGAATTGAAATCATTCCTTTGATATGCACCTTAGCTATCCAGGGCCAGTATCCTGTTCTTTTCCATCCTAAGTTCACTCACGGCTCAACGGTGGGGTTGACCATAGTGGCTTGATGGCTGCAACATCGTTTGTTTACAGATATGGCAGGCAACATTTTTCATTCATACATTCCACTTCTTCCACATGCATAATGGGGGAAAAGTCAATGAATCTACTAGATTTCTTATCTTTAACAAATCTATAGTATTATTTTATTTAAATATTGAATCGAAGAAAGCTTTTTATGCTTAGGATAACATGCTCTGTTTTGGGAGTATGATGGGTTGAAAGGAGACACAGGAGATGAAATTGGAAAAGTAGGTCGAGGCTTAATTATGAAAGGCTTTGAATGCTAAAGAGTGAGAAAGTAGCTTTATACATGTAATCTCATTTTTAATTTACTCTCTTTGAATAAAATATTAGAAAGTTTTTCCATTTCCAGTGTTTATTTACTTGGAAACGTGGAGAACTGAGGGCTCCTTAGAAACTCTGTTCTACTAGTTGTTAAATGACATAATAACAAGGTCATTGAAAACTCAAGGCTCTCTGTCCTGGTTTCATATCCTCCCAAAGAAATCCCATCTATTTCCCATAATGAAAGGATTATACTAAACCAATCAATGGAATGTGAAGAAAAAGAATAAAAGACTATAACTTTCCAGTAGGAAGTGTGGTATTCTCCAAAACATCTGTTTTCCTGTTCCCCTTTGGGGAGCAGCCACATTCCACATTCTTTGGATGGGTTTGTTATCAAATTGGGTCCTGCTGCTTGCCACTTACAAAATCAATACTCACAAATGTTGGTAGAAAGGAAAGATGCCTTTAATCAGAATGCTGGCAATCTGGGGAGATGGTGGACTCAACGTCCCCAAAAAACCACCTCCCAGGATTCTGCTCAGCCATGAAAGCTTTTAAAGGGAAACAGGGAAGTAATATCAGTTAATCATTGAAACAGGGGGTCAGAGTTGTCGCCATCCCCCACTGCGTGCAGGCTGTGGGCAGGCTTGTTGACTCCTTGTGATCTTTCTTTAGATGCTATCTTGTTCACAAGTTTGTTCATGAGATTACTGAAGGGGAAGCTAGGGAAGAGATCTGGTCTTCTGTTAATTACTTATTCTTCATTTCTACTTCTTTGATATATGGAAAGAACCAACAAGTTAGGCAAAATAATGTGTGATCAAAAGATTTGAAAGGTGTGCTAGGGCCAGAGATGAGTAGAGCATGGGGGTGTCTGGTTTAAGGTTAGTGTCAAGACAAAGGGGTGCCTCCTGCAGAGAGCTCTTTCCTGCAAAGAGCTTTTTCCTGCCAAAAATACCTGCTTACAAATCCCCACTTGTCAGAACATCATTCAATTTCTATGGAATCATGGGTGAAGTTCTATCTTCTGTAACTTCTTCATGCTGACATAGGGAGGAAGATGTCGACATGGGTCTGTAGCATCTCTTTGCTGACAGTTGTAATTGCCCATTTACATATATGGGCAGAAGAAGCTACAGTGTTTTGATGCCCACAAAGATATAGGTTATCATGAGTAATATTGTTAATCCCATTCTCGTAAAGCCAGTTTTTAGAACTGTGCTAGCTATGGACTCAGTATTGCTCAAGATGGAGTAGTATATAATGGCTGTAGTCTGATCATCATGCAGTTAGCTTTTTCCCTCTGGTGGCAGTTACAGTATCTGTAAATACAACTCAGGGACGTCCATAAGACACAGATTTTGACTCTATTTTCCTAATCTTTAGCTCCTTGAGACTGCTTTTTTGTGACTCAGGGAGGCATGGTAGACTTCAGCTTTTCTATAAACAAGAGAGAGGAGACATGGAGGGGCTTTTGTACTTGGTGGGGGGGTGGCCACAGGGTTCTGCTTAGTTCCAGCTTCTGATTACTATAAGATACTCATGTTAATCTTATCCTCTTTATCAACGTGAATTGATACAGTAATCCAGCTCTAATTTCAAATATACATCTAGAATCATCAAATAACAATACTCTAGTAAAGTGGTTGTGAAAAGAATTCTTCTTTCTTCCCCCGATAAGAGAACATGTAACCTAGTTTGTCATTGTTATGACAGAAATCAAACTGAAGATCAAGTCAATATGTAGAGGAGGGAAGAGTTAAGAGAAGATCAGAGAAAAAGCAAAAGTGCCATGATAAAACCATGTCCTGACCAAACCTAGGATATTCCATTAAATGAGAAAATAAATTAATTTACTATATAACCCATTTTGATTTGGGTTTCTGCTGTTTGCCTCCAAAACAATTTTAATGGATATACTCACCTTGCTGAATGGTAGGGAAATCTTGCTGAAACTTTATACTAGGCAAAGATTCAATAAATACCCTTTTTATAGTTCTCACTTTTTTTTTCTTTTTGCCATGGCCATTTACTACTTTTATTTTCATTAATTAATTAATTTATTTATTTTCAGCAGCGTTGGGTCTTCATTGCTGTGCCCGGGCTTTCTTTAGTTGTGGTGAGCAGGGGCTACTCTTCGTTGGGGTGCATGGGCTTCTAATTGTGGTGACTTCTCTTGTTGCAGATCAAGGGCTCTAGGCATGCGGGCTTCAGTAATTGTGGCACACAGGCTCAGTAGTTGTGGTCGTGGGCTCTAGAGTGCAGGCTTAGTAGCTGTGGTGCACGGACTCAGTTGCTCCACAGCATGTGGGATCTTCCTGGACCAGAGCTCGAACCCATGTCCCCTGTATTGGCAGTTGGATTCTTAACAACTGCACCACCAGGGAAGCCCCCATTGACTACTTTTATATTAAAACCCCTGAACCAAACATATATACAAATATATATTAAACACAGAGACATAAATACATATTCAATATCTTTACAGCATTGGTGTTATAGGTGAAAATGCATTATGTGCTACTCTTTCTATTTTCTGTTACAGGTTCTTTGTACTACTGTATAACGTACCATATTTTAAGCATTTCCTATGTCACACAATGAGCTTTGAAGCATTACATATGTAATGGAACATAGTAATATGATATGTGCCATAATGTAAACATAAGCATATCACTGGGAATTTCTTTCTAATTAATTGATATACATCTTTTAAAAATAAATGCCATGAGGAGACCCTCAACATGGTGGAAGAGTAAGACGTGGAGATAACCTTTCTCCCCACAAATACATCAGATATACATCTACATGTGGAACAATTCCTACAGAACACCTACTGAATGCTAGCAGAAGACCTCAGACCTCCAAAAAGGAAGAAACTGCCCATGTACCTGGGTAGGGCAAAAGAGAGAAGAAAAAACAGAGACAAATGAATAGGGACAGGACCTGCACAAGTGGGAGGGAGCTGTGAAGGGGGAAAAGTTTCCATACACTAGGAAGCACCTTCACTGGCAGAGACAGGAGTGGGGGGTAAGCTTCGGAGCCACAGAGGAGAGTGCAGCAACAGGGTTGCTGAGGGCAAAGCAGAGAGACTCCCGCAGAGAGGATCGGTGCCGACCAGCACTCACAGACTGAGAGGCTTCTCTGCTTACCTGGTGGGGCGGGTGGGGGCTGGGAGCTGAGGCTCCAGCTTTGGAGGTCAGACCCCAGGGACAGGACTGGGGTTGGCCACATGAACACAGCCTGAAGGGGGCTAGTGCAGCACAGCTAACGGGGAGGGAGTCCGGGAAAAAGTCTGGAACTGCCGAAGAGGCAAGAGACTTTTTCTTGCCTCTTTGTTTCACAGTGCATGAGGAGAGGGGATACAGAGCACCCCCAAAACGAGCTTCAGAGATGGCCACCAGCCGTGGATATCAGCATGGACCCCAGAGATGGGCATGAGACGCTAAGGTTGCTGCTGCAGCCAGCAAGAGACCTGTGTGCAAGCCCAGGTCAGTATCCACACCTCCCCTCCCGGGAACCTGTGCAGCCTGCCACTACCAGGGTCCCGTGATCCAGGGACACTTTCCTGGGAGAGCAAACGAAGTGCCACAGGCTGGTGCAATGTCACGCTGGCCTCTGCCATTGCAGGCTTGCCCTGCATTCCATACCCCTCCCTTCCCCCGGCCTCAGTGAGCCAGAGCCCCCAGTCAGCTGCTACTTTAACCCCATCATGTCTGAGCGAAGAACAGATGACCTCAGGTGACCTACATGCAGAGACGGGGCCAAATGCAAAGTTGAAGCCCAGGAACTGTGCGAACAAGGAAGAGAAAGGGAAATCTCTCCCAGCAGCCTTAAGAGCAGTGGATTAAACCTCAACAGTCAACTTGATGTAACCTGAATCTGTGGAATAACTGAATAGACAACAAATGAACCCAAATTGAGGCAGTGGACTTTGGGAGCAACAATATATACATTTTTCTTTTTCTATTTTTGAGAGTGTGCATGTGTATGCTACTGTGTGTGATTTTGTCTGTATAGGTTTGCTTTTACCATTTGTCCTAGGGCTGTGTCTGTCCGTTTTTTTTTTGTTGTTGTTGTTTGTTATTTAGTATAGTTTTAGCACTTGTTATCATTGGTGGATTTGTGTTTTGGTTTGGTTCCTCTCTTCTTTCTTTCCTTTTTTAAATTATTTTTTAATTTTTTTAAGTTTTAATAATTGTTATTTTTTATTTTAATAACTTTATTTTATTTTTAATTTTCTTCTTTCTTTATTTCTTTCCTTTTTCTCCCTTTTATTCTGAGCTGTGTGGATGACAGTGTCTTCATGTTCCAGCTGGGAGTCAGGCCTCTGCCTCTGAGGTGGGAGAGCCGAGTTCAGGACATTGGTCCACCAGAGACCTCCCAGCTCCATGTAATACCAAACGGTGAAAATCTCCCAGATGTCTCCATCTCAAAGCCAACACGCAGCTCCACTCAACGACCAGCAAGCTACAGTGCTGGACACCCTATGGCAAACAACTAGCAAGACAGGAACACAACCCAATCCACTAGCAGAAAGGCTGCCTAAAACCATAATAAGGTCACAAACACCACAATACACACCACAGGACATGGAACAGACCACCAGAAAGACAAGAACCAGCCTCATCCAACATAACACAGGCAGCAGTCCCCTTCACCAGGAAACCTACACAACCCACTGAACCAACCTTAGCAACTGGGGGCAGACACCAAAAACAATGCGAACTACAAACCTGCAGCCTGTGAAAAGGAGAACCCGAAGACAGTAAGTTAACCAAAATGAGACGAGAGGGAAAGACACGGCAGATAAATGAACAAGGAAAAAACCCACCACACCAAACAAATGAAGAGGAAAGAGGCAGTCTACCTGAAAAAAATTTAGATAATGATAGAAAAGATATCCAAAATCATGGAAATAGAATTGAGAAAATACATGACACGTTTAACAAGGACCTAGAAGAACTAAAGAGCAAACAAACAATGATGAGCAACACAATAAACGAAATTAAAAATTCTCTAGAAGGAATCATTAGCAGAAAAACTGAGTTAGAAGACGGGAGAAGTGACCTGGAAGATAAAATAGTGGAAATAACTATGGCAGAGCAGAATAAACAAAAAAGAAGGAAAAGAATTAAGGACAGGCTCAGAGACATCTGGGACAACATTAAACGCACCAACATTCGACTTATAGGGGTCACAGAAGAAGAAGAGAAAAAGAAAGGGACTGAAAAAATATTTGAAGAGATTATAGTTGAAAACAATCCTAATATGGGAAAGGAAATAGTTAATCAAGTCCCGGAAGCACAGAGAGTCCCATACAGGATAAATCCAAGGAGAAAAATGACAAGACACATATTAATCAAACTATCAAAAATTAAATACAAAGAAAAATTATTAAAATCAGCAAGGGAAAAACAACAAATAACATGCAAGGGAACCCCCATAAGGTTAACAGCTGATATTTCAGCAGAAACTCTGCAAGCCAGAAGGGAATGGCAGGACATATTTAAAGTGATGGAAGGGAGAAAACTACAACCAAGATTACTCCACCCAGCAAGGATCTCATTCAGATTCGACAGAGAAATTAAAAACTTAACAGACAAGCAAACCCTAAGAGAATTCAGCACAACCAAAACACCTTTACAACAAATGGTAAAGGAACTTCTCTAGGCGGGAAACACAAGAGAAAGAAAGCACCTACAATAAGAAACCCAAAACAATTAAGAAAATGGTAATAGGAACATACATATTGATAATTACCTTAAATATAAATGGATTAAATGCTCCAACAAAAAGACATACACTGGATGAATGGATACAAAAACAAGACCCATATAAATTCTGTCTATAAAACACCCACTTCAGACCTAGGGACACATGCAGACTGAAAGTGAGGGGATGGAAAAAGATATTCCATGCAAAAGGAAATCAAAACAAAGCTGGAGTAGGAAATCTCATATCCGACAAAATAGACTTTAAAATAAAGACTATTACAAGAGACAAAGAAGGACACTATATAATGATCAAGGGATCGATCCAAGAGGAAGGTATAACAATTGTAAATATTTATGCACCCAACATAGGAGCACCTCAATACATAAGGCAAATACTAACAGCCATAAAAGGGGAAATCGACAGTAACACAATCATAGTAGGGGACTTTAACACCCCACTTTCACCAATGGACAGATCATCCAAAATGAAAATAAATAAGGAAACACAAGCTTTAAATGATACATCAAACAAGATGGACTTAATTGACATTAAGGACATTAAGGACATTCCACCCAAAAACAACAGAATACACATTTTTCTCAAGTGATCATGGAACATTCTCCAGGATAGATCATATCTTGGGTCACAAATCAAGCCTTGGTAAATTTAAGAAAATTGAAATTGTATCAAGTATCTTTTCCAACCACAATGCTATGAGACTAGATATCAATAACAAGAAATGATCTGTAAAAAATACAAACACATGGAGGCTACACAATACACTACTTAATAACGAAGTGATCACTGAAGAAATCAAAGGGGAAATCAAAAAATACCTAGAAAAAAATGACAATGAAAATACGATACAAAACTAGGGGATGAAGCAAAAGCAGTTCTAAGAAGGAAGTTTATGGCAGTACAACCCTACTTTGAGAAACAAGGAACATCTCAATTAAACAACCTAGCCTAAAGCGTAAAGAAATTAAAGAAACAAAAACAAACCAAAAAAAGCCCCAAAGATAGCTAAAGGCAAGAAATCATAAAAATCAGACCAGAGATAAATGAAATTGAAATGAAGAAAACAATAGCAAAGATCAGTAAAACTAAAAGCTGGTTCTTTGAGAAGATAAACAAAATTGATAAACCATTAGCCAGACTCATCTAGAAAAAAAGGAAGAACACACAAATCAATAGAATTAGAAATGAAAAAGGAGAATTCACAACTAAGAAGGCAGAAATACAAAGGATCATGACAGATTACTACAAGCAACTCTATGGCAAAAAAATGGACAACCAGGAAGAAATGGAAAAATACTTAGGAAAACAAAACCTTCTGTGACTGAACCAGGAGAAATAGAAAATATATACAGACCAACCACAAGCACTGAAATTGAAACTGTGATTAAAAATCTTCCAACAAACAATAGCTCAGGACCAGATGGATTCACAGGCAAATTCCTTCAAACATTTAGAGAAGAGGTAACACCTATCCTTCTCAAACTCTTCCAAAATATAGCAGAGGGAAGAAAACTCCCAAACTCATTCTATGAAGCCACCATCACCCTGACACCAAAACCAGACAATGGTATAACAAAGAAAGAAAACTACAGGCCAATATCACTGATGAACATAGATGCAAAATTACTCAACAAAATGCTAGCAAACAGAATCCAACAGCACATTATAAAGATCATACACTATGAAAAAGTGGGGTTTATCACAGGAATGCAAGGATTCTTCCATAAATGCAAATCAATCAATGTGATAAAACATATTAATAAATTGAAGTAAAACAATATGATCATCTCAATAGATGCAGAAAAAACTTTCGACAAAATTCAACACCCATTTATGATAAAAACGCTCAAGAAATTAGGCATAGAGGGAATTTACCTCATCATAATAAAGGCCATATGTGACAAACGCACAGTCAACATCGTTCTCAGGGGTTGAAAAACTGAAACCATTCCCTCTAAGATCAGGAACAAGAAAAGGTTGTCCACTCTCACCACCATTATTCAACATAGTTTTGGAAGTTTTGCCACAGCAATAAGAGAAGATAAAGAAATAAAAGGAATCCAAATTGGAAAAGAAGAAGTAAAGCTGTCACTCTTTGCAGGTGATGTGATATTATACATTAATAAACCCTAAAGATGGTACCAAAAAACTACTGGAGCTAATCAATGAATTTCGTAAAGTATCAGGATACAAAATTAATGCACAGAAATCTCTTGCATTCCTATACAATAATGATGAAAAATCTGAAAGAGAAATTAAGGAAACACTCCCATTTACCACTGTAACAAAAAGAATAATTTGCTTAGGAATATAGCTACCTAAGAAGACAAAAGACCTCTATGCAAAAAACTATAAGACACTGATGAAAGAAATTAAAGATGATACAAACACATGGAGAGATATACCATCTTCTTGGATTGGAAGAATCAACATTGGGAAAATGACTATACAAACGAAAGAAATCTACAAATTCAGCACAATCTCTTTCAAACCAGCAATGGCATTTTTCACAGGACTAGAACAAAAAATTTCTCAATTTACATGGAAACACAAAAGACCCCGAATAGCCAAGGCAATCTTGAGAAAGAAAAACGGAGCTAGAGGAAAGAGGCTCCCAGACTTCAGACTATACTCCAAAGCTACAGTAATCAAGACAGTATGGTCCCTGCACAAAAAGAGAAATATACATCAATGGAACAGTATAAAAGCCCAGAGAAAAACCCACCCACATATGGTCACCTTATTTTTGATAATAGAGGCAAGGATATACAATGGAGAAAAGAAAGCCTCTTCAATAAGTGGTGCTGGAAAAAATGGAGAGCTACATGTCAAAGAATGAAATTAGAACACTCCCTAACATCATTAAAAAAAATAAAATCAAAATGGATTAAACACCAAAATGTAAGGCCAGACATTATAAACCTTAGAAGAAAACGTAGGAAGAACACTCTATGACATAAATCACAGCAAGATCCTTTTTGACCCACCACCTAGAGAAATGGAAATAAAAAAAAAAAAAACCAAATAGAACCTAACAAAACTTAAAAGCTTTTGCACAGCAAAGGAGAATATAAACAAGACAAAAAGACAAACCTCAGGTTGGGAAAAAATAGTTGTAAATGAGGGAACTGAGAACGGATTAATCTCCAAAATTCAGAAGCACCACATGCAGCTCGATATCAAAAAACCAAACAACCCAATGCGAAAATGTGGAGAAGACCTAAATAAACATTTCTCCAAAGAAGATATACAGATTGCTAACAAACACATGAAAGGATGCTCCACATCACTTATCATTAGAGAAATGCAAATCAAAACTACAATGAGGTATCACGTCACACCAGTCAGAATGGCCATCATCAAAAAATCTACAAACAATAAATGCTGGAGAGGGTGTGGAGAAAAGGGAACCCTCTTGCACTGTTGGTCGGAATGTAAATTGATACAGCCACTGTGGAGAACAGTATGGTGGTTCCTTAAAAAACTAAAAATAGAACTACCATACGACCCAGCAATCCCACTACTGGGCATATACCCTGGGAAAACCATAATTCAGAAGGAGTCATGTACCACAATGTTCATTGCAGCTCTATTTACAATATCCAGGACATGGAAGCAACCTAGTGTCCATTGACAGATGAAAGAGTAAAGAAATGTGGCACATAAATACAATGGAATGTTACACAGCCATAAAAAGAAACGAAATTGAGTTATTTGTAGTGAGGTGGATGGATTTAGAGTCTGTCATAGAGAGTGAAGTAAGTCAGAAAGATAAAAACAAATACTGTATGCTAACACATATATATGGAATCTAAAAAAAAAAATGGTCATGAAGAACTTAGGAGCAAGACGGGAATAAAGACGCAGACCTACTAGAGAGAATGGACTTGAGGACATGGGGAGGGGGAAGCGTAAGCTGGGACAAAGTGCGAGAGTGACATGGACATATATACACTAGCAAATATAAAATAGCTGGTAGGAAGCAACACAGAGCACAGGGAGATCAGCTCGATGATTTGTGACCACCTAGAGAGGTGGGATAGGGAGGGTGGGAGGGAGAGAGACGCAAAAGGGAAGAGATATGGGGACATATGTATATGTATAACTGATTCACTTTGTTATAAAGCAGAAACTAACACACCATTGTAAAGCAATTGTACTCCAATAAAGATGTTAAAAAATAAAAAAGAACTGTAATACAACCCAGCAATCCCGCTACTGAGCATATACCCTGAGAAAACCATAACTGGAAAAGGGTCATGTACCACAATGTTCATTGTGGCTCTATTTACAATAGCCAGGACAGGGAAGTAGCCTAAGTGTCCATCGACAGATGAATGGATAAATAAGATGTGGCACGTATATACAATGGAATACTACTCAGCCATAAAAAGAAAGGTAACTGAGTTATTTGTAGTGAGTTGGAAGGACTTAGAGTCTGTCATACACAGTGAAGTAAGCAAGAAAGAGAAAAAAAATTACTGTATGTTAACACATATATATGGAATCTAAAAAAGGAAAAATGGTTTTGAAGAACCTAAGAGGCAGGACAGTAATAAAGATGTAGATGTAGAGAATGGACTTGAGGTCATGGGGAGTGGAAAGTGTTAGCTGGGACGAAGTGAGAGAGTGGCGTGGACATATATACACTACCAAATGTAAAACAGATAACTAGTTGGAAGCAGCTGCAAAGCACAGGGAGATCAGCTCAGTGTTTTGTGACCACCTATAGGGATGGGATAGGGAGGGTAGGAGGGAGATGCAAGTGAGAGGAGACATGGGGATACATATATATGTATAGCTGATTCACCATTTTATAAGGCAGAAACTAACACGTCATTGTAAAGCAATTATACTCCAATAAAGATGTTAAAAAATAAATTAAATAAAGACTATTACAATAGACAAAGCAGGACACTACATAATGATCAGGGAATCAATCGAAGAAGAAGATATAACAATTATAAATATTTATGCACTGAGCATAGGAGCACCTCATTACATAAGGCAAATGCTAACAGCCATAAAAGGGGACACTGCCAGTAAAACAATAATAGTAGGGGATTTTAACACAGCACTTTCATCAATGGACAGATAATCAGAAATGAAAATAATAAAGGAAACACAAGCTTTAAATGATACATTAAAAAAGATGGACTTAATTGATATTATAGGACATTCCATTCAAAAACAAAACATACTTTCTTCTCAAGTGCTCATGGAACATTCTCCAGCAAAAATCATATCTTGTGTCACAAACTAATCCTTAGTAAATTTAAAAAATTGAAACCTTATCAAGTATCTTTTCTGACCACAAAGCTATGAGGCTTTTTCTTATCAATTACAGGGGAAAAAACTGTAAATAATACAAAAAACGGAGGCTTCACAACCTGCCACTACATAACCAACAGATCATTAAGGATATCAAAAAGGAAATCTAAAAATACCTAGAAACAAATGACAATGAAAACACGTTGACCCGAAACCTATGGGATGCAGCAAAAGCAGTTCTAAGAGGGAAGTTTATAGTAATACAATCCTACCTCAAGAAACAAGAAAAATCTCTAATAAACAACCTAACCTTAGACATAAAGCAATTAGAGAAAGAAAACAACAACAACAAAAAAAATCAAAGTTCGCAGAAGGAAAGAAATCATTAAGATCAGATGAGAAATAAATGAAAAAGAAATGAAGGAAATGATAGCAATGATCAATAAAACCAGAAGTTGATTCTTTGAGAAGATAAACAAAATTGATAAACCATTATCCAGACTCATCAAGAAATACAGGGAGAAGACACAAATCAATACAATTAGAAATGAAAAAGGAGAAGTAACAACTGACACTGCAAAAATACAGAAGATCGTAAGAGATTACTACAAGCAGCTACATGCCAATAAAATGGATAACCTGGAAAAAATGCACAAATTCTTATGAAAGCACAATCTTCCGAGATTGATATAGGAAGAACTAGAAAATTTAACAAACCAATCAGAAGCACTGAAATTGAAAGTGTGATTTAAAATCTTCCAACAAACAACAGCCCAGGGCCAGATGGATTCACAGGCAAATTCTCTCAAACATTTAGAGAAGAGATAACACTTATCCTTCTCAAACTCTTCCAAAATATAGCAGAGGGGGAAACACTCCCAAACACATTCTACAAGGCCATCATCTCCCTGATACCAAAACCAGACAATGATGTCACAAAGAAAGAAATCTACAAGCCAATACCACTGATGAACATAGATGCAAATATCCTCAACAAAATACTAGCAAACAGAATCCAACAGCACATTAATAAGATCATACACCATGATAAAGTTGGGTTTATACCAGGAATGCAATGATTCTTCAGTATATTCAAATCAATCCTTGTAATACGCCATATTAACAAATTGAAGGATAAAAACCATATGATAATCTCAATAGATGCAGAAAAAGTTTTCGACAAAATTCAACACCCATTTATGATAAAAACCCTCCAGAAAGTAGGCATAGAAGGAACCTACGTCAACATGACAAAGGCCATGTATGACAAACCCACAGACAACATCATTCTCAGTGATTGAAAAATTGAAACCATTTCCTTTAAGATCCAGAACAAGACAAGGTTGCCCACTCTCACCACTATTATTCAATATAATTCTGGAAGTTTTAGCCACAGCAATCAGAGAAGAAAAAGAAATAAAAGGAATCCATACTGGAAAGAAGTAAAGCTGTCACTGTTTGCAGATGACAAGATACTATAAACAGAGAATCCTAAAGATGCTACCAGAAAACTACAAGAGCTTATCAATGAACTTGGTAAAGTAGCAGGATACAAAATTAATGCACAGAAATCCCTTGCATTCCTATACACTAATGATGAAAAATCTGAAAGAGAAATTAAGGAAACACTCCCATTTACCATTGCAACAAAAAGAATAAATTGCCTAGAAATATAGCTACCTAAGAAGACAAAAGACCTCTATGCAGAAAACTATAAGACACAGATGAAGGAAATTAAAGATGATACAAACAGAGGGAGAGATATACCATGTTCTCAGATTGGAAGAATCAACACTGTGAAAATGACTATACTACCCAAGGCAGTCTACACATTCAATGCAATCCTTATCAAACTACCAATGGCATTTTTCATAGAACTAGAACAAAAAAATTTACAATGTGTATGGAAACACAAAAGACCCCTATTAACCAAGCAATCTTGAGAAAGAAAAACGGAGCTGGTGGTAACAGGTTCCCGGACTTCTGACTACACTACAAAGTTACAGTAAACAAGACAGTATGGTACTGGCACAAAAACAGAAATACAGATCAATGGAACAGGATAGAAAGCCCAGAGATGAACCCACGCACATATGGTCACCTTATCTTTGATAAAGGAGGCAAGAGTGTACAATGTAGAAAAGACAGACTGTTCAATAAGTGGTGCTCGGAAAACTCGACAGCTACATGTAAAAGAATGAAGTTAAAGTGCTCTCTAACACCATACACAAAAATAAATTCAAAATGGATTAAAGACCTAACTGTAAGGCCAGACACTATAAAACTCTTAGAGGAAAATATAGGCAGAACACTCTATGACATAAATCACAGCAAGATCCTTTTTGACCCACCTCCTAGAGAAATGGAAATAAAAACAAAAATAAACAAATAGGACCTAATGAAACTCAAAACTTTTGCACAGCAAAGTAAACCATAAACAAGACCAAAAGACAGCCCTCAGAATGGGAGAAAATATTTGCAAATGAAGCAACTGACAAAAGATTAATCTCAAAAACTTACAAGCAGCTCATGCAGCTCAACACCAGAAATCAAACAACCCAATCCAAAAATGGGCAGAGACCTAAATAGACATTTCTGCAAAGAAGATATACAGATTGCCAACAAACACATGAAAGGATGCTCAGCATCACTAATCATTAGAGAAATGCAAATCTAAACTAAAATGAGGTATCACTTCACACCAGTCACAATGGCCACCATCAAAAAATCTACAAACAATAAACACTGGAGAGGGTGTGGAGAAAGGGAACCCTCTTGCACTGTTGGTGAGAATGCAAATTGATACAGCCACTATGGAGAACAGTATGGAGGTTCCTTAAAAAACTGAGAATAGAGCTACCATATGACCCAGCAATCTCACTACTGGGCATATACCCTGTGAAAACCATAATTCAAAAAGAGTCAGGGACCACAATGTTCATTGCCGCTCTAGTTACAATAGCCAGGACATGGAAGCAACCTAAATGTCCATCAACAGATGAATGGATAAAGAAGATGTGGCACATATATATAATTGGTAATTACTCGTCATTGAAAAGAAACAGAATTGACTTATTTCTAGTGAGGTGGGTGGACCTAGAGTCTGTCATGCAGAGTGAAGCAATTCAGAAAGAGAAAAACAAATACCATATGCTAACACATATATATGGAATCTAAAAAAAAAAAAGGTTCTGTAGAACCTAGGGGCAGGACAGGAATAAAGACGCAGACGTAGAGAATGGGCTTGAGGACATGGGGAGGGGGAATATTAAGCTTGGACTAAGTGAGAGAGTGGCATAGCATATATACACTACCAAATATAAAATAGATAGCTATTGGGAAGCAGCTGCATAGCACAGGGAGATCAGCTTTGTGCTTTGTGTCCACCTAGTGGGGTGAGATAGGGAGGGCTGGAGGGAGATGCAAGGAGGAGGGGATAGGGGGATATATGTATACATATAGCTGATTCACTTTGTTGTACAGCAGAAACTAACACAACATAGTAAAGCAATTTTTCTCCAATAAAGGTGTTACAAAAAAATGAGAGATAGAAACTACTATGTATAAAATAGATAAGCAGCAAGCATATATTGCATAGCCCATGGAATTATAGACATTATTGTGTAATAACTTTTAATGGAGTATAACCTGTAGAAATACTGAATCACTAAGCTGTACACCTGAAACTAATATAATAAACGAAATATGCTTCAATGGAAAAATTTAATAAAAAATAAAGAACTGCATAGAACTTGAATCTCAAAACATTTTCCTGAGGGAAGGAACCTTATGTAAAAGAGAACACACTATATGTTCAATTTATATGAAACTCTAGAAAGGGACATCTAATCTATGATGTAAAACAAACAAACAACAAAAAAATCAGTGGTTGCTTCTGGTATGGTGTGGAAATAGGTAGAGTGATTGAGAGACTTGAGAGAACATTTTGGGGTCCCAGTGATGTTGCATATCTCATAAGGGTATTGCATTACACAGTCATATACATTAAGCAAAATCATCAGTGGTATACATAATATTTGTACATGTTATTATGTGTTTAAAAGAAAAATATAAACAAATATTGAACTCTAAATAATAATGAAAATGCTGAAATATTAAGGAGGAAAAAAAGAACTGCCCCTCTTGGAACTGTCATGTTCGATGCATGCTTAAGTGACCAACACAATTCCTGGGTTGTAGCTAGTGATTTTTAGCTGATCACATGTCTGGAGACAGTGTGGAATGTACTGGGTGTCTTGGAAAACAGGTAAGAATCACACTCTATTGATTTGAAAGAGCTGACGGCAAAGGTGACTTCTGGAGTATAGCCAAGAAGTGCCAGTGTGGTTCCCTGTGGTCATCAGAGAAAATATCAACTAATTCTAGTTGGATTGATTAATGTCAATACATTCTGAAATTTAAATAAACCGTGTTTTTACTTCTTTACTTTATTTAGTATTAGTTGTTTTGTAAATTTAAAACAACCAAACAAGTTGAAGTTACTGAAGGTATGTTGTTTCTCTAAGATGCATAGTCTAGACCTCAAGGTCTGGGTCGGAATGAGAAGAGTAAGGCAGGGTCCTGAAAGTGCAGCACTGGATCCTGCCTTTATTTAAAATGTTGATATGTTCCTCATGGTGAAATTTAACATTAATTTTGATTTTTAAAAATACTGCATGACTTTGCTGTACACCTGAAAATAACACAACATTGTAAATCAACTACACTGCAATAAAAATTTTTAGAAATAATAAAAAATTTTAAAAAGGAAACATGGAAAATCTCCAATAAACAACATAAACTACCACTTAATAGAATTAAAAAAAAAACAAGAAGGGAGGAGCTTCAAGAGGGCGGAAGAGTAAGACGGGGAGATCACCTTCCTCCCCACACATAGATCAGAAATACATCTACATGTGGAACAACTCCTACAGAACACCTACTGAACGCTGGCAGAAGACTTCAGACCTCCCAAAAGGCAAGAAACTCCCCACGTACCTGGGTAGGGCAAAACAAAAAAGAAAAAACAGAGACAAACGAACAGGGAAGGGACCTGAACCAGTGGGCAGGAGGTGTGAAGGAGGAAAGGTTTCCACACACTAGGAAGCCCCTTCGAGGGCGGAGACAGGGGGTGGTGGAGGTGGGAAGCTTCTGATCCACTGATGAGAGTGCAGCAACAGGGGTGCGGAGGGCAAAGCGGAGAGATTCCCGCACAGAGGATCAGTGCTGACCAGCACTCACCAGGCCGAGAGGCTTGTCTGTTCACCCTACCGGGATGGGTGGCGGCTGGGAGCATAGGCTCTGTCTTCGGAGGTCAGATCCCAGGGAGAGGACTGGGGATGGCTGCGTGAACACAGCCTGAAGGGAGATAGTGCGCCACAGCTAGCCCAGAGGGAGTCCTGGAAAAATCTGGAGATGCCGAAGAGGCAAGGGACTTCTTCTTGCCTCTTTGTTTCCTGGTGCACGAGGAGAGGGGATTAAGAGCACCGCTTAAAGGAGCTCCAGAGACGGGCGTGCACTGCGGCTATCAGCGTGGACCCCAGAGATGAGCAAGAGACACTAAGGCTGCTACTGCAGCCACCAAGAAGCCTGTGTGCAAGCACAAGTCACTCTCCACACCTCCCCACCCGGGAGCCTGTGCAGCCCGCCACTGCCAGGGTCCCATGATCCAGGAAAAACTTCCCCAGGAGAACACATGGCACGCATCACACTGGTGCAATATTACACCAGCCTCTGCTGCCGCAGGCTCACCCCGCAATCCATAACCCTCCCTCCCCCCACCCTGAGTGAGCCACAGTCCCTGAATCAGCTGCTCCTTTAACCCCATCCTATCTGAGCATAGAAGAGAGGCCCTCAGGCGACCTACACACAGAGGCGGGGCCAAATCCAAAGCTAAACCCCAGGAGCTGTGCGAACAAAGAAGACAAAGGAAAATCTCTTCCAGCAGTCTCAGGAGCAGTGGACTAAATCTCCACAATCAACTTGATGTACCCTGCAGCTGTGGAATACCTGAATGGACAACGAATCATCCCAAATTGAGGAGGTGGACTTTGGGAACAATGATATATTTATATTTTTTCCCTTTTTCTCTTTTTGTGAGTGTGTATGTGTATGCTTCTCTGTGCCATTTTGTCTGCAGAGCTTTGCTTTACCATTTGTCTTAGGGCTCTGTCTGTCCGTTTTTTTTTGTTTGTTTGTTTGTTTTTTAAGTATAGCTTTTAGCACTTGTTATGATTGGTGGATTTGTTTTTTTGGTTTGGTTGCTCTCTTTTTTGTTTCTCTTTTTTATTACTTAAAAATTTTTTAATAATTATTTTTTATTTTAATAACATCATTTTATTTTATTTTCTTCCTGCTTTCTTTCTTTTTTTCTCCCTTTTATTCTGAGCCGTGTGGATGACAGGCTATTGGTGCTCAAGCCAGGCGTCAGGGTTGTGCCTCTGAGGTGGGAGAGCCAAGTTAAGGACATTGGTCCAGAAGAGACATCCCAGCTCCATGTAATATCAAACGGCAAAAATCTGCCAGAGATCTCCATCTCAACGCCAAGACTCAACTCCACTCAATGACTGGACACACTATGCCAAGCACCTAGCAAGACAGGAACACAACCCCACTCATTAGCAGAGAGGCTGCCTAAAATCATAATGAGGCCACAGACACCCAAAAACACACCACCAGGCATTGACCTGCCCAACAGAAAGAAAAGATCCAGCCTCATCCACCAGAACACAGGCACTAGTCCCCTCCACCAGGAAGCCTACACAAGCCACTGAACCAACCTTAGCCACTGGGGACAGACACCAAAACAAAAACAATGGGAAATACGAACCACCAGCCTGCAAAAAGGAGACACCAAACACAGTATGTTAACAAAATGAGAAGACAGAGAAACACACAGCAGATGAAGGAGCAAGGCAAAAACCCAGCAGACCTAACAAATGAAGAGGAAATAGGAAGTGTACCTGAAAAAGAATTCAGAATAATGATAGTAAAGATGGTCCAAAATCTTGGAAATAGAATGGAGAAAATACAAAAAACATTTAACAAGGACCTAGAAGAACTAAAGGGCAAACAAACAGTGATGAACAACACAATAAATGAAATTAAAAATTCTCTAGAAGGGACCAATAGCAGAATCTTTGAGGCAGAAGAACGGATAAGTGACCTGGAAAATAAAATAGTGTAAATAAGTAGTGCAGAGCACAATAAAGAAAAAATAAGAAAACAATTGAGGACAGTCTCAGAGACCTCTGGGACAACATTAAACACACCAACATTCGCATTATAGGTCCCAGAAGAAGAGAAAAGGAAAGCGACTGAGAAAATATTTGAAGAGATTATAGTTGAAACCTTCCCTAATATGGTAAAGGAAATAGGTAATCAAGTCCAGGAAGCACAGAGAGTACCATACAGGAAAACAAAACAAAAACAAAAATAAAGAAATGGGACCTAATGAAACTTAAAACCTTTTGCAAAGCAAAGGAAACCATAAACAAGACCAAAAGACAACCCTCAGAATGGGAGAAAATATTTGCAAATGAAGCAACTGACAAAGAATTAATCTCCAAAATTTACAAGCAGCACATGCAGCTCAATAACAGAAAAACAAACAACCCAATCCAAAAATGGGCAGAAGACCTAAATAGACATTTCTCCAAAGAAGATATACAGATTGCCAACAAACACATGAAAGTATGCCCAACATCATTAATCATTAGAGAAATGCAAATAAAAATTACAATGAGATATCATCTCACACCTGTCAGAATGGCCATCATCAAAAAATCTAGAAACAATAAATGCTGGAGAGGGTGTGGAGAAAAGGGAACCCTCTTGCACTGTTGGGGGGAATGTAAATTGATGCAGCCACTATGGAGAACAGTATGGAGGTTCCTTTAAAAACTAAACATAGAATTACCATATGACCCAGCAAACCCACTACTGAGCATATACCCTGAGAAAACCATAATTCAAAAAGAGTCATGTACCAAAATGTTCATTGCAGCTCTATTTACAATATCCAGGACATGGAAGCAACCTAAGTGTCCATCCACAGATGAAAGGATAAAGGAGATGTGGTACATATATACAATGGAATATTACTCAGCCATTAAAAAAGAATGAAATAATGCCATTTGCAGCAACATGGATAGACCTAGAGATTGTCATACTGAGTGAAAGAAGTCAGACAGGGAAAGACAAATATATGATATCGCTTATATGTGGAATCTAAAAAAAGGGTACAAATGAACTTATTTACAAAACAAAAATGGAGTCACAGATGTAGAAAACAAACTTATAGTTACCGGGTGGAAAGCAGGGGGGAGGGGAGGGATAAATTGGAAGATTGGGACTGACATATAAACTACTATATATAAAATAGACAACTAATAAGGACCTACTGTACAGCAGAGGGAACTCTTCTCAAGACTCTGTAATGACCTATATGGGAAAAGAATCTAAAAAAGAGTGGATATATGTATACGTATATTGATTCATTTGGTGTATAGCAGAAACGAACACAACATTGTAAATCAACTATACTCCAATAAAAAAAAATTAAAAATAAAAAAAAATGTGGCACATATATACAATGGATTATTACTCAGCCATAAAAAGAAAAGAAATTGACTTATTTGTAGTGAGGTGGATAGACCTAGGGTTTGTCATACAGAGTGAAGTAAGTCAGAAACAGAAAAACAAATAGAGTATGCTAACACATATATATGGAATCTAAGAAAAAAAAAAAGGTCATGAAGAACCTAGGGGTAAGACGGGAATAAAGACACAGACCTACTAGAGCACGGACTTGAGGATATGGGGAGGGGGAAGGGTAAGCTGTGACAAAGTGAGAGAGCGGCATGGACATATATACACTACCGAACGTAAAATAGATAGCTATTGGGAAGCAGCCACATAGCACAGGGAGATCAGCTCGGTGGTTTCTGGCCACCTAGAGGGGTGGGATAGGGAGGGTAGGAGGGAGGGAGACACAAGAGGGAAGAAATATGGGAACATATGTATACGTATAACTGATTCACTTTGTTATAAAGCAGAAACTAGCACACCACTGTAAAGCAATTATACTCCAATAAAGATGTTTAAAAAAATAATTAAAAAAATTAAAAAAAGAAGCCCAGATTTAAACCCATGCACATATGGTCACCTTATCTTTGATAAAGGTGGTAAGAATATACAGTGGAGAAAAGACAGCCTCTTCAATAGGTGGTGCTGGGAAAACTGGACAGGTACATGTAAAAGTATGAAATTAGAACACTCCCTAACACCATACACAAAAATAAACTCAAAATGGCTTAAACACCTAAATATAAGGCCAGACACAATTAAACTCTTAGCAGAAAATATAGGCAGAACACTCCATGACATAAATCACCGCAAGATCCTTTTTGACTCACCTCCTAGAGAAATAGAAATAAAACAAAAATTTACAAATGGGACATTATGAGACTTAAAAGCTTTTGCACAAAGGAAAGGAAACCATAAGGAAGACGAAAAGACAACCCTCAGAATTGGAGAGAATATTTGCAAATGAAGCAACTGACAAAGGATTAATCTCAAAAACTTACAAGCAGCTCATGCAGCTCAATATCAAAAAACCAAACAACCCTATCCAAAAATGGGCAGAAGACCTAAATAGACATTTCTCCAATGAAGATATACAGATTGCCAGCAAACACATGAAACAATGCTCAACATCATTAATCATTAGAGAAAAGCAAATCAAAACTACAATAAGATATCATCTCACACCATTCAGAATGGCCATCATCAAAAAATCTACAAACAATAAATGCTGGATAGGGTGTGGAGAAAAGGGAACTCTCTTGCACTGTTGGTCGGAATGTAAATTGATACAGCCACTATAGAGAATAGTATGGAAGCTCCTTTAAAAACTAAAAATAGAACTACAATACGACCCGGCAATCCCGCTACTGGGCATATACCGTGAGAAAACCATAATTCAGAAAGAGTCATGTATCAAAATGTTCATTGCAGCACAATTTACAATAGCCAGGACAAGCACACAACCTAAGTGTTCATCAACAGATGAATGGATAAAGAAGATGTGGCACGTATATACAATGGAATATTACTCAGCCATAAAAGAAACGAAATTGAGTTATTTGTAGTGAGGTGGATGGAGGTAGAGTTTGTCATAGAGAGTGAAGTAAGTCAGAAAGAGAAAACAAATCCCATATGCTAATACATATATATGGAATCTGAAAATAAAACAAAACAAAAGGTCATGAAGATCCTAGGAGCAAGACGGGAATAAAGATACAGACCTACTGGAGAATTGAGTTGAGGATACGGGAAGGGGGAAGGGTAAGCTTGGACAAAGTGAGAGAGTGGCATGGACATATATACACTACCAAACGTAAAATAGATAGCTAGTGGGAAGCAGTCGCATAGCACAGGGAGATCAACTCTGTGGTATGTGACCACATAGAGGGGTTGGATAGGGAGGGTGTGAGGGAGGGAGATGCAAGAGGGAAGAGATATGGGGATATATGTATATGTATAACTGATTCACTTTGTTATAAAGCTGAAACTAACACACCATTGTAAAGCAATTATACTCCAATAAAGATGTTAAAAAAAAAAGAAGAAAAAACAAAGCCCAAAGTCAGCAGAAGAAAGGAAATAATAAAAATCAGAGAGGATGGGCACTGGCTTGAGGAGCAGTGGCAAGAGCATCAAGACTAGGGTGGTGCGAAAGCCGTGTGGAGGACAGGTTCTTAGTGCTCCAGCCAGGCATCAGGGCTGTGCCACTGAGGTGGGAGAGCCACGTTCAGGACACTGGTCCACAAGAGACCTCCCAGCTCCATGTAATATCAATCACTGAAAATCTCCCAGAGATCTCCATCTGAACGTCCAGACCAGCTCCATTCAATGACCAGCAAGCTACAGTGCAGGACACCCTACGCCAAACAACTAGCAAGACAGGAACACAGCCATATCCATTAGCACAGAGGCTGCCTAAAATAATAATAAGGCCAGAGACGCCCCAAAACACACCACCAGATGTGTACCTGCCCACCAGAAAGACAAGATCCAGCCTCATCCACCAGAACACAGGCAGTAGTCCCCTCCACCCGGAAGCCTACACATCCCACTGAACCAAACATAGCCACTGGGGACAGACACCAAAAACAACCAAAACTACGAACCTGCAGCCTGTGAAAAAGAGACCCGAAACACAGTAGAGTTAAGCAAAATGAGAAGACAGAGAAACACACAGCAGATGAAGGCGCAAGGCAAAAACCCACCAGACCTAACAAATGAAGAGGAAATAGGCAGTTTACCTGAAAAAGAATTCAGAATAATGATAGTAAAGATGATCCAAAATCTTGGAAATAGAATGGAGAAAATAAAAGAAACGTTTAACAAGGACCTAGAAGACGTAAGAGCAAACAAACAGAGATGAACAACACAATAAATGAAATTAAAAATTCTCTAGTGAAGAGAGAGGAACCAAGATGGTGGAGTAGAAGGACATGCTCTCACTCCCTCTTGCGAGTACACCAGAATCACAACTAACTGCTGGACAATCATTGACAGGAAGACACTGGAACTTACCAAAAAAGATACCCCACATTCAAAGACAAAGGAGAAGCCACAATGAGATGGTACAAGGGGCGCAATCACAGTAAAATCAAATCCCGTAACTGCTGAGTGGGTGACTCACAGACTGGACAACACTTATACCACAGAAGTCTCCCCACTGGAGTGAAGGTTCTGAACCTCATGTCAGGCTTCCCAACCTGGGGGTCTGGCAACGGGAGGAGGAATTCCTAGAGAATCAGACTTTGAAGCCTAGTGGGAATTGATTGCAGGACTTCAACAGGACTGGGGGAAACAGAGACTCCACTCTTGGAGGGCACACAGAAAGTAGTGTGTGCATCGGGACCCAGGGGAAGGAGCAGTGATCCCAGGGGAGGCTGAACCAGACCTACCTGCTAGTGTTGGAGGGTCTCCTGCAGAGGCAGGGGGGGCCTGTGGCTCACCATGGGGACAAGGACACTGGCAGCAGAAGTTCTGGGAAGTACTCCTGGGCGTGAGCTCTCCCAGAGTCTGTCATTAGCCCCAACAAAGAGCCTAGGTAGGCTCCAGTGTTGCGTTGCCTCAGGCCAAACAACCAACAGGGAGGGAACCCAGCCCCACCCATCAACAGTCAAGTGGATTAAAGTTTTACTGAGCTCTGCCAACCAGAGCAACAGTCAGCTCTACAAACCACCAGTTCCTCCCATCAAGCCTCTTAAATAGCCTCATCCACCAGAGGGCAGACAGCAGACGCAAGAAGAACTACAATCCTGCAGCCTGTGGAACAAAAATCACATTCACAGAAAGATAGACAAGATGAAAAGGCAGAGGGCTATGTACCAGATGAAGGAACAAGATAAAACCCCAGAAAAACAACTAAATGAAGTGGAGATAGGCAACCTTCCAGAAAGAGAATTCAGAATAATGATAGTGAAGATGATCCAGGACCTCGGAAAATGAATGGAGGCAAAGATGAAGATGCAAAAAATGTTTAACAAAGACCTAGAAGAATTAAAGAACAAACAAACAGAGATGAACAATACAATAAATGAAATGAAAACTACACTAGAAGGAATCAATAGCAGAATAACTGAGCAGAAGAACGGAGAAGTGACCTGGAAGACAGAATGGAGGAATTCACTGCTGCGGAACAGAATAAAGAAAAAAGAATGAATAGAAATGAAGACAGCCTAAGAGACCTCTGGGACAACATTAAACGCAACAACATTCGCATTATAGGGGTCCCAGAAGGAGAAAAGAGAGAAAAAGGACCTGAGAAAATATTTGAAGAGATTATAGTCAAAAACTTCCCTAACCTGGGAAAGGAAATAGCCACTCAAGTCTAGGAAGTGCAGCGAGTCCCATACAGGACGAACCAAAGGAGAAACACGCCGAGACACAAAGTAATCAAATAGGCAAAAATTAAAGACAAAGAAAAATTATTGAAAGCAGCAAGGGAAAATGACAAATAACATACAAGGGAACTCCCATAAGGATAACAGCTGATTTCTCAGCAGAAACTGTACAAGCCAGAAGGAAGTGGCATAATATACTTAAAGTGATGAAAGGGAAGAACCTACAACGAAGATTACTCTACCCGGCAAGGATCTCATTCAGCTTCGATGTGGAAATCAAAAGCTTTACAGACAAGCAAAAGCTAAGAGACTTCAGCACCACCAAACCAGCTCTACAACAAATGATAAAGGAACTTCTCTAAGTGGGAAACACAAAAGAAGAAAAGGACCTACAAACACAAACCCAAAACAATTAACAAAATGGTCACAGGAATATACATATCAATAATTACCTTAAACGTGAATGGATTAAGTGCTCCAATCAAAAGGCACCAGCTTGCTGAATGGATACAAAAACAAGACCCATAAATATGCTGCCTACAAGAGATCCACTTCAGACATAGAGAAACATACAGACTGAAAGTGAGGGGATGGAAAAAGCTATTCCATGCAAACGGAAATCAAAAGAAAGCAGGAGTAGCTATACTCATATCAGATAAAATAGACTTTAAAATAAAGAATGTTACAAGAGACAAGGAAGGACAGTACATAATGATCAAGGGATCAATCCAAGGAGAAGGTATAACAATTATAAATATATATGCACCCAACATAGGGGCACACAATACATAAGGCAACTGCTAACAGCTATAAAAGAGGAAATCGACAGTAACACAATAATAGTGGGGGACTTTAACACCTCACTTACACCAATGGACAGATCATCCAAAATGAAAATAAATAAGGAAACAGAAGCTTTAAATGACACAATAGACTAGATAGATTTAATTGATATTTATAGGACATTCCATCCAAAAACAGCAGATTACACTTTCTTCTCAAGTGCGCACAGAACATTCTTCAGGATAGATCACATCTTGGGTCACAAATCAAGCCTCAGTAAATTTAAGAAAATTGAAATCATATCAAGCATCTTTTCTGACCACAACACTATGAGATTAGAAATGAATTATAGGGGAAAAAAAGTAAAAAACGTAAACACATGGAGGCTAAACAATACGTTAATAAATAACCAAGAGTTCACTGAAGAAATCAAAGAGGAAATAAAAAAATACCTTGAGACAAATGACAATGAAAACACGACGATCTAAAACCTATGGAATGCAGCAAAAGCAGTTCTAAGAGGGAAGTTTATAGCTATACAAGCCTACCTCAAGAAACAAGAAAAATCTCAAATAAACAATCTAACCTTACACCTAAAGGAACTAGAGAAAGAAGAGCAAACAAAACCCAAAGTTAGCAGAAGGAAAGAAATCATAAATATCAGAGCAGAAATAAATGAAATAGAAACAAAGAAAACAATAGCAAAGATCAATAAAACTAAAAGCTGGTTCTTTGAGAAGATAAACAAAATTGATAAACCATTAGCCAGACTCACCCAGAAAAAGAGGGAGAGGACTCAAATCAATAAAATTAGAAATGAAAAAGGAGAAGTTACAACAGACACCGCAGAAATACAAAGCATCCTAAGAGACTACTACAAGCAACTCTATGCCAGTAAAATGGACAACCTTGAAGAAATGGACAAATTCTCAGAAAGGTATAACCTTTCAAGACTGAACCAGGAAGAAACAGAAAATATGAACAGACCAATAAGAAGAAATGAAATTGAAACTGTGATTAAAACTCTTCCAACAAACAAAAGTCCAGGACCAGATGGCTTCACAGGTGAATTCTATCAAACATTTAGAGAAGAGCTAACACCCATCCTTCTCAAACTCTTCCAAAAAATTGCAGAGGAAGTAACACTCCAAAACCCATTCTATGAGGCCACCATCACCCTGATACCAAAACCAGACAAAGATACTACAAGAAAAGAAAATTACAGACCAATATCACTAATGAATATAGATGCAAAAATCCTCAACAAAATACTAGCAAACAGAATCCAACAACACATTAAAAGGATCATATACCATAATCAAGTGGGATTTATCCCACGGAAGCAAGGATTATTCAATATACGCAAATCAATCAATGTGATACACCATATTAACAAATTGAAGAAGAAAAAGCATAAAATCATCTCAATAGATGCAGAAAAAGCTTTTGACAAAATTCGACACTCATTTATGATAAAAAAAACTCTCCAGAAAGTGGGCATAGAGGGAACCTACCTCAACATAATAAAGGCAATATATGACAAACCCACAGCAAACATCATTCTCAATGGTGAAAAATTGAAACCATTTCCTCTAAGATCAGGAATGACACAAGGATGTCCACACTCACCACTATTATTCAACATAGTTTTGTAAGTCCTAGCCACGGCAATCAGAGAAAAAAAAGAAATAAAAGGAATACAAATTAGAAAAGAGGCAGTAAAAGTGTCACTGTTTGCAGATGACATGATTCTATACATAGAGAATCCTAAAAATGCCACCAGAAAACTACTAGAGGTAATCAATGATTTTGGTAAAGTTGCAGGATACAAAGTTAATGCACAGAATTCTCTTGCATCCCTATACACTAATGATGAAAAATCTGAAGGTGAAATTATGGAAACACTCCCATTTACCATTGCAACAAAAAGAATAAAATATCTAGGAATAAACCTACCTAGGGAGACAAAAGACCTGTATGCAGAAAACTATATGACACTAATGAAAGAAATTAAAGATAATACCAACAGATAGAGAGATATACCATGTTCTTGGATTGGAAGAATCAATATTGTGAAAATGATTATACTACCCAAAGCAATCTACAGATTCAATGCAATCCCTATCAAATTACCAATGGCCTTTTCTACGGAACTAGAACAAATCATCTTAAAATTTGTATGGAGACACAAAAGACCCCGAATAGCCAAAGCAGCCTTGAAGGAAAAAGCGGAGCTGGAGGAATCAGACTCCCTGATTTCAGACTAAACTACAAAGCTATAGTAATCAAGAAAATATGGTACTGGCACAAAAACAGAAACATAGATCAATGGAACAAGATAGAAAGCCCAGAGATAAACTGACGCACCTATGGTCAACTAATCTATGACAAAGGAGGCAAGGATATTCAATGGAGAAAAGACAGTCTCTTCAATAAGTGGTGCTGAGAAAACTGGAAAGCTACATGTAAAAGAATGAAATTAGAACACTCCTTAACACCATACACAAAAATAAACTCAAAATGGATTCGAGACCTAAATGTAAGACTGGACACTATTAAACTCTTTGAGGAAAACGTAGGAAGAGCACTCTTTGACATAAATCACAGCAAGATCTTTTTTGATCCACCTCCTAGAGTAATGGAAATAAAAACAAAAATAAACAAATGGGACCTAATGAAACTTCAAAGCTTTTGTACCGAAAAGGAAACCATAAACAAGACGAAAAGACAACCCTCAGAATGGGAGAAAGTATTTGCAAACGAATCAACGGACAAAGGATTAATCGCCAAAATATATAAACAGCTCATGCAGCTCAATATTAAAGAAACAAACAACCCAATCCAAAAATGGGCAGAAGACGTAAATAGACATTTCTCCCAAGAAGACATACAGATTGCCAAGAAGCACGTGAAAAGCTGCTGAACATCACTAATTATTAGAGAAATGCAAATCAAAACTACAATGAGGTATCACCTCACACCAGTTAAAATGGGCATCATCAGAAAATCTACAAACAACAGATGCTGGAGAGGGTGTGGAGAAAAGGGAACCCTCTTGCACTGTTGGGGGGAATGTAAATTGATGCAGCCACTATGGAGAACAGTATGGAGGTTCCTTAAAAAGCTAAAAATAGAACTACAATACGACCCGGAAATCCCACTACTGGGCATATACACAGAGAAACCCATAATTCAAAAAGACACATGCACCCCAATGTTCACTGCAGCACTATTCACAATAGGCAGGTTATGGAAGCAACCTAAATGCCCATCAACAGACGAATGGATAAAGAAGTTTTGGTACATATATACAATGGAATATTACTCAGCCATAAAAAGGAACGAAATTGAGTCATTTGTTGAGATGTGGGTGGATCTAAAGACTGTCATACAGAGTGAAGTAAGTCAGAAAGAGAAAAACAAATATCGTATATTAATGTGTGTATGTGGAACCTATAAAAATGGTACAGATGAACCGTTTTGCAGGGCAGAAATTGAGATACAGATGTAGAGAACAAACGTGTGGACACCAAGGGGGAAAACTGCGGTGGGGTGGGGAGGGTGGTGTGCTGAATTGGGAGATTGGGATTGACATGTATACACTGATGTGTATGAAATTGATGACTAATAAGAACCTGCAGTATAAAAAAACAAACAAACAAACAACTAATACTAAACTTTTTGGGTTATTTGTAGGGAAATATGTTAATATAAATGTCTCAGACATTACATGAAATTTCTAAAAATCTTATATGTTCTGCTATAATGTTATAAGTCATAATTCTAATTATTACTTTAAAATGTATATCTCAGAAATAACTAAATTTCCTTGTCAATTGCATTTTTATGAACTTTCATCAAATCTTTAACTGTAGTCATTTTTAAGCCTTTTGTCATTTACAGACAGTTCTGGGTGTACTCTGATGCCTTTGCAAAAATGTTCCTCTAAAAGGGTTTCATCTTCATGGAATTCATGGAAAAGACTCTGACAAGTACAGGCTTCTGGTAACTGACTATACTGCTGAACTGCATGAATAAGCATTTGCAGAACTCTAATGGAAAATTGATGAATTCATAAAAGTGCTAACAAAGATCAAGATAAAAAAATTAATTACATGGGACTCAGTGAACTGATGAGGATAATTATAATTTTTGTGACTTTCTGTTTAAATAAAAAAAAAGAAATCCCAGAAGGACTCAGAGGCAAAAAGTGTACAAATCAATTTTCACTGCAATGTAAAGGAGCTTAACAGCTTAACAGTGGAGGATTACTGGACTGAATGTCAATATTATGACATAGTATGAGTGTCTTTCTTGTTTGGTAATGGCAATCATTTTTGCTTTTGTTGTGGTCAACCATTTACAATGCTTGGTGTCAGTTTATTTATCTCTTATAAAAATAAAATACAGTGTGTGTAAAAAAAAGAAAAAATGTTAATAAAACAAGAACACTGGGATTTCAAAAAAAAAATCTTTAGAAGGGATCAGTAGCAGTTAACTGAGGCAGAAGAACTGATAAGTGACCTGGAAGATAAAATAGTGGAAATAACTACTGAAGAGCAGAATAAAGAAAACAAATGAAAAGAATTGAGGACAGGCTCAGAGACTTCTGGGACAATATTAAACACACCAACATTCGAAGCATAGGGGTCCCAGAAGAAGAAGAGAAAAAGAAGGGCATTGAGAAAATGTTTGAAGAGATTGTAGTTGAAAATTTCCCTAATATGTGAAAGGAAACAGTTAATCAAGTCCAAGAAGCACAGACAGTCCCATACAGGATAAATCCAAGGAGAAACACGCCAAGACACATATTACTCAAACTATCAAAAATTAAATACAAAGAAAATATATTAAAAGCAGCAAGGGAAAAACAACAAATAACACACAATGAATCCCCATAAGGTTAAAGGCTAATCTTTCAGCAGAAACTATGCAAGACAGAAGGGAGTGGCGAGACATATTTACAGTGAAGAAAGATAAAAATCTACAACCAACGTTACTCTACCCAGCAGGGATTTCATTCAGATTTGACGGAGAAATTAAAAGCTTTACAGGAAAGCAAAAGATAAGAGAATTCAGCACCACAAAACCAGCTTTACAGCAAATACTAAAGGAACTTCTCTAGGCAGGAAACACAAGAGAAGGGAAAGGCCTACAATAATAAACCCAAAATAATTAAGAAAATGGTAATACGAACATACATATCGATAATTACCTTAAATGTAAATGGATTAAATTCTCCAACCAAAAGACATAGACTGGCTGAATGGATACAAAAACAAGACTGGTATATATGCTGTCTACAAGAGACCCACTTCAGACACAGGGACACATACAGACTGAAAGTGAGGGGATGGAAAAAGATACTCCAGGCAAATGGAAATCAGAAGAAAGATGCAGTAGCAATTCTCATATCAGACAAAACAGACTGTAAAACAAAGACTATTACAAGAGACAAAGAAGGACACTACATAATGATCAAGGAATCAATCCAAGAAGAAGACACAACAATTGTAAATATTTATGCACCCAACATAGGAGCACCTCAATACATAAGGCAAATACTAACAGCCATAATAGTGGAAATGGAGAGTAACTCAATTATAGTAGGGGAATTTACCACCCCACTTTCACCAATGGACAGATCATCCAAAATGAAAATAAATAAGGAAACACAAGCTTTAAATGATACATTAAAGAAGATCGACTTAATTGATATTTATAGGACATTCCACTCAAAAATTACAGAATAGACATTTTTCTCAAGTGCTCATGGAACATTCTCCAGGATAGATCATATCTTGGGTCACAAATGAAGCCTTGGTAAATTTTAAAAAATTGAAATCGCTTCAAGTATCTTTTCCAACCACAATGCTATGAGACTACATATCAATTACAGGAAAACACCGGTAAAAAATACAAACACAGGGAGGCTAAAGAATACACTACTTAATAACCAAGTGATCACAGAAGAAATCAAAGGGGAAATCAAAAAATACCTAGAAACAAATGACAATGGAGACACGACGACCCAAAACCTATGGGATGCAGCAAAAGCAGTTCTAAGAGGGAAGTTTAAAGCAATAGAATCCTACCTTAAGAAACAGGAAACATCTCAAATAAACAACCAAACCTGGCACCTAAAGCAATTAGAGGAATAAGAACAAAAAAACCCCAAAGTTAGCAGAAGGAAAAAAATCATAAAGATCAGATCAGAAATAAATGAAAATGAAATGAATGAAAGGATACCAAAGATCAATAAAACTAAAAGCTGGTTCTTTGAGAAGATAAACAAAATTGATAAATCATTAACCAAACTTATCAAGAAAAAAAAGGAGAAGACTCAAATCAATAGAATTAGAAATGAAAAAGGAGAAGTAACAACTGACACTGCAGAAATACAAAGGATCATGAGAGATTACTACAAGAAACTATATGCCAATAAAATGGACAACTTGGAAGAAATGGACAAATTCTTAAAAATGCACAACCTTCTGAGACTGATACAGGAAGAAATAGAAAATATGAAAAGGCCAATCACAAGCATTGAAATTGAAACTGTGATTAAAAATCTTCCAACAAACAAAAGCCCAGGACCAGATGGCTTCACAGGTGAATTTTCTCCAACATCTAGAGAAGAGCTAGCACCTATCCTTCTCAAACTCTTCCAAAATATTGGAGAGGTAGGAACACTCCCCAACTCATTCTACGAGGCCACCATCACCCTGATACCAAAACCAGACAAAGATGTCACAAAGAAAGAAAACTACAGGCCAATATCACTGATGAACATACATGCAAAACTCCTCAAAAAATACTAGCAAACAGAATCCAACAGCACATTACAAGGATCATACACCATGATCAAGTGGGGTTTATTCCAGGAATGCAAGGATTCTTCAATATAAGCAAATCAATCAACATGATACACCATTTTAACAAATTGAAGGAGAAAAACCACATGATCATCTCAGTAGATGCAGAGAAAGCTTTCAACAAAATTCAACACCCATTTATGATAAAAACCTTCCAGAAAGTAGGCATAGAGGGAACTTTCCTCAACATACTAAAGGCCATATATGACAAACCCACAGCCAACATCGTCCTCAATGGTGTAAAACTGAAACCATTTCCAATAAGATCAGGAACAAGACAAGGTTGCCCACTCTCACCACTATTATTCAACATAGTTTTGGAAGTTTTAGCCACAGCAATCACAGAAGAAAAAGAAATAAAAGGAATCCATATCAGAAAAGAAGAAATAAAGCTGTCACTGTTTGCAGATGACATGATACAATACATAGAGAATCCTAAAGATGCTACCAGAAAACTACTAGAGCTAATCAATGAATTTGGTAAAGTAGCAGGATACAAAATTAATGCACAGAAATCTCTTGCATTCCTATACACTGATGATGAAAAATCTGAAAGTGAAATTAAGAAAACACTCCCATTTACCATTGCAACAAAAAGAATAAAATATCTAGGAATAAACCTACCTAAGGAGGCAAAAGACCTGTATGAAGAAAATTATAAGACAATGATGAAAGAAATTAAAGCTGATAGAAATAGACGGACAGATATACCGTGTTCTTGTATTGGAAGAATCAACATTGTGAAAATGAATCTACTACACAAAGCAATCTACAGATTCAATGCAATCCCTATCAAACTACCACTGGCATGTTTCACAGAACTAGAACAAAAATTTCACAATTTGTATGGAAACACAAAAGACCCCGAATAGCCAAAGAAATCTTGAGAAAGAAAAATGGAGCTGGATGAATCAGGCTCCATGACTTCAGACTATACTACGAAGATACAGTAATCAAGACAGTATGGTACTGGCACAAAAACAGAAATATAGATCAATGGAACAGGATAGAAAGCCCAGAGATAAACCCATGCACATATGGTCACCTTCTCTTTAATAAAGGAGGCAAGAATATACAGTGCAGAAAAGACAGCTTCTTCAATAAGTGGTGCTGGGAAAACTGGACAGGCACATGTAAAAGTATGAAATTAGAACACTCCTTAACACCATACACAAAAATAAACACAAAATGGATTAAACACGTAAATGTAAGGCAAGATACTCTCAAATTCTTAGAGGAAAACATAGGCAGAACACTGTATGACATAAATCACAGCAAGATCCTTTTTGACCCACCTCCTAGAGAAATGGAAATTAAAACAATAATAAACAAATGGGACCTAATGAAACTTAAAAGCTCTTGCACAGCAAACAAAACCATAAACAAGACCAAAAGACAACCTGCAGAATGGGAGATAATATTTGCAAAGAAAGGAACTGACAAAGGATTAATCTCCAAAATTTACAAGCAGCACATGCAGCTCAATAACAAAAAAAACAAACAACCCAATCTAAAAATGGGCAGAAGACCTAAATAGACATTTCTCCAAAGAAGATATACAGATTGCCAACAAACACATGAAAGTATGCTCAACATCATTAATCATTAGAGAAATGCAAATCAAAACTACAATGAGGTATCATCTCACACTGTTCAGAATGGCCATCATCAAAAAATCTAGAAACAGTAAATGCTGGAGAGGATTTGGAGAAAAGGGAACGCTCTTGCACTGTTGGTGGGAATGTAAATTGATACAGCCACTATGGAGAACAGTATGGAGGTTCCTTAAAATCTAAAAATAGAACTAGCATACGACCCAGCAATCCCACTACTGGGCATATAACCTGAGAAAACCATAATTCAAAGAGAGTCATGTACCAAAATGTTTATTGCAGCTCTATTTACAATAGTCAGGACATGGAAGCAACCTAAGTGTCCATCATCGGATGAATGGATAAAAAAGATGTGGCACATATATACAATGGAATATTACTCAGCCATAAAAGGAAACGAAATTCAGGTATTTGTAGTGGGGTGGATGAATTAGAGACTGTCATACAGAGTGAAGTAAGTCAGAAAGAGAAAAACAAATACAGTATGCTAACACATATATATGGAATCCAAGGGGAAAAAAAAAAGGTCATGAAGGACCTAGTGGCAAGATGGGAATAAAGACACAGACCTACTAGAGAATGGACTTGAGGATATGTGGAGGGGGAGGGGTAAGATGTGACAGGGTGAGAGAGTGGCATGGACATATATATATATACACTACCAAATGTAAAATAGCTAGTGGGAAGCAGCCGCATAGCACAGGGAGATCAGCTCGGTGCTTTGTGAACACCTACAGGGGTGGGATAGGGAGGGTCGGAGGGACAGAGACGCAAGAGGGAAGAGATATGGGAACATATGTATATGTATAACTGATTCACTTTGTTATAAAGCAGAAACTAACACACCATTGTAAAGCAATTATACCCCAATAAGGATGTTAAAAAAAAAATCTAGAAACAATAAATGCTGGAGAGGGTGTGGAGTAACGGGAACCCTCTTGCACTGTTGGTCAGAATGTAAATTGATACAGCCACTATGGAGAACAGTATGGAGGTTCCTTAAAACACTAAAAATAGAACTACCATACGACCCAGCAATCTCACTACTGGGCATATACCCTGAGAAAACCATAATTCAAAAAGAGTCATGTACCAAAATGTTCATTGCAGCTCTATTTACAATAGCCAGGACATGGAAACAACCTAAGTGTTCATCATTGGATGAATGGATAAAGAAGATGTGGCACATATATACAAAGGAATATTACTCAGCCATAAAAGGAAACGAAATGGAGTTATTTGCAGTGAGGTGGATGGAGTTAGAGTCTGTCATACAAAGTGAAGTAAGTCAGAAAGAGAAAAACAAATAGAGTATGCTAACACATATATATGGAATCTAAGGGGGAAAAAAAGGTCATGAAGAAACTAGTGGCAAGACGGGAATAAAGACACAGACCTACTAGAGAATGGACTTGAGGATATGGGGAGGGGAAAGGGTAAGCTGTGACAAAGGGAGAGAGTGGCATGGACATATATACACTACCTTACATAAAATAGATAGCTAGTGGGAAGCAACCGCATAGCACAGGGAGATCAGCTCGGTGCTTTGTGACCACCTAGAGGGGTGGGATAGGGAGGGTGGGAAGGACGGAGATGCAAGAGGGTAGACATATAGGAACATATGTACACGTATAACTGATTTACTTTTTTTATAAAGCAGAAACTAACACACCATTGTAAAGCAATTATACTCCAATTAAGATGTTAAAAAAAAAAAAGAAAACTGAAATCGTATCAAGTAACTTTTCCTAGCACAACGCTATGAGACAAGATATTAATTACAGGAAAAAGTCTGTAAGAAACACAAAAACATGGAGGCTAAACAACACACTACTTAATAACCAAGAGATCACTGAAGAAATCAAAGAGGAAATCAAAGAATACCTAGACACAAATGACAATGAAAACACAGCGACCCAAAACCTATGGGATGCAGCAGAAGCGGTTCTAAGAGGGAAGATTAAAACTATACAAGCCTACCTTAAGAAACAAGAAACATCTCAAATAAAAAACCTAACCTTGGGGCTTCCCTGGTGGCGCAGTGGTTGAGAATCTGCCTGCCAATGCAGGGGAAACCGGTTTGAGCCATGGTCTGGGAAGATCCCAAATGCCATGGAGCGACTAGGCCCGTGAGCCACAATTGCTGAGCCTGCGCATCTGGAGCTTGTGCTCCACAACAAGAGAGGCCGCGATAGTGAGAGGCCCGTGCACCGCGATGAAGAGTGGCCCCCACTTGCCGCAACTAGAGAAAGCCCTCGCAAAGAAACGAAGACCCAACACAGCCAAAAATAAATAAATAAATAAGTAAATAAATAAATTTTTTTAAAAAATCAAAAGAGAGTTTTAAAGAAAAAAAAACTAACCTTACACCTACAGCTATTAGAGAAAGAAGAACAAAAGAACCCCAAAGTTAATAGAAGGAAAGAAATCATAAATATCAGATGAGAAATAAATGAAAAAGAAATGAAGGAAGTGATACCAAACATCAATAAAACTAAAAGCTGGTTCTTTGAGAACATAAACAAAATTGATAAACCATTAGCCAGACTTATCAAGAAAAAAAAGGAGAAGACTCAAATCTATAAAATTAGAAATGAAAAAGGAGAAGTAACAACTGACACTGCAGAAATACAAACGATCATGAGAGATTACTACAAGAAACTATATGCCAATAAAATGGACAACTTGGAAGAAATGGACAAATTCTTAAAAATGCACAACCTTCTGAGACTGATACAGGAAGAAATAGAAAATATGAAAAGGCCAATCACAAGCATTGAAATTGAAACTGTGATTAAAAATCTTCCAACAAACAAAAGCCCAGGACCAGATGGCTTCACAGGTGAATTTTCTCCAACATCTAGAGAAGAGCTAGCACCTATCCTTCTCAAACTCTTCCAAAATATTGGAGAGGTAGGAACACTCCCCAACTCATTCTACGAGGCCACCATCACCCTGATACCAAAACCAGACAAAGATGTCACAAAGAAAGAAAACTACAGGCCAATATCACTGATGAACATACATGCAAAACTCCTCAAAAAATACTAGCAAACAGAATCCAACAGCACATTACAAGGATCATACACCATGATCAAGTGGGGTTTATTCCAGGAATGCAAGGATTCTTCAATATACGCAAATCAATCAACATGATACACCATATTAACAAATTGAAGGAGAAAAACCATATGATCATCTCAATAGATGCAGAGAAAGCTTTCGACAAAATTCAACACTCATTTATTATAAAAGCCCTGCAGAAAGTAGGCATAGAGGGAACTTTCCTGAACATAATAAAGGCCATATATGACAAACCCACAGCCAACATCGTCCTCAATGGTGTAAAACTGAAACCATTTCCACTAAGATCAGGAACAAGACAAGGTTGCCCACTCTCACCACTATTAATTCAACATAGTTTTGGAAGTTTTAGCCACAGCAATCAGAGAAGAAAGACAAATAAAAGGAATCCATATCGGAAAAGAAGAAATAAAGCTGTCACTGTTTGGAGTGACATGATACAATACATAGAGAATCCTAAAGATGCTACCAGAAAACTACTAGAGCTAATCAATGAATTTGGTAAAGTAGCAGGATACAAAATTAATGCACAGAAATCTCTTGCATTCCTATACACTGATGATGAAAAATCTGAAAGTGAAATTAAGAAAACACTCCCATTTACCATTGCAACAAAAAGAATAAAATATCTAGGAATAAACCTACCTAAGGAGACAAAAGACCTGTATGCAGAAAATTATAAGACACTGATGAAAGAAATTAAAGCTGATAGAAATAGATGGACAGATATACCATGTTCTTGGATTGGAAGAATCAACATTGTGAAAATGAATCTACTACACAAAGCAATCTACAGATTCAGTGCAATCCCTATCAAACTACCACTGGCATGTTTCACAGAACTAGAACAAAAAATTTCACAGTTTGTATGGAAACACAAAAGACCCCGAATAGCAAAAGCAATTTTGTGAAAGAAAAACGGAGCTGGATGAATCAGGCTCCATGACTTCAGACTATACTACAAAGCTACAGTAATCAAGACAGTATGGTATTGGCACAAAAATAGAAATATAGATCAATGGAACAGGATAGAAATCCCAGACATATACCCACGCACATATGGTCACCTTATCTTTGATAAAGGAGGCAAGAATATACAGTGGAGAAAAGACAGCCTCTTCTATAAGTGGTGCTGGTAAAATTGGACAGGTACATGTAAAAGTATGAAGTTAGAACACACCCTAACACTGTACACAAAAATAAACTCAAAATGGATTAAAAACCTCAATGTAAGACCAGACACTCTAAAACTCTTAGAGGAAAACATAGGCAGAACACTGTATGACATAAATCACAGCAAGATACTTTTTGACCCACCTCCTAGAGAAATGGAAGTAAAAACAATAATAAACAAATGGGACTGAATGAAACTGGAAAGCTCTTGCACAGCAAAAGAAACCATAAACAAGACCAAAAGACAACCCTCAGAATGGGAGAAAATATTTGCATATGAAGCAACTGACAAAGGATTAATCTACAAAATTTACAAGCAGCTCATGCAGCTCAATAACAAAAAAAACAAACAACCCTCTCCAAAAATGGGCAGAAGACCTAAATAGACATTTCTCCAAAGAAGATATACAGATTGCCAACAAACACATGAAAGAATGCTCAACATCATTAATCATTAGAGAATTGCAAATCAAAACTACAATCAGATATCATCTCACACCGTTCAGAATGGCCATCATCAAAAAATCTAGAAACAATAAATGCTGGAGAGGGTGTGGAGTAACGGGAACCCTCTTGCACTGTTGGTGGGAATGTAAATTGATACAGCCACTATGGAGAACAGTATGGAGTTTCCTTTAAAAACTAAAAATAGAATTAGCATACGACCCAGCAATCCCACTACTGGGCATATACCCTGAGAAAACCATAATTTAAAAAGAATTATGTACCAAAATGTTCATTGCAGCTCTATTTACAATAGCCAGGACATGGAAGCAACCTAAATGTCCATCATCGGATGAATGGATAAAGAAGATGTGGCACATATATACAATGGAATATTACTCAGCCATAAAAAAAACGAAATTGAATTATTTGTAGTGAGATGGATGTAGTTAGAGTCTACCATACAGAGTGAAGTAAGTCAGGAAGAGAAAAACAAATACAGTAAGCTAACACATATATATGGAATCTAAGGGAAAAAAAAAAGGTCATGAAGGACCTAGTGGCAAGACAGGAATAAAGACACAGACCTACTAGAGAATGGACTTGAGGATATGGAGAGGGGAAAGAGTAAACTGGGACAAAGTTAGAGAGTGGCATGGACATATATACACTACCAAACGTAAAATAGATAGCTAGTGGGAAGCAACCGCATAGCACAGGGAGATCAGCTCGGTGCTTTTTGATCGCCTAGAGGGTTGGGATAGGGAGGGTGAGAGGGAGGGAGATGCAAGAGGGAAGAGATATGGGAACATATGTATATGTATATCTGATTGAGTTTGTTATAAAGCAGAAACTAACACACCATCGTAAAGCAATTATACTCCAATAAAGATGTTTTTAAAAATGTTAAAAAATAATAAAAAAAAATTTTTAAAATAAAAGTAGTTTATATGTAGGTAGTGAGGTTATGGCCCATTTGATTTAAAATATTGCATATTTTTACATCAATTCTTATGATGAACAGATTCCTATGTAAATAAAATTATAAATAGGCATAAAAAAATCAGAGAGGAAATAAACAATATAGAAATCAAAAAACAATAGAAAAATCAGTGAAACGAAGAGTTTTTTTTTTAATTGAAGTATAGTTGATTTACAATATTGTTTAATGGTGTAAAGCAAAGTGATTCTGTTATGTATATATATTCTTTTCAGATTCTTTTCCCTTATAGGTTGTTACAAAACATGAAATAGTTACCTGTGCTGTAGTGTAGGTCCTTGTTGGTTATATATTTTATATATAGTAGTGTGTAATCACAAACTCCTAATTTATCCCTCCCCCCTTTCCCTTTGGTAACCATAAGTTTGTTTTGTATGTCTCTGTGTCTATTTCTGTGTTTGTATCAATTTTTTTAGATTCCACATATAAGTGATATGATTATGATATTTGTCTTTCTCTGTCTGGCTTACTTCACTTAAGTATGATAATCTCTAGGCCTATCCATGTTACTGAAAATGGCATTATTTCAATTTTTTGTGGCTGAGTAATATCCATAGTATATTTATATATACCACACCTTCTTTATCCATTCATCTGTTGATGGACATTTAGGTTGTTTCCATGCCTTGGCTATTGTAAATAGTGATGCTGTGAATATTGGGATGCCTGTATCTTTTTTAATTATTAGCCAAGCTCTTTAGGAAAAAAAAAGAGAGAGCCTAAATAAACAGAATAGAAATAAAAGAGGAGAAGTAAGAACTGATATCACAGAGATATAAAAAATCATAGGAGAATAGTACAGTTATATACCAACGAACAGGACCATCTAGAAGAAATGGATAAATGCCTAGAAAGATACAACCTTCTAAGACTGAATCAGGAAGAAATAGATAATCTAAAGAGACAAATAACTAGTAGTGAAATTGAATTTGTAATTTTTAAAAACTCTCAACAAACAAAACCCAGGACCAGTCCATTTCACAGGGAAGGTCTAGCAAATATATACAGAAAACCTAATATGTATCCTTCTCAAAATATTCCAAAAAGTTGAAGAGGATTGAACACTCCCAACTTCATTCTATGAGGCCAACATTACCCTCATACCAAAACCAGAAAAAAAAAGGTACTACAAAAAAAGAAACTTACAGTGCAATATCTCTGATGGATATAGATGCAAAACTCCTTGACAAAATATTAGCAAACCGAATTCAACAATATAGAAAACGGGTCATACACCATGATCAAGTGGGATTTAGTCCAGGGATGTAAAGATGGTTCAATAGCCACAAATCAATCAGTGAGAAACAACACATTAAAAAAAGAAGGACAAAAATAACATGATCAACTCAATCAATGCAAAAAAGGCATTTGACAAAATTGAACATCTATTCATCATAAAAATGCTCATGAAATTTGGTGTACAGGGAACATACCTCAACATAATAAAGAGCATTTATGACTAACCCACAGCTAACATCATACTCAAGAGTGAAGAGATGGAAGACTTTCCTATAAAATCAGCAATAAGAGAAGGATGCCCTCTCTCACCATTTACATTTAACATTACAGTGGAAGGCCTAGCCACAGCAATCAAAGAAGTAAAAGAAAAAAAAGCATCCAAATTGTAAGGGAAAAAGTAAAACTCACTATTTGCATATCACATGATACTATATATGGAAAAAGTCTCCACATACAAACAGAACTAATAAATGAATTCCCTAAAGTTGCAAGATACAGGATTAATATACATATATCTGTTGCTTTTCTATACACTAATAATGAACTATCACAAAGAGAAAGAAAGCAAGAAAAAAGTCCCTTTTAAAATAACATTGATAAACTTAGGATTAAGCACACCCAAGAGGGTGAAAGACTTATACTGTGAAAACTTTAAAACATTGATGAAGGAAATTGAAGCTGACACAAAGAAATGGAGAGATATCCCTTAGTCATGGATATGAGGAAGTGATATCGTTAAGATATCCGTAATACATAGGGTAATCTGCAGATTTAATGCAATCCCTTTCAAAATACCTATGTCACTTTTTAGAGAAGTAGAACAAATAATCCTAAAATTTATATGGAATCACAATAGACCCTGAATTATCATAGCAATCTTGAGAAAAAAGAACAAAGCTAGAAATATTCACCCTTGCTGACTTCAGACTATACTACAAAGCTACAATAATCAAAATAACATGAGATCACTGGTGGAGACAGGATGGCAGAGTAGAAGGACATGGGCTCAACCGTTCTTAAAGAAACACCACAATCACAACTAACTACTGAACTACCACCTACAGAAAAATGCTAGACCCTACCAAAAAAGATACCCTACATCCAAAATCTCAAATGAACAACCTAACCTTACACCTAAAGCAACTAGAGAAAGAAAAAAAAAACCCCACAAAGTTAGTAGAAGGAAAGAAATCATAAAGATCACAGCAGAAATAAACAAAATAGAGATAAAGAAAACAATAGCAAAGATCAATGAAACTAAAAGATGGTTCTTTGAAAAGAAAAATAAAACTGACAAAGCTTTAGTCAGATTCATCAAGAAAAAAAGGGAGAGGGCTCAAATCAATAAAATTAGAAATGAAAAAGGAGAACTTACAAGGGACACCACAAAAATACAAAGGATTGTAAGAGACTGCTACAAGCAAATATAGGCCAATAAAATGGACAACCTAGATAAACAGACAAATTCTTCGAAAGGTACAATCTCCCAAGACTAAACCAGGAAAAAAATAAAAAATAAAAACAGACCAATCACAAGCACTAAGATTGAAACTGGGATTTAAAGCTTCCAAAAGAGTGATTGCCTCGCCTCTCCTCACTCACAGCCTCGTGCTTCGCTCCGCTCCAAACATGGCAAAAATATCCAGCCCTACAGAGACTGAAAGGTGCATCGAGTCTCTGATTGCTGTTTTCCAAAAGCATGCTGGAAGGGACGGTAACAACAGCAAACTCTCCAAGGCCGAGTTCCTTATCTTCATGAATACAGAGCTGGGTGCCTTCACAAAGAACCAGAAGGACCCTGGTGTCCTTGACCGCATGATGAAGAAGCTGGACCTCGACTCTGATGGACAGCTAGATTTCCAAGAATTTCTTAATCCTATTGGCGGCCTGGCCCTAGCTTGCCATGACTCCTTTATTAAGTCTACCTCTTCCCAGAAGTAAATCAGAGGAGCCTTTGGGCCTGGCCCACTCCCTTTCCTTCAGCTTCCCAATTATCATCTACCCCTCACAGCCCACACATACCCTGAGCCCAGTGCACCCACCACCCCATGCAGGCCACTCCTGCTGGTAGTAATAAAACAATATTGTTTTCTAAAGCACACACTGGAGAGTCAGTAAATTTGTGCAAGGGAGGGAGATGACTGGGAGGAATATAAATTAGATTGATGGAAACAGTTACCAGAAGTTGCAAAGTAAATAGTAAAAATGCATCGTGGGTGTATACATAATCATGACTAATGATACCAACATAATCATCTAAATTACTCAGACTGATGGAGAGACGTCACTTATTGTTCACTCATTAAACGTCTATACACCCCTACTACAGGCACTGTAGCCTACTACAGGCTTTGAAAATACAGTCAGCAAGACAGACAAGGTCCTGCCTTCACTGAGGTTACCTTCTAGTGGGGGGGGGACAATAAATGAATAAACAAACAAATAAAGGACTATGAGTGCAATAAATACATAAATAAATAAATAAATAAAAATTAAAAAAAAAAAACTTCCAAAAAACAAAAGCCCAGGACCTGATGGCTTCACAGGTGAATTCTATCAAACATTGAGAGATGAGTTAACAACTATCCTTCTGAAACTAGTCCAAACATATTGCAGAGGAAGGAACACTCCCAATCTTATTCTATGAGGCCACAATCACCCTGATACCAAAACCAGAAAAAGATACCACAAAAAAAGAAAATTACACGCCAATATAATAGGTGACCATACATGCAGGATCTTCAACAGAATACTAGCAAATCGAATCTATCATTACAATCAAAGGATCATACACCATGATCAAGTGGGATTTATCCCACTGATACAAGGATTTTTCAATATCTGCAACTCAATCCGTGTGATACACCGCATCAACAAATTGAAGAATAAAAACCATATGATCATCTCAATAGATGCAGAAAAAAGCTTTTGACAGATTTCAACAACCCATTTATGATAACAACTCTCCAGAAAGTGGGCATAGAGGGAACATAACTCAACAGAATAAAGGCCATATATGACAAGCCAACAGCTAGCATCATACTCAATAGTGAAAAGCTGGAAGCATTTCCTCTAAGATCAGGAAAAAGAGAAGGATGTCCACTCTCGCCAGTTTTATTCAACATAGTTTTGGAAACCCTAGCCACAGGAATCAGGGAAGAAAAAGGAATAAAGGCAATCCAAATTGGAAAAGAAGTAAAGCTCTCACTGTTTGCAGATGACATGATACTATACATAGAAAATCCTAAAGATGCTACCAGAAAAATACTAGAGCTCATCAATGAATTTGGTAAAGTTGCAGGATACAAAATTAATATACAGAAACCTATGCATTTCTATACACTAACAACAAAAGATCAGAAAGAGAAATTAAAGAAACCCTCCCGTTTACCACTGGATCAAAAAGAATAAAATACCTAGAAATAAACCTACCTAAGGAGGCAAAAGACCTGTTCTCCAAAAACTATAAGATACTGATGAAAGAAATTGAAGACGACACAAACAGATAGAAAGATATACCATGTTCTTGGATTGGAAGAATCAATATTGTCAAAATGACAATACTACCCAAGGCAATCTACAGATTCAATGCAAATCCTATCAAATTATCAATGGCATTTTTCACAGAACTAAAAAAATCTTAAAATTTGTATGGAGATACAAAACACCCCAAATAGCCAAAGCAATCTTAAGAAAGAAAAATGGAGCTGGAGGAATCAGACTATTCTACAAAGCTACAGTAATCAAGACAATATGGTACTGGCATAAAAACAGAAATATAGATCAATGGAACAGAATAGAAAGCCCAGAGATAAAGGCACACACCTATGGTCACACCTATGGTCACCTTATCTTTGACAAAGGAGGCAAGTATATGCAATGCAGAAAAGACAGTCTCTTCAATAAGTGGTGCTGGAAAAACTTTACAGCTACATGTAAAAAAGTGAAATTAAAACATTATTTAACACCATACACAAAACTAACTCAAATGGATTAAAGACCTAAATGTAAGGCCAGATACTATAAAACTCTTAGAGGAAAATATAGGCAGAACACTCTTTGACATAAACCACAGCAATATCTTTTTTGATCCATCTCCTAGAGTAATGGAAATAAAAACAAAATAAACAAATGGGACCTAATTAACCTTAAAAGCTTTTGCACAGCAAAGAAAACCATAAACAAAATGAAAAGACAATCCACAGAATGGGAGAAAATATTTGAAAATGATGCGACCCACAAGAGATTAATCTCCAAAATTTACAAACAGCTCATGCAACTTAATATCCAAAAACCAAATACCCCAATCAAAAGATGGGCAGAAGACCTAAATGGGCATTTCTCCAAAGAAGACATACAGATGGCCAAGAGGCACATGAAAAGATGCTCTACATCGCTAATTATTAGACAAATGCAAATCAAAACTACAATGATATATCACCTTACACCAATCAGAATGGCCATCATGAAAAAGTCTACAAATGATAAATGTTGGAGAGGGTGTGGAGAAAAGGGAACCCTTCTGCACCATTGGTTGGAATGTAAATTGGTACAGCCTCTATGGAGAACAGTAGGAGTTTCCTTAAGAAACTAAAAATAGAGCTAACATATGATCCAGCAATCCTACTCCTGGGCATATATACAGAGAAAAACATGGTTCGAAAAGACACATGCACCCCAATATGCATTGCAGCACTGTTTCCAATAGCCAAGACATGGAAGCAACCTAGTGTCCACCGACAGATGAATGAGTAAAGAAGATGTGGTACATATATACAATAGAATATTACTCACCCATTAAAAACATGAAATAATGCCATTTGCAGCAACATGCATGGACCTAGAGATTATCACACTAAGTGAAGTAAACCAGACAAAGATATCATATGATATCACTTACATGTGGAATCTAAAATAATTATGCAAATAAACTTATTTGCAAAACAGAAATAGACCCACAGACATGGAAAACGAACTTATGGTTACCAAAGGGGAGGGGGAAGGGATAAATTAGGAGTCTGGGATTAAAATATATGCAATACTGTATATAAAACAGATAAACAACAAGGACCTACTGTATAGCACAGGGAACTATACTCAATGTCTTATGGTAACCTGTAATGGAGGAGAATGTGAAAAAAGAGCATACATATTTATTCATGTGTGTGTGTGACTGGGTCACCTTGCTGTGAACTTGAAACTAGCACAGTATTGTGAATTAACTGTATTTCAATAAAAAATTGTTAAAAATAAAAATTAAAAGTAACCACACCTAACCATAAAAAAAGATGTGGTGTGTATATATATATATATATATATACACACACACATATATATATATATATGTATACACACACACACACACACACACACACACACACACACAATGGAATATTACGCAGCCATAAAAAAGAATGAAATTCTGCTATTTGTGCCATTTGCAGCAACTTGTATGGATCTAGAGGTTATTATGCTTTGTGAAATAAGTCAAAGACAAATACTCTATGTTATCACTTGTATATGGAATCTAAAAAATTTTAAAAATGAACGAATATAACAAAACAGAAACAGACTCACAGATGCAGAGAACAAAGTTGTGGTTACCAATGGGGAGAAGGAAAAAGGGAGGGGCAAGATAAGGGTAGGGAGTTAAGAGATACTAACTACTATGTATAAAATAAATAAGCAACGAGACATATTGTACAACACAGGGAAATACAGCCATTACTTTGTGATAACTCTAATGCAATACAATGTATAAAAATATTGATTCATTATGTTGTACATCTGAAACTAATATAATATTGTAAATCTATTATACTTCAATTTTTGAAGAAAAACTGAAAAGACAATCCACTGAAAGGGAGAAAATATTTTCAAATAATATATCTGATAGGGGTCTCTCATCCAGAATTTATAAAGAATACTTACAAAAGCAACAACAACAACAACAAAGACAATCAATTTAAAAATGAACAAATAATTCAAATAGACATTTCTCCAAAGAAAATACACAAATGTCAAACAAGCATATCAAAAGATGCCCATTATCATTAGTCCTTAGGAAAATGCAAATTAAAACCGCAATGAGATACTACTTCACACCCACTACGATGGCTGTAATGAAAACAAAACTGTTTGAATTTCTTCTAAAATAAGTCTTTCTCCATAGATTTATGATCTCGCAGTGTTGAAATACTAAATTCTTGTTATAATTGTAATAATTGTTTTGATTATAAGTTACATCTAAATTATTCTGTTCAAAAGAACAGATTAATCATTCGTATGCAAGCATCATTTTATAAGTATTTTTTTTAAAACTAAACATGTGAAGGTGGGAGGGAATGGTTAAACTGTGAAAATATCCTTATGCTGATTTTAGTGAAGCCACTACAAAACATGTTTCAGACAATATCTAATAACCTGATTAAATCACTTATTCTATGTGGAAAAGGGCATGCCATGAAAATGCATATGCAAAATTATCCCAGCTTTGTAAGAGCGTATTAAAAAGGCAATGGAAAGTGTTAATATTTGGCTATGAGCCCTGCAGAATGGGAGGTGGGTTTATAGTTGATTATTTTCTTCTTCATGTCAATTTGCTAAACTTTACACCGTGCACACATTGCCCATACAATTCCTCTGCAATCAGTGAAAAAGAAAAAAAAAAATTATCCTCAACAAGTCAGGGAGTACAAGTCAGTAAAAATTACCGAGAGATTGGGTCAAGATGGCAGACTGAGCACTAGTACATTTCTCTCCTACCTCAAATTCCCTTAAATGACAGAAAAGGCAGGTTTCTGTATATAAAGAATAACTCCAGAATGACAGGGGGAAAGGAAAGGGCAAATTCCTGGAGGATGAAAAGCAGATGGGTCAGGGGTACTGAGGTAAGGATAAGGGTGGGGGTGGGGAGACTGGGGGCCCAGAACTGAAGAGGGGGCGCAAGGCGGTTGGGGAGGGGATTTGTTGGCCAGGCGGCTCTAGATTTTGGGAAAGGGGCGGGGCAAGGAACCAAAGAGCGTCTCCCAGGCCCAGGGCAGGGGCGGACAAGAGAGTTGGCGGGCGAGGTGCGGGGGGTGCTTTTCTGGGCAGGAAGGGGAGGCCTCTCTCCTGGCCGGAAGCTGTGCTCTACGGAAAAGAGGGAGGAGACTGCGGCGACTGCAGCGGCTGGTGGGAACCTGATGTGGCAGAGGGGCCGCTGCTGCCAACAGGGAGCGGAGGGCCCGCGAGCCGAGTGCTGGACACACTGCCGCCATCCTGTTTGCCTGTCCAGCAGCCCACTTGACACGCTCCTCTCCTAAGGATCCTCCCTCCCAGCTCTAGCAAGCACCTGGCTCGTCGTCTGCTGGTCCTCCTTTGACACAGGCTCACCGCGGAGGCAGCAGCGAGGTGCCCGATTTGGGCACGCGAGGCCCGCTATCCCCGGCCTGGGGGAGTCTGGGCCCCCTGGCCTGGACAGTGTTGGACGCAGGGCGGGAGGAATAGGAGGGTGCACCCTATTTCTTTGACTGCAACCGCAACTCCTTCGCGCTAGCATAGCCTGAACTAGCTGGGGAGGAAGGTTACTGCAGGCACGCAGCCAGAATGCCTTGATTTTCAGCCTTTCTGCATAGCTTTCGGGAAAAACTTAGGCGTGGGTGCATAGAATGCACTAATTAGGAGAAAAAGTTCACCGTGTCATGCATTGAATTTATTTTTTCTTGATTTCATTTCTTGGTCCTCCTTGCTACTGTGCTCCGCGCAGGCATGAAGACCCCGCTCGGAAAAGCAGCTGCAGGGCAGCGGTCCAGGACAGGCGCAGGACATGCCAGTGTGTCTGTGACCGTGATGAAAAGAAAGGCTGCACACAAGAAGCATAGGAGCAGACCCACCTCCCAGCATCAGAGGAGCATCGTAGGCTGCAGAATTCGGCACGGATGGAAAGACGGAGATGAACCTCTAACACAGTGGAAGGGAACCGTTCTGGATCAGGTACCTGTAAATCCCTCTCTGTATCTTATCAAATATGATGGATTTGACTGTGTTTATGGATTGGAACTTCACAGAGATGAAAGAGTGTCATCACTTGAAATCCTTCCTAATAGAGTTGCATCATCTAGAATCAGTGATACACACTTAACAGAAATTATGATTGGCAAAGCAGTGGAACATATTTTTGAGACAGAGGAAGGTTCCAAAAATGAATGGAGGGGGATGGTCTTAGCTCAGGCACCTGTCATGAACACATGGTTTTACATTACCTATGAGAAAGATCCTGTATTATATATGTACCAGCTCTTAGATGATTATAAAGACGGTGACCTACACATCCTTCCAGATTCCAATGATTCTCCTCTCGCAGAGAGGGAGCCAGGAGAAGTCATAGACAGCCTAGTAGGCAAACAGGTGGAATATGCCAAGGAGGATGGCTCCAAGAGAACTGGCATGGTCATTCATCAGGTGGAAGCAAAACCCTCTGTGTACTTCATCAAATTTGATGATGATTTCCATATCTATGTCTATGATTTGGTAAAAACATCTTAGAGGTCATTTTGAAATTTGCCAAATATGTGAGACTGTTTGTAAAATCTGAACACACAAAAAGTCTTGATTGCTTTACAGTTTGTAAGAACCATCTTCTCCCCCTTTTTCACACTTTTGCCTGGCAAAAAATTGGAACTTCCACCCTCTCAGACATTTTTTGAAGAAACCTTTTGCCTTTATCTCCAACCTTTTTACTGGTTCCTCCCCACAGAAGAATGATTGACTTATCTAATTAGTGAGAAGGGTAAAGTCTGACATCCATTGGCCCATATTTTTATCTTGGGTGGTGTTAATAGGCTAAAGGTAGCTGAACACCTCTTGCTTCATTCTTTTGGGCATATGGACAATCTGCACTCACTGAAGTGTGAAGCTTCCTGAGATATTCAATATGGCTGGCTGGGTAAATTTCTTTGCAATTCAACCCTCCCCTTAGGGCTGGCTGGGTAAGTGTCTTTGCAATTCAACCCCTCCCCTTCAAAAGTCTAATATGGGGAGGAATGGGAAGCTTATTTTGGTCTTCTGTCTAAGTTGCATTTTAAATTCTAACTGTACTGAAAGTAAGGTTAATATTTTGTTCCCTCTCTGATTCTTGTACCTATTACTAAACTTGGTTCGGAAATCAAGAGGGTAATTATTTTGCATTTTAGTACATAAACATAGGCTGAGAAACCTTACAAAATTGTTAAGAGGGCAAGCATTTGGGAACCAAACCGCAAGTGGAGAAATCATGGTTGGTCATAAATGGCATTAGGATTTCTGTTGTCTACAATAGCTCTGGCTGGTACCTGCAGACAAGGAGTGGGTTTTTACAGACACAGGCTGTGCAGGCAGACTTTAGCACAATTTGGCTTTGCCAGCCCAATAGAGCATTAGGCCGGGCTCTAGCCCTAGTCCTCAGTCACAGGGTAAAGGCTAGATTTGGCAAGGGTTGGCAGATCTGTCTAGGACCTCAATATAAAGGAGCAAAAATCTGGAATCAGGCTGAGATACAGATTTCTTTCCTATACCATAAGGGACGCTTTGAAAATTTTTAAATTAGGTTTTCATTTGATTCTTAGAAGACTTCTGAGTCCCAGCATATGAGGTGGGCAATGCACTTGCTAGAACTAAGAAAAGCTGAAAATAGGCTTTGCTTCCTTGTAGGAACTGGTGAGTTCATTTATTCTGGTGTCCTAACAGGACTGAGGAACACAGAGATTAGAATCAGTGCTAGATGATCAATAGACTTAATGATGTTCTAAGTGCTTAATGATGTTTTAAATGCTGGCATTGGTAGATAGAAATCTAATAGATATTTGTTAGTGTTTTGTTTTTCAACTTTATCCTGTTTCTTGGCTGGACCTAAGAAACTCATGTGCAGATAAGGGTGAGCCCTACTTCAGCAGAAAAATAAGTAATGGAGTGGGCCTTGTACCTTCCATTATTGAAGGCATTAGTGAAGGTTAACTTTGGAAAGTTAACTAGGAAAGAAAAGGTTGAAAAATAAGCAGGGTTTTGGAGAGAAGCACCCGGCCAAAGCCAATGCATTCTCATTGGGTTTCTGATAGAAGCTCCATTAGCAGTAACAGACAGGCCATGGACTTCTGCAAATTTGAGGCTGGGACTCATGACAGTACAATCAACCACTTGGGAAATATCTTCCAAATTAGTTTAAGTTCACAGGTCATGGAGTCCAGACTACTGGCACAGACAGACTGGCATCCTGCTGAGGATGATACCAAGAAAGTATTCTCTTCTCCCATGTTTTCTCTGTCTATGTTTCTTCCTTTTGATGCCACTAAGTCTCTGCTCAGATATTTGACTGATGACAGCAATGTGGGTCTGTATTACCCTATTTACTAAGTCCTGGGGACATAAATTTGCTTGAGATATCTGTTTTAGAGGCTGAGGATTAGTGTGCTTGCTAATTTTTTGGATGTGAGGCTGACACTGCGATAATCTTATGTCCTGTTGACCCTGTGGACTCTTAATGTATGACATATATGTATGACATGCAATTGTGGGGTTAGATTAATTCAACTCCTGAAGTTCTGAAGGAACTACACCAAATCAAGAGGAAGACAGCCCAGGCTACAGCTGCTGAAGGAACCCCATATCTGTCCAGACATCTTTGTGAGATCTGTATGGCTGACATCAGAAAAACCAAGAATTTGGGGAAGGCAGAATTTTGGACTTTAATTCCTTTGGACTTTAAAATAGAAATTTAATTGGGGGCATTCATTTTTCCCTTGGAGTTTAATAGTTGGTGTGATTTTCATACAGTTCAAATTAAGGCATTTTCATTATGTTGTTGATATTGTATTATTTGTAGTATTTTAATGCTATCTTTAGGGCTTATTGTATAATCTTTGTAAGCTATGTCAGATAATGTGGCTGGACATAATTATAAATTGGGGATAAAATAGTGAGTGAATTTTCAACCTGGGGTGTAACGTAGCCTTAGAGTTAATTTAATTACTATTTTAGTTTGACTTATTTCAGAGCCTTCTGGGGCAAAAGCAGAACTGCTCACCAGTCTTACACAAGTGGCAGCAGGACATTCCTAAGATACTGCTGGTCTTCCCCGAAGGGGACAGCCAAACCCTGTTTGTCTTGGGTGTTGGCAATCTGGACAGAAATGTCCAAAGGTATGATAGGATCTATCCTCTGCCTCTCTCCATGTTCCTGGCCAAGAAACAAAAGGACTTGTGCCTCTCAAAAATATTTGGAAGAAAATTTCTACCCGTCTCCCAAATGAGAAGAGAAATAACTTGGTGAACTTGAGAAAAGGGTTATTATGGATATGCAACTTAGGGCCCTCTTGGCTCTTGAGCTCATTTCTCACAGAAAGATATGGAAAAGACTACAGTCCTTCACTACATGGCTGGGTAAACATCTAATCTGTAGACCTCTCTCATCCTCTGGGGTGGGGGATCCATTGTCTTTACACTTGGGGTAAAAGTTCATTTCAGGCTTAGGTCCAAAACATGTTCTCCAGTCCAGACCTGTCAGCAATAAAGCTGGTATCTATTTTTATTCTTTAAAAATTTTTAACATATAAATCATTTTTGGACAAAAACACACACCTCTGGTAAAAATCAAACAGTACAAAAGGATATACAGTATAAAGTAAGTCTCCTTCCTTTTCTCCCACCCCTGACCTCAGTCCCAATTTCCAAAGATAACCACTCTTACCAGTTGCTATGTATTTTTCCAGAGATAATCCATGTATTTACAAGTATATTATATATGTGTATATCAGATTTTTATACAAATTGTGGCATACTATACATGCTATTATGAATTTTGCTTTTTCATTTAACAATATATTAAAGCTGGTATTTTAATCCCTCTTTGATTCCTGTGTATATTTTTTAGTTGGTTCAGAATCTGGAAGGGAAGGAGGTATGATTAATTCAGACTTCCATACCCCAACCTAGTTTAATGAAAACTTACATGTCCCTGCAAACCAACAATTTCTGTCAGGTAAATTTTTCTGACTAGTAGAGTGTGAAATGGATGTAAACATGATCGATTTTGTGGAAGGAACTCCTTGAGGCCAGTATATTTTTGTTGAGGGAAGTTAAAGGGGAAATCAACTATAAATTGAAGCTGTGGAAAAAGTTAAGGTACTATAATCAGTTATTCAAAATTGAAATGAACAATCATTTTTTTATTCCAACTTACACTGACATCTACTGCCATATGCAAATTTGTTTGCCTTTTATGACAGAATGCTTTTCTGCATATAACAAGAAGCCCCTGTTAAACATGTTTAAACAGTTACCAAGCATTATTGATTCATGTAACTAAAATAATCCAGAAGTTAGATGGGCTTCAGGCACAGTTTGATTGGGGCTCAGGCTCAGTGTCTGTGATTCGTTACTAGTTTCCCTCTTCAGTATGTCAGTTCCATTCTCAGGCTGCCTTTCCTCATGGTAGCAAAATTAGACCAGCAGTTCCAGGCCACAGCAGTTCCAGTCTAGAGAAAGTTAAATAACCTATGTCCTGTGCTGCATTCTGAACTGGCTTAGGTCACATAACTAGACCACTGAAGTCCCATGGATGAAATGCACTGATTGGCTTAGCCAGGGCATGTGTTCCATCCCTAAACCCTAAAATATATCTCCCTAGAACCAAATGGATTCCTAGTGAAATCAAGGGCATGAGGAGTGAATGCCATGAACCAATCACAAATGTCTAGTATAGCTTCTTCCTTTGGGTAGTGAGCATCCATGAACACCTTTCTTCCCACATATCCACTTTCAAAAATGTTCACACCTACATGTAGTAAATTTATGTCTTCAAAGGGGAAAAACCTAAAGTCTTATCCAGTTACTACATTTAACATTAGGATCTCTAGTTGATATGCAGACATCTTCAGATCCATCATCCTAGCAGTCTTGTCACCTGTAGTTAAATTACAAACTAACCTACACTCCAACATACCCCATATACAATTGTGAAGAAATAACCAGAAAAGTATAATAAAAACTACCATTTGAAAGAAGGGAGGAAACAGGAAGCAATACACAGTAGTTTCTGGTTCAAAGCATATTTCATAATCTGTTAGACAAGGTCTCTGCCCTGGCAGTAGAATGAGTCCTCTGGTCAGCCAGCCTCTTTTTTGTTCTCTAAGAGGATCTCCCTTGGAGACATATCTTGGGTGGATGCACTTTCTTGGGGATGAACAGCTTTAACTGTCTGCTTCATCTTATGCCATTTCTTGTGTCTAGGAGTTGTTCTGGGTTTAAATAATGAGTTTTTGCCATTGTTGGCCAGGATTGGAGTCCCTTTAATATAGTAGTTCTCAAACTTTAGCACATGTTAGAATCACCTGAAGAGATTGTTAAACTACAGATTGCTGGGGCCCACCAACAGAAATTCTGATTCAGTAAGTCTAGTGTGGGGTCCAAGGATTTATATATTCTAACAAGTTCACACAGAAGACTGATACTTCTGGTCCTGGGATCCCATATTGAGAATCACTGACTTGTAGGTGTCAAACGAGTGAGGTCAGAATCGTTATTTCCTTAAATTACCTGATAATAAATTTACATAAGCTGCTTGCTAAAATATAAGTTCCTGAACCTCACCTTAGTTTTAATAAATCAAAATCTCTTGGCAGGGGAGTAGGGGGACCTGGAAAACCTCGACCAGACATTCCAAGTGATTCTTATCATCATCATCAATACTGATTGGGAAACACTGGTCTAGGAAATTAGGCTTTTCTTGACCCCAATCTTATTTCCTGGTAAGTCTATCTCCTTGCCCTTGCTCTCACAAAGCTTAGTTTGAGGTAAGGTATTTGGCTTTTCTAATCCTACAAGCTTCCAAATTCTCAGATCTCTTTCAACTAGGATTTCAGACAACCAATAACTAAGCTAAGAAAGCTCCATTTTCTTTCCTCGCTGTTTTCAGATAGGCCAGTTTCCACTATGGATATAGTATGCTTGAACTTTGCCTAAGAAGCCTAGATCTGAGGGATCCAAAACAGTATAGAATAGGAGAAACAATGAGATCAATAGAATGGGCATAATTCCAGGCTCCACTAGCTCTGTGATTCGGCTCTAGTGACTTAATCTTTTTAAGCCTACTATTGCAGGTAATAATCCTTACCTTACTCGGTTCTATTGAGAACTAAATGAGAAGCTATATCCTTAGCATATAATAGTGCAGTGCAGGTACTTAATAAAAATGAATTCCATCTAGTTTCCAAGAGGCTACAGCCCACATTCTTTTAGTAAACATTTATATTTAGCAATGTCCAGTGACATTTAACTAGTGAATATAGTCCAGAAATTCTATTACTGAAATGTGACTTTAAATAATTCTTTAGATGTGTATAGCTCCTTCCTTTCCTACTAAGAACTTTCCCAGAGAGCTGATAAATCTTCATAGCATTCCTGGATGGTTAGGAGGGAAGGGAGTTATTCTATTTTGTAGATTCAATCACTCATTTATTCAAATGCTTTTTGTTGGACTTGGCTAATAGTGAAGAAGGAGATAGATAAGGTCCATACTTTTAGGGAGCTTAGAGTCTCATAGTGGGAGAAAGACAACAAAGATGTAGACAAATAACCTATATAATTTCTGGGAGTGATAAGTTGTATGACGATAATAAAGCAAAACAATGGGATAGAAAGTAACTGAAATAAGGGAGTTATTTCAGCTAGGGCTTGTCAGAAAAAGGCCTGAGTGGATATTTGAACAGATAACTGAATGATGAGAAGCTAGCCCATGCAACAGTTTGAAGGAGGAGTGATCTAGAGAGAAAAACAAGTTGAAAGCCTAGGATAGCTGAAATCATTTATTCATGGTTATTAATGCAGTCATGTGTTTAATACTGAGACCTATGGTTCATGATTTTTCTCTACTGTTCTATACAGCTGACTAACTATGTTACTGTTGTTTTCTGGTATTTTTGTCTCTCTGTGGAGGTCAAAGAACATTACAGACAGCATGTCTGTGTATTATTTCAATTGTTACCCTGATCCTGGAGATGAAGTAAAGGGGCAAAAAAGTCAATGAATAAATGTAAACGGGGCGGATTTCTTCCCCAACCCCAAATTTATGATGCAGATCCACAGCACAGAGTTAAAGTTGAAGCCCATACATAATGTAGTGAATGTGTACACCTATTTTTGTGGTTACAGTTTCAAATACACACTACATTTCAGCCATTTAGTTTATATCATTCATCTTTGGAGGGTGGTGGAATGGCAAAAAACATTTATTGAACACCTAGTATGTGCCAGGCATATCTTAATCTTCACAGCATACTGGGAACTAAGTGTTACTATTTCCATTTTACAGATTAGGAAATCAAGCTTAGAGAGAAAAAAGATACAAGGGTCATAGATGTAAACTAGATAGCTAGTGGGAAGCAGCTGCATAGCACAGGGAGATCAGGTCACTGCTTTGTGACCACCTAGAGGGTTGGGATAGGGAGGGTGAGAGGGAGGCACGAGAGGGAGGTGTTATGGGGATATATGTATACATATAGCTGATTCACTTTGTTATACAGCAAAAACTAACACAATATTGTAAAGCAATTATACTACAATAAAGATGTTAAAAATAAATAAATAAATAAATAATAAGTAAATAAATAAATAAATACAGGTGCAAGGGTCACACAGCTAGTAACAATACTGGACATGAACCTAGGTCTCCTGATTCCAAGTGCTGTTCTATCAATAATTATTATTTTTGCTAACATTTGCCTAAAGAAATGGGAAAAAAGCAAGAGCACCAAGGGAGAAATCAAAGTTATTTACAGCTGTGGTCTTCCTATTCTTTCATCTCTATCACCTTCTCTCAACACATACTTTGTTCCTACTCTTAAATCTACTTCATTCATTCAACAAAATTATTTAGTATCTATTTTTTTCCAGGCACTGTAACTAGGAAGTTGGAATATTTCAGTAAATAAAACAGTCAATGATCTCTGTTCTCATGGAGCTTACATGCAAACAAGAGGAAGCTGGCAATAAACAATAAAAATAATAAGTAAATAAATTATATGGGATGTCAGAAAGTGACATTGTGAACAATTTGTTCTGTTTGAACAAAAAGAAAATTAGAAAAGGGTAAGAGGTGAGAGGAGTGGTGGGATGCAATATTAAATAGGGAGATTAGGATAGATTTCATGGGGAAGGTGATATTTGAGCAAAGTAATGATGTGAAGGAGTTAGCCAAGCATGTAGCTAGAGAGAGTATTCATGGTAAAAGGAACTGCTAGAGGAAAGGCCCTAAGGTAGGTGTGTTATTGGCATGTTCAGAGACCAAGGAGGCTACTTTGTCTATAGCTACAAAAGTGAGGGTGAGCGACATAGGTGAAGTCAGAGAGGTAATAAGGGACTGAATCATATAAGGCCCTGTAATGCATTGTAGGAACTCTGTATGAAGTGAGGAGCCTGTCACAGGTTGAGTTCCCCAGGAAGCAGATGTAAAACAAAGTTAATACTTCAGAAAATTTATTAAGCAATGCCTTTGGGATCAATATCTATGGAGGAAATGAGGAAGAAGCAGAAGCAACAAGGGAGAAGTCAAGCTCTGATACTCAATGACAGTGTCAGCCACAAACGCATACGCTGATCAATCACTGAATATAGGCTACCCTGGGAAAGGACATGACCTTGGACAAGGCTGCTCTCTGCAGCTAATGCAATCCTTAAACAGGGATGACAGCTGAAGCTGGGGTAATAAGTGTGTCAATGAAAAGGAACCTGGGTGTTTCATGTTCATGTCCACAGAGCCATTGCAGATTTTGAGCAGATAGTTGACCTGACATGCTTTTTTAAAGTATCTCTCTGATTTTTTGAGCGCAGACTATAGAGGGAAAAGTATGGAATCAGCGAAACTAGTTAAGGTATTGTGGGAACCCAGATGTGAGCTGACAATATCTGAAAGGTAATGGAGGTGGTAAGAATTTGAATCTTGGATATATTTTGAAGGAAAAGCCCCAGGATTTTCTCACCAATTGGAAGTGGAATGTGAGAGAAATAGAGGAGTCATGGATGGCTCCAATATTCTTGGACTAAGCAACTGGAAGAATGGAGTAGCCATCAACAGAGATGAAGAAGGCTATGGTTTGGATGGCTGTAGAGGGAAGATTAGAAATTCAGTTTTGGAAAAATTGAGTTTGAGGTGTTTTTAGGACATCTAAATGGAGATGTTGCGCAGTTATTGAATATATGAGTCTGCAGTTCAGAGGAGAGGTCTCACTGAGCTGAATACATAAATTTGGGAGGTTCTGGGTATAAATGGTATTTAAAGACATGGGAGTATACAAGATCATCGTAGGGAATGAGTGTACATAGAGAAGAGCATATGATCATGGGCAGAGCCCTGGGCCACAAAGAGGTTTGGGAGATGAGGAGACACAAGTTAAAGAGACTACGAGGTAGGAGTTAAATGAAAAGTGTGGTATCATGGAAGTCCTTCCTTCTTAGCCACCTACCTACACACTAAATCTCTTTCTGAAAAATTATTCACATTCCATCTCAAATGTCATCTCCAAGATGATTTGTTTTTTTTTTTTTTTTTGCTTCTCAGCTCCTTTGAATAAAACTGCACACCACCATGACATTCTTTTCATTGTATCAAAGTAATGTGTCCACCAGTTTCAGCATCCTCAACTCCTTCCTTTCTAAGATACCTCCAAAGCTAGAAAGGTTTTGAGGGACAATGTGGTTTCCTGACACCCACACCAATGTTATGAATGAGACCAGCAGACTAACAGCAAACAACTAGAAGGAACAAGGTTTATTTTTAAAATCTCTTTTTATCCTACAGTACAGCAGAAAGCAAATGGAGTAGATGGGGTAAGTGTCACAGAAGAGAGTGCTTTAATCAAAGGGAGATAAAGGAGGTAGGCAGCCAAAGCCTAGCTCAAAGCTCAGTTAACTAAGCACAAAGAAGGAAGTTAGGACCACTGAAAGAGAGCCCTTGTTCATCTGAGACTATACTATGTTACATACACACAGCCAAACCCAGATGCTATAATTCAGCGATTTGGGTGTTTCTACCAGTATTTAGTATGGGACACAGAATATTTCTGATGGACATGGCCTCAGCAGGGTTCTCAGTAGCCACGCCCCTCACTGGCATAGTAATGCCCTTGCAGAGCCCTCACCCATCCCACCCACCCAGGTCTACTCAAGCTACTGATTTCCATGGATATTTGTTGATTCTCGTGGATATATTCCTTGGCTATAAGATCTCCCTTGCTTAAACACTGAAGAAGACAAATCATTGTGCACACACTGTCAGACTTAATCACTCATATAATAATTCATATTATTCTTGGCCCACTCCTTTCTAAAACCTCATATATTTGGGACTGCATCAGTTCCCCTGAGTGAGATTGTGACTACTTCTGATGAGATTTCATTCTACATATGAAGAGAAGGAGGAATTGAAGGATTGCAGGATAGCTGAAGGAAGAATTGAGAGCCTCACAATCTTCCAATCCTCATATCTCTTTTCTCTTGCCCTCCTTCTTCTCTTTATTCACTAAAATGTGAATGTGCTGCACACATGAGTACAATCAGCTGTGGGGTGGGAAAATAACAGGTATCCCAAGTTTGACTATTTTGAAAATTATCACCCTGGACAAGGAAAGGCAGGTATTGGAATGAATTTTACTGGATCAGTATTCCATCTGAAATTGATAATGCCTCAATGTAAATGGCTTCACAGAATGAAAGAAATGCAATTTATAATTTTCATGACAAATGGGGCCACTGAATTGCATGACAATATTACATAATTCACCTGGAATGAAGAATTTCAGCTTCGCATCCAAGTCCCTTCATGACCTGACTCCTTTATCCCTTTCCAACTTGACTATTTACTACTCCTGCATTATTGAATACTATTTCCTGCTCCTTATGCTGCAGACCATTTCCCTCAACATTCCAAGTTGTTTCAAGTCTCTTGACTTGACTTGCTGTTCCTCCTGCCTGGAATGCACCTCCTCTGCTGGGTGAAAATATGCTCAATTATTCAGGACTTACTTAAACACCTGAAGTCTTTCCTTAATGCCCCAGCATAGTACGTTACTCCCTCCTTTATACTCACATAACCTCCATCCTTCTGTTACAGTATTTACCACAACCTCTTGTCACCCCAGAATGATATCTTCTCTGTGAGCTTTTCAGGAGCAATAGCTCTGTGGTCTGATTCCTCTTCATATCGTAGATATTGACCAGCACAGCCAAAATTCCTTCTGGAACATCAGGACATGTTTTTGGACTAACTGGTTAGCTAAGGGAGGTGGTACTGGCTCTGAGTCTTTTCCTCTGAAAACAAGAAGAAAGAAAATTGCCCTGATGGTCTACAGAAGCACTGGAGAGGGAGAGAGCTGAGGGGACAATAATGATCTTATGACCATTGTTTCAGATGATACTGCCAGCACCTCTGTGAAACCAGAAGTTTGCCTCCCTTTTTCTACGAGAATAAAATTAGAAGGGAAGTGGCAAGGCTCCTAGATCCCATAGCCAATCAGCTGTGGAGTTGGAACTCAGACTCTGGGCTCTTGACGTCCCCCTAAACCTCTTGCTCCAGTCTCCCTAAAGGTTTATCAGTTTTGCTTATCTTTTTGAAAAACCAGCTTAGTTTCCTTGATCTTTTACCTTGTTTTTCTGGTCTCTATTTCATTTATATCTTCCCTGATCTTCATTAATTTCCTTCCTTCTGCTAACTTTGGTCATAGCTTGTTCTTTTTTCCTAGTTCCTTATTATTTAAAGTAGTTTATTCGAGATTTATTTCCTTAATATATGAATTTATCACTATAAACCTTCCTCTAAAAACTGCTTTTTCAGCATTTCTTACAACTGGTGTTTTGTGTTTTCATTTTATTTGTATCAAGATTCTTTTAAAATTTAACTGTTGATTTTCTCATTGACCCATTGGTTGTTCAAAGAGTTGCTTAATTTCCACATATTCGTATATTTTCCAGCTTTTCTCTTGTGTTGATTTCTAGTTTCACATCATTGTGGTCAGAAAAGATAGTTGGTATGACTTCATCTTATTAAATTTGTTAAGACTTGTTTTGTATCCAATCAAATAGCCTATCCTGGAAAATGTTCCATGTGCACTAGAGAATGTGTATTCTTGGATAGAATGTTCTATAAATGTCTTTCAGGTCCATTTGGTCTAATGCATGATTCAAGTAAATTGTTTCCTTGTTGGTTTTCAATCTGGATCATCTAGCCATTGATGAAAGTAGGGTATTGAAGTCCCTTACTATTATTATGTTGATGTCTATTTCTCCCTTCACATTAAATTAGTATCTGCTTAATATACTCAAGTGCTCTAAAGTTGTGTGTATATATATTGATGATTTTTATATCTTCTTAATAAATGAACCCTTTTTCATTATATAATAACATGCTTTGTCTCTTGTTACCGTTTTTGGCTTAAACACTATTTTGTCTGATATAAGTATAGCTATTTCTGCTTTCTTTTGGTTTCCACTTACATGCGAATAACTTTTTTTTAACATCTTTATTGGACTATAATTGCATAACAATGTTGTGTTAGTTTCTGCTGTATAACAAAGTGAATCAGCTATATGTATATCAGCTATATGTATATATCCCCATATACCTTCTCTCTTGCGCCTCCCTCCCACCCTCCCTATCCCACCCTTCGAGGTGGTCACAAAGCACCGGCTGATCTCCCTGTGCTTTGCAGCTGATTCCCACTAGCTTTCTATTTTACATTTGGTAGTGTAGATATGTCAATTCTACTCTTTCACTTCGTCCCAGCTTTCCCTTCCCCCTCCCTGTGTCCTCCAGTCATTTTCTACCTCTGCGTCTTTATTCCTATCCTACACCAAGCTTCATCAGAACCATTTTTTTTAAGATTCCGTATAATTTTGTTAGCGTACAATATTTGTTTCTTCTTTTTTTTTAACATCTTTATTGGAGGATAATTCTTTTACAATGTTGTGTTAGTTTCTGCTGTAAAAGAAAGTGAATCAGCTATATATATACATATATCCCCATATACCCTCTCTCTTGCGCCTCCCTCCCACCCGCCCTATCCCTCCTCTCTAGGTGGTCACAAAGCACCAAGCTGATCTCCCTGTGTTATGCAGCTGCTTCCCACTAGCTATCTATTTTACATTTTGTAGTGTATATAGGTCAATGACACACTCTCACTTCGTCCCAGCTTCCCCTTCCCCTTCCCCTTCCCCGTGTCCTCAAGTCCATAATCTACATCTCCGTCTTTATTCCAGTCCTGACTCTAGGTTCTTCAGAACCATTATTTTTTTAGATTCCATATATATGTGTTAGCATATGGTATTTGTTTTTCTCTTTCTGACTTACTTCACTCTGTATGACAGACTCTAGGTTCATCCACCTCACTACAAATAACTCAATTTCATTTCCTTTTATGCCTGAGTACTATTCCATTGTATATCTGTGCCACATCTTCCTTATCCATTCATCTGTCGATGGACACTTAGGTTGCTTCCATGTCCTGGCTATTGTAAATAGTGCTGCAATGAACATTGTGGTACATGACTCTTTTTGAATTATGGTTTTCTCAGTGTTTCTGCCCAGTAGTGGGATTGTTGGGTCATATGGTAGTTCTATTTTTAGTTTTTAAGGAACTTGCATACTGTTCTCCATAGTGGCTGTATCAACTTACATAGTCACCAACTATGCAAGAGGGTTCCCTTTTCTCCACACCCTCTCCAACATTTATTGTTGTAGATTTTTTTTAACATCTGTACTGGAGTATAAATGCTTTACAATGGTGTGTCAGTTTCTGCTTTATAACAAAGTGAACTAGCTATACATATACATATATGAACATATCTCCCCCCATTTCCGTCTCCCTCCCACCCTCCCTATTCCACCTCTCTAGGTGGTCACAAAGCACCGAGCTGATCTCCCTGTGCTATGCGGCTGCTTCTAACTAGCTATCTATTTTACATTTGGCAGTATATATGAGTACATGCCACTCTCACACTTCGTCCCAGCTTACACTTCCCCCTTCCGGTGTCCTCAAGTCCATTCTCTACGTCAAAATCTTTATTCCTGTCCTGCCCCTAGGTTATTCAGAACCAATTTTTTTTTTTTTTTAGATTCCATATATATGTGTTAGCATACGGTATTTGTTTTTCCCTTTCTCACTTACTTCACTCTGTATGACAGACTCTAAGTCCACCCACCTCACTACAAATAACTCAATTTCATTTATTTTTATGGCTGAGTAATATTCCATTGTATATATGTTCCACATCTTCTTTATCCATTGATCTGTCAGTGAGCACTTACGTTGCTTCAATGTCCTGGCTATTGGAAATAGAGCTGCAATGAACATTGTGGTACATGACTCTTTTTGAATTATGGGTTTTTTGGGGAATATGCCCACTAGTGGGATTACTGGGTCGTATGGTAGTTTTATTTTTAGCTTTTTAAGGAACCTCCATACTGTTCTCTATAGTGGCTGTATCAATTTACATTCCCACCAACAGTGCAAGAGGGATCCCTTTTCTCCACACTCTCTCGAGCATTTATTGTTTGTAGGCTTTTTGATGATGGCCATTCTGCCTGGTGTGAGGTGATACCTAATTGGAGTTTTGATTTGCATTTCTCTAATTAGTGATGTTGAGCACCCTTTCATGTGTTTGTTGGCAATCTGTATATCTTCTTTGCAGAAATGTCTATTTAGGTCTTCTGCCCATTATTAGATTGGGTTGTTTGGTTTTTTTTTATATTGAGCTGCATGAGCTACTTGTATATTTTGGAGATTAATCCTTTATCAGTTGCTTCGTTTGCAAATATTTTCTCCCATTCTGAGAGTTGTCTTTTCCTCTTGCTTATGGTTTCTTTTACTGTGCAAAAGCTTTTAAGTTTCATTAGGTCCCATTTGGTAATTTTTGTTTTTATTTCCATTTCTGTAGGAGGTGGATCAAAAAGGATCTTGCTGTGATTTATGTCATAGAGTGTTCTTCCTATGTTTTCCTCTAAAAGTTTGATAGGGTCTGGACTTACATTAAGTCTTTAATCAATTTTGAGTTTATTTTTCTGTATCGTGTTAGGAAGTGTTCTCATTTCATTCTTTTACATGTAGCTGTCCAGTTTTCCCACCACCATTTATTGAAGAGGCTGTCTTTTCTGCATTGTATATTCTTGGCTCCTTTATCAAAGATAAGATGACCAAATGTGCTTGGGTTTATATCTGGGCTTCCTATCCTGTTCCATTGATCTATATTTTTATTTCTGTGCCAGTACCATACTGTGTTGATTACTGTAGCTTGGTAGTACAGTCTAAAGTCCAGGAACCTGATTCCTCCTAGCTCTGTTTTTCTTTCTCAAGATTGCTTTGTCTATTCGGGATATTTTGTGTTTCCATACAAATTGTGAAATGTTTTTTTCTAGTTCTGTGAAAAATGCAATTGGTAGTTTCATAGAGATTGCATTCAATTTGTAGATTGCTTTGGGTAGTATAGTCATTTTCACAATGTTGATTCTTCCAGTCCTAAAAAACCATGGTATATCTTTCCATCTGTTTGTATCATTATTAATTTCTTTCATCAGTGTCTTATAGTTATCTGCATAGTTGTCTTTTGTCTCCTTAGGTAGGTTTATTCCTAGATATTTTATTCTTTTTGTTGCAATGGTAAATGGGAGTGTTTTCTTAATTTCACTTTCAGATTTTTCACCATTAGTGTATAGGAATGCCAGAGATTTCTGTGCGTTAATTTTGTATACTGCTACTTCACCAAATTCATTGATTAGCTCTAGCAGTTTTCTGGTAGCATCTTTAGGCTTCTCTATGTATAGTATCCTGTCATCTGCAAACAGTGACAGCTTTACTTCTTCTTTTCCGATTTGGATTCCTTTTATTTCTTTTTCTTCTCTGATTTCTGTGGCTAAAACTTTCAAAACTATGTTGAATAATAGTGGTGAGAGTGCACAACCTTGTCTTATTCCTGATCTTAGTGGAAACGGTTTCAGTTTTTCACCATTGAGGACGATGTTGGCTGTCAGTTTGTCATTTATGGCCTTTAGTATGTTGAGGAAAGTTCCCTCTATGCCTACTTTCTGCAGGGTTTTTATCATAAATGCGTGTTGAATTTTGTCGAAAGCTTTCTCTGCATGTATTGAGATGATCATATGGTTTTTCTCCTTCAATTTGTTAATATGGTGTATCACATTGATTGATTTGCATATATTAAAGGATCCTTGCATTCCTGGGATACACCACACTTGATCATGGTGTATGATCCTTTTAATGTGCTGTTGGATTCTGTTTGCTAGTATTTTGTTGAGGATTTTTGCATCTATGTTCATCAGTGATATTGGCCTGTAGTTTTCTTTCTTTGTGACATCTCTGTCTGGTTTTGGTATCAGGGTGATGGTGGCCTCGTAGAATGAGTTGGGGAGTGTTCCTCCCTCTGCTATATTTTGGAAGCGTTTGAGAAGGATAGGTGTTAGCTCTTCTCTAAATGTTTGATAGAATTCGCCTGTGAAGCCATCTGGTCCTGGGCTTTCGTTTGTTGGAAGATGTTTAATCACAGTTTCAATTTCAGTGCTTGTGATTGGTCTGTTCATATTTTCTATTTCTTCCTGGTCAGTCTCGGAAGGTTGTGCATTTCTAAGAATTTGTCCATTTCTTCAAGGTTGTCCTTTTTACTGGGATATAGTTGCTTGTAGTAACCACTCATGATCCTTTGTATTTCCATAGTGTCAGTTGTTATTTCTCCTTTTTCATTGTTAATTCTGTGGATTTGCGTCTTCTCCCTTTTTTTCTTTATGAGTCTGTCTAATGGTTTATGATTTTTTTTTTATCTTCTCAAAAAACCAGCTTTTAGTTTTATTGATCTTTCCTATCCTTTCCTTCATTTCTTTTACATTTATTTCTGATCTGATCTTTATGATTTCTTTCCTTATGCTAATTTTGGGGGGTTTTTTGTTCTTCTTCTTCTAATTGCTATTGGTGTAACATTAGGTTGTTTATTTGAGATTTTTCTTGTTTCTTGAGGTAGGATTGTATTGCTATAAACTTCCCTCTTAGAACTGCTTTTGCTGCATTGCATAGGTTTTGGATCATCGTGTTTTCGTTGTCATTTTTCTCTAGGTATTTTTTGATTTCCTCTTTGATTTCTTCAATGATGTCTTGGTTATTTAGTAGAGTATTGTTTAGCCTCCATGTGTTTGTATTTTTTACAGATTTTTTTCCTTTAACTGATATCTTGTCTCATAGCGTTGTGGTCGGAAAGATACTTGATATGATTTCAATTTTCTTAAATTTACCAAAGGTTGATTTGTGGCCCAAAATATAATCTATCCTCGAGTATGTTCCATGAGCATTTGAGAAGAAAGTGTATTCTGTTATTTTGCATGGAATATCCTATAAATATCAATTAAGTCCATCTTGTTTAAAGTGTCATTTAAAGCTTGTGTTTCCTTATTTATTTTCATTTTGGTTGGTCTGTCCATTGTTGAAAGTGGGGTGTTAAAGTCCCCTACTATGATTGTGTTACTGTCGATTTCCCCTTTTATGGCTGTTAGTGTTTGCCTTATGTATTGTGGTGCTCCTATGTTGGGTGCATAAAGATTTACAATTGTTATACCTTCCTCTTGGATCGATCCCTTGATCATTAAGTAGTGTCCTTCTTTGTCTCTTGTAATAGTCTTTGTTCTAAAGTCTATTTTGTCTGATATGAGAATAGCTGCTCCAGCTTTCTTTTGATTTCCATTTGCATAGAATATCTTTTTACATCCCCTCACTTTCAGTCCTCATGTGTCCCTTAGTTTGAAGTGGGTGTCTTGTAGATAGCATATATATGTGTCTTGTTTATGTATCCATTCAACCAGTCTGTATCTTTTGGGTGGAACATTTAATCCATTTACATTTAAGGTAGTTATCAATATTTATGTTCCTATTACCATTTTTTAAATTGTTTTGTGTTTGTTATTGTAGGTCTTTTCCTTCTGTTGTGTTTCCTGCCTAGAGAATTCCCTTTAGCATTTCTTGTAAAACTGGTTTGGTGGTGCTGAATTCTCTTAACTTTTGCTTCTCTGTAAACATTTTAATTTCTCCGTCAAATCTGAATGAGATCCTTCTTGGGTAGAATAATCTTTGTTGTATTCTTTTCCCTTTCATCAGTTTAAATATGTCCTGCTACTCCCTTCTGGCTTGCAGAGTTTCTGCTGAAAGATCAGTTGTTAACCTTATGGGGTTTCCCTTGTGTGTTATTTGTTGTGCTTCCCTTAGTGCTTTAATATTTTTTCTTTGATTTTAATTTTTGATAGTTTGATTAATATGTGTCTTGGCATGTTTCTCCTTGTATTTATCCTGCGTGGGACTCTCTTCGCTTCCTGGACTTGATTGACTATTTCCTTTCCCATGTTAGGGAAATTTTCAACTATAATCTCTTCAAATATTTTCTCTGTTTCATTTTGTCTTCTTCTTCTGGGACCCCTATAATTTGAATGATGGTGCATTTAATGTTGTCCCAGAAGTCTCTGAGACTGACCTCAATTCTTTTCATTCTTTTTTCTTTATTCAGCTCTGTGATAGTTATTTCCAATACTGTATCTTCCAGGTCACTTATCTGTTCTTCTGCCCCAGTTATTCTGCTATTGATTCCTTCTAGAGTTTTTAAAATTTCATTTATTGTGTTGTTCATCATTGTTTGTTTGCTTTTTAGTTATTCTAGGTCCTTTTTATACGTTTCTTGTATTTTCTCCATTCTATTTCTGAGATTTTAGAGCATCTTTACTTTCATTACTCTGAGTTCTTTTTTGGTAGATTGCCGATTTCCTCTTTCTTTGTTTGGTCTGGTGGGTTTTTACCTTGCTCCTTCATGGGCTGCATATTCCTCTCTTTTCTCATTTTGTTTAACTTACTGTGTTTGGGGTCTCCCTTTTGCAGGCTGCAGGTTCATAGTTCCTCTTATTTTTGGTGTCTGCCCCCAGTGGGTGCGGTTGGTTCAGTGGCTTGTGTAGGCTTCCTGGTGGAGGGGACTGGTGCTTGTGTTCTGGTGGGTGTGGCTGTATCTTGTCCTTCTGGTGGGCAGGGCTACATCCGGTGGTTAGTTTTCGAGTGTCTGTGAACTTAGTATGACTTTAGGCTGCCTCTCTGCTAATGTGTGGAGTTGTGTTCCTGTTTTGCTAGTTGTTTGGCATGGGGCATGCAGCACTGGTACTTGCTGGCTGTTGGGTGGATCTGGGTTTAGTGTTGAGACATAGGTCTCTGGGAGAGCTCTTGCTGATGGATATTACATGGGACTGGGAGGGTTCTGGTGGTCTAATGTCCTGGAGTTGGCCCTCCCACCTTGGGGGCTCAGTCCCAACACCTGGCTGAAACACCAAGACCTTGTCTGCTACAACACTCAGAAGAAAAGAAAGAGAGAAACAAAAACAAGAACAAAATAATGGACAGACAGAACTGTATGACAAATGGTAAAATAAACCTATACAAAATCACACAAAGAAGCATACATGTACACACTCACAAAAAGAGAAAAAACATAAATGTATATATATATATATATATATATATATATATTTAAAAAGAAGAGAGCAACCAAACCAATAAACAAATATACCAGTGATAATAAGCACTAAATACTATACTAAGATAATCATAAAACCAGAAACAAATTAGACGCAGAAGGCAAACCCCAAGTCTACAGATGCTCTCAAAGTCCACTGCCTCAATTTTGGGAATATTCGTTGTCCATTCTGGCATTCTTCAGATGCAGAGTTTATCAAGATGATTGTGTGGATTTAATCTGGTGCTTCTGAGGCTGCACGAATAAATTTCCCTTTCTCTTCTTTTTCGCACAGCTCCTGGTGTTCAGCTTTGGTTTTGGTTCCGCTTCTGCATGTAGGCTGCCCTCAGGAGTCTCTTCCCCACCCAGACAGGAGGGGGTTAAACAGTGGCTGATTAAGTCTCTCTTGCTCACTCAGGCCAGGGATAAGGAGAGGTACAGTAGTCATAATTGGAATGCAGTGCAAGCCTGAGGTGGCAGAGGCTGACATGATGTTGGAACAGCCTGAGGCACACCATGTGTTCTTCCAGGGAAATTGCCCCTGGATCTCAGGGCCCTGGCAGTGGCGTGTTGCACAGCTCCCAGGGTGGTGTAGGTAGTGACCTGCGCTTGCACATAGGATTTTTGGTGGCAGCAGCAGCAGCCTTAGCATTTCATGCCTGTCTCTGGGGTCCAAGCTAATAGCCTTGGCTCTCACCCATCTCTGGAGCTCACTTAGACAGTGGTCTGCCTTCTGTGGGCACACTGGGAAGTAATCTCTCTCCTCATGCACCCTGAAACAAAGGTATCTTTCCTCTCTGGCAGGTCCAGACTTTTTCCCGGACTCCCTCCCAGCTAGCTGTGGAACACTAGCTCCTTTCAGGCTTTGTTCAGGCAGCCAATCCCAGTCCTCTCCCTGGTATCTGACCTCCAAAGCCTAAGCCTCACCTCCCAGCCCCCACCCACCTCAGTGGGTGAGCAGACAAGCCTCTCAGGCTGGTGAGTGCTGATCAGCACCAATCCTTTGTGCAGGAATCTCTCTGCTTTGCCCTCTGCACCCCTGTTGCTGCGCTCTCCTTTGTGGTTCTGAAGCTTCCCCCTTGTCCACTCCCTGTCCACACCAGTGAGGGGGCTCCCTGGTATGTGGAAACTTTTCCTCCTTCACAGCTCCCTCCCAGAGTTATGGGTCCCATCCCTATTCTTTTGTCTCTGTTTTTTCTTTTTTCTTTTGCCCTACCCAGGTACGTGGGGATTTTCTTGCCTTTTGGGAAGTCTGCGATCTTCTGCCAGCTTTCAGTAGGTGTTCTGTAGGAGTTGTTCCACATGTAGATGTATTTTTGATGTATTTATGGGGAGGAAGGTGATCTCCACTTCTTACTCCTCTGCCATTTTTAAGGTCTCTCCTGGGGAATGTCTTCTTACATCCCTCCGTTTAAGCCTATGTATGTCTTTAAAGTTGGATGAAGTCAATGATGGGCAGCATGTAGTTGAGTCTTGTTTTATAAACCATAAAGACTTTTAATTGATGAATTCAAGCCATTTACATTTAGAGTTATTATTGAAATGTGATACTAATGCTATATTATTAATTTTTTTCTATTTTTATTGTTTCATTTTTCTTTGTAAATTGGTGATTTTCTGTGGTAGTAGGCTCTGCTTTCCCTTTCTTTATCTATTGTGAAAATGTTCTAGGTTTTTATTGTCATTGCCATAAGACTTGCATAAGATATCTCATAGATAAAACAGTCCATTTTAAGCTGATAGTAACTTAATGTCAATTACTATTAAAAGTTTCACCATTTTAGTATATATCTGAAAACAAAAGAAAACACTAATTCAAAAAGATACATGCATCACAATTTTCATAGCAGCATTACTTACAAGAGCCAAGATATGGAGATATATATATATATATATATATATATATATATATATATATATATATATATATATATGTGTGTGTATATATATATATATGTGTGTGTGTATATATATATATGTGTGTGTATGTATATATATATACATATATATATATGTATGTATATATATATATATATATATACACACACATACACCCAGAATGAAAAAGAATGAAACTTTGCTATTTGCAACAACAGTGATCAATTTTGAGGGTATTACGCTAAGTGAAATAAGTTAGACAGAGAAAAACAATTATTGTATGATATCATTTATATGCGGAATCTAAAAAATATAACAAACTAGTGAAAATAACAAAAATGAAAACAGTCACAGATATAGAGAACAAGCCCGTGGTTACCAGTGGAGAGAGGGAAGGAAGAGGGGCAAGATAGGGCTAGCAGATCAAGAAGTACAAACTATTATGTATAAAATAAATAGGGACCCACTGAACGCTGGCAGAAGACGTCAGACCTCCCAAAAGGCAAGAAAATCCCCACGTACCTGGGTAGGGCAAAAGAAAAAAGAAATAACAGAAACAAAAGAATAGGGACGGGACCTGCACCAGTGCGAGGGAGCTGTGAAGGAGGAAAGGTTTCCACACACTAGGAAGCCCCTTCGTGGGCAGAGACTGCGGGTAGCAGAGGGGGGAAGCTTCAGAGCCACGGAGGAGAGCGCAGCCACAGTGGTGCGGAGGGCAAAGCGGAGAGATTCCCGCACAGAGGAGTGGTGCCGACCAGCACTCACCAGCCCGAGAGGCTTGTCTGCTCAGCCGCCGGGGCGGGCGGGTGCTGGGAGCTGGGGCTCGGGCTTCGGTGCTAGCTGGGAGGGAGTCCGGGAAAAAGACTGCAGCTGCCGAAGAGGCAAGAGACTTTTTCTTGCCTCTTTGTTTCGCGGCGTGCAAGGAGAGGGGATTCAGAGCGCCACTTAAACGAACTGCAGAGACGGGCGCGAGCCGCGGCTATCAGCGCGGACCCCAGAGACGGGCATGAGACGCTGAGGCTGCTGCTGCCGCCACCAAAAAGCCTGTGGGCGAGCAAAGGTCATTCTCCACACCGCCCCTCCCGGGAGCCTGTGCAGCCCGCCACGGCCAGGCTCCCGTAATCTGGGGACAACTTCCCCGGGAGAGCGCAAGGCGCGCCTCAGGCTGCTGCAACGTCACGCCGGCTTCTGCCGCCGCGGGATCACCCCGCCTCCTCCGTACCGCCCCCTCCCCCTGGCCTGACTGAGCCGGAGCCCCCGAATCAGCTGCTCCTTTAACCCCGTTCTGTCTGGGCGGGGAACAGACGCCCTCAGGTGACCTACATGCAGAGGCGGGTCCAAATCCAAAGCTGAACCCCGGGAGCTGTACGAACAAAGAAGAGCAAGGGAAATCTCTCCCAGCAGCCTCAGAAGCAGCGGATTAAAGCTCCACAAACAACTTGATGAGCCTGCATCTGTTGAATACCTGAATAGACAACGAATCATCCCAAATTTAGGAGATGGACTTTGGGAGCAGGATATATTAACTTTTCGCCTTTTCCTTTTTTTGTGAGTGTATATGTGTATGCTTCTGGGTGAGATTTTGTCTGTATAGCTTTGCTCTCACCGTTAGTCCTAGGGTTAGGTCCGTCCGTTTTTTTTTTGTTTTGTTTTGTTTTTACTTAAAAAAAAATTTTTTTTCCCTAATAAATGTTTTCTTAATAATTTTTTCCTTATTTTCTATTTTTAAAAAATTAAAAAAAATTTTTTAATAAGTTTTTTTCATATTTTTTATTTAAAAAATTTTTTTTTCTTAATAAATTTTTTCTTAATGTTTTTCTTATTTTTAGTATAAAAAATTAATAAATCTATTTTTAAAAATTAAAAAAAATTTTTTTCCTTAATAAATTTATTCTTAATAATTTTTTTCTTATTTTTTCTTATAATTGCTTTATTTTATTTTATTTTATCCTCTTTCTTTCTTTCTTTCCATTTTTTCTCCCTTTTATTCTGAGCCGTGTGGATGAAAGGCTCTTGGTGCTCCAGCCAGGCATCAGGGCTGTGCCTCTGAGGTGGGATAGCCAACTTCAGGACACTGGTCCACAAGAGACCTCCCAGCTCCACGTAATACCAAACGGCGAAAATCTCTCACAGATCTCCATCTCAACATCAAGACCCAGCTTCACTCAACGACCAGCAAGCTACAGGGCTGGACACCCTATTCCAAACAACTAGCAAGACAGGAACACAGCCCCATCCATTAACAGAGAGGCTGCCTAAAATCATAATAAGGCCACAGACACCCCAAAACACACCACCAGACGTGGACGAGCCCACCAGAAAGACAACATCCAGCCTCATCCACCAGAACACAGGCACTAGTTCCCTCCACCAGGAAACCTACACAACCCACTGAACCAACCTTAGCCACTGGGGACAGATACCAAAAACAACGGGAACTACGAACCTGCAGCCTGTGAAAAGGAGACCCCAAACACAGTACGATAAGCAAAATGAGAAGACAGAAAAACACACAGCAGATGAAGGAGCAGGGTCAAAACACACCAGACCTAACAAATGAAGAGGAAATAGGTAGTCTACCTGAAAAAGAATTCAGAATAATGATAGTAAGGATGATCCAAAATCTTGGAAATAGAATAGACAAAATGCAAGAAACATTTAACAAGGACGTAGAAGAACTAAAGAGGAACCAAGCAACGATGAAAAGCACAATAAATGAAATTAAAAATACTCTAGATGGGATCAATAGCAGAATAACTGAGGCAGAAGAACGGATAAGTGACCTGGAAGATAAAATGGTGGAAATAACTACTGCAGAGCAGAATAAAGAAAAAAGAATGAAAAGAACTGAGGACAGTCTCAGAGACCTCTGGGACAACATTAAACGCACCAACATTCGAATTATAGGGGTCCCAGAAGAAGAAGAGAAAAAGAAAGGGACTGAGAAAATATTTGAAGAGATTATAGTTGAAAACTTCCCTAATATGGGAAAGGAAATAGTTAATCAAGTCCTGGAAGCACAGGGAGTCCCATACAGGATAAATCCAAGGAGAAACACACCAAGACACATATTAATCAAACTATCAAAAATTAAATATAAAGAAAACATATTAAAAGCAGCAAGGGAAAAACAACAAATAACACACAAGGGCATCCCCATAAGGTTAACAGCTGATCTTTCAGCAGAACTCTACAAGCCAGAAGGGAGTGGCAGGATATACTTAAAGTGATGAAGGAGAAAAACCTACAACCAAGATTACTCTACCCAGCAAGGATCTCATTCAGATTTGATGGAGAAATTAAAACCTTTACAGACAAGCAAAAGCTGAGAGAGTTCAGCACCACCAAACCAGCTTTACAACAAATGCTAAAGGAACTTCTCTAGGCAAGAAACACAAGAGAAGGAAAACACCTACAATAACAAACCCAAAACATTTAAGAAAATGGGAATAGGAACATACATATCGATAATTACCTTAAATGTAAATGGATTAAATGCTCCCACCAAAAGACACAGACTGGCTGAATGGATACAAAAACAAGACCCATATATATGCTGTCTACAAGAGACCCACTTCAGACCTAGAGACACATACAGACTGAAAGTGAGGGGATGGAAAAAGATATTCCATGCAAATGGAAATCAAAAGAAAGCTGGAGTAGCAATTCTCATATCCGACAAAATAGACTTTAAAATAAAGACTATTACAAGAGACAAAGAAGGACACTATATAATGATCAAGGGATCGATCCAAGAGGAAGGTATAACAATTGTAAATATTTATGCACCCAACATAGGAGCACCTCAATACATAAGGCAAATACTAATAGCCATAAAAAGGGAAATCGACAGTAACACAATTATAGTAGGGGACTTTAACACCCCACTTTCACCAATGGACAGATCATCCAAAATGAAAATAAATAAGGAAACACAAGCTTTAAATGATACATTAAACAAGATGGACTTACTTGATATTTATAGGACATTCCACCCAAAAACAACAGAATACACATTTTTCTCAAGTGCTCATGGAACATTCTCCAGGATAGATCATATCTTGGGTCACAAATCAAGCTTTGGTAAATTTAAAAAAATTGAAATCGTATCAAGTATCTTTTCCGACCACAACGCTATGAGACTAGATATCAATTACAGGAAAAGATCTGTAAAAAATACAAACACATGGAGGCTACACAATACACTACTTAATAACGAAGTGATCACTGAAGAAATCAAAGGGGAAATCAAAAAATACCTAGAAACAAATGACAATGGAGACACGACGATCCAAAACCTATGGGATGCAGCAAAAGCAGTTCTAAGAGGGAAGTTTATAGCAATACAAGCCTACCTCAAGAAACAGGAAACATCTCGAATAAACAACCTAACCTTACACCTAAAGCAATTAGAGAAAGAAGAACAAAAAAACCCCAAAGCTAGCAGAAGGAAAGAAATCATAAAGATCAGATCAGAAATAAATGAAAAAGAAATGAAGGAAACAATAGCAAAAATCAATGAAACTAAAAGCTGGTTCTTTGAGAAGATAAACAAAATTGATAAACCATTAGCCAGACTCATCAAGAGAAAAAGGGAGAAGACTCAAATTAATAGAATTAGAAATGAAAAAGGAGAAGTAACCACTGACACTGCAGAAATACAAACGATCATGAGAGATTACTACAAGCAACTCTATGCCAATAAAATGGACAACCTTGAAGAAATGGACAGATTCTTAGAAATGCACAACCTGCCAAGACTGAACCAGGAAGAAATAGAAAATATGAACAGACCAATCACAAGCACTGAAATTGAAACTGTGATTAAAAATCGTCCAACACACAAAAGCCCAGGACCAGATGGCTTCACAGGCGAATTCTATCAAACATTTAGAGAAGAGCTAACACCTATCCTTCTCAAACTCTTCCAAAATATTGCAGAGGGAGGAACACTCCCCAACTCATTCTACGAGGCCACCATCACCCTGATACCAAAACCAGACAAAGATGTCACAAAGAAAGAATACTACAGGCCAATATCACTGATGAACATAGATGCAAAAATCCTCAACAAAATACTAGCAAACAGAATCCAACAGCACATTAAAAGGATTATACACCATGATCAAGTGGGGTTTATTCCAGGAATGCAAGGATTCTTCAATATACGCAAATCAATCAACGTGATACATCATATTAACAAATTGAAGGAGAAAAACCATATGATCATCTCCATAGATGCAGAGAAAGCTTTCGACAAAATTCAACACCCATTTATGATAAAAGTCCTGCAGAAAGTAGGCATAGAGGGAACTTTCCTCAACATAATAAAGGCCGTATATGACAAACCCACAGCCAACATTGTCCTCAATGGTGAAAAACTGAAACCATTTCCACTAAGATCAGGAACAAGACAAGGTTGCCCACTCTCACCACTATTATTCAACATAGTTTTGGAAGTGTTAGCCACAGCAATCAGAGAAGAAAAAGAAATAAAAGGAATCCAAATCGGAAAAGAAGAAGTAAAGCTGTCACTGTTTGCAGATGACATGATACTATACATAGAGAATCCAAAAGATGCTACCAGAAAACTACTAGAGCTAATCAATGAATTTGGTAAAGTAGCAGGATACAAAATTAATGCACAGAAATCTCTTGCATTCCTGTATACTAATGATGAAAAATCTGAAAGTGAAATTAAGAAAACACTCCCGTTTACCATTGCAACAAAAAGAATAAAATATCTAGGAATAAACCTACCTAAGGAGACAAAAGACCTGTATGCAGAAAATTATAGGACACTGATGAAAGAAATTAAAGATGATACAAACAGATGGAGAGATATGCCATGTTCTTGGATTGGAAGAATCAACATTGTGAAAATGACTCTGCTACCCAAAGCAATCTACAGATTCAATGCAATCCCTATCAAACTACCACTGGCATTTTTCACAGAACTAGAACAAAACATTTCACAATTTGTATGGAAACACAAAAGACCCCGAATAGCCAAAGCAATCTTGAGAACGAAAAATGGAGCTGGAGGAATCAGGCTCCCTGACTTCAGACTATATTACAAAGCTACAGTAATCAAGACAGTTTGGTACTGGCACAAAAACAGAAATATAGATCAATGGAACAGGATAGAAAGCCCAGAGATAAGCCCATGCACATATGGTCACTTTATTTTTGATAAAGGAGGCAAGCATATACAGTGGAGAAAAGACAGCCTCTTCAATAAGTGGTGCTGGGAAAATTGGACAGGTACATGTAAAAGTATGAAATTAGAACACTCCCTGACACCATACACAAAAATAAACTCAAAATGGATTAAAGACCTAAGTGTAAGGCCAGACACTATCAAACTCTTAGAGGAAAACATAGGCAGAACACTCTATGACATAAATCACAGCAAGATCCTTTTTGACCCAGCTCCTAGAGAAATGGAAATAAAAACACAAATAAACAAATGGGACCTAATGAAACTTAAAAGCTTTTGCACAGCAAAGGAAACCATAAACAAGACCAAAAGACAACCCTCAGAATGGGAGAAAATATTTGCAAATGAAGCAACTGACAAAGGATTAATCTCCAAGATTTACAAGCAGCTCATGCAGCTCAATAACAAAAAAACAAACAACCCAATCCAAAAATGGGCAGAAGACCTAAACAGACATTTCTCCAAAGAAGAGATACAGATTGCCAACAGACACATGAAAGAATGCTCATTAATCATTAGAGAAATGCAAATCAAAACTACAATGAGGTATCATCTCACACCGGTCAGAATGGCCATCATCAAAAAATCTAGAAACAACAAATGCTGGAGAGGGTGTGGAGAAAAGGGAACACTCTTGCACTGTTGGTGGGAATGTAAATTGATACAGCCACTATGGAGAACAGTATGGAGGTTCCTTAAAAAACTAAAAATAGAACTACCATATGACCCAGCAATCCCACTACTGGGCATATACCCTGAGAAAACCATAATTCAGAAAGAGTCATGTACCAAAATATTCATTGCAGCTTTGTTTACAATAGCCAGGACATGGAAGCAACCTAGGTGTCCATCATCGGATGAATGGATAAAGAAGATGTGGCACATATATACAATGGAATATTACTCAGCCATAAAAAGAAATGAAATGGAGGTGTTTGTAATGAGGTGGATGGAGTTAGAGTCTGTCATACAGAGTGAAGTAAGTCAGAAAGAGAAAAAGAAATACAGTATGCTAACACATATATATGGAATCTAAGGAAAAAAAAAAAGAAAAGGTCATGAAGAACCTAGTGGCAAGATGGGAATAAAGACACAGACCTACTAGAGAATGGACTTGAGGATATGGGGAGGGGGAGGGGTGAGATGTGACAGGGTGAGAGAGTGTCATGGACATATATACACTACCAAATGTAAAATAGATAGCTAGTGGGAAGCAGCCGCATAGCACAGGGAGATCAGCTCGGTGCTTTGTGACCACCTAGAGGGGTGGGATAGGGAGGGTGGGAGGGAGGGAGATGCAAGAGGGAAGAGATATGGGAACATATGTATATGTAAAACTGATTCACTCTGTTATAAAGCAGAAGCTAACACACCATTGTAAAGCAATTATACTTCAATAAAGATGTTTAAAAAATAAAAATAAAAATAAAAATAAATAGGCTACAAGGATATATTGTGCAACATAGGGAGTATAGCTAATATTTTATAATTTCTATAAATGGAGTAAAACCTTTAAAAATTGTGGATCATTATGTTGTACACCTGTAACAGTTAATATTGTACATCAACTGTATCTCAATTTAAAATATTTCACCCTATTATTCCCCCCATTTTATATTTTTGATGTCATTTTCTACTCTTTTTATATTGTGTATTTGTGTTAATACCTATAATTAATTTTTTCTTTAAATTAATATACTTTATTTTTTAGAACAGTTGTAAACTTGCAGAAAAACTGAGCAGATGGTTACAGAGATTGCTCATACAACCCAAACCCCAACAGTTTCCCCTATTATAGTAACTATAATAATTTGAATACACTTTTCCTTTGACCTTTATACTATAGTTAGCACATCATCCTATTGCAGATTTAGAGTTTTCTAACCTTGTTTTATACTTTCACCTGTTTTCATTGTGCTGATCAACACCTTTTCATTTCAGCTTGAAGAATTACTTTCAGCATTTCTTACAAGGCTCGTTTACTGGTAATGGACAACAAACTTTTGTTTGTCTATGGAAGTCTATCTTTCTCCTCCATATATGAAGGAAAACTTTTCCAAATAGAGTTTTTTTTGGATGGCAAAGTTTTTCTTTTAAAACTTTGAATATGTCATTCTACTCTGTCCTGACTTCAGAGTTTCTGCTGAGAAATTTGTTAATAGCCTAATGGCGGTTTCTTTGTCAGTTACCATCTTTTTTCCCCAACTGCTTTTAGAAATCTGCCTTTATCCTTTATTTTTGATAGGATCATTATATGTCTTGGAGAAGGTCATTTTTTGTTGAGATAATAGGGTGACCTATAAGCTGTGTGAACTTAGTCATCTTCAGTGATTCATTGCTTTTTGTAGTAGCATATTGCTTAGCCTCCATGTGTTTGTGTTTTTTTCAGTTTCCTTCTTGTATTTGATTTCTAATCTCATAGCATTGTGGTCGGAAAAGATGCTTGGTGTGATTTCTTAAATTTATCAATGCTTGTTTTGTGGCCTAGCATGTGATCTAACTTGGAAAACATTCCATGTGCAAATGTAAAGAATGTGTATCCTGCTGCTTCTGCACAGAATGTTCAATATATATCTATTATATCCATCTGGCCTAATGTGTCATTTAAGGCCAATGTTTCCTTATTGATTTTCTATCTGGATGATCTATCCATTGAGGTAAGTGAGGTGTTAAAGTCCCCTATTATTTTTGTGTTAAGGTCAATTTGTCCCTTTATATCTGTTAATATTTGCTTTATATATTTAGGTGCTCCTATATTAAGAGCATATGTATTTACAATTGTTATATCTTCTTCTTGGATTGATCCCTTGATCCTTATGTAATGTCCTTCTTTGTCTCTTGTAACAGTCTTTGTCTTAAAGTCTATTTTGTCTTATATAAGTATTGCTGTCCCAGCTTTCTTTTGATTTCAGTTTTATGGAATACCATTTTCCATCCCCTCAATGTCAGTCAGTGTGTGTCTTTGGATCTAAAGTGATACTCTTGTAGGCAGTGTATATACTGGTCTTGTTTTTGTATACATTCTATCTTTTTGGATTGGAGCATTTAGTCCATTTCATTGAAAGTAATTACTGATATGTAAGTTCTCGTTACCATTTTGTTATAGTTTCCAGCTTGATTTCCTCAGGAGTATTTTATTCCTTTCTTCTTCTTTTGTTCCCTTCTCTTGTGATTTGATGACTATCTTGTTGTTATGTTTGGATTTCTGTTTCTTTTTTTAATTTTTATTTTATATTGGAGTATACTTGATTAACAATGTTGTGTTAGCTTCAGGTGCACAGCAAAGTGATACAATTATACATATACAAGTATCTGTTCTTTTTCAATTCTTTTCACATTCAGGTTATTAAACAATATTGAGCAGACTTCCCTGTGCTATACAGAGGGTATTGTTGGTTATCAATTTTAAATATAGCAGCGTGTACATCTCAATCCCAAACTCCCAATCTATCCCTCCTCTCCAACCTTCCGACCTGGTAACCATAAGTTTATTCTCTAAATCTGTGGGTCTCTTTCTGTTTTGTAAATAAGTTTGTTTCTGTCATTTTTTTAGATTCCTCATATAACTGATATCATACAGTATTTGTCTTTCTCTGTCTGACAATTCACTTGGTATGATAATCTTGAGGTCCATCCATGTTGCTGCAAATGGCATTATTTCATTCTTTTTAATGGCTGAATAGTATTCCACTGTATATATGTACCACATCTCCTTTACCCATTCATATGTTGATGGACATTTAGGTTGCTTCCATGTTTTGGCTATTGTAACAGTGCTGCAATGAACATTGGGGGTGCATGAATCCTTTTGAACCATGTATTTCTCCAGAGATATGCCCAGGAGTGGGAATCCTGGATCATATGGTAGCTCTATTTTTAGTTTCTTAAGGAACTTCCATATTGTTCTCCATAGTGACTGTACCAATTTACAGTCCCACAAGCAGTGTAGGAGGGTTCTCTTTTCTCCACACCCTCTCCAGCATTTATTGTTTGTAGATTTTTTGATGATGGCCATCCTGACTGATGTGAGGTGATATTTCATTGTAGTTTTCATTTGCATTTATCTAATAATTAGCAACTTTGAGCATCTTTTCATGTGCCTCCTGGCCATCTGTATGTCTTCTTTGGAGAAATGTCCCTTTAGCTTTTCTGCCCATTTTTTGATTGAGTTATTTGCTTTTTGAATATTGAGCCACATGAGCTGTTTGTAAATTTTGGAGATTAATGCCCTGTCAGTCACATCGTTTGCAAATATTTTCTCCCATTCTGTGGGTTGTCTTTTTGTTTTGTTTATGGTTACCTTCGCTGTGCAAAAGCTTTTGAGTTTAAATAGATACCATTTGTTTATTTTTGTTTTTGTTTCCAGTACTCTAGGAGGTAGACTGAAAAAGAACTTGCTGTGATTTATGTCAAAGAGTGTTCTGCCTATGTTTTCCTCTTAATGTTTTATAGTAACTGTTCTTACATTTAGGTCATTAATCCATTTTGAGTTTATTTTTGTGTGCAGTATTAAAGAATGTTCTAATTTCATTTTTTTTTCCTGTAGCAGTCTAGTTTTCCAAGCACCATTTATTGAAGAAGCTGTCTTTTCTCAATTGTATAGTCTTAGCTCCTTTGTCATAGATTACTTGACCATTAGTGTGTGGGTTTATTTCTGGGCTTTCTATCCTGTTCCATTGACCTATATTACTGTTTTTGTGCCAGTACCATACTCTTTTGATGACTGTAGCTTTGTAGTATAGTCTGAATTCAGGGAGACTGATTCCTCCAGATCCGTTTTTCTTTCTCATGTATGCTTTGGATATTTGGGGGCCTTGGTGTCTCCATACAAATTTTAAGGTTTTTTTTCTAGTTCTGTGGAAAATGCTATTTGTAATTTGATAGGGATTACATTGAATCTGTAGATTGCCTTGGGTATAGTCATTTTCACAATATTGAGTCTTCCAATCCAAGAACATGGTATATCTTTCCATCTGCTTGTGGCATTTTCGATTTCTTTCATCAATGTCTTATAGTTTTTGGTGTACAAGAGTTTTGCCTTCTTAGGTAGGATAATTTGTAGGTAATGTATTCATTTTCATGCAATGGTAAATGGGATTGTTTAATTTCTCTTTCTGATCTTTCCTTCTTATAGTATAGGAATGCAACAGGTTTCTGTGTATTAATTTTGTATCCTGCAACTTTACCAAAATCATTGATGAGCTCAGTAGTTTTCAGGTAACATTTATGGAATTTTCTATGTATAGTATAAAGTCATCTGCAAACAGTGACAGTTTTACTTCTTCTTTTCCAATTTGGATTCCTTTTATTTCTTTTTCTTCTCTGATTGCCACGACTAGGACTTCCAAAACTATGTGGAATAAAATTGTCAAGAGTGGACATCCTGGTCTTCTTCCTGATCTTAGTGGAAAAGGTTTCAGTTTTTCACCATTGAGAACGATGTTGGCTGTGGGTTTGTCATATATGTCCTTTATTATGTTGAGGTTTGTTCTCTCCATACACACTTTCTGGAGAGTTTTTATCATAAATGGGTGTTGAATTTTGTCGAAAGCTTTTTCTGCATCTATTGAGATGATCATATGGTTTTTATTATTCAATTTGTTGATGTGCTGTATCACACTGATTGAATTGTGGACATTGAAAAATGCTTGCATCTCTGGGATAAATCCTACTTCATCATGGTGTATGATCCTTTTAATGTATTGTTGGATTCGGATTGTTAATATTTTGTTGAGGATTTTTGCGGGTAGGTTCATCGGTTATATTGGACTGGAGTTATCTTTTTTTTTTTTGATATCTTTGTCTGGTTTTGGTATCAGGATGATGGTGGCCTCATAGAATGAAATTGGGAGTGTTCCTTCCTCTACAATTTTTTGGAATAGTTTCAGAAGGATGGGCCTTAACTGTTCTTTAAATATTTGATAGAATTCTCCTGTCAAGCCATCTGATCCTAGACTTTTGCTTCTTGGGTGATTTTTAGTCCCAGTTTCAATTTTAGTACTTGTGATTGGTTTGTCCCTATTATCTCTTTCTTCCTGGTTCAGCCTTGGAAGGTTGTACCTTTCTAAGAATTTGTCCATTTCTTAGGTTGTCCATTTTGTTGGCATATAGTTGATTGCAGTAGCCTCTTATGATCCTTTGTATTTCTGTGCTGTCCATTGTAACTTCTCCTTTTTCATTTCTAATTTTATTGATTTGAGCCCTCTCCCTTTTTTTCTTGATGTGTCTGGCTAAGGTTTATCAATTTTGTTTATCTTTTCAAAAAACCAGCTTTTAGTTTCATCGATCTTTTATATTGTTTTTTTCATCTCTATTTCATTTACTTTGCTCTCATGTGTATGATTTGTTCTACTAACTTTGGGTTTTGTTTGTTCTTCTTTATGGTTGCTTTGTATGTAAGGGTAGGTTGTTTATTTGAGATTTTTTTTGTTTGCTAGGGTAAGATTGTATTGCTATCATCTTCCATCTTAGAACTGCTTTTGCTATGTGCCATAGGTTTTGGATCTTTGTGCTTTCCTTTTTAGTTCTCAGTAAGTATTTTTGATTTCCTCTTTGATTTCTTCAGTGATCCATTGGTTGTTTCATAGTATATTGTTTAGCCTCCACATGCTTCTGTTTTTAATAGTTTTTTTCCTTGTTGTTGATTTCTAATCTCACAGTGTTTTGGTCAGAAATGATACTTGATATGATTTCAATTTTCTGAAATTGACCAACACTCACTTTGTGGCCCAGCATGTGATTAATCCTGGAGAATGTTCCATATGCACTTGAAAAGAATGTGTATTCTGCTGCTTTTGGATGGAATGCTCTATAGATATCAATTAAGTCCATCTGGTCTAATGTGTCATTTAAGGCCTGTGTTTCCTTATTGATTTTCTGTCTGGATGGTCTGTCCATTGATAAAAGTGGAGTGTTGAAGTCCCCCACTATTATTTTGTTACTGTCGATTTCTCCTTTTATGGCTCTTAGCATTTGCCTTATACATTGAGGTGCTCCTATGTTGGGTGCATATATATTTACAATTGTTATATCTTCTTCTTGGATTGATACCTTGATCATTATGTAACATCCTTCTTCGTCTATTGTAACAGCCTTTATTTTAAAGTCTATTTTGTCTGATATGAGTATTGCTACTCCCACTTTTTTGGTTTCCATTTGCATAGAATACCTTTTTCCATTCCCTCACTTTCAGTCTCTATGTGTTCCTAGGTCTGAAGTCAGTCTCTTGTAGACAGCATATATATGGGTCTTGTTCCTGTATCCATTCAACCAGTCTATGTCTTTTGGCTGGAGCATTTAATCCGTTTATATTTAAGGTAATTATCTATATGCATTTTCTTAATGACATTTTGTTAATTGTTTTGGATTTGTTTTGGTAGGTCTTTTTTCTTCCATTCCTCTTTTGTTCTCTTCTTATTTGATGGCTGACCTTAGTGTTGTCTTTGGAATCGTTTTGTGTGTGTGTGTGTGTGTGTGTGTGTGTGTGTGTGTATCTATTGTAGATTTTTGGTTGACATTTACCATGAGGTTTTGATATAGTAGTTTATGTATAAACAAGATTGTTTTCAGTTGCTGGTCTTTTAATTTCAAATGCCTTTCCAATATCCTGCACTTGTGCTCTCCTCTTCTCACAGTTGCCAGTTTTGATATCATATTTGTGTGTGAATGATTTCCTACATTTACTTTATCTTTGCCTTTACCTGAGAACTTTTCCATTTGTAATCTTCATTTCTAGTTGTGGCCTTTTCTTTTCAGCCTAGAGAAGTTCCTTTAGCATTTGCTGCAAAGCTGGTCTGGTGGTGGTGAGTTCTCTTAGCTTTTGCTTGTCTGTAAATCTTTTGATTTCTCCATCAAATCTGAATGGATACCCTTGCTGGGTAGAGTATTCTTGGCTGTAGATTCTTCCCTTTCATCACTTTAAATATATCATGCCACTCCCTTCTGGCCTGCAGAATTTCTGCTGAAAAATCAGCTGATTACTTTATGGGAGTTTCATTGTACGTTTTTTGTCGCCTTTCCCTTGTTGCTTTTAATATTTTTTCTTCGTCTTTAATTTTTGTCAGTTTGATTACTATGCATCTCAGCATGTTCCGCCTTGGATTTATCCTGTCTGGGACTCTGTACTTCCTGGTCTTGAGTGACTGTTTCCTTTCCCATGTTAGGGAAGTTTTCAGGTATTATATCTTCAAATATTTTCTCAGGTATTTTCTCTCTCTCGTCTCCCTCTGGGACCCCTATAATGAAAATGTTCATGTATTTAATGTTGTCCCAGAGGTCTCTTAGACTGTCCTCATTTCTTTTCAATCTTTTTTTCTTTATTCTGTTCCAAAGCAATGATTTCCACCATTCTGTCTTCCAGGTCACTTATACGTTCTTCTGCCTCCGTTATTCTGCCATTGATTCCTTCTAGTGTATTTTTCATTTCAGTTATTTTATCGTTCATCTCGCTTTGTTTGTACTTTTGATTTTCTAGGTCTTTGTTAAACATTTCTTGTATCTTCTCAATCTGTGCCTCCATACTTTTTCTGATATCAAGGATCATCTTTACTATCATTACTCTGAATTCCTTTTTGGGAAGGTTGCCTTTCTCCACTTCACTTAGCTGTTCTTCTGGGTTTTTATCTTGTTCCTTCATCTGGGACATATTCCTGTCATCTCATTTTGTCTTACTTTCTGTGATTGCTTTTTCCATAGTGCAAGCTGCAGGGCTGTAATTTTCTTCTTTGTGCTGTCTATCCCCTGGTGGATGAGACTGTCTAAGCAGCTTTTGCAGGCTTCCTGGTATGAGGGACTGGTTCCTGCCCACTGGTGGGTGGAGCTGCTTCTAGTCCCTCTGGTAGGCAGGGCCATTCCCAGAGGCATGTCAAGAGGGCTGTGTGTTCAGGAAGTCTTTAAGCAGCCTGTCCACTGATGGGTTGTGCTGTGTTCCTGCCCTGTTGGTTGTTTGGCCTGAGGCATCCCAGTACTGGAGCCTGCAGGCTGTTGTGTGGGTCTAGGTCTTTGTAAGCGGATGCCAGGCTCCAGGAGGGCTCATGTCAATGAGTAATTTCCAGACCTGCCACTGCCAGTGTCTTTGTCCCCACAATGAAGCCACAGCTCCCCCCTGTCTCTGCAGAAGACCCTCCAATACTAGCATGTAGGTCTGGCCTAGACTCTTATGAGGTCACTGCTTTTTTCCTTGGGTCCTTGTACACATGAGACATTGTGTGCACCCTCCAAGAGTGGACTTTCTGTTTCTCCCAGTCCTGTGGAATTCCTGCAATCAAACCCCACTGGCCTTCAAAGCCAGATTCTCTCGGGACTCCTCTTCCCATTGCCAGACCTCCAGGCTGGGAAGCCTGATGTGAGGCTCAGGACTTTCACTCCATCTTGTTGTGGCTTTTTCTTTGTCTTTGGATTTAGGGTATCTTTTTTGGTAAGTTCCAGGGGTTTTTTTGTTGATGGTTGTTCAGCAGTTAGTTGTGGTTGTGGTGTTTTAGTAAGCAAGGGTGAGCACACATCATTCTACTCTGTCATCTTGTCTCTGTCCTCCTTCTTTTTCTTTTTGTATGTTTTCTATTATAGAATTCTGTTGTGTGGTTACCATGAGGTTTATATATAACAATCTGTGTATATCATGATTGTTTTAAGTTGCTGCTCTCTTAATTTCAAACACATTTTAACAACTCTGCATTTTACTCTCCTCTCCTTATAATTACTGGTTTTGACATCACATTTTACATGTCATGTTTTGTGTACCCCTTGCCTGCTTATTGTGGATGTAGATGATCTTACTACTTGTATCTTTTAACATTCCTACCAGCTTTCTGTGATTGAAAATCTACCTTTACTGTATATTTGCCTTTACTGATGAGTATTTTTCCTTTCATAATTTTCTTGTTTCTAGTTGTGGCCTTTTCTTTCTTGCTGAAGGAAATTCCTTTATCACTTTCAAAAAATGGTTTGGTGGTGCTGAACTCTTTTACCTTTTGCATGTCTGTAAAATTTTTGATCTTTTCATCAAAAATGAATGAGAGCCTTGCCAGGATTGAGTATTCTTGGTCTTAGGTTTTTCATTCTCATCACTTTAAAAATATGGTGCCACTCCCTTCTGGCCTGCAGAGTTTCTGCTGAAAACTCGGCTGATAGCCTTGTTCCTTTGTATGTAACTTGTTGCTTTTCCCTTGCTGCTTTTAATATTGTATTTTTATCTGTAATTTTTTTCCATTTTGATTACAATGTGTCATTGTATGTTCCTCTTTGGGTTGATCCTATTTGAGACTCTCTATGCTTCCTGGACTTGTATGTCTGTTTCTTTTCCCAGGTTAGGGAAGTTTCCAGCTATTATGTCTTCAAATATGTTCTCTGTTTTTTTCTCTCTCTCTTCTCCTTCTAGGACTCCTATAATGCAAATGTTTGTTAGTACACCTGATGTTGTCCCAGAAGTCTCTTAAACTCTCCTTATTTCTTTTAATTATTCTTTTATTTTCAGCTTCAGTGCTTTCCACTACTCTGTCCTCCAGCTCACTGATCCTTTCTTCTGTATCATTTAATCTACTCTTAATACCTTCTGGTGTATTTTACATTTCAGTTACTGTATTCTTCATATCTGTTTATTCTTTATGTTTCCCAGCTCTCTGTTATAAACTTCTAACTTTTTGCTCTGTACATCCATTCTTCTCCCGAGTTCTTTGATCATCTTTAAGATCATTACCCTGAACTCTTTCTCAGGTAGGTTGCCTATCTCCACTTAACTTACTTCTTCTGGTATCTCATTCCTTCATTTGGAACAAGTTCCTCTGTCATCTCATTTTGCCTAAGTTGCTGTATTCATTTCTATGTATGTGGTATGTTGGGTACGTTTCCTGACCTTGAAGAAGTGCCCTTTTGTATGAGACAACCTATGCATTTCAGTAGCACTCTCCCCTCTCTTCACCAGAGCTATATGCTCTAAGGGTGCTCCCTATGTGGACCCTGCATGGGTCCTTCTGTTTATCGTGGGCTGACTATTGTGTGTGGTCTGGTAAGCTTAGTTGGGTCCTGGTCAGTTGGTTGCTAGGCCCTGCGTTTTTTATAGGTTGCCAGCCACTGGTTGTCAGGGCCATGACCCAATGAAGCTGGCTGTGGAAGCTGGGTGGTTCCGGGGCTAGTGCTGGCTCACTGGTGGGTGGAGTCAGGTTCCAGGAGATTCCAGCGCTGGTGCCTGTCCACCAGTAAGTGAAGACAGGTCCTAGGGCTAGTCCTGACCCACTGGCGACAGACCAGTGTCCTGGTGTCTGGCTGTAGGGCTCAAAGTTTCAGAGATTGTGTCAGACTGCAGGTGGGTTGGGCCGAATCCAGACATAGCTGGCTGCAGTGTCCAGGATGCCCTGAAGCTTGTGTTGGCCTACTGGAGGGTGGGACCATGGCCTGTCCAGTCCCAGGACTTGTGCTTGCCTGCTGGTGGGTGGGTTGATCTGCAGGCTGCATGGTTGTGGCTGTTCTCTGGCTGGTGTCTGTCTGCTTGTGGGTGGAGCTGGTCTCAAGGCTAGAGCACACTCACTAGTGTGTGGGGCCAGGAATTCTGAGACTGGTGCCTGCCCACTGTTTGATGGAGCTGTGTCCCAGAGTCTCTGGCTGCAGGTCCCCAGGAGTCCCAAGTGCAGAGCTTATGTACTGGTGTGTGGGACTGAGTCTTGGTCCTCTGATGGGCAGGGCCATGTCCAGGGGAGGTTGTGGGTTCAGGGGTTATCTCTGCTGGTGGATAAGGCTATGTCCCCACCAAACTAGTTGTTTGTCCTGAGGCATCCCAGTACTGGTGCCTACAGGGTGTTGGATGAGGGGGTGGGTCCTGAAGCTAATAAGCTAGAGAGAGGATTCCAATATGCCACTTGCCAGCAATGGTGTCCACAGCTTGCCAGAACAAGCTCCCACAAATGGCAGCTGCCATTGTCTGTGTACCCAGGGTGTGCTCCAGTTGCCTCCTGCCTCTCCTAGAGGCTCTCCAAGATCAGCAGGTATGTCTAACCCAGGCTCCTTTCAAATTACTGCTTCTACCCTGGGTCCCAGAGCATGTATGCACCCTTTAAAAGTGGAGTCTTTACTACACAGTGGTGGAAAGACAGTCTCTTCAACAAACGGTGCTGAGAAAACTGGACAGCTACATGAAAAAAATTAAATTAGATCATTTGTTAACATGATACACAAAAATAAGCTCAAAGTGGATTAAAGACCTAAATGTGAGACTGGACACTATAAAACTCCTAGAGGAAAACATAAGCAGAACACTCTCTGACATAAATCACAGCAATATCTTTTTTGATCCGTCTCCAACAGTAATGGAAATAAAAACAAAAATAAACAAATGGGACCTAATTAAACTCAAAGGCTTTTGCACAGCAAAGGAAACCATAAACAAAATGAAAAGACAGCACACAGATTGGGAGAAAGTATTTGCAAATGATGTGACCAACAGCGGATTAGTCTCCAAAATTTACAAACAGCTCACGAGGCTTATTATCATCAAAACAAACAACCCAATCAAAAAATAGCCAGAAGACATAAATAGACATTTCTCCAAAGAAGACATACAGATGGCCAATGGGCACATGAAAAGATGTTCAACATTGCTAGTTATTAGAGAAATGCAAATCAAAACTACAATGAGATATCACCTCACACCAGTCAAGATGGCTATCATCAAAAAATCCACAAACAATAAATGCTGGAGAGGATGTGGAGAGAAGGGAACCCTCCTACACTGTTGGTGGGAATGTAAACTGGTACAGCCACTATGGAGAACAGTATGGAAGTTCCTTAAAAAACTAAAAATAAAACTACCATATGACCCAACAATCCCACTACTGGACATATACCCAGAAAAAAACATAATTCAAAAAAACACATGCACCCCAATGTTCATTGCAGCACCGTTTACAATAGCCAAAACATGGAAGCAGCCTAAATGTCCATCAACAGAGGAATGGATAAAGAAGATGTGGTATATATATGCAATGGAATATTACTCAGCCACTATAAAGAATGAAATAATGCCATTTGCAGCAACATGGATGGACCTAGAGATTGTCATACTGAGTGAAATAAGTCAGAGAAAGAGAAATATCATATGATATCCCTTATATGTGGAATTTAAAAAGAAATGATACAAATGAACTTATTTACAAAACAGAAACAGACTCACAGACCTAAAGAACAAACTTATGGTTACCAGGGGGGGAGGATGGGGGGAAAGAATAGTCGGGTAGTTTGGGATCGACATGTATACACTGCTATATTTAAAATCAATAACCAACAAGGACCTAATGTATAGCACAGGGAACTCTGCTCAATGTTATGTGGCAGCCTGGATGGGAGGGGAGTTTAGGGGAGAATGGATACACGTATATGTATGGCTGAATCCCTTTGCTGTGCACCTGAAACTATCACAACATTGTTAATCGGCTATACTCCAATACAAAATAAAAAGTTAAAACAAATAAAAGAGGAGTCTTTATTTCCCTCAGCCCCTTGGGAATCTTGAAAGTAAGCCATACTGGCCTTCAAACCAAACATTCTGAGGGATCCTCTTCCAGGTGCAGGTCCCCTGCACTGGGGAACCCAATGTTGGGCTCAGACCCCTCACTCCCTGGGAAAAACCTCTGCAGTTGTAATTATTCTTCTTTTTGTGGGTCACCCTTTCAGGTGTATGGGACTTCACTGGAACACAACTCTGCCCCTCCTACCCATTTCATTGTGATTCCTTCTTTGTATCTTTGGTTGTGGAAGATCTTCTCTGGTAGGTTCTGGTCTGTTATCAATGCTTGTTCCGTAAATAATTGTAATTCTTGTGAGCCCCTGAGAGGAGGTGAGCTCAGGGTCTTTCTACTCTGCCAGCTTGGCTGATCTCTAGAATTCTTAGACCTTTATGTATTCTTTGGTTCTTACAATTCATGAAGCTGGGTACTGGAAACCTTTCTATTATTTTCCAGAAAGTGGTGCTATAGCTAATGTTTTGGCTTTTCCTTTCCGCAGAGACAGTGGCCTGTTTTCTGAGCACACTCTCTCTCTACAAGAGCTGTCTCTTGCCACCACACACAGAGCTGTGCAAAAAAGAGCAGGCTGAAGAATGTGGGGCTGTGGGGGCTTAAAACTTGGGGCCTTGGGGCTGCCCATGGACACAGTAGGATATTTCCTACTAGTACTCCCAGAAGTTTGTGGGTGGGCTTCCTGATGAATTCAATCCCTTTAATGTCCTTTGAAATTCTTATCTGCCTCTTTACCAACCTCCCTCTTCTACAATCATAAAGTCCGCACCACTGTACTCTGGGTAATCCTGGAGAGAAATGGGTTTTTCCATCTGTGTCCTCCACGACTTGTGTAACCAAGCACTCACTCATGGCTTTCCTTTTCCTCAAGGGAACAATCAATCCTGCTGGATAGATCAGCCCCATGTAGTGTTTCCCTGTGGGAAAGGGGGTGTTGTGACACTGGGATACTTTCTTTTACCACCTTCTCTTCTGCAACAAAACTCTTTTTTTCATTTTGTTTCAGTGGTGTGCTTGACTCCCTTTGGGAAGACTAGACTCCTACAAATTCTCTCTTATGTGTGGGTATCTGCCCAGGTCAGCACTCCCCAGGATTTTTTGCTGACTATGGTGAAAGGGGTCTGGGAATATCTGTTGGCTCCAGTGGTTCCACAGATCACACTGAGGTTTGTTAACAGATGCACAGTTGGGTGAGACTCCTCCCAGGTTTCTTGGCATATGGTGCAAGAACTCAGAACACTCACAAAGGCACTCTTGTTAGTGGACGGATGTCTAATTTCTTGTTTAAAACGGGACATAAAATGTACGAACATCTTATGCCACCATGATGCTGACATCACTCACTGTATTTCCTTTTTTTATCTTTAATTTCCTGCCACAATCTGTACTAGTAGGTGAAATGCTAATTTGTTAATTAGATACATAGAAGATTGGTAACTGGGTACAATGCTTTAAGTGTCAGGTGGAACCAATATCTGCCCTAGGTACCTCATAGAGTTTGGTGAGGATCCAGGCAGAACAAGAGTGGGGAAAAACGTGTGAAGTTGTCAACAGTGAGGTGCCATGAATCATAAGGGGTAATATTGTCCGTGTGTTGACATCTCAATCTACACCAATTATCGGTAGGTTCTGGATAAATGATCAACTTGTCCTATAAGTTAGTTCCTAGTAGTATCTACCTTAGAACACTTTCCTAAAGAATCAACAAAAATAATTATATTTAATTATATCTTAAAATGTTAGGGGAGACATTAGAGGATCTAATAGAAATATATAGGAAAAAATCCTTTTCACTCTAGCTGAAAAGAGAAGCTTCTGGGAAGAAAACTAGGGCACACAAATTTAAAATGTGAGTTACAAACTTGACAAGTTGTACTATGGCTTTGAATGTTTTCACATAAAACTATCACAGTTCCTTTGTCTTTAAAAAATAAAGAAATTAGTAAGTGTACATGTTTAAAATTTGATCCATATTCAGTTATTATTGCAGCAGAAAGGGCCACTAACTGAATAAAAGAACAAAAAATAAATTTTTCCTGGGGTACTAGTTGTTTCATTTTTTTTTACTGGTTGGTTGATTGCTTTTCTGGTGCACTCCCCTTTTTGCTGTGCCTTGGCTTCAGGGTTAAGATGGTTCCTAAATGGTGATGCTTCATCCACTGTTACTTTCCTATTGAATGTTCCATGATGGACTGGGAAATCTCAATGACTGATTTTCCATACTCTGATAAAAAAAATTTCTACTAACTACCATATAAATAGGGCTTGACTAAGAAGCTCCTGATAACCAGAGCAGACCCAGATCTCTGAGAAAAAACAGCAGGATGAAGAATTGCCGTTGTGGCACAGGGTGATGTCAGCAACATGGTGGCATAAGACATTCTTCCTTTTTACTCCTCATTGTAATCAATGAATTAGATATCTATACACGAACAAAAACACCTTGGTGGTGTTTTGGGGCCTAGCAATTACTCCAAGGGACCCTAGCAGATTCTTGCTCACCAGTACAGGAGTTAAAAGGCAAACAAACTTCTGTATGGGATATGGAACCAGCTGATCTCAGGCAAAAACCAGATGAGTGCTGATCCAGGCAGACACTCACCCACCAGAGAGAACTTGCAGGAGTCCAGCCTTCCCAAAATGGAAGCTCCAGCACTCCTTTGGAGAAAAGAAAAGAAAAAGAAAAAGAAAATTAAGAGTTTGGTTGCAGTGGAGGTGGTAAGAGAAACTTTCTCAGTGCCACCACACCACTAAGGAAACACTGACTGGGGATGATTTATCTGGTGGAGGCAAACTCTCCTACAGGGAAAAAAGGTGAGTGAGTGCCCAGCTATGTTAGCTGGGCGAGTCACAGCTGCAGAAACCCAGTTTTCTCCATCAGCATCCAGAATATTAAGGTGAGAGCATTACAGCTGGGAGAAAAGAGGATGTTGGGAAAGAGGCAGATAAGAATTTCAAATGGCATTAAAGAGTTTGCATTAAGCAAGAATATCACTCATGAGCCTCTGGAGTACCGTACATGGGGTATCTTCCTACTGGGTCCATGGTCACCTCCAATGCACTGAGTGCTAAACCCCCACCTCCTCCCCCCACCAACTATTTGTGTACACTGCTGAGTACATTTGTGAGAGCAAGCTCCAGTAGACAGGGAACTCACACAAAAAACAGGCCATGGTTGGTGGGCAAGGGAGGAACCACAAACTTGAGCTATAACGCCACCTTCTGAAAACAGTAAGGTTTCCAGTATCCAGCCTGGTGAATTTTAAGAACCAGAGAAGAAATAAAAGCTTACAAATTTGGCTACAAGAGGAAGCAAGAAGAGTTGAGCAGGTATACCTTCACAAACACAGAGGAAAAACTCAGATAATAAAAACATCATAAGACCTTCTGTGTTGAAGGCAATGAGCAAAGAGTTAAGGAGGTGTCTACTACTTAAAATGCAAGCTCACCAATGCATAACTACGAGGAATATGAAAAAATCAACAAAGTAAAGCAACACAAAATGAAAATGATAATTCTGCAGCAACAGAGCTCAAAAGCATGGAATATTGTGATCTAAGTGGTAAAAAATTCAAAATAGCTGTTATGAAGGAACTCAGTGAGTTACAACAAAACTCAGAAGCTCAATTCAGTGAACTCAGGAATAAAATTAATGAACAGAAGAAGCTCTTCACCAAAGAGATAGAAATTATAGAAAAGAACCAAACACAAATTCTGGAGCTGAAGGATTCAATGAATGAGATGAAGAATGCAACAGAGAACCTGCAACTTTACCAAATTCATTGATGAGCTCTAGTAGTTTTCTGGTAGCATCTTTAGGATTCTCTATGTATAGTATCATGTCATCTGCAAACAGTGACAATTTTACTTCTTTTCCAATTTGGATTCCTTTTATTTCCTTTTCTTCTCTGATTGCTGTACCTCGGACTTCCAAAACTATGTTGAATAAAAGTGGCGTGAGTTGACATCCTTGTCTTGTTCCTGATCTTAAAGGAAATGTTTTAGCTTTTCACCATTGAGTATGATGTTAGCTGTAGGTTTGTTGTATATGGCCTTTATTCTGTTGAGTTATGTTCCCTATATGCCCACTTTTTGGAGAGTTTTTATCATAAATGAATGTTGAATTTTGTCAAATGCTTTTTCTGCGTCTATTGAGATGGTATGATATCGCTTATATGGGGAATCTTTTAAAATGATACAAATGAACTTATTTACAAAACAGACTCACAGACTTAGAGAACAAACTTATGGATAACAGGGGGAAGGGTGAGGGGAGGGATAGCTGGGGAGCTTGGGATTGACATGTACACATTGCTGTATTTAAAATGGATAACCAACAAGGACCTACTGTATGACACAGGGAACTCTGCTCAATATTATGTAACAACATAATTGGGAAAAGAATTTGAAAAAGAATAGATAAATGTATAACTGAATCACTTTGTTGTACAACTGAAACCAGTGCAGCATTGTTAATCAATTGTACTGCAATATAAAATAAAATGTTTTTTAAAAAAGAATGCAGTAGAGAGCATCTGTAGTAGGGCAGACCAGATGGAAGAAAGAATACGTGACTTATAGGATAGGAATTTTAAAATAATATAATTAGAACAGAAAGAACAAAGATTAAAATGAATGAAGAAAGCCTACCTGAGCTATGGAATTCCATCAGAAACACAAATATCAGAATAATCAAGATTCCAGAAGGAGAAGAGACGGTGAAGAGGGCAGAGAGTTTATGCAAGAAAATAACAGCTAAGAACTTCCCAAATCTGGGGAAATACATGAGCATTTAAGTTCATGAAGCTAATATATCATCCTATCATCTCAATGCAAAAAGACATTCTCCAGACACATTATAATGAAACTGTCAAAAATTAATGATAACAGAATCTGAAGATGGCGGAAGAGTAAGATGCGGAGATCACCTTACTTCCCACAGATACATTAGAAATACATCTACACGTGGAACTGCTCCTACAGAACACCCACTGAACGCTGGCAGAAGACGTCGGACCTCCCAAAAGGCAAGAAACTCCCCACGTACTTGGGTAGGGCAAAAGAAAAAAGAAATAACAGAGACAAAAGAATAGGGACGGAACCTGCACCAGTGGGAGGGAGCTGTGAAGGAGGAAAGGTTTCCACACACTAGGAAGCCCCTTCGCGGGCAGAGACTGCGGGTGGCAGAGGGGGGAAGCTTCGGAGCCATGGAGGAGAGCGCAGCCACAGGGGTGTGGAGGGCAAAACGGAGAGATTCCCGCACAGAGGATCGGTGCCGAGCAGCACTCACCAGCCCGCGAAGCTTGTCTACTCACCCGCTGGGGCGGGCGGGGGCTGGGAGCTGAGGGTCGGGCTTCGGTCGGATCCCAGGGAGAGGACTGGGGTTGGCGGCGTGAACACAGCCTGAAGGGGTTAGCGCACAAGAGCTAGCCGGGACGGAGTCCGGGAAAAAGTATGCAGCTGCCGAAAAGGCAAGAGACTTTTGCTTGCCTCTTTGTTTCGCAGCGTGCAAGGAGAAGGGATTCAGAGCGCCGCCTAAACGAACTCCAGAGACAGGCGCGAGCTGCGGCTATCAGCACGAACCCCAGAGACGGGCATGAGACGCTAAGGCTGCTGCTGCCGCCACCAAGAAGCCTGTGTGCAAGCACAGGTCACTTTCCACACCGCCCCTCCTGGGAGCCGGTGCAGCCCACCATGGCCAGGCTCCCGTGATCCGGGGACAACTTCCCCGAGAGAACGCACAGCGCTCCATGGGCTGGTGCAAGGTCACGCCGGCCTCTGCCGCCGCAGGCTCGCCCCGCATCCGTACCCTTCCCTCCCCCCCGCCTGAGTGAGCCAGAGCCCCCGAAGCAGCTGCTTCTTTAACCCCGTTCTGTCTGGGCAGGGAACAGACGCCCTCAGGCGACCTACACGCAGAGGCGGGTCCAAATCCAAAGCTGAACCCCGGGAGCTGTGCGAACAAAGAAGAGAAAGGGATATCTCTCCCAGCAGCCTCAGAAGCAACGGATTAAAGCTACACAAACAACTTGATGTACCTGCATCTGTTGAATACCTGAATAGACAATGAATCATCCCAAAATCAGGAGGTGGACTTTGGGAGCAGGATATATTAATTTTTCCCCTTTTCCTTTTTTTGTGAGTGTATATGTGTATGCTTCTGGGTGAGATTTTCTCTGTATAGATTTGCTTTCACCATTTGTCCTAGGGTTTGGTCTATTAGTTCTTTTTTCTTTTTTTTACTTAAAAAAATTTTTTTTTCTTAATAAATGTTTTCTTAATAATTTTTTCCTTGTTTTCTATATTTAAAAATTAAAAAAATTTTTTTCTTAATAAGAATTTTCATATTTTTTATTTAAAAAAATTTTTTTCATAATGAATTTTTTTCTTAATAATCTTTTTCTTATTTTTTATTATAAAAAATTAATAAATTTATTTTTAAAAATTAAAAAAAAATTTTCTTAATAAATTTTTTCTTAATAATTTTTTTCTTATTTTTTATTATAATAGCTTTATTTTATTTTATTTTATCCTCTTTCTTTCTTTCTTTCTTTCTATTTTTTCTCCCTTTTATTCTGAGCCGTTTGGATGAAAGGCTCTTGGTGCTCCAGCCAGGCATCAGGGCTGTGCCTCTGAGGTGGGAGAGCCAACTTCAGGACACTGGTCCACAAGAGACCCCGCAGCTCCATGTAATACCAAATGGCGAAAATCTCTCAGAGATCTCCATCTCAACATCAAGACCCAGCTTCACTCAACGACAAGCAAGCTACAGTGCTGGACACCCTATGCCAAACAACTAGCAAGACAGGAACACAGCACCATCCATTAGCAGAGAGGCTTCCTAAAATCATAATAAGGCCACAGACACCACAAAACACACCACCAGACGTGGACGTGCCCACCAGAAAGACAAGATCCAGCCTCATCCACCAGAACACAGGCACTAGTCCCCTTCACCAGGAAGCCTACACAACCCACTGAACCAACCTTAGCCACTGGGGACAGATACCAAAAGCAACGGGAACTACGAACCTGCAGCCTGTGAAAAGGAGACCCCAAACACAGTAAAATAAGCAAAATGAGAAGACAGAAAAACACACAGCAGATGAAGGAGCAGGGTAAAAACACACCAGACCTAACAAATGAAGAGGAAATACGCAGTCTACCTGAAAAAGAATTCAGAAAATGATAGGAAAGATGATCCAAAATCTTGGAAATAGAATAGACAAAATGCAAGAAACATTTAACAAAGACGTAGAAGAACTAAACAGGAACCAAACAACGATGAAAAACACAATAAATGAAATTAAAAATACTCTAGATGGGATCAATAGCAGAATAACTGAGGCAGAAGAACGGATAAGTGACCTGGAAGATAAAATAGAGGAAATAACTACTGCAGAGCAGAATAAAGAAAAAAGAATGAAAAGAACTGAGGACAGTCTCAGAAACCTCTGGGACAACATTAAACGCACCAACATTCGAATTATAGGGGTCCTAGAAGAAGAAGAGAAAAACAAACGGACTGAGAAAATATTTGAAGAGATTATAGTTGAAAACTTCCCTAATATGGGAAAGGAAATAGTTAATCAAGTCCTGGAAGCACAGACAGTCCCATACAGGATAAATCCAAGGAGAAACACGCCAAGACACATATTAATCAAACTGTCAAAAATTAAATATAAAGAAAACATATTAAAAGAAGCAAGGGAAAAACAACAAATAATACACAAGGGAATCCCCATCAGGTTAACAGCTGATCTTTCAGCAGAAACTCTGCAAGCCAGAAGGGAGTGGCAGGATATACTTAAAGTGATGAAGGAGAAAAACCTACAACCAAGATTACTCTACCCAGCAAGGATCTCATTCAGATTTGATGGAGAAATTAAAACCTTTACAGACAAGCAAAAGCTGAGAGAGTTCAGCACCACCAAACCAGCTTTACAACAAATGCTAAAGGAACTTCTCTAGGCAAGAAACACAAGAGAAGGAAAACACCTACAATAACAAACCCAAAACATTTAAGAAAATGGGAATAGGAACATACATATCGATAATTACCTTCAATGTAAATGGATTAAATGCTCGCAACAAAAGACACAGATTGGCTGAATGGATACAACAACAAGACCCATATATATGCTGTCTACAAGAGAGCCACTTCAGACCTAGAGACACATACAGACTGAAAGTGAGGGGATGGAAAAAGATATTCCATGCAAATGGAAATCAAAAGACAGCTGGAGTAGCAATTCTCATATCAGACAAAATAGACTTTAAAATAAAGACTATTACAAGAGACAAAGAAGGACACTACTTAATGATCAAGGAATCGATCCAAGAGGAAGGTATAACAATTGTAAATATTTATGCACCCAACATAGGAGCACCTCAATACATAAGGCAAATACTAATAGCCATAAAAGGGGAAATTGACAGCAACACAATCATAGTAGGGGACTTTAACACCCCACTTTCACCAATGGACAGATCATCCAAAATGAAAATAAATAAGGAAACACAAGCTTTAAATGATACATTAAACAAGATGGACTTACTTGATATTTATAGGACATTCCACCCAAAAACAACAGAATACACATTCTTCTCAAGTGCTCATGGAACATTCTCCAGGATAGATCATATCTTGGGTCACAAATCAAGCCTTGGTAAATTTAAAAAAATTGAAATCGTATCAAGTATCTTTTCCGACCACAACGCTATGAGACTAGATATCAATTACAGGAAAAGATCTGTAAAAAATACAAACACATGGAGGCTACACAATACACTACTTAATAACGAAGTGATCACTGAAGAAATCAAAGGGGAAATCAAAAAATACCTAGAAACAAATGACAATGGAGACACGATGACCCAAAACCTATGGGACGCAGCAAAAGCAGTGCTAAGAGGGAAGTTTATAGCAATACAAGCCTACCTCAAGAAACAGGAAACATCTCGAATAAACAACCTAACCTTGCACCTGAAGCAATTACAGAAAGAAGAACAAAAAAACCCCAAAGCTAGCAAAAGGAAAGAAATCATAAAGATCAGGTCAGAAATAAATGAAAAAGAAATGAAGGAAACAATAGCAAAAATCAATGAAACTAAAAGCTGGTTCTTTGAGAAGATAAACAAAATTGATAAACCATTAGCCAGACACATCAAGAGAAAAAGGGAGAGGACTCAAATCAATAGAATTAGAAATGAAAAAGGAGAAGTAACCACTGACACCGCAGAAATACAAACGATCATGAGAGATTACTACAAGCAACTCTATGCCAAGAAAATGGACAACCTGGAAGAAATGGACAGATTCTTAGAAATGCACAACCTGCCGAGACTGAATCAGGAAGAAATAGAAAATATGAACAGACCAATCACAAGCACTGAAATTGAAACTGTGATTAAAAATCTTCCAACAAACAAAAACCCAGAACCAGATGGCTTCTCAGGCGAATTCTATCAAACATTTAGAGAAGAGCTAACACCTATCCTTCTAAAACTCTTCCAAAACATTGCAGAGGGAGGATCACTCCCCAACTCATTCTACGAGGCCACCATCACCCTGATACCAAAACCAGACAAAGATGTCACAAAGAAAGAAAACTACAGGCCAATATCACTGATGAACATAGATGCAAACCTCCTCAAAAACTACTAGCAAACAGAATCCAACAGCACATTACAAGGATCATACACCATGATCAAGTGGGGTTTATTCCAGGAATGCAAGGATTCTTCAGTATACGCAAATCAATCAACGTGATACACCATAGTAAGAAATTGAAGGAGAAAAACCATATGATCATCTCAATAGATGCAGAGAAAGCTTTCGACAAAATTCAACACCCATTTATGATAAAAGCCCTGCAGAAAGTAGGCATAGAGGGAACTTTCCTCAACATAATAAAGGCCATATATGACAAACCCACAGCCAATATTGTCCTCAATGGTGAAACACTGAAACCATTTCCACTAAGATCAGGAACAAGACAAGGTTGCCCACTCTCACCACTATTATTCAACATAGTTTTGGAAGTGTTAGCCACAGCAGTCAGAGAAGAAAAAGAAATAAAAGGAATCCAAATCGGAAAAGAAGAAGTAAAGCTGTCACTGTTTGCAGATAACATGATACTATACATAGAGAATCCTAAAGATGCTACCAGAAAACTACTAGAGATAATCAATGAATTTGGTAAAGTAGCAGGATACAAAATTAATGCACAGAAATCTCTTGCATTTCTATACACTAATGACGAAAAATCTGAAAGTGAAATTAAGAAAACACTCCCGTTTACCATTGCAACAAAAAGAATAAAATATCTAGGAATAAACCTACCTAAGGAGACAAAAGACCTGTATGCACAAAATTATAAGACACTGATGAAAGAAATTAAAGATGATACAAATAGATGGAGAGATATACCATGTTCTTGGATTGGAAGAATCAACATTGTGAAAATGACTCTACTACCCAAAGCAATCTACAGATTCAATGCAATCCCTATCAAACTACCACTGGCATTTTTCACAGAACTAGAACAAAACATTTCACAATTTGTATGGAAACACAAAAGACCCCGAATAGCCAAAGCAATCTTGAGAACGAAAAATGGAGCTGGAGGAATCAGGCTCCCTGACTTCAGACTATATTACAAAGCTACAGTAATCAAGACAGTTTGGTACTGGCACAAAAACAGAAATATAGATCAATGGAACAGGATAGAAAGCCCAGAGATAAACCCACGCACATATGGTCACCTTATCTTTGATAAAGGAGGCAAGCATATACAGTGGAGAAAAGACAGCCTCTTCAATAAGTGGTGCTGGGAAAATTGGACAGATATATGTAAAAGTATGAATTTAGAACACTCCCTGACACCATACACAAAAATAAACTCAAAATGGATTAAAGACCTAAGTGTAAGGCCAGACACTATCAAACTCTTAGAGGAAAACATAGGCAGAACACTCTATGACATAAATCACAGCAAGATTCTTTTTGACCCAGCTCCTAGAGAAATGGAAATAAAAACACAAATAAACAAATGGGACCTAATGAAACTTAAAAGCTTTTGCACAGCAAAGGAAACCATAAACAAGACCAAAAGACAACCCTCAGAATGGGAGAAAATATTTGCCAATGAAGCAACTGACAAAGGATTAATCTCCACGATTTACAAGCAGCTCATGCAGCTCAATAACAAAAAAACGAACAACCCAATCCAAAAATGGGCAGAAGACCTAAATAGACATTTCTCCAAAGAAGATATACAGATTGCCAACAGACACATGAAAGAATGCTCAACATCATTAATCATTAGAGAAATGCAAATCAAAACTACAATGAGATATCATCTCACACCGGTCAGAATGGCCATCATCAAAAAATCTGGAAACAATAAATGCTGGAGAGGGTGTGGAGGAAAGGGAACACTCTTGCACTGTTGGTGAGAATGTAAATTGATACAGCCACTATGGAGAACAGTATGGAGGTTCCTTAAAAAACTACAAATAGAACTACCATACGACCCAGCAATCCCTCTACTGGGCATATACCCTGAGAAAACCATAGTTCAAAAATAGTCATGTACCAAAATGTTCATTGCAGCTCTATTTACAATAGCCAGGACATGGAATCAACCTAGGTGTCCATCATCGGATGAATGGATAAAGAAGATGTGGCACATATATACAATGGAATATTACTCAGCCATAAAAAGAAATGAAATGGAGGTATTTGTAATGAGGTGGATGGAGTTAGAGTCTGTCATACAGAGTGAAGTAAGTCAGAAAGAGAAAAACAAATACAGTATGCTAACACATATGTATGGAATCTAAGGGAAAAAAAAAAGGCCATGAAGAACGTAGTGGCAAGACGGGAATAAAGACACAGACCTACTAGAGAATGGACTTGAGGATATGAGGAGGGGAAGGGTGAGATGTGACAGGGTGAGAGAGTGTCATGGACATATATACACTACCAAATGTACAATAGATAGCTAGTGGGAAGCAGCCGCATAGCACAGGGAGATCAGCTCGGTGCTTTGTGAGCACCTAGAGGGGTAAGATGGGGAGGGTGGGATGGGGAGGGTGGGAGGGAGGGAGATGCAAGAGGGAAGAGATATGGGAACATATGTATATGTATAACTGATTCACTTTGTTATAAAGCAGAAACTAACACACCATTGTAAAGCAATTATACTTCAATAAAGATGTTTAAAAAAAACAGAGGAATGGATAAAGAAGGTGTTGTACCTATAAACAATGGAATATTACTCAGCCATTAAAAAAAGAATGAAATAATTCCTTTTGCAGCAACATGGATGGACCTAGAGATTGTCATACTGAGTGAAGTGAGACAGAGAAAGACAAATATCATATGATATTGCTCATATGTGGAATTTTAAAAACTGGTACAAATGAACTTATTTACAAAACAGAAGTAGAGTCACAGATGTAGAAAACAAACTTATGGTTTCCAAGGGGTAACCAAGGGGGAGGGATAAGTTGGGAGTTGGGATTCACATATACACACTACTATATATAAAATAGAAAACTATAAGAACCTACTGTATAGCACAGGGAACTCTACTCAGTACTCTGTAATGACCTATATGGGAAAAGAATCTAAAAAAGAGTGGCTATATGTATATGTATAGCTGATTCACTTTTCTGTACAGCAGAAACTAACACAATTTTGCAAATCAGCTATACTCCAATAAAAATTAATTTAAAAATTATAAGAACCCCACTGAGTACTGTCCTTGGGTAAATAACAATAACTAAATGGTTTCACTTTTTAAAAATTTATTTCATTGAAGTACAGTTAATTTACAATGTTGTGTTAATTTCTACTGTACAGCAAAGTGATTCAGTTATACATAAATATATATATATATACTTTTTCATATTATTTTCCATTATGGTTTATCACAGGATAGTGACTATAATTCCCTGTGTGGTACAGTAGGACCTTGTCGTTTATCCATTCTATATATAATAGTTTGCATCTGCTAATCCCAAACTCCCAATCCATCCCTCCCCTACCCCCCTCTCCTCCTTGGCAACCACAAGTCTGTTCTCTATGTCTGTGAGTCTGTTTCAGTTTTGTAGATAAGTTCATTTGTGTCATATTTTAGATTCCACATATAACTGATATCATATAGTATTTGTCTTTCTCTCTCTGACTTATTTCACTCAGTATGATGATCTCTAGGTCCATCCATGTTGCTGCAAATGGCATTATTTCATTCTTTTATGGCTGAGTAGTATTCCATTGTGTGTATGTACGACAACTTCTTTACCCATTCATCTGTGGATGGACATTTAGGTTGCATCCAGTAAAATTCATCAGATGGCCACTGCTAACTCAAGTTCACTACCTAAATATGCTTCAAGTTCAAGTCTAAAAATCTGTCTGGCTGTCCTCTGGACTTAAAAAATGGGTATCTAACTGTTAATCTTTGTTTTTCTTTTATTTTCATAGAAACTCCCTCCAGTAAATGTTTGATTCTAGCACCATCCAGCAAATATCCTCTACTACCAAGTCCCAACAGAAGATCCAACTGGTTCTTAATGTACAAAAAGAACTGAACAAGAAAATGGGCTGATATTGTTCAGAAAAAATAAGAATGTATCTTCTTTCTTTGAACAAGAGGGGGCACTGGCAAATATTTTTTTCCTTGACCAAATTTTAATTAGCCTCCTGAAACTTCTCCTGGGCCCATCTGTGCACTTTCTAGTTTTAGCAAGAACCTTGCAAAATCAGTTTAACCAGAACCCTCACCCTCAATATGTGATCATTCTCAATTTCTGGTTATGTTCCTCATCCTCCACCATCCCCCAGGTTATGTCTGATTGTCCCTTACCCTTGATGTTTCCTCACAGTAGTTTTCTATCCACTGACTTCTTCTTGACTATAAATACCCACTTGTCTACCCTGTGTTTGGAATTGAACTAAATCTCTGTTCCCCATTGTAAAATCCCATTGTAGTTGTTATTATACCTATCTCAATGGTCCTGAATAAAGTCTGCCTTACTATCTTTAACAAGTGTCACTGAACATTATTTTCTTTAATAGTTATCAAGACACCTTGCTTGGTATTTTTAAACTGACCTGGGATTGCTTTCCTCCCTCCTTTATTGTTGTAACTCTTTTATAGGGCTAGTCAGTACTAACTTGCATTTCCTTTTGTCTTAGATCCATTGTCCTGTCTGCTTTTGTGATGAGGATACAATGAAGTAGTTAGAATGCATTCCTTCACATTTGTCCAATTGGATATACTGAACTTATATAAAATCAATATTTGGTATGCCAATGCACGTTAAAAACCCACCCTTATATTCCTTCAGTTTTATTGTAGAGTTTGAAGAAAGTATTATACTTTTTCTTTAAAATGTAACTTTTAAAAACATGAGTGACTATCATGTCTGTCTTCTGAAAAAATATATTTATTTTATAATGCTATCTCACTATCACTTTTATGCTCCTCTTAATTTTTTTTCACCACCTCTCCTGCCTTATCAAACACACATCATATATTGTCTTCTTCCTTTAGGAAACATTTATAGACAGGTAGCAGGAAACTAAGACCAGGAAATGAAATCCAGCCTGCCATCTGTTTTCATAAATAAAGGTTTATTGGAACACAGCCACATACCTTCATTTATATGTTGTCTACAACTACTTTTGCTACAAAGACAGCTGAGTAGTTGTGACTGAGACCATATAGACTGCAAACCTTAAAATACCTACTATTTGCTTATTTTTAAAAGCTTTCCAAACTTATTATAGAATATTGAGATATTTTGAAATCTTCTTTATCTCTATCCAAGAATATCTTTGTAAATGATTTTTACATTGCATAATTTTATTGAGCTGCTTCTTTTCCTTTTTAAAATTTAACAGAACATCACTATGTAAGAACAACACTAGAAAGATTAAACTTTAAGAATTATGATAATGCCTACCTAGGGTTGCTTTAAGAATTAAAGATAAACAAATGTGAAATCTCTAGAGCATAAAGGTTAGATTATCATGAACCTAGAGACAAAATAAGGTCTTCCACTGGAGAGGAATTTATACTGTAAATGGGAGAGTAAAGCACCCTTGTGGGATCTTTAAGGATTATTCCAACTTGGTCATGAAAATTACACTCAGAAAAGAATATAAAAGTAAAGGATTTATTATACTCACAGGTCCAGGAAGAGAGAGGTGTGGCATATCATACAGGATATGAGGGGTGTGCCAAAGGATTGGGCTCAACCAAGCAGATAGGGAGCTGAGAGAGAGTAAATACTACTGGGCAAGTGCCTTTATTAAGGGACGGGGTGGAGTATACAAGCAAAAGGCATGAGGGGATTTCATTGGTGCATTTGGATGCCCCTAGATCACAGGCAGGGCAGGGCAAAAAGGGGAACTTGTAGCTAGAACCAGCCTTGGGGCACCTGGACATCTAGGAGAAGTGCTTATAGTCTGATGTTGAGGAATCAGGATAATACGAAGTTCTAAAAATTTACAAAATCATAAACAAATGGTACCTAATGAAACTTAAAAGCTTTTGCACAGCAAAGGAAACCATAAACAAGACAAAAAGTCAACCCTCAGAATGGGAGAAAATATTTGCAAATGAAGCAACTGACAAAGGATTAATCTCCAAAATTTACAAGCAGCACACCCAGCTCAATAACAGAAAAACAAACAACCCAATCCAAAAATGGGCAGAAGACCTAAATAGACATTTCTCCAAAGAAGATATACAGATTGCCAACAAACACATGAAAGAATGCTCAACATCATTAATCATTAGAGAAATGCAAATCAAAACTACAATGAGATATCATCTCACACCGGTCAGAATGGCCATCATCCAAAAATCTACAAACAATAAATGCTGGAGAGGGTGTGGAGAAAAGGGAATGCTTTTGCACTGTTGGTGGGAATGTAAATTGATACAGCCACTATGGAGAGCAGTATGGAGGTTCCTTAAAAAACTAAAAATAGAACTACCATACGACCCAGCAATCCCTCTACTGGGCATATACCCTGAGAAAGCCATAATTCAAAAAGAGTCATGTACCAAAATGTTCATTGCAGCTCTATTTACAATAGCCAGGACATGGAAGCAACCTAAGTGTCCATCAACAGATGAATGGATAAAGAAGATGTGGCACATATATACAATGGAATATTACTCAGCCATAAAAAGAAACGAAATGGAGTTATTTGTAGTGAGGTGGATGGACCTAGAGTCTGTCATACAGAGTGAAGTAAGTCAGAAAGAGAAAAACAAATACCGTATGCTAACACATATATATGGAATCTAAGAAGAAAAAAAAAAAGTCATGAAGTACCTAGGGGTAAGATGGGAATAAAGACACAGACCTACTAGAGCATGGACTTGAGGATATGGGGAGGGGGAAGGGTAAGCTGTGACAAAGTGAGAGAGTGGCATGGACATATATACACTACCAAACGTAAAATAGATAGCTAGTGGGAAGCAGCCCCATAGCACACGGAGATCAGCTAGGTGCTTTGTGACCACCTAGAGGGGTGGGATAGGGAGGGTGGGAGGGAGACCCAAATGGAGGGAGATATGTGGATATATGTATATGTTTAGCTGATTCACTTTGTTATAAAGCAGAAACTGACACACCGTTGTAAAGCAATTATACTCCAATAAAGATGTTTAAAAAAATTTACAATATCAAAATTGGAAACTTTGGAAAAACAAATAATTTCACAGTAGGAAAGAAATACAGAAGAGGTCTAGGCCTACCCACCTAGAGTTTCCATTTAGTCTTTCTTAGCAATGTGACTGGGTGGTGAAAGAGGATGGGCTGTATTACAGAAAAAAACTATTCATTCACGCCACTTGTTAAGGACTGTAAGGCAGATTTTTTCAGGGCCATTAAGATAGGTATAGGGACCACTGCAATGGGGTCTTGCAGTAGAGGAGAAAATAAAACAAGGAAAACTGAGAAGTTATAACCAAGGAGTGGGTTAGGGGTCTATGGATGGAAAATTACTAAGAGAAAACATCAGGGTTGAGGGGAAATTCTGACTAAACTGACCTAACAGGATTCCTAGTGAAGCCAGGTGAGGGTGCTATCACCTGAGGTATGGTGGAGGATGAGGAACCCAATTCGATATTGAGGGTGATCACATATCAAGAATGGGGGATTCTAGCTAAACATACTTAGCAAGATTCTTGCTAACATTGACAATTCAGAGATGAACACAGAAGCCCAAAAGTCAGGGCCTAGTTGAGAAGAGAGTCAAAAGAGCCTGAGTAGAGTTTGGTCAAGGAGTTTTGTCAGTCCCTTCTCTTGTTCAAGGAAAGAAAAGACATTCTTCTTTCCTCTGAACAATATAACTCCATTTATTATACAGTTGTCTTTTGTTCATTAAGGGTGAGCTGAATCATTTGTTGAAACTTGATAGTAGAGGTGTTTGCTGGACGGTTCAGTCAGGCATTTAGTGAGGGGAGAGTCTATGAAAATAAAAGGAAAACAAAGATTAATATTTGGGAGCCCAGTTGCTGAGTGCAGAGGGCAGCCTGTAGAGATTTCTAGACTTGAGATGGAAGCATGTTTAGATGATAGAGTTAAGAATGGCAGTGGCAATCTGATGATAAATTTCTTGATTTACAGTTTGAATGTCTTTGGTGATAGCAGAGATGTCAGTGTCTCAGCCATGGTTATTTCTAGGAGCAGAGCGTGGAAGTACCTAGCTTCAGCTCAAATGAGCTTCTTTTAGATAGTTCTTATAAGGGTCTGAGTAGGCAGGTTTCAGTTATCAGTGGTGTTAAGTCAAGAAGATGGGAGAAAAATGTAAACATTAATTTAGGGAGTTGTAGCCAGAGACTGGAGGAAACTAGAAGAACTGAGAACACACAAGGGTGTGATATAGTTTTACATTGAAATAAAATTTCTCTATATAGTCACTCCCTTTTGATTTTTGTTTACAGAATAAGTCCAGTCTCATGGGATTTGGCCTGATTATTTGCATAAGTGTAGCAAGAATGTCAACTGATAACATAGGTCTCTTTGAGTTTGCTTTAATGGAACATTTATAAGGAATCTCAAAATAGACTTTTAAAAAGCCTCTTGAGTGTACGAAGCCAAGCCAAGAATTAACCACCAGATTTCACCTTCAGTACCTATAGATTTGAGTGAATTCTTCTCTTCTTGAAGTTCCCATCATGCCTTATGTTTTGTATGTCTTCCAGAAAGTAACCTTCCTCACTCACCTATAAGGCTGCAAACACTGTAAGCCAGGTACCCAGACAGTTTTCCAAGAGTCATTGGCTCCATAATATTAACCTTTGTTCCTTAAAGCTGTCGTCATATCTAATTCTATTCATCATTCTCAAATATGACATTTCAGTGAAAGTTTTGATAATATAAACAATGTTTCCAATTATGTCCTGTTACAAGGAGAACTGGCTTTTCTTGAACTTATGCAAATAAATATATTGCCATGAAAGTAAGAACACTCAGTATGGGTTTCTGAATTCTGGAAGGATCAGGTAAGGAGAAAAGATAAATGTTTCTTTTTTATATGCATGCACTTTCAGAAAAGCATCCGAGTAAAACAAAAACTACCTTTGGATGACAACAAAGCATTTTTTAAAAAAATTATTTATTTTGGTTGCATTGGGTCTTCGTTGCTGCATGTGGGCTTTCTCTAGTTGCGGTGAGCGGGGTTTACTCTTCATTGCGGTGCGCAGGCTTCTCATTGAGGTGGCTTCTTTTGTTAGAGAGCATGGGCTCTAGGGCGTGTGGGCTTCAGTAGTTATGGCACACGGGCTCAGTAGTTGTGGCTCGCAGGCTCTAGAGCACAGGCTCAGTAGTTGTGGCGCATGGGCTTAGTTGCTCTGCTGCATGTGGGATCTTCCCTGACCAGGGCTCGAACCCATGTCCCCTGCATTGGCAGGCAGATTCTTAACCACTGTGCCACCAGGGAAGCCCAACAAAGCATTTTAATACATGTCTATGGTTAAATATCTAATGAAAATTCATTAGACAAGAAAATTTAGTTATTTTTTGACATATTAAGATAAAAACTGGAATTATTACTGAAAGCATTACATGAGGGAATATGATGGATAACAAGGGTATGACATATGTCTATGGACTTCATACATTTTCTGAAATATTTATACTAATAACATTTACTATATGTATAATCTAAGGTAGTTTAAGTGTCTCTACTTACTTGAAAATGCTTTCCATTCAATTTAATACATCAAATTAGCCCAAATACTTTTTAAGATTTCTTAAAAGATAAAAAGAACAAATCCTTTGAGATTTTTCAGGGGCCTTCAGGGAAATCTTAAAGCCAGTTTGAGAGGAAGAAAATTTCATTAACATTTCCTTTTGAGAGGTTGTCAAAAAAGTCAGAAGGTTTGAACATCTGATTAAGTTGGTTCACAGATCACTATGAAACAATACTTCAGTTCTATTAAAAAAACTAGAACATGATAAAGATGAACATAAAGTGGAGGAAATTATTCTGTTGAAATTAAGATTCCTTCTTTCCTAAGCAGTTTATTTAAAAGGTAAAGAAAAACCGTTTACAATCTCTTATTAAGAAAACACCAATAATCCAATAAAACTTAGTCATTCTACTTTTGCATCAGTACACTTTTGATACTAAAGTTCATTTTTAAAAATCTATAAATCAATGCATTCAAATCTTTAAACAGCTTGACCACACATAAAATTCCATTTCCAAGATTCCTTTCCACAAACTTTGTACAACTTTGGAAGAATATTCACTGGGTTTTTCCCCCTATATATATATATTTTTTTCTTATTCTGGAAAGCAAGTCATGCTACTTAAGAATAAAGCTACAGAAAACCTAGGGAACTTCAAGATAGCGGAAAAGTAAGACGCGGAGATCAACTTCCTCTCCACAAATACATCAGAAATACATATACATGTGGGACAGCTCCTACAGAGCACCTACTAAACGCTGGCAGAAGACCTCAGACCTCCCAAAAGGCAAGAAACTCCCCACATACCTGAGTAGGGCAAAAGAAAAAAGGAAAAACAGAGACAAACGAATAGGGACGGGACCTGCACCAGTGGGAGGGAGCTGTGAAGGAGGAAATGTTTCCACACACTAGGAAGCCCCTTCACGGGCAGAGACTGTGGGTGGCAGAAACAGGGCGCTTCGGAGCCACGGGGGAGAATGCAGCGACAGGGGTGCGGAGGGCAAAGCGGACAGATTCCCGCACAGAGGATCGCTGCCAACAAGAATTCACCAGCCCGAGAGGCTTGTCTGCTCACCCGCCGGGATGGGTGGAGCCTTGGAGCTGAGGCTCCAGCGTCGGAGGTCGGATCCCAGGGAGAGGACTGGGGTTGGCTGCGTGAACACAGCATGAAGGGGGCTACTGCGCCACAGCTAGCCAGGAGGGAGTTCGGGAAAAAGTCTGGAGCTGCTGAAGAGGCAAGAGAATTTTTCTTGCCACTTTGTTTCCTGGTGCGAGACGAGAGGGGATTAACAGTGCCACTTAAAGGAGCTCCAGAGATGGGAGTGAGCCGCGGCTATCAGCGCGGACCACAAAGACGGGCATGGGACGCTAAGGCTGCTACTGCAGCCACCAAGAAGTCTGTGTGCAAGCACAGGTCACTATCCACACCTCCCTTCCCGGGAACCTCTGCAGCCCGCCACTGCCAGGGTCCCATGACCCAAGGAAAACTTCCCCGGGAGAACCCACGGCGCACCTCAGGCTGTTGCAACGTCACGCAGGCCTCTGTCCCCGCAGCCTTGCCCCGCATTCGTACCCCTCCCTCAACCCAACTGAGTGAGCCAGAGCCCCCGAATCATCTGCTTCTTTAACCCTGTCCTGTCTGAGCAAAGAACAGACGCCCTCAGGCAACCTACACACAGAAGGAGGTCCAAATCCAAAGCTGAACTCCGGGAGCTGTGCGAACAAAGAAGAGAAAGGGAAATTTTTCCCAGTAGCCTCAGGAGCACAAGATTAAATCTCCACAATCAACTTGATGTGCCCTGCATCTGCAGAATACCTAAATAGACAACGAATCATCCCAACATGAGGAGGTGGACTTAGGGAAGAAAGATATATATATATATTTTTTTCCCTTTCTCTCTTTTTGTGAGTGTGTATGTGTATGCTTCTGTGTGTGACTTTGTCTGTATAGATTTGCTTTAACCATTTGCTCTAGGGTTCTGTCTGTCCGATGTTTTTGTTTTTGTTTTTGTTTTTGTTTTTTTATTATTTCTTAAAAATTTTAATAATTATTTTTATTATTTATTTCAATAATTAACTTTATTTAATTTAATTTTATCTTCTTCTTTCTTTCTTTCTTTTCTCGCTTTTATTCTGAGGCGTGTGGATGACAGGCTCTTGGTGCTCCAGAGAGGCATCAGGTCTGTGCCATTGAGGAGGGAGAGCCAAGTTCAGGAAACTGGTCCAGAAGAGACCTCCCAGCTCCATGTAATATCAAGTGGCAAAAATCTCCCAGATATCTCCATCTCAAGGCCAAGGCCCAGCTCAACTCAATGACCAGCAAGTTACAGTGCTGGACACCGTATGCCAAACAACTAGCAAGACAGGAACACAACTATATCCATTAGCACAGAGGCTGCCTAAAATAACTATAAGTTCACAGACACCCCAAAACACACCACCAGACGTACACATGCCCACCAGAATGACAAAATCCAGCCTAATCCAACAGAACACAGGCTCTAGTCCTCTGTACCAGGAAGCCTACACAACCCACTGAACCAAGCTTAGCCACTGTGGACAGACACAAGAAACAATGGGAACTACAAACCTGCAGCCTGTGAAAAGACCCCAAACACAGTAAGATAAGCAAAATGAGAAGACAGAGAAACACACAGCAGATGAAGGAGCAAGGCAAAAACTCACCAGACCTAAAAAATGAAGAGGAAATAGGCAGTCTACCTGAAAAAGAATTCAGAATAATGATAGTAAAGATGATCCAAAATCTTGGAAATAGAATGGACAAAATGCAAGAAACATTTAACAAGGACCTAGAAGAACTAAAGAGTAAACAAGCAATGATGAACAACACAATAAAAGAAATTAAAAATAATCTAGACAGGATCAATAGCAGAATAACTGAGGCAGAAGAACGGATAAGTGACCTGGTAGATAAAATAATGGAAATAGCTACTGCAGATCAGAAGAAAGAAGAAAGAATGAAAAGAATTGAGGACAGTCTCAGAGACCTCTGGGACAACATTAAATGCACCAACATTTGAATTATAGGGGTCCCAGAAGAAGAAGAGGAAAAGAAACAGATTGAGAAAATATCAGAAGAGATTACAGTTGAAAATTTCCCTAATATGGGAAAGGAAATAGTTAATCAAGTCCAGGAAGCACAGAGAGTACCATACAGGATAAATCCAAGGAGAAAGACGCCAAGACACATATTAATCAAACTATCAAAAATTAAATACAAAGAATAAATATTAAAAGCTGCAAGGGAAAAACAACAAATAACACAGAAGGAAATCCCCATAAGGTTAACAGCTGATCTTTCCACAGAAACTCTGCAAGCCAGAAGGGAGTGGCAGGACATACCAAAAGTGATGAAGGAGAAAAACCTACAACCAAGATTACTCTACACAGCAAGGATTTCATTCACATTTGACAGAGAAATTAAAACATTTACAGGCAAGCAAAAGCTAAGAGAATTCAGCACCACCAAACCAGCTTTACAACAAATGCTAAAGGAACTCCTCTAGGCAGGAAACACAAGAGAAGGAAAACACCTACAATAACAAACCCAAAACAATTAAGAAAATGGTAATAGGAACATACATATCCATAATTACCTTAAATGTAAATGCATTAAATGCTCCAACCAAAAGACATAGATTGGCTGCATGGACACCAAAACAAGACCCATATATAGGCTGTCTACAAGAGAGCCACCTCAGACCTAGGGACACATACATACTGAAAATGAAGGGATGGAAAAAGATATTCCATGCAAATGGAAATCAAAAGAAAGCTGAAGTAGCAATTCTCATATCAGACAAAATAGATTTTAAAACAAAGACTATTACAAGAGACAAAGAAGGACACTACAAAATGATCAAGGGATCAATCCAAGGAACAGGTATAACAGTTGTAAATATTTATGCACCCAATATAGGAACACCTCAATACATAAGGCACTTGATAAGAGCCAGAAAAGGGGTAATCAACAGTAACACAATCAGTAAGGGACATTAACACCCCAATTTAACAATGGACAGATCATCCAAATTGAATATAAATAAGGAAACACAAGCTTGAAATGATACATTAAACAAGATGGACTTAACTGATATTTATAGGACATTCCATCCAAAAACAACAGAATACACATTCTTCTCAAGTGCTCCTGGAACATTCTCCAGGATAGGTCATATCTTGGGTCACAAATCAAGCCTTGGTAAATTTAAAAAAACTGAAATCGTATCAAGTATCTTTTCCTACCACAACGCTATGAGACTACATATCAATTACAGGAAAAAATCTGTAGAAAATACAAACACATGGAGGCTAAACAATACACTACTTAATAACCAAGAGATCACTGAAGAAATCAACAAGGAAATCAAAAAGTACCTGGAAACAAATGACAATGAAAAACGACGACCCAAAACCTATGGGATGCAACAAAAGCAGTTCCAAGAAGTAACTTTATAGCAATAAAATCTTACCTTAGGAAACAAGAAACATCTCAAGTAAACAACCTAACCTTACACCTAAAGCAATTAGAGAAAGAAGAACAAAAACACCCCAAAGGTAGCAGAAGGAAAGAAATAATAAAGATCAAATCAGAAATAAAGAAAAAGAAATGAAGGAAACAATAGCAAAGAGCAATAAAATTAAAAGCTGGTTCTTTGAGAAGATAAACAAAATTGATAAACCATTAGACAGACTCATCAAGAAAAAACGTGAGAAGACTCAAATAAATAGAATTAGAAATGAAAAAGGAGAAGTAACAACTGACACTGCAGAAATACAAAGGATCATGAGAGATTACTACAAGCAACTATACGCCAATAAAATGGACAACCTGGAAGAAATGGACAAATTCTTACAAATGCACAACGTTCTGAGACTGAACCAAGAAGAAATAAAAAATATGAACAGACCAATCACAAGCACTGATATTGAAACTGTGATTAAAAACCATCCAACAAACAAAAGCCCAGGACCAGATGGCTTCCCAGGCGAATTCTATCAAACATTTAGAGAATAGCTAACGCCTATGCTTCTCAAACTCTTCCAAAATATAGCAGAGGGAGGAACACTCCCAAACTAATTCTACGAGGCCACCATCACCCTGATACCAAAACCAGACAAAGATGTCAAAACTAAAGAAAACTACAGGCCAATATCACTGATGAACATAGAGGCAAAAATCCTCAACAAACTACTAGCAAATAGAATCCAACAGCAAATTAAAAGGATCATACACCATGATCAAGTGGGGTTTATCCCAGGAATGCAAGGATTCTCCAATATATGCAAATCAATCAACGTGATACACCATATTAACAAATTGAAGGAGAAAAACCATATGATCATCAATAGATGCAGAGAAAGCTTTCTACAAAATTCAACACCCATTTATGATAAAAACCCTCCAGAAAGTAGGCATAGAGGGAACTTACCTCAACATAATTAAGGCCATATATTGACAAACCCACAGCCAACATCGTCCTCAATGGTGAAAATCGGAAACCATTTCCACTAAGATCAGAAAGAGACAAGGTTACCCACTCTCACCACTATTATTCTACATAGTTTTGGAAGTTTTAGTCATGGCGAACTGAGAAGAAAAAGAAATAAAAGGAACCCAAATTGGAAAAGAAGAAGTAAAGCTTTCACTCTTCACAGATGACATGATACTATAAATAGAGAATCCTAAAGATGCTACCAGAAAACTACTAGAGCTAATCAATGGATTTGGTAAAGTAGCAGGACACGAAATTAATGCACAGAAATCTCTTGCATTCCTATACACTAATGATGAAAAATCTGAAAGTGAAATTAAGAAAACACTCCCATTTACCACTGCAACAAAAAGAAGAAAATACTTAGGAATAAACCTACCCAAGGAGACAAAAGAACTGTATGCAGAAAATTATAAGACACTGATGAAAGAAATTAAAGATGATACAAATAGATGGAGAGATATACCATGTTCTTGGATTGGAAGAATCAACATTGTGAAAATGACTCTGTTACCCAAAGCAATCTACAGATTCAATGCAATCCCTATCAAACTACCACTGGCATTTTTCACAGAACTAGAACAAAAAATTTCACAATTTGTATGGAAACAGAAAAGACCCCGAATAGCCAAAGAACTCTTGAGAAAGAAAATGGAGGGAGGGAGGGGCAAGATGGCGGAAGAGTAAGACGCGGAGATCACCTTCCTTCCCACAGATACATGAGAAATACATCTACACGTGGAACTGCTCCTACAGAACACCCACTGAACGCTGGCAGAAGACGTCAGACCAACCAAAAGGCAAGAAAATCCCCACGTACTTGGGTAGGGCAAAAGAAAAAAGAAATAACAGAGACAAAAGAATAGGGATGAGACCTGCACCAGTGGGAGGGAGCTGTGAAGGAGGAAAGGTTTCCACACACTAGGAAGCCCCTTCGTGGGCAGAGACTGAGGGTAGCAGAGGGGGGAAGCTTCAGAGCCACGGAGGAGAGCGCAGCCACAGTGGTGCGGAGGGCAAAGCGGAGAGATTCCCGCACAGAGGAGCGGTGCCGAGCAGCACTCACCAGCCCGAGAGGCTTGTCTGCTCAGCCGCCGGGGCGGGCGGGGGCTGGGAGCTGAGGCTCGGGCTTCGGTGCTAGCCGGCAGGGAGTCCGGGAAAAAGACTGCAGCTGCCGAAGAGGCAAGAGACTTTTTCTTGCCTCTTTGTTTCGCGGCACGCAAGGAGAGGGGATTCAGAGCGCCGCCTAAACGAGCTCCAGAGACGGGCGCGAGCCGCGGCTATCAGCGCGGATCCCACAGCAACAGGGACGCAGAGGGAAAAACGGAGAGATTCCCGCACAGAGGCTCGGCGCCGAGCAGCACTCACCAGCCCGAGAGGCTTGTCTGCTCACCCGCCGGGGCGGGCGGGGGCTGGGAGCTGAGGCGCGGGCTTCGGTTGGATCCCAGGGAGAGGACTGGGGTTGCCTGCGTGAACACAGCCTGAAGGGGCTAGCGCACCACAGCTAGCCGGGAGGGAGCCCGAGAAAGACTCTGCAGCTGCCAAAGAGGCAAGAGACTTTTTCTTGCCTCTTTGTTTCGCGGCGTGCAAGGAGAGGGGATTCAGAGCACCGCTTAAACGAACTCCAGAGATGGGCGCGAGATGCGGCTATCAGCGCGGACCCCAGAGACGGGCGCGAGCCGCGGTTATCAGCGCGGACCCCAGAGACGGGCATGAGACGCTGAAGCTGCTGCTGCCGCCACCAAAAAGCCTGTGTGCAAGCACAGGTCATTCTCCACACTGCCCCTCCCGGGAGCCTGTGCAGCCCGCCACGGCCAGGCTCCCGTAATCTGGGGACAACTTCCCCGGGAGAGCGCACGGCGCGCCTCAGGCTGCTGCAACGTCACACCGGCTTCTGCTGCCGCAGGCTCGCCCCGCCTCCTCCATACCGCTCCCTCCCCCCGGCCTGACTGAGCCAGAGCCCCCGAATCAGCTGCTCCTTTAACCCCGTTCTGTCTGGGCGGGGAACAGACGCCCTCAGGCGACCTACATGTACAGGCGGGTCCAAATCCAAAGCTGAACCCCGGGAGCTGTACGAACAAAGAAGAGAAAGGGAAATCTCTCCCAGCAGCCTCAGAAGCAGCGGATTAAAGCTCCACAAACAACTTGATGTGCCTGCATCTGTTGAATACCTGAATAGACAACGAATCATCCCAAATTTAGGAGGTGGACTTTGGGAGCAGGATAAATTAACTTTTCCCCTTTTCCTTTTTTTGTGAATGTATATGTGTATGCTTCTGGGTGAGATTTTGTCTGTATAGCTTTGCTCTCACCGTTAGTCCTAGGGTTAGTTCCGTCCGCTTTTTTGTTTTTTTTAACTTAAAAAAATTTGTTTTCCCTAATAAATGTTTTCTTAATAATTTTTTCCTTATTTTCTATTTTTAAAAAATTTAAAAACAAATTTTTTTAATAAGTTTTTTCATATTTTTTATTTTAAAAAATTAAAAAAATTTTTTTCTTAATAAATTTTTTCTTATTTTTAGTATGAAAAAAATAATAAATCTATTTTTAAAAATTAAAAAATTTTTTTTCTTAATAAATTTATTCTTAATAATTTTTTTTCCTTATTTTTTATTATAATTGCTTTATTTTATTTTCTTTTATCCTCTTTCTTTCTTTCTTTCCATTTTTTCTCCCTTTTATTCTGAGCCGTGTGGATGAAAGGCTCTTGGTGCTCCAGCCAGGCATCAGGGCTGTGCCTCTGAGGTGGGAGAGCCAACGTCAGGACACTGGTCCACAAGAGACCTCCCAGCTCCATGTAATACCAAACGGCAAAAATCTCTCAGAGATCTCCATCTCAACATCAAGACCCAGCTTCACTCAACGACCAGCAAGCTACAGTGCTGGACACCCTATGCCAAACAACTAGCAAGACAGGAACACAGCCCCATCCATTATCAGAGAGGCTGCCTAAAATCATAATAAGGCCACAGACACCCCAAAACACACCACCAGACGTGGACGTGCCCACCAGAAAGACAAGATCCAGTCTCATCCACCAGAACACAGGCACTAGTTCCCTCCACCAGGAAACCTACACAACCCACTGAACCAACCTTAGCCACTGGGGACAGATACCAAAAACAACATGAACTACGAACCTGCAGCCTGTGAAAAGGAGACCCCAAACACAGTAAGATAAGCAAAATGAGAAGACAGAAAAACACACAGCAGATGAAGGAGCAGGGTCAAAACACACCAGACCTAACAAATGAAGAGGAAATAGGTAGTCTACCTGAAAAAGAATTCAGAATAATGATAGTAAGGATGATCCAAAATCTTGGAAATAGAATAGACAAAATGCAAGAAACATTTAACAAGGACGTAGAAGAACTAAAGAGGAACCAAGCAACGATGAAAAGCACAATAAATTAAATTGAAAATACTCTAGATGGGATCAATAGCAGAATAACTGAGGCAGAAGAACGGATAAGTGACCTGGAAGATAAAATGGAGGAAATAACTACTGCAGAGCAGAATAAAGAAAAAAGAATGAAAAGAACTGAGGACAGTCTCAGAGACCTCTGGGACAACATTAAATGCACCAACATTCGAATTATAGGGGTCCTAGAAGAAGAAGAGAAAAAGAAAGGGACTGACAAAATATTTGAAGAGATTATAGTTGAAAACTTCCCTAATATCGGAAAGGAAATAGTTAAGTCCTGGAAGCACAGAGAGTCCAATAGAGGATAAATCCAAGGAGAAACACACCAAGACACATATTAATCAAACTACCAAAATTAAATATAAAGAAAACATATTAAAAGCAGCAAGGGAAAAACAACAAATAACACACAAGGGCATCCCCATCAGGTTAACAGCTGATCTTTCAGCAGAAACGCTGCAAGCCAGAAGGGAGTGGCAGGATATACTTAAAGTGATGAAGGAGAAAAACCTACAACCAAGATTACTCTACCCAGCAAGGATCTCATTCAGATTTGATGGAGAAATTAAAACCTTTACAGACAAGCAAAAGCTGAGAGAGTTCAGCACCACCAAACCAGCTTTACAACAAATGCTAAAGGAACTTCTCTAGGCAAGAAACACAAGAGAAGGAAAACACCTACAATAACAAACCCAAAACATTTAAGAAAATGGGAATAGGAACATACATATCGGTAATTACCTTAAATGTAAATGGATTAAATGCTCCCACCAAAAGACACAGACTGGCTGAATGGATACAACAACAAGACCCATATATATGCTGTCTACAAGAGACCCACTTCAGACCTAGAGACACATACAGACTGAAAGTGAGGGGATGGAAAAAGATATTCCATGCAAATGGAAATCAAAAGAAAGCTGGAGTAGCAATTCTCATATCAGACAAAATAGACTTTAAAATAAAGACTATTACAAGAGACAAAGAAGGACACTATATAATGATCAAGGGATCGATCCAACAGGAAGGTATAACAATTGTAAATATTTATGCACCCAACATAGGAGCACCTCAATACATAAGGCAAATACTAACAGCCATAAAAGGGGAAATCGACAGTAACACAATCATAGTAGGGGACTTTAACACCCCACTTTCACCAATGGACAGATCATCCAAAATGAAAATAAATAAGGAAACACAAGCTTTAAATGATACATTAAACAAGATGGACTTACTTGATATTTATAGGACATTCCACCCAAAAACAACAGAATACACATTTTTCTCAAGTGCTCATGGAACATTCTCCAGGATAGATCATATCTTGGGTCACAAATCAAGCCTTGGTAAATTTAGGAAAATTGAAATCGTATCAAGTATCTTTTCCGACCACAACGCTATGAGACTAGATATGAATTACAGGAAAAGATCTGTAAAAAATACAAACACATGGAGGCTACACAATACACTACTTAATAACGAAGTGATCACTGAAGAAATCAAAGGGGAAATCAAAAAATACCTAGCAACAAATGACAATGGAGACACGACAATCCAAAACCTATGGGATGAAGCAAAAGCAGTTCTAAGAGGGAAGTTTATAGCAATACAAGCCTACATCAAGAAACAGGAAACATCTCGAATAAACAACCTAACCTTGCACCTAAAGCAATTAGAGAAAGAAGAACAAAAAAACCCCAAAGCTAGCAGAAGGAAAGAAATCTTAAAGATCAGATCAGAAATAAATGAAAAAGAAATGAAGGAAACAATAGCAAAAATCAATGAAACTAAAAGCTGGTTCTTTGAGAAGATAAACAAAATTGATAAACCATTAGCCAGACTCATCAAGAGAAAAAGGGAGAAGACTCAAATCAATAGAATTAGAAATGAAAAAAGAGAAGTAACCACTGACACTGCAGAAATACAAACGATCATGAGAGATTACTACAAGCAACTCTATGCCAAGAAAATGGACAACCTGGAAGAAATGGACAGATTCTTAGAAAGGCACAACCTGCCGAGACTGAACCAGGAAGAAATAGAAAATATGAACAGACCAATCACAGGCAGTGAAATTGAAGCTGTGATTAAAAATCTACCAACACACAAAAGCCCAGGACCAGATGGCTTCACAGGCGAATTCTACCAAACATTTAGAGAAGAGCTAACACCTACCCTTCTCAAACTCTTCCAAAATATTGCAGAGGGAGGAACACTCCCCAACTCATTCTACGAGGCCACCATCACCCTGATACCAAAACCAGACAAAGATGTCACAAAGAAAGAAAACTACAGGCCAATATCACTGATGAACATAGATGCAAAAATCCTCAACAAAATACTAGCAAACACAATCCAACAGCACATTAAAAGGATTATTCACCATGAACAAGTGGGGTTTATTCCAGGAATGCAAGGATTCTTCAATATACGCAAATCAATCAACGTGATACATCATATTAACAAATTGAATGAGAAAAACCATATGATCATCTCAATAGATGCAGAGAAAGCTTTCGACAAAATTCAACACCCATTTATGATAAAAGTCCTGCAGAAAGTAGGCATAGAGGGAACTTTCCTCAACATAATAAAGGCCGTATATGACAAACCCACAGCCAACATTGTCCTCAATGGTGAAAAACTGAAACCATTTACACTAAGATCAGGAACAAGACAAGGTTGCCCACTCTCACCACTATTATTCAACATAGTTTTGGAAGTGTTAGCCACAGCAATCAGACAAGAAAAAGAAATAAAAGGAATCCAAATCAGAAAAGAAGAAGTAAAGCTGTCACTGTTTGCAGATGACATGATACTATACATCGAGAATCCAAAAGATGCTACCAGAAAACTACTAGAGCTAATCAATGAATTTGGTAAAGTAGCAGGATACAAAACTAATGCACAGAAATCTCTTGCATTCCTGTATACTAATGATTAAAAATCTGAAAGTGAAATTAAGAAAACACTCCCGTTTACCACTGCAACAAAAAGAATAAAATATCTAGGAATAAACCTACCTAAGGAGACAAAAGACCTGTATGCAGAAAATTATAGGACACTGATGAAAGAAATTAAAGATGATACAAATAGATGGAGAGATATACCATGTTCTTGGATTGGAAGAATCAACATTGTGAAAATGACTCTGCTACCCAAAGCAATCTACAGATTCAATGCAATCCCTATCAAACTACCACTGGCATTTTTCACAGAACTAGAACAAAACATTTCACAATTTGTATGGAAACACAAAAGACCCCGAATAGCCAAAGCAATCTTGAGAACGAAAAATGGAGCTGGAGGAATCAGGCTCCCTGACTTCAGACTATATTACAAAGCTACAGTAATCAAGACAGTTTGGTACTGGCACAAAAACAGAAATATAGATCAATGGAACAGGATAGAAAGCCCAGAGATAAGCCCACGCACATATGGTCACCTTATCTTTGATAAAGGAGGCAAGCATATACAGTGGAGAAAAGACAGCCTCTTCAATAAGTGGTGCTGGGAAAATTGGACAGATATATGTAAAAGTATGAATTTAGAACACTCCCTGACACCATACACAAAAATAAACTCAAAATGGATTAAAGACCTAAGTGTAAGGCCAGACACTATCAAACTCTTAGAGGAAAACATAGGCAGAACACTCTATGACATAAATCACAGCAAGATCCTTTTTGACCCACCTCCTAGAGAAATGGAAATAAAAACACAAATAAACAAATGGGACCTAATGAAACTTAAAAGCTTTTGCACAGCAAAGGAAACCATAAACAAGACCAAAAGACAACCCTCAGAATGGGAGTAAATATTTGCCAATGAAGCAACTGACAAAGGATTAATCTCCAAGATTTACAAGCAGCTCATGCAGCTCAATAACAAAAAAACGAACAACCCAATCCAAAAATGGGCAGAAGACCTAAATAGACATTTCTCCAAAGAAGATATACAGATTGCCAACAGACACATGAAAGAATGCTCAACATCATTAATCATTAGAGAAATGCAAATCAAAACTGCCATGAGGTATCATCTCACACCGGTCAGAATGGCCATCATCAAAAAATCTAGAAACAATAAATGCTGGAGAGGGTGTGGAGAAAAGGGAACACTCTTGCACTGTTGGTGGGAATGTAAATTGATACAGCCACTATGGAGAACGGTATGGAGGTTCCTTAAAAAACTAAAAATAGAACTACCATACGACCCAGCAATCCCACTACTGGGCATATACCCTGAGAAAACCATAATTCAGAAAGAGTCATGTACCAAAATATTCATTGCAGCTCTGTTTACAATAGCCAGGACATGGAAGCAACCTAGGTGTCCATCATCGGATGAATGGATAAAGAAGATGTGGCACATATATACAATGGAATATTACTCAGCCATAAAAAGAAATGAAATGGAGGTATTTGTAATGAGGTGGATGGAGTTAGAGTCTGTCATACAGAGTGAAGTAAGTCAGAAAGAGAAAAAGAAATACAGTATGCTAACACATATATATGGAATCTAAGGGAAAAAAATTTAAGAAAAGGTCATGAAGAACCTAGTGGCAAGATGGCAATAAAGACACAGACCTACTAGAGAATGGACTTGAGGATATGGGGAGGGGGAGGGGTGAGATGTGACAGGGTGAGAGAGTGTCATGGACATATATACACTACCAAATGTACAATAGATAGCTAGTGGGAAGCAGCCGCATAGCACAGGGAGATCAGCTCGGTGCTTTGTGACCACCTAGAGTGGTGGGATAGGGAGGGTGGGAGGGAGGGAGATGCAAGAGGGAAGAGATATGGGAACATATGTATATGTATAACTGATTCACTTTGTTATAAAGCAGAAGCTAACACACCATTGTAAAGCAATTATACTTCAATAAAGATGTTTAAATAAAAAAAAAAGAAAATGGAGCTGGAGGAATCAGGCTTCCTGACTTCAGACTATACTACAAAGCTACAGTAATCAAGACATTATGGTACTGGCACAGAAATAGAAATATAGATCAATGGAACAGGATAGAAAGCCCAGAGATACACCCATGCCCATATGGTCACCTTATCTTTGATAAAGGAGGCAAGAATATACAGTGGCGAAAAGACAGCCTCTTCAATAAGTAGTGCTGGGAAAACAGGACAGCTACATGTAAAAGAATGGAATTAGAACACTCTCTAACACCACACACACAAATAAACTCAAAATGGATTAAAGGCCTAAATGTAACGCCAGACACTATCAAACTCTTAGAGGAAAACCTAAGCAGAACACTCTATGACATAAACCACAGCAAGATCCTTTCTGACCCACCTCCTAGAGAAATGGAAATATAAACAAATGGGACCTAATGAAACTTAAAAGCTTTTGCACAGCAAAAGGAACCATAACAAGAGAAGAAGAAAACCTTCATGATGGGAGAAAATATTTGCAAATGAAGCAACTGACAAAGGGTTAATCTCCAAATTTTTCAAGCAGCTCATGCAGTTGAATATGAAAAAGCAAACAACCCAGTCCAAAAATGGGCAGAAGACCTAAATAGACATTGTTCCAAAGAAGATATATGGATTTCCAACAAACACATGATAGAGTGCTCAACATCATTAATCATTAGAGAAATGCAAATCAAATCTACAATGAGATATCATCTCACACCTGTCAGAATGACCCTCATTAAAAAATCTACAAACAATAAATGCTGGAGAGGGTATGGAGAAAAGGGAACCCTCTTGCACTGTTGGTGGGAATGTAAATTGATACTGCCCCTATGGAGAACAGTATGGAGGTTTCTTAAAAAACTAAAAATAGAACTACCTTGCGACCCAGCAATCCCACTACTGGGCATAACCTGAGAAAACCATAATTCAAAAAGAGTCATGTACCAAAATGTTCATTGCAGCTCTATTTACAATAGCCAGGACATGAAAGCAATCTAAGTGTCCATTGACAGATGAATGGATAAAGAAGATGTGGCACATATATACAATGGAATATTACTCAGCCATAAAAAGAAACGAAATGGAGTTATTGGTAGTGAGGTGGATGGACCTATAGTCTGTCATACAGAGTGAAGTAAGTCAGAAAGAGAAAAACAAATACCGTATGCTAACACATATATATGGAATCTACAAAAAAAAAAAAAGAAATGGTCATGAAGAACCTAAGGGCAAGACGGGAATAATGACACAGACTTACTAGATAATAGACTTGAGGATAAGGGGAGGGAGAAGGGTAAGTTGAGACAAAGTGAGAGAGTGGTATGGACATATATACACTACCACACATAAAATGGATAGCTACTGGGAAGCAGCCGCAAAGCACAGGGAGATCAGCTCGGTGCTTTGTGACCACCTAGAAGGGTGGGATAGGGAGGGTGGGAGGGAGAGAGATGCAAGAGGGAAGAGATATGGGAACATATGTATATGTATAACTGATTCACTTTGTTATAAAGCAGAAACTAACACACCATTGTAAAGCAATTATACTCCAATAAAGATGTTTAAAAGAAAAACAGTAAAACAAACAGACAAAAATGATTAAAAGAGATAAAAAGGGAAAAACACAGAACAAAAGAAGAATAAAATAAAAATAGAAATATAACAAAATTAAAAATGTATTAAAAAAAAAAAGAAAGAACACAGAACAACAGAAAAGCAAAGTAAAACTAGAACTATACCAAAATATAAAATATGTTAAAATATCTCCAAAGACTAAGTAAAAATAAATATCAAAATAAACAACATCAACAACAGCAGCAAAGAACCAAAACAAAACAAAAAGCAGAACCAACCACAGAAGGAATCAAAACCTAATGAAAATAATAGTAATAATAATATTTTCATTGGGTCTCAGCTGTCAGTGTCCTTGCCTCTGCCATTAGCCACATCCCACCTCTGCCTCCCCAGAAGCCCCTCCAATGCTTTTAGGCTGGTATCTGGAAACACTGTAGGCCCTGTGGGGACAGCTCACACTCTGATCTGGCCCCACTCTTGAGTGTGCTTTTCCCCAGCTGCCAGAGCTAGACCGTTTTCATTTGTGGGAACACTCATTGTCCATACAGATATTACATAGATGCAGGGTATACCTAGCTGATTGTGGGGATTTAATTTGCAGCTTGTGTAACTGATAGAAAAATTTTTGATTCTCTTCCTTTGTTGCCCAGTCCCTGAGGCTCAGCTGTGGTTTTATCCCCCACCTCTGCATGTGGTCCACCCACAGGAGTCTGCTCCTGAGGCTGTCCTGGAGCTCTTGGGTCTTTTGCAGTGAGAACATGGTGAGGAGGTGGCAGGGCTGCTTGGATCACGGGAGCCCCCAGTAGTGCCAGGTGCACAGGAAAGCCAGCAGCCATGGGCGCAAGAGTTATGGCCCTAGTGGGAGCCTTTTCTAGCGCCCAGTAGCAGGCTCATGAGGGTCAGCCCTGGCAGGGCTTTTTCTGTTTCCTGGCAGCAGGCACCAGTGTGTGTGGAGAGAGAGGTTACAATGATAGCTCCACCCCCAGATTGTGACTCAGCAGTAGTGCCTTACTTCCATGACAGTCCAGTTTTCTTACATAGGCATTCCCTGTTGCGGATTTCCTCCCTCCTGTCCCCGCAGCCCCTCTCCCTGCAGCCAACAGCAGTCGTCGCCCTGGATTTGCTCTCTGATACCCATGCTCCAGCTCCCAGCCCCTGTGTGCACTGGTGGACACATGTCCCCGTCCAGGATGTTTACAGATCATCTGTATAGTTTTCACTCTCTCCTGTATACCACAGATTGGTCGCTTTACCCTCCTCCGACAGCCTCAAATGCATCCCTTCTGTCGCAACTGATTTCCCCGTCAGTGAGGGAGCTTCCCCAGATGTGGGAATCTCTCCCCTGTTTCAGCTCCCCACCGCCGGGGTGCAGGTCCTGTCCTCATTTCTCTCCTCCTCCTCCCTTCTTTCTTTTGTCCTACCCAGTTATGTGAGGATCTTTATAGTCCTTTCTAGTGTCCAAGGTCTTATGCTAGTGTTTCGCAAGTGTTCTGTGAGAATCGTTGCATCTGAAGGTGTATTCTTGATGCATGGAGAGAGATGAATTGCACGTCCTCCTACTCCTCTGCCATCTTGGAAGCCCAGTGTTTCCTTGATTTCTATTTCAGATATTTTGTTGTTAGTGTATAGGAATGCAAGAGATTTCTGTGTATTAACTTTGCATCCTGTAACTTTACCAGATTCACTGATGAGCTCTAGTAGTTTTCTGGTAGCACCTGTAGGATTTTCTATGTATTGTTTCATGACATCTACAAACAATGACAATTTTACTTCTTCTTTCCTATTTAGATGCCTTTTATTTCTTTTTCTTCGCTGGCTGCTGTGGCTAGGATTTCCAAAACTATGTTGAATAATAGTGGTGAGAGTGTACACCTTTGTATTTTTCCTGATTTTAGAGGAAATGCTTTCAGTTTTTCACCATTTAGAATAATGTTTGTTGTGGGTTTGTCATGTATGGGCTTTATTATGTAGAGTTATGTTCCCTCTATGCCCACTTTTCAGAGAGTTTTTAAAATAATAAATCGGTGTTGAATTTTGTCAAAAGCTTTTTCTTCATCTATTGAGATGATAATATGGTTTTTATTCTTCAATTTGTTAATATGGTGTATCACACTGATTGAATTGCGTATATAGAAGAATCCTTGCATCCCTGGGATAAATCCCACTTGATCATGGTGTATGATCCTTTTAATGTGTTGTTTCATTCTGTTTGCTAGTATTTTGTTGAGGATTTTTGCGTCTAAGTTCATCAGTGATATTGGCCTGTAATTTTCTTTTTTTTGTGATATCTTTGTTTGGGTTTGGTATCAGGGTAAAGGTGGCCTCATAGAATGAGTTCGGGAGTGTTCCTCCCTCTGCAATTAATTGGAAGAGTTTGAGAAGGATAGGTGTTAGCACTTCTCTAAATGTTTGATAGAATTCACCTGTGAAGCCTGGACTTCTGTTTGTTGGAAGATTTTTAATCCCAGTTTCAATTTCATTACTTGTGATTCATCTGTTCATATTTTCTATTTCTTCCTGGTTCAGTCTTGGAAGGTTGTACCTTTCTAAGAATTTGTCCATTTCTTCCAGGTTATCCATTTCATTGGCATAGAGTTGCTTGCAGTAGTCTCTTATGATCTTTTGTATTTCTGCAGTGTCAGTTGTAACATCTCCTTTTTCATTTCTAATTTTAGTCCTCTCCCTTTTTTTCTTGATGAGTATGGCTAAAGCTTTGTCATCTTTATTTATTTTGTCAAAGAACCAGCTCTCAGTTTTATTGATCTTTTCTATTATTTTCTTCATTTCTACTTCACTTATTTATGGTCTGATCTTTATGATTTCTTTCCTTCTATTAACTTTGGGTTTTGTTTGTTCTTTTTCTCTAGTTGCTTTAGGTGTAAAGTTAGGTTGTTTACTCGAGATTTTTCTTGTTTCTTGAGGTAGGATTGTATTGCTATAAACTTCCCTCTTAGAACTGCTTTTGCTGTGTCCCATAGGTTTTGGGTCATCGTGTTTTCATTGTCATTTGTTTTTAGGTATTTTTTGATTTCTTCTCTGATTTCTTCAGTGATCTCTTTGTCACTTAGTACCATATTGTTTAGCCTCCATGTGTTTGTGTTTTTTACAGTTTTTTTCCTGTAATTGATTTCTAATCCCATAGTGTTGTGGTCAGAAAAGATGCTTGATACGATTTCAATTTTCTTAAATTTACCAAGGCTTGATTTGTAACCCAAGATGTGATCTATCTTGGAGAGTATTCCACGTGCACTTGAGAAGAAAGTGTATTCTGTTGCTTTCAAATGAAATATCGTATATTATCATTTAAATCTATCTTGTCTAATATGTCATTTAAGGCTTGTGTTTCATTATTAATTTGCTGTCTAGATGATCTATCCATTGGTGTATGTGGAGTGTTAAATTCTCGCACTATTATTGTGTTACTGTCGATTTCCCCTTTTATGGATGTTAGCATTTGCCTTATGTATTGAAGTGCTCCTATGTTGGCTGAATAAATATTTACAATTGTTTCCTGGGGTCTCAGCTCTCAGTGTCCTTGCTCCCACTCTGAGTCACAGCCAAGCTCTGCCTCTCCATGTGTCCCTCCATAACTTCTAGGTAGGTCTCTTGTCCCCCTGTGGGCACTCTGTGGCAGCTCAGACTCTGATCTGGCCCAACTCCTGTATGTACTAGTCCCCAAAGTCCACAGCTGCTGGAGCTAGACAGGTTTCAGTTGTGGGAATGCTTTTTGTCAATTCAGATACTCCATAGATGCAGGGTTTACCAAGTCGATCACAGGGATTTCATCCAGCTGCACAGAAAGATTTTTTGTTCCACTTCTTTAGTCACCCCACCCCTGTGGCTCAGTTGTGGTTTTAGACCCACCTCTGCATGTGGGCAACCACAGGAGTCTACTCCTGAGGATGCGCTGGAGCACTCAGGTTTGCCCCAATGAGGACAGGGCACAGAGGTGGCATGACTGCCTGGGTCGTGGGGGCTCTGGAAGTGACAGGTGTGCGTGAAAGCCAGGGACCATGAGTCTGAGAGATCCCACCCTAGTAGGAGCCTTTTCTAATACCTGGCAGCCACTTCAAGAAGTTCAGGCTTTGTGGGGGCATTCCTAGTGCCTGGCAGCAGGTGCTAGTAGGCCAGCCCTGGTGGGGGCTTTTCATAGTGCCTGGTGGGGCAGAGTGCTGGGGCATGCGGAAAGAGAGGCTGTAATGGTGGCTCCACCCTCTGCGCATCACTCAACCATGGCGCCTTGTTTCTATGGGAGTCTGGGTTTCCTCCACAAGCATTCCCATTTGTGGATTTCCTCCCTCCCGTCCCCTCAGTCTGTCTCCTCGCAGCCAAGAGCAGTCCTCCCCCCAGGATTGTTCTCCAATCCCCACGTTCCAGCTCTCAGCACCAGTGTTCACTGGCAGACAAACGTCCCAGTCTGGGATGTGCAGGGGTGTGATACAGACCGTCTGTGTAGGTCTCACTCTGTCCTGTCTGCCACAGACTGGCCGCTTCATCTTCCTCCAACAGCCTCAGATGCTCCCCTTCTGTCCCAACTGATTTCCCCTTTGGTGAGGGGCTTTCCCCAGATGCAGAGACCTCTCCTCTGATTCAGCTCCCCCCAAGGGGCGCAGATACCATCCTGCTTCCTCTCCTCTTCTTTTTCCCTTCTTTCTTTTATCCTACCCAGTTATGTGGGTATCTTTCTTGTCCTTTCCGGTGTCCAAGGTCTTCTGCTAGTGTTCAGCTGGTGTTCTGTGAGAATCCTTCCATCTATAGATGTATTCTTTTTTTTTAACATCTTTATTGGAGTATAATTGCTTTACAATGGTGTGTTAGTTTCTGCTTTATAACAAAGTGAATCAGTTATACATATACATATGTTCCCATATCTCTTCCCTCTTGCATCTCCCTCCCTCCCACCCTCCCTATCCCACCCCTCTAGGTGGTCACAAAGCACCGAGCTGATCTCCCTGTGCTATGCGGCTGCTTCCCACTAGCTATCTATTTTACGTTTGGTAGTGTATATATATCCATGTCACTCTCTCACTTTCTCCCAGCTTACCCTTCCCCCTCCTCGTATCCTCAAGTCCATTCTCTAGTAGGTCTGCATCTTTATTCCCGGCTTGCCCTTATGTTTTTCATGACCTTTTTTTTTTTTTTTGGTTCCATATATATGTGTTAGCATACGGTATTTGATTTTCTCTTTCTGACTTACTTCACTCTGTATGACAGTCTCTGGGTCCATCCACCTCACTACAAATAACTCAGTTTCTTTCGTTTTTATGGTTGAGTAATATTCCATTGCATATATGTGCCACATCTTCTTAATCCATTCATCTGTTGATGGACACTTAGGTTGCTTCCATGTCCTGGATATTGTAAATAGAGCTGCAATGGACACTGTGGTACATGACTCTTTTGGCATTATGGTTTTCTCAGGGTATATGCCCAGTAGTGGGATAGCTGGGTCATATGGTAGTTCTGTTTGTAGTTTTTTAAGGAACCTCCATACTGTTCTCCATAGTGGCTGTATCAATTTACATTCCCACCAGCAGTGCAAGAGTGTTCCCTTTTCTCCACACCTTCTCCAGCATTTTTTTTCCTAAGGTATTTAGATTTTATTGGATATTTTAAAAGTCATGCTACAGTGTTTTAATCAAAATATCAATATTATTATTTAAATTACTAATTAAATTAAATTCCTACTTAAATCTATTATGCACAATTTAAGACGTCAACTTTAAAATGTGTGAGGGGTGCACAGTTTTCAAAATTCTCTAAATTTTGCTCAGAATTCATGAGCAAGAAGTTTTGAAGACCATCATCCCGAGAGTAGCCTGTCAGCTTTGAGTTTTCAGTATCAGAACGAAAAACACTGGTTAATCCAGGGAGTCAGTTCAAAGACATTCTACAGTTCTAAAGTTTCAAAAGACCTTTATCATCATTACTTAGCTATTAATGAGGGAAATGCTATTTGGTGGTGACTCACACCCTGATTCTTATCAGCTTTTACACTTCCAAAGCCATTACAAGCCTTTAGGTGGAACTGTATTATATTTTGCATGTACATAAAAATAGGGCTGCTTTGAAGATTCTTAGAAGGGATTGCTTTTAAATAATATTTTACCATCATCAATAATTATCTTGTGATTTTGGAATTTTCATTTTTTTCTCTCCCGTGCTATTCAAAGTACTTTGTAGACTGTATTCAATCGGTCTTTAACAAAGCCTGATGAAATATGTAGGAGGTAGTCAGAAAGGGGTTAAGTGATCTTTCCATAGGAAGTCAAAGATGGTATCAACAGTAAATCAAATAAAACCAATGACTCTTCCTATTTATAAAAACATTCTGCATATAGAATAGCAAGGCCATATTAATGACTTGCTATTCCCTTTCCAAGCTGATGTTAGGTTTGGGCTCATTCAACCATATGCAAATACATAAATATATATATATGTACATGACAAATACATATCTGCAAAATGGCATTCCCCAGGCCCCCTTCTAATTTAATTTTATATACTCTCTCTGGCTGGCTTCATCCATCATCATGGCTTTAACTCTCAATAGTCACCGATGACTTCCCACAATATCTCCTGTCCAGATGTTCTAAAACTGTATTCCTGTTGTGCCCTAATGGAACCTTTGTCCAGACAGTTGTAGAAGCCAGAAACGTGGGAGCTGTCCAGGCCTTGTCCCCTTTCTTGACCCCTTAGACCCAACTGATCCAACCTTTTGTTGATTTTACTTTAGAAATAACCCTAAAATCTGTCTCCCATTTTGATATTTTACCACCACCGCTTAATATTGGCCCTTGTCCATCCTCCCAAAACAATAGCCACATGACTGGTCTCCCTGGTCTCCATGCCATTTAACCTATTGTCCCCAATGCCATCTAAGCAACCTCTTCAGAAGTTAAATGGAATCGTGCCATTCTAGATCTGAAAATTTTCCAGTGTCTCTCCAATGTTTATAATTTGAATTCACGTTTCTAAGTATGTTTTTTTTCCACACACACTGTATTTTATTTTTACAAGAGATAAATAGACTGACACCAAGCATTGTACATGGATGACCACAACAAAAGCAACAATGATTCTCCAGCATTTATTGTTTGTAGATTTTTTGACGACGGCCATTCTGACTGGTGTGAGGAGATACCTCATTGTAGTTTGATTTGCATTTCTCTAATGATTAGTGCTGTTGAGCATCCTTTCATGTGTTTGTTGGCAACCTGTATATCTTCTTTGAAGCAATGTCTATTTAGGTCTTCTGCCCATTTTTAGATTGGGTTGTTTGTTTTTTTTCATATTGAGCTGCATGAGCTGCTTGTAAATTTTGGAGATTAATCCTTTGTCAGGTGCTTCATTTCCAAATGTTTTCTCCAATTCTGAGGGATGTCTTTTCACCTTGTTAATGGTTTCCTTTACTGTGCAAAAGCTTTTAAGTTTCATTAGGTCCCATTTGTTTATTTTTGTTTTTATTTCCATTTCTCTAGAAGGTGGGTCAATAAGGATCTTTCTGTGATTTATATAATAGAGTGTTCTGCCTATGTTTTCCTCTAAGAGTTTTATAGTGTCTGGCATTAAATTTAGGTCTTTAATCCATTTTGAGTTTATTTTTGTGTATGGTGTTTGGGAGTGTTCTAATTCCATTCTTTTACATGTCGCTGTCCAGTTTTCCCAGCACCACTTATTGAAGATGCTGTCTTCTCTCCATTGTATATTCTTGCCTCCTTTTTCACAAATAAGGTGATCATATGTGCATGTGTTTATCTCTGGCCTTTCTATTCTGTTCCATTGATCTATATTTCTGTTTTTGTGCCAGTACCATAATGTCTTGATTACTGTAGCTTTGTAGTATAGTCTGTAAGCTGGGGGCCTGATTCCTCCAGCTTCATTTTTCTTTTTCAAGATTCCTTTGGCTATTTGGGGTCTTCTGTGTTTCCATAAAAATTGTGAATTTTTTTGTTCTAGTTCTTTGAAAAATGCCATTGGTAGTTTGATAGGGATTGCACTGAATCTCTATATTGCTTTGGGTAGCATAGTCCTTTTCAAAATGTTGATTCTTCCAATCCAAGAACATGGTATATCTCTCCATCTGTTTGTACCATCTTTAATTTCTTTCTCAGTGTCTTATAATTTTATGCATACAGGTCTTTTGTCTCCTTTGGTAGGTTTATTCCTAGGTATTTTATTCTCTTTGTTGCAATGGTCTATGGAGTGTTTTCTAAATTTCTCTTTCAGATTTTTCATCATTAATGTATAGTAATGCAAGAGATTTCTGTGCATTAACTTTGTATCCTGCTACTTTACCAAATTCATTGATTAGCTCTAGAGTTTTCTGGTAGCATTTTTAGGATTCTCTATATATAGTATCATGTCATCTGCAAACAGTGACAGCTTTACTTCTTCTCTTCCAATTTAGATTCCTTTTATTTATTTTCTTCTCTGATTGCTGCAGCTAAAACTTCCTAAACTATGTTGAATAATAGTGGTGAGAGTGGAAAACTTTGTCTTCTTCCGGATCTTAGAGGAAATGTTTTCAGGTTTTCACCATTGAGAACGATGTTGGCTGTGCGTTTGTCATATATGGCCTTTATTATGTTGAGGAAAGTTCGTTCTATGCCTACTTTCTGCAGGGATTTTATCATAAATGGGTGTTGAATTTTGTCAAAAGCTTTCTCTGCATCTATTGAGATGATCATATGGTTTTTCTCCTTCAATTTGTTAATATGGTGTATCACGTTGATTGATTTACGTATACTGAAGAATCTTTGCATTCTTGGGATAAACCCCACTTGACTATGGTGTATGATTCTTTTAATGTGCTGTTGGATTCTGTTTGCTAGTATTTTGTTGAGGATTTTTGCATCTCTGTTCTTCAGTGATATTGAGCTGTAGTTTTCTTTCTTTGTGACATCTTTGTCTGGTTTTGGTATCAGGGTGATTGTGGCCTCATAGAATGGGTTTGGGAGTGTTCCTCCCTCTGCTATATTTTGGAAGAGTTTGAGAAGGATAGGTGTTAACTCTTCTCTAAATGTTTGATAGAGTTTGCTTGTGAAGCCACCTGGTCCTGGGCTTTAGTTTGTTTGAAAATTTTTAATCACAGTCTCAATTTCAGTGCTTGTGGTTGGTTTTTTATATTTTCTATTTCTTCCTGGTTCAGTTTCAGAAGGTTGTGTTTTTCTAAGTATTTGTCCATTTCTTCCATGTTGTCCTTTTTATTGGCATATTGTTGCTTGTAGTAATCTCTCATGAGCCTTTGTATTTCTGCAATGTCAGTTGTTACTTCTCCTTTTTTCATTTCTAACTCTTTTGATTTGTGTCTTCTCCCATTTTTTCTTGATGAGTCTGGCTAATGGTTTATCAATTTTGTTTTTCTTCTCAAACAACCAGGTTTTAGTTTTATTGATCTTTGCTATTGTTTCCTTCATTTCTGTTTTATTTATTTCTGATCTAATCTTTATGATTTCTTTCCTTCTGCTAACTTTGGGGTTTTTTTTATTCTTCTTCTTCTAATTGCTTTAGGTGTAAGGTTAGGTTGTTTATTTGAGATATTTCTTGTTTCTTGAGTTAGGATTTTATTGCTATAACCTTCCCTCTTAGAACTGCTTTTGCTGCATCCCATAGGTTTTGGATTGACATGTTTTCATTGTCATTTGTTTCTAGGAATTTTTTGATTTCCTCTTTGATTTCTTCAGTGATCTCTTGATTATTTAGTAGTGTATTGTTTAGCCTCCATGTGTTTTTATATTTTATAGATTTTTTCCTGCAATTGATATCTTGTCTCATAGCATTGTGGTTGGAAAGGATACCTGATATGATTTCAATTTTCTTAAATTTACCAAGGCTTGATTTGCGACCCAATATATGATCTATCCTGGAGAATGTTTCATGAGCACTTGAGAAGAAAGTGTATTCTGTTGTTTCTGGATGGATGTCCTATAAATGTCAAGTCCATCTTGTTTAATGTATTATTTAAAGCTTGTGCTTCCTTAGTTCTTTTTATTTTGGATGATCTGTCTATTTTTGAAAGTGGGGTGTTGAAGTCCCATACTGTGATTTTGTCACTGTCAATTTTCCCTTTTAATGGCTGTTAGCATTCGCCTTATGTATTGAGGTGCTCCTATTTTGGGTGCATAAATATTTACAATTGTTATATCTTCTTCTTGTATTTCTCCCTTGATGATTATGTTGTGTCCTTCTTTGTCTCTTGTAATAGTGTTTATTTTAAAGTCTATTTTGTCTGATATGAGAGTTGCTACTCCAGCTCTCTTTTCATTTCCATTAGCATGTAATATCTTTTTCCATCTCCTCATTTTCAGTCTGTGTGTCTCCCTAGGTCTGAAGTGGGTCTCTTGTCGACAGCATATATAGGCGTCTTGTTTTTGTATCCACTCATCCAGTCTAAGTCTCTTTGTTGGAGAATTTAATCCATTTACATTTAAGGTAGTTATCGATATGTGTGTTCATATTACCATTTTGTTAATTGTCTGGGGTTTGTTATTGTAGTTCTTCTCCTTCTCTTTTTTTTCCTGTTTAGAGAAGTTCCTTTAACATTTGTTGTAAAGCTGGTTTGGTGGTGCTGAATCCTCTTAGCTTTTGCTTTTCTGTAAAGGTTTTAATTTTTCCATCAAATCTGAATGAGGTCCTTGCTAGGTAAAGTCATTTTCATTGTAGGTTTTTCCCTTTCATCACTTTAAATATATCCTGCCACTCCCTTATGGGCTACAGAGTTCCTGCTGGAAGATCAGCTGTTAACTTTATGGGGCTTCCCTTGTTTGTTATTTGATGTTTTTCCCTTGCTGCTCTTAATATTTTTTCTTTGTGTTTAATTTTTCATAGTTTGATTAATATGTGTCTTGGCGTGTTTCTCCTTGGATTTATCCTGTATGGGACTCTCTGTTCTTCCTGGACTTGATTAACTATTTCCTTTCCCATCTTAGGGAATTTTTCAACTCTAATCTCTTTATATATTTTCTCAATCCCTTTCTTTTTCTCTTCTTCTTCTTGCACCCCTATAATTTGAATGTTGGTGTGTTTAATGTTGTCCAAGACATCTCTGAGGCTGTCCTCAATTCTCTTCATTCTTTTTCCTTTATTCTCCCCTGTGGTAGTTATTTCCACTATTTTATCTTCCAGGTCACTTATCCGTTCTTCTGCCTCAGTTATTCTGCTATTGATTCCTTCTAGAGAATTTTTAATTTCATTTATTGTTTTGTTCATCATTGAGTGTTTGCTCTTTAGTTCATCTAGGTCCTTGTTAAAGGTTTCTTGTATTTTCTCCATTGTATTTCCAAGATTTTCGATCATCTTTACTATCATTACTCTGAATTCTTTTTCAGGTAGACTACCTATTTCCTCTTCATTTGTTTGGTCTGGTGGGTTTTTACCTTTCTCCTTCATCTGCTTTGTGTTTCTCTGTCTTCTCATTTTGCTTAACTTACTGTGTTTGCTGTCTCCTTTTTGCAGGCTGCAGGTTTGTAGTTCCCGTTGTTTTTGGTGTCTGCCCCCAGTGGCTCAGGTTGCTTCAGTGGGTTGTTTAGGCTCCTGGTGTAGGGAATTGGTGCCTGTATTCTGGTGGATGAGGCTGGATCTTGTCTTTCTAGTGGGCAATACAGAGTCTGGAGGTTTGTTTTGGGGTGTCTGTAACCTTATTATGATTTTAGGCAGCCTCTGTGCTAATTGGTTGTGTTGTGTTCCTGTCTTGCTAGTTGTTTGTCTTAGGGTGTCTAGCACTGTAGCTTGTATGTCATTGAGTGGAGCTGGGTCTTAGTGTTGAGATGGAGATTTCTGAGAGAGCTTTTGCCATTTGATATTACATGGAGTTTGGAGGTCTCTGGTGTACCAATGTCCTGAACTCGGCTCTCCCACCTCAGAGGCACAGACCTGACACCACGCCAGAGCACGAAGACACTTTAAGGAAGTCTGACGTCTTCTTCCAGCATTCAGTAGGTATTCTGTCAGAGTTATTCCACATGTAGATGTATTTCTGATATATTTGTGGGGAGGAAGGTGATCTCCACTTCTACTCCTCAGCCATCTTGAAAGTCCAATGTAAGCATTTATCACTACACTGCTTTTGGTGTATCACATAAATTTTGGTATTTTCCCCATTTTCATTTGTTGCAAGATATTTTTTGATTTCTTTTGATTTTATCTTAACTGATTGAAGTTTGTTTTTTGATTTCCAGATATTTGTGAATTTTCCAGTTTCCTCCTGTTATTGATTTCTAGTTTCATTACCCTGTGTTTGGAATATGTGCTTGGTATGATAAAATCTTTTTAAATTGTGGAGAATTTTTTGTGATCTATCATATAATCTATTCTGGAGAATGTTTTATATTTACTTGAGAAGAATATGTGTTCTGTTTCTATTGGAATGAATGTTCTTTACATGTCTATTAGGTCCACTTCACCCCAAATGTAGATCGAGTCCAATGTTTTCTTATTGATTATCTGTCTGGATGATCTATTCATTTTTGAAAGTGGGGTATCGACACCCCCTACTAACATTGTGTTGTAGTCTATCACTGCCTTCAGATCTATTAATATTTCCTTGATATATTTAACCTTTCTGATGTTGGTTACATATATATTTACAACTGTTATATCCTTTTTATGAATTGACCCCTTAAATAATGATCATTAAAAAATGATCATCTTTGTCTCCTCTTAGTTTTTGGCTTTAAGTCAACTTTATCTGATATAAGCATAGCACAACATTTGTCTAGAATACCTGTTTTCTATCCCTTCACTAAGTCTATGTGTACCTTTGGAGCAGAGTTGAGTCTCTTGTTGGCAGAATACACTTGGTTATATTTTTTAAATCCATTCAGCCAATCTATGACTTTTGATCAGAGCATTTAGTCCATTTACACTTAAAGTAATTACTGACAAATACCCTGGCACTACTGTCAAATTCCTGCGGTGGCAGTCACCCAAGCCACTGGCATGTCAAAAGCAGAGAGCAGCCATGGTGGCTGCACCTCCTGGAGTGTCCTGTGGTGCCCAGCCCCATGCAAAATCTTGGACTGCCACCAGGTCCTGCCCACCATCAGCTGCAGAGGGTGAAGTGTTGCTCCAGGACCTTTCTTTAGGTGTTCCCACTGTGCACTTGGATTTCCATTCTGGATAGGCAAAGGAAGAAGAGAAAAGCTCACATGAGCAGGAAGGGCTAGAAGGAAGTAAGAGGGCAGAGAGCAGAAGCAAGAACTACAGTCTTGCAGCCTGTGGAACTGAAACCACATCACAGAAATTTAGACAAAATGAGACAGCAGAGGAATATATCCCAGATGAAGGAACAAGATAACGCCCCAGAACAACACCTAAGTGAAGTGGAGATAGGCAACCTGCTGGAAAAAGAATTCAGAATAATGATAGTGAAGATGATCCAAGATATCAGAAAAAGAATGGAGGAAAGTATTAAGAAGATGCAAGAAATGTTTAACAAAGACTTAGAAGAACTAAAAAACAAATAAACAGGGATGAATGATACAATAACTGAAATGAAAAATACACTAGAAGGAATCAATAGCAGAATAACTGAGGAAGAAGAATGGATAAGTGGAAGACAGAATGGTGGAAATCACTGCCACAGAAAAGAATAAAGAAAAAAAAAGACTGAAAAGAAATGAAGACAGTCTAAGAGACCTCTGGGAAAACATTAAATGCACCAACATTTGCATTATCAGGGTCCCAGTAGGTGAAGAGTGAGAGAAAGGACGTTACAAAATACTTGAAGAGATAATAGCTGAAAATTTCTGCAACATGGGAAAGGAAACAGTCACCCAAGCTCAGGAAGTGCAGAGAATCCCAGGCAGGATAAGCCCAAGGAGGAACACACAGAGACACATTTTAATCAAACTGACAAAAATTAAAGACAAAGAAAAAATAGTAAAAGCAACAAATAACATATAAGGGAATTCCCATAAGGTTATCAGCTGATTTCTCAGCAGAAACTCTGAAGGTTAGAAGGGAGTGGCATGATATATTTAAAGTGATGAAAGGGAAGACCTACAACCTACAAGAATACTCTACCTAGCAAGCCTCTCATTCAGATTTGATGGAGAAATCAAAAGTTTGCTGACAAGGAAAAGTTAAGAGAATTCAGCACCACAAGACCAGCTTTGCAAAAAACGCTAAAGGACCTTCTCAAAGCAGAAAAAAAAGGTCACAACTAGAAACAGGAAAGTTACAAATAGAAAAGCTCACCAGTAAATGCAAACATGTAAAGTTAGGAAATCATCCACACACTAATATGATATCAAAACCAGCAATTACGAGAAGAGGGGAGCAGAAATTCAAGATATTGTAAATGAATTTGAAATTAAAAGATTAGGAACTTAAAACTATCTTGTTTATATATAGACTGCTATATCAAAACCTCATGGTAACTGCAAACAGAAAATCTACAATAGATACACACACAAAAGAAAAAGGAATCCAAACACAACACTAAAGTTAATCTTCAATTCACATGAGAATAGAACAAAAGAGGAAGGAAGAAAAAAGACTTACAAAAACAAATCCTAAACAATTAACAAATTGCAATAAGAACATACATGCCAATATTTACCTTAAATGTAAACAGATTAAATGCTCCAACCAAAAGACATAGCCTGGCTGAATGGACACAAAAACAAGACCTGTATATATGCTGCCTACGAGAGCCCCACTTCAGATCTAGGAACACATACAGATTGAAAGTGAGGGGATGGGGAAAGTTATTTCATGCAAATGGAAATCAAAAGAAAGCTGGAGTAACAGTACTCATATCAGACAAAATAGACATTAAAATAAAGACTGTTACAAGAGACAAAGAAGGACACTACATAACAATCAAGGGAACAATCCAAGAGGAAGATATATTTGTAAATATATATGCATCCAACATAGGAGCAAGTCAATATATAGGGCAAATACTAACAGCTATAAAGGGAGAAACCGACAGCTACACAATAATAGTGGGGGACTTTAACACCCCATTTTCATCAATGGACAGATCATCTAGACAGAAAATCAACAAGGAAACACAGGCCTTAATTGACACATTAAACCAGACGGACTTAATTGATATTTATAGAGCATTCTATCCAAGAGCAACTGAATACACGTTCTTTTCAAGTTCACATGGAACATTCTCCAGGATTGATCACATGCTGGGTCACAAAGTGAGCCTCAGTAAATTTAAGAAAATTGAAATCATATCAAGAATCTTTTCTGCTCACAGTGCTATGAGATTAAAAATCAACTACAAGAAAAAAATTATAAAAAACACAAACACGTGGAGGATAAACAATATGTAATAAACAACCAATGAATCACTGAAGAAATGAATAGAGGAAATTGAAAGAAACCTAGAGAGAAATGAAAATGAAAGCACAACAATCCAAAACCTATGGGTCACAGCAAAAGCAGTTCTAAGAAGGAAGTTTTTTGTTTTGTTTTTAATGTATTTATTTTATTTTATTTATTTTATTTTTGGCTGCATTGGGTCTTCGTTGCTGCGTGCAGGCTTTTCTCTGTGGCGAGTGGGGGTACTCTTCATTGTGGTGTGTGGGCTTCTCATTGCGGTGGCTTCTTTTGTTGCAGAGCACGGGCTCTAGGCGTGTGGGCTTCAGTAGTTGTGGCACATGGGCTTAGTCGCTCCATGGCATGTGGGATCTTCCCCGACCAAAGCTCGAACCCATGTCCCCTGCAATGGCAGGCAGATTCTTAACCACTGCTCCACCAGGGAAGCCCAAGAAGGGAGTTTATAGCAACACATTCTTACCTCAGGAAACAAGAAAAATCACAATTAAACAATGTAGCCATACACCTGAAGCAACTAGAGAAAGAAGAACCAACAAAACCCAAAGTTAGCAGAAGGAAAGAAATCATAAAGATCAGAGCAGAAATAAATGAAATTGAAATGAAGAGAACAATAGAAAAATGTCAATGAAACTAAAAACTGGTTATTTGAAAATATAAACAAAACTGAGAAAGCTCTAACCAGACTCATCAAGAAAAATAGGGAGAGGGCTCAAATCAGTAAAATTAGAAATGAAAAAGGAGAAGTTACAATAGACCCCACAGAAATACAAAGGATCATAAGAAAGTACTACAAGTAACTATATGCCAATAAAATGGACAACCTGGAAGAAATGGACAAATTTTTAGAAAGGTAAAATCTCCCAAAACTGAACCTGGAAGAAATAGAAAATATGAACATACCAATCACAAAACTGAAATTGGAACTGTGATTTTAAAAATCCCAAGTAACAAAAGTCCAGGACCAGATGGCTTGACTGGCAAATTCTATCAAACATTTAGAGAAGAGTTAACACTTATCCTTCTGAAACTCTTCCAAAATATTCCAGAGGAAGGAATTCTTCCAAACTCATTCCATGAGGCTGTCATCAACCTGATTCCAAAACCAGACAAAGATATCTCAAAAAAAGAAAATTACTGGTCAATGTCACTGATGAACATAGATGCAAATATTCTCAACAAAATATTGGCAAACCGAATCCAACAAAATATTAAAAGGATCATATACCATGATCAAGTGAGATTTATTCCAGGTATGCAAATATTTTTCAATATCTGCAAACCAGTCATTGTGATATGCCACATCTACAAATTGAAGAATAAAATCCATGTAATCATCCTAATAGACACAGAAAAAGCTTTTGACAAAATTCAACACCGATTTATGAAAAAAACTCTCCAGAAAGTAGGCATAGAGGGAGCATACCTCAATATTATAAAGGCCATATACAACAAACCCATAGCAAACATTATTCTCAATGGTGAAAAGCTGAAAGCATTTCCTCTAAGATCAGGAAAATGACAAGTATATCCACTCTCACCACTATTATTCAACATAGTTTTGGAAGTCCTAGCCACAGCAAGCAGAGAAGAAAAAGAAATAAAAGGAATACAAATTGGAAAAGAAGTAAAATTGTCACTGCTTGCAGATGACATGATACTATACATAGAAAATCCTAAAGATGCTACCAGAAAAGTACTAGAGCTAATCAATCATTTTGGTAAAGTTGCAGGATACAAAGTTAATACACAGAAATCATTTGCATTCCTATACACTAACAATGAAAGATCTGAAACAGAAACCAAGGAAACAATCCCATTTACCATTGTATCAAAAAGAATAAAATACCTAGGAATAAACCTGCCTAAGGAGGCAAAAGACCTGTTCCCAGAAAACTATAATATACTGATGAAAGAAATCAAAGATGACACAGAGAGATGGAGAGATATACCATATTCTTGGGTTGGAAGAATCAATACTGTCAAAATGACTATATTACCCAAGGCAATGTACAAATTCAAAGTAATTCCTATCAAATTACTAAAGGCATTTTTCACAGAGCTAGAGCAAAAAAATCTTAGAATTCCTATGGAGACACATAAGACCCCAGATAGCCAAAACAATCTTGAGAACTTAAATTGGAGCTGGAGAAATCAGGCTTCCTGACTTCAGACTATACTTCCAAGCTACAGTCCTCAAAAGAGTATGGTATTGGCACAAAGACAGAAATATAGATCAATGGAACAGGATAGAAACCCCAGACATGAACCCACACACCTATGTCCAGTTAATCTATGACAAGTGAGGCAAGACTATAAAATGGAGGATGGACAGTCCCTTCATTAAATGGTGCTGAGAAAACTGCACAGCTATATGTAAAGGAATGAAATTAGAGCATTCTTTAACACCTTACACAAAAATAAACTCAAAATGGATTAAAGATCTAAAAGTAAGACCAGATACTATAAAACTCTTTGAGGAAAACATAGGCAGACCACTCTTTGACATAAGTCGCAGCAATACTTTTTTCAATCCATCTCCAAAAGTATCGAAAATAAAAGCAAAATTAAACAAATGGGACCTAATTAAACTAAAAGCTTTTGTACAGCAAAGGAAACCATAAACAATACGAAAAGACAACCCACAGAATGGGAGAAAATATTTGCACACAATGAACAACCAGGGATTAGTCTTCATAATTTACAAACAGCTCGTGTATCTCAATATCCAAAAAACAAACAACCCAATCAAAAAAATGGGCAGAAGATGTAAATGAACATTTCTCCAAAGAAGACATACAGATGGTTAAAATGCACATGAAAAGATGCTCAATATTGCTAATTATTAGAGAAATGCAAATCACACTTACAGTGAGGTATCATCTTATACCAGTCAGAATGGCCATCATCAAAAAATCTACAAACTGTAAATGCTGGAGAGGGTGTGGAGAAAAGGCAACCCTTCTACACTTCTGCGGGGAATGTTAATTTGTACAGCCACTATGGAGAACTCTATGGATTTTCCATAAGAATGTAAAAATAGAGCTACTGTATGATCCAGCAATCCCACTTTTGGGCATATATCCAGAGAAATCCATGGTTCGAAAATATACATGAACCCCAGTGTTCATTGCAGCACTCTTTCCAATAGCCATGACATGGAAGCAGCCTAAATGTCCATCAACACAGGATTGGTTAAAGAAGGTGTGATACATATATACAAGGGAATATTACTCAGCCATTAAAAAGAATGAAATAATGTCCATCTCAGGATGGACCTGAGATTATCATACTTAGTGAAGTAAGTCAGACAGAGAAAGACAAATGTCATATGATATTGCTTATATGAGGAATCTAAATAACGATGCAAATGAACTTATTTATAAAACAGAAGCAGACTCACAGACTTAGAGAACAAACATATGTTAATGGGGGGAAGGGTGAGGGGGGAGGTATAGGTTCGGAGTTTGTGATTGGCATGTACACACTGCTATATTGAAAATAAAATGCCTTTCCATAAAAAGTAAAGTAGTTATTGATAGGTTAAGGACTTAGTATTGTGACCTTGTTAATTTTTTTAGCTGCTTTTTACTTCGTTTTTTCCTTTTTTCCTCTCTTGCTGCCTTCTTTTGAGAATTAATAGCTTTTCATAGTGTTATACTCTGATTTTTTTTCTGTTTATCTATCTTTCTGTGTTTACTATAGGTTTTTTTTTTTCCATGTGTTTGTGGTTAAGTGGAGTCTTACTTAAACATCTTGTGGATATGACAGTCTATTTTAAGCTTATGACAATATAACTTCAATTGCATACAAAAACTTATCCTTTTCTAAGCCTCTAGATATTTTATTTTTGATGCTGCAATTTATATCTTTTTACATTGTGTATCTATTAATGAATTTTTATAGTATAGCTATTTTTAAATACTGTTGTCCTTAACCTTTTTTCTAGAGGTAAGTAGTCAACACTACACTATATTACAGTATTAGAGAATTATGTATATTACTATATACTTATTTTTATATGTTTTTATATTACTAATTAGCACCTTCTCGTTTCAGCTTGAAGAACTCCTTTCAGCATTTCTTTTAAAGCAGGTCTAGTGGTGACTGACTAACTCATATTTTATTTGTATTGGTAAGTCTTTATCTCTTCTTCGTTTCTGAAGGACAACTTTGCTGGATAGAATATTCTTGGTTTGCAGGTTTTTTTCAGGAATTTGAATATATTATCCTATTTTTATTGTCCTCTAAGCTCTCTGCTGAGAAGTCTGCTGCTAGAATTATGGGGGTTTCTTTGTATGAGATTTTTTTTGTCTTGCTCTTTTAAAAATTATCTGTTTGTCTTTGACTTAAGACAGTTTTTATTAATTTGTCTTGGAGAAGATAATTATGGCTTGAAATTTTGGGGTGACCTATTAGCTTCATGAAATTTGACGCCCAAATCTCTTCGGTTTGGGGAAGTTCTAAGCCATTTTTATTTAAATAAGTTTTCTACCCCTTTCTCCATCTCTTCTCCAACTGAGACTCCAACGATGTGTAGACTGTTTCTCTTAATTATGTTCCATAAGCCCCTTAGGGGTTTTTCATTCCTTTTCTTGCTTTTTTTCTTTTTGCTCCTCTGACTGGATAATTTCAAATGACTTGTCTTCAAACTCACTGATTCTTTCTTCTGTTTTTACAGTCTGATATTGTTACTCTCTATTGAATTTTTCATTATTGTTCACCTCCAAAATTTGTTTTATTTTCTTTTATATTTTCTATGTCTTTGTTGAACTTCTTATTTTGTTCTTCTATTGTTTTCCTGATTTTGTTACATTGTTCACCTCTGTTCTCCTGTATCTTTCTGACTACCTTTAGAACAATTACTTTTTATTCCTTTTGGGCAATTCCTGTGTCTACATTTCTTTGGGGTTACTTACCGAAAGTTTACTGTGTTCCTTTGGTGATGACATGTTTCCCTGATTCTTTGTGATCCATGTAGGCTTGCATTTGTGTCTGCACATATGAAGAAGCAGTCACCTCTTCCAGATTTTATGGGATGACTTTGGTAACAAAAACCTTCACCTGCATTTGGGGGTACACTGGAGATTTCAGCATGTTGTGTCTTTTCTTGTCTAATGGTGCAGGGTGCCAAGTGCAGGGATGTGTGGCAGCTGCAGGTCTAGTGGAGTATATTGTCTTGTCAGTTCAGGCTGTTGGGCTCAACAACTACTTTTTCTTTGCCAAGAACTGTGAATGGTAGGCAGGGGCTACAAAGGCTATTGGGATTCTCAGCAGCTATTCCAAGTGCAGTGGCTAGGGACCAGGGAAGACATTAGTGGTGGCTGGAGCTGGTGGGGTGCACACACACATCTGTGTGAGCCAGCTGATCTTTCCTGTGTAGGGTGGGAGCTGATGCAGACACAAATGTAATTGTGGGGGTCAGGACAAGCAGCAAGATCTGAGGTTAACTGTTAAGTGCACTGGCAGTTGCTGGGTCTTTGGTTGTCAGCATGCATTACTGTGGCTGCTGGACCTTGCCACGGGGACATGGCAGCAGAGGCCAATGTCAAGAGTTAGGCCAGGGGTATGCAGGTGTGTAGCTGGTGGGGATAGCTACATGTGAGCCCAGGGTGCAGGCCAGTGAAAGAAAACAGAACTGATTCTGGGACCACAAATAGCTGTGGGCCCTTGGCAGTTCTCATGCACTAACATGGCTGCAGGATCTCGCCATGGGTATGAACACTGCAACGGAGGGTGATGATGTGCTTTAGGCTGTTAGTGTACAGCTGCACATCTGGAGGGGCTAGCCGCAAGCATGTGTATGGTGATGGGAGTCAGCTGTGGGAGTCTAAGCTCATGTTGTGAATTTGTGAAGCAGCAGGTGCTTAGAGTGGCTACTGGTATTAGTCACTGGCTCTGGCATGGGGAGGATAGAGCAGGGACGGAGTCAGGTGGTTGGCAACTGCAAACATAAATACCTGCGAGGTGAAAACTGGGGAAATTTGTAGAGTATTTGTGGTGGCTGTGCTGGTCATTGGTTTCTTCAGTGTAAAAGCAGCTGAAGGGGTCTTCTGCAGAACAGGTCACTGAGAACCACGTTCATTCTTGCTGCATGGCTGATACTGGTAGCCTCTGCTTTTCTTCTTTCATCTTAGCTATGTCTATATGTGTCAGCTTTTCAAGTCTCTGGATAGTGTGAAAACAAAGTTAGTTCTCTTGTAGCGTCCTGAAAGGCTGGGGAAGCTGTTCGCTCACTCCACTCTCCTTTTTCCCATCAGAGGAACTCTTTCTACCTGGGGAGTTACCTCTTGGTGATGAGCAATGCTGGCTTGGGGGATTGGGATGATGCAGGCAAAATAAAGCTGTTCTTCCTTTCCTTTTTACATGGTTATTCTCAGGATTTTTGTTTCACTGTGTGTTGGAAATTCCTGAGTTCCAATCCTCTCCCAGAGCTAATTTTGTTCATGAACAGCTGTCTAATTGTTCATCTTTGTGAGGAGATGAAGTTTGGGGTCTCCTACACTGCCATCATGGTGACGTCTTGTGTATAGTACAATATATCATGTTTATTCACAGACCCAAATATATTTATCTTCTCTGTACCATATAAAAACAAGATGGCAAAAGTATATAAACTTAACCTTAGGTTCAGTAATTAGTGTTTCAGTAGTTTATCATACTTAGATATGACTCAGACACTTAATGAATAACTATTACTTAACTTAGCATAACCCTACAGATGCAAATGAGCAAAAATATTTTGGAAAATGTTTTTAAGCAGACATACTATAACACCTACCAAAGCCATACATCTTCTAAAGTTATTTCCCTGTTACCTTTTTTAAACCTTATTTTGGTAAGAAACCCAGGGAGAATAAAAATGTATGCTAACATCATACTTAATGCTGATAAGTCAGAAGATACAGCTGTTTGGATTAAACCAACAGTACTAAATTAACCTTATTTTCAAAAGATTTTTCATAACTCATGTCAACCTGAAAAACATTTGGGTTTTTTCTTATATTTCTGGTAGTTTTAGGAGTATTTAATTATTTATGCTCTCATTTATCTCTAAGTAGATTTTAGTAGGACTCTTTTAAGGAATTTTATAAATTACTTGGGTAATACCATCTGAAGGTAAAAAAATACAGCATATACATAACATAAATAGATACATACACATAGAGAAAAACAGATGCAAAAAGAGATGTTAGAGCTTTCATTTAAAATTTTTGATAATACATCAGGCAACATAGAAATACAAAACTGGTTCATATAAAATAATTGACTCTCATCTTTTTTTTTATGATGTATATTTTCTGTAACTTTTTTTAACATCTTTATTGGAGTATAATTGCTTTACAATGTGTGTTTGTTTCTGCTTTATAACAAAGTGAATCAGTTATACATATACATATGTTCCCATATCTCTTCCCTCTTGCATCTCCCTCCCTCCCACCCTCCCTATCCCACCCCTCTAGGTGGTCACAAAGCACCACTCTATATTTTTATCTGAACTGTCTTTCTAGCTGAAAGGGGACAAGTTAAGGTTAACTGATTAATATGAGGGCTAATGCTTTTTACTCACAATTTTGAGAAGACTTTTAAGATGATTTTGTCATGATATGTAATTTTATGGAGGCTACACACTACCTTTTAGGCTGAAGAGATATCTAGAGGCTATCTGGATGTCACCAAAGTATTCTGAGTGGACAAAATATTCAGTCTGTTTCCACTCATCCCTATTCCTTTTACTTTTCAGCCTCAGGTAGTTGCTTTTGGTGGACCTTGAGCCTATTGAGAGGCCCTAAATGAGCAGGAGGCCAAATTTTAAGTGACTGAAAGGAGCTAAGCAGCTGAATAGGGAAGGGAAAGCCTGGCAGGGATGGATGGATAGAGAGATGGAGAGGGTAGGGATTTGAAGGGGGACATGTCAAAGGATTCAAGGGAATTGGAGGGGAGATTGAAGGTGGTAAGAGAAAGAAGGAGGAGCAGAAGCAATGGGAAGAGAGAGGTCTTAGAAGAGACATTTTGGGGAGATTGCAGAATTCCTTAGGAGGCCAAAAACTTCCAAATTATCCTCAGCAAAATCATGCCAACAAGAAAGAGGTGGACAGAGTTGGCAGAACATATAGCCAGCAGGGACTCAAGAAAGGGGTTTCAATTAACTGAGAAGTTCCCATTGGTGAAGCAGTATCAAATAGAGAGAACAGAGTGGTTTCACAAAGAGTCAGGGAAAAAAAATCCAACCCAGGAAGGAGGGAGAGAACCCCACTCAAAACAAGGAGCTTAAGGAATAGCCTTCCAGTCCAGGAGTCAGGGAATGAACCCCAATCAAAACAAGGAGCCACAAGAAGAACTTGCAGCCCAGAGAGTTGAAGAATAATCCTCAATCAAGAAGAGAGCCTGGAAGAAAGACTTTTAGCCCAGCAGGTATCTTTTAAACAAAGAAGCCTGGGATTCTAACCCAGCTTCTTACAGAGCTCCTAGGACTCTAATGCAACCTCTGTTTGTCTGGGACTCTACCTCAACTTCTAGAGTATACTCAGAATCTTAAGAATCAAAAACTGTCCTTACCAGCTTCAACAGATGTTTGTCCAGAGCAATGGTTGAGGAGTCGGATTGACCAATGGATACCCAACCAATCAGTCAGAAGTGAAGCCAAAGGCTGTGAAGGTACACACTTAGAGTCCTGAGTGAGAGATCTGGGGGTCCAATGATAAATCTGATCCTATACAAGTTTGGGCACCATAACTGTTAAAGAAAAAAATTATTCATGGCTCTTGTTATAGACGGGAAGAAAAACTTCATTAAAAGAAGAACTATTGTGATAAGTATAGGGACCACTGCAATGGGGTCTTGCAGTCAGTGGGGTAGAGAAATCAGGCTCAACTCTGAATACAACAGGGAAAACTGTGAATTTTAAGCCAAGGAACATGGTGATGGTGATGGTGGGAGGGGGGCGGTCTGTGAATGTAAAATCACTAAGAAGAAACATCAGGATTAAGGAGAGGATTCTGGCTAAACTGACCTAACAGGGTTCTTGTTGAAGGCAGGCCAGGGTGATCAGACATCATCTCGGGGATGATGCAGGAAGAGGAACCCACTTAGATATTGAGGGCAATCAGATATGAAGAATGGGGGATTCTGGCTAAACTTACTTAGCAAAATTCTTGCTAACATTGACAACGTGAAGATAAATATGGAAGCCCAAAAGTCAGGGCCTAGTTGAGAAGAGATTTCAAAAGAGCCTGAGTAGAGTTTGGTCAAAGAGAGAAGCAAGTCAAAAAAGAGTGCCACAATAAAGATGAAGCTACAGGTAGAATTTCCTTGTCAAAACTATGAAAGATGAAAAGTCTATTAATTAGAGATAAACAGCACTGTGCTGACACACATTTAACCCACGTGAAGTGTAGTATAATGGTTTCCAAACTGCAGTACCAATGGTAGACTGTTAGGTGATCATAGATGATCTAAGGCATAAGGTATCTCAAAGATATCAGAACAGTTGCCTATGTGTCACTAGATGGTTCGTCATTCTGGGAAATAATTTAATAGTTAAATGCATCTTCTAAAGAAAAAAAAACGTAGTATAGGTAATATAAGAGTATGGAAAAATCATGAAAGGTGTACATGAATGAATTAAGGATGGGAATCAGTGTTGTACCAGAAAAAGTACTATTATATACATTTTTGGGATACATATGTAGTGAAATTAGAAACATTAGTAGAAAGGGCACACACTGACTTCAGTTCAGGGTCAAAGGGAAAAAAATGGGTAAGGGACACAATAAGGGCTACAAATGTATCTCAAACATTTTATTTTCTTTTGAAAAAATGAAGGAAAAAAAGAGAAGCAACAGCAGTAGCACCTTGGCCCAGGAATCAGGAAATACTCATGTAAGGCCTCACTCATTGGATATTACTATGACCTCTGAACCCTTTCCTCTTTCTGGACCTGTTTAATACTCAGTACAAATAAGGAGTTAGACTAGATAATCTCAAAGGCCCAAACAGCTCTAGAATTCTATTGTTCTATTCTCACCAAGGGTCCTTGTTTGTGTATGCTTAATGCCTTAATTTCCATGTACCCAGTTAATAATAATACTCTTCTATGTATCTAACTAACAAACTGACATTTTATCTACCAGTTCAGAATGAGACAGGGAATTGAAGAGAAAGCAAAAAGGAAACATATTATCAAAATATAAACATTGAAACAACTTGGAATGTTGAGGGAAATGGCCTGTGGCATAAGAAGAAGGAAATAGTAGTAAATCGTGCAGGAGTAGTAAACGGTGAAGCTGAAAAGGGAGAAAGGACCCAGGTCATCAAGAGCTTTAGATGCCAGGCTGAAAAGATGGTCCTCATTCAAGAGGGGGGCATTTTATAAGTGTCCTGAGGCAGAGTCCTCCTGGGGCACACTCTCACCTAGAAATGTTACTGAGTCTAAGCTCGTTCTGCTCACCAAACGACAGGCCAATAAATCGGGTGTTGAGGCAAGGAATAGCAACTTTATTCAGAAAGCCTGGCATCCGAGATGATGGAGGACTAGTGTCCTAGAGTACCATCTTGTCAGGGTCTGGATGCTAATTTCTTTCATAGAACAGAGAGGGGAAGCGGTGAGGAAGTAAAGTAAAAAGGCCATAAGTCTTGCAAAATATCTCTTGGTTTTGGCCAGCCTAGGGGAGGGGATGTGATAATTTCTTTTTTTCTGCAGACATTCACAGGAGGGCAGGGTCAGGGTATTTCCCTGTGAGCTGAACAAAGGCACTTTAACATTCAGGCAGAGGGGCAGGGTTCCCCAAGGCAGGCCATTATGTATGCCTATAGCTGTAGACAGAACAAAAGCAATGGAAAGCAAAGGTCAAAGTAAAAGAAACAGATCCAACATGGAGTCAGATTTTGTTCTTCCCTGCTACAGAAACTGAATTCACACCCTGCACTTTCTCTTTTCTCTGTTTTGCCACACCATCTATTATTAGAGGCCATTTCAATAGAGTTAAAGCTTTTCCACAATTGGACAAATGTGAAGCAATGTGTTCTAACTACTTCATTATATCTCAATCACAAGAGCAGGCAGGACCACATATCTAAGACCAAAAAATGCAAATTACCACATACTGGCCCTATAAAAGCTTTAGGACAATATAGGAAAGAGAAAAGCAGGCCTAGGTTAGTTTTTTAAGTACCATGTAAACCAGGTACTTCAAAAACAATCACAGGCTTTGTTCCAATAAGTCCCCCTAGGGAGCTCTATCTTAAAAAACAAAACAAAAGCAAAAACCACTCTGAGATGCACAGCAGGTTTGTGACCAAAGGTGTTCTGCACAGTTACATACAATGGTACTGCCTTGGGATAGCTCAACATGAAGGAAGTCGCAAGGTAAACCAAGATATACCCATGTGATGGAATGTCACGTGGACATGGTAAATCCCATCCACCATGAGTTCTGAATACTTTGCAGAGTGGGGGTAGAGGGAGCCATGGCTATAATGTGGAAAAGGGAGAACTTGACTATTTGTTGGATTAAACAATGAGGTAACCAGATGCACTAGCCTTTTAAATGTGCCTTTCCTCTGCAAAGACTGTTCAGAAGCCAGTTGCCTTACCCTGACTGCTCTGCTCTTCTCCCAAGGTTTTGGCAGGCCTTGAGGTCCTCTCTTCCGATAGGCTCTTTCCTCATGCCAGCACAGTGAACAAATCTGAAAATGCAGTGGTGCTTGGATGGGGGCCACCTGCACCCCTTCACTAGGGAATCAGAACCTGGGTGAAGTTTGGGCCTCTAAGGGGGAGAAGGGTCACAAAACATCCTCACGAAGGTGAAGCAGAATGGTGTGCACCTGTGAATGTGTGCTTATTAAGGGGTAAGGGCCACACTTTCCTTGGATGTTTTAAAGGAGCTCCTACTCCCAAACAGTTTTTAAAAAGTACAAAGAATATATTTGCCCTTGCACCAATAGGGTGGAATTTGGGGGAAGTGGGTGAGGACTAATAAACTCACTCTGATATTGACCTTTCCAGGCTTTTTTCCAATTCAGAATCACCAGAACCTCCAGGCATGGGACGTGGTCCATAGACTCGACCCCTTCCCCAGGCTGAGAGATTGTCCACCCGAAATAGGCCTTCAACTGGGAACGTGGTCTCTATTGTGTTGTAAATCACTTAGTTTAGGGGGAATGGCCAGACCTAGATGCTAGAGACACATGGTCTGATTGGCTGAGCTGCAGCTTGAGCACAGGTTGATTGGTCTGCTCCTGAATGAACAAACAAAATTAGACATATAGATACAGAGAACAGATTAGTGGTTACCATAGGGGAAGGGGGATGGGGAAGACGAAATTGGTAAAGGGGTCAACTGTATGGTGACAAATGAAAACTAAAGTTTTTGTGGTGATCAGGCTATAGTGTATAAAGAAGCTGAAATATAGTATTGTATATGTGAAACTTATACAATGTTATAAATCAATGTTACTTTAAAGAAATTTAGAGGTAGCCAAAAGAAAAAAAAAACACGTGATCAAGTAATGTTATTCAACAATACAAAGAATTCTTAAAATTCACCAATAAGACAGCAAACAACTTGATTAAAAAATGAGCCAAAAATTTATCAGACACAACACGATCAATGATATACACATGACAAAGAAGCATATGAAAAAATGCTCCACATCATATGTCATCAGGGAAATATAAATTTAAGCAACAATCAGATACCATGCACACCTATTAGCATGACCAAAATCCAGAACACTGAAAGTAGCTAATGCTGGCTAGGATATGGAGAGCAACAGGAACACTAATTCATTGCTTATTGGAATGCAAAATTGTACCACTGCTTTTGTCGGCAGTTTGTGATTTCTTACAAAACTAATCCAACTCTTTCCTACAGTTCAACAATTGCACCCGTGGTATTTACCCAAAGAATTGAGAACTTATATCCACACAAAAGGATGCACAAGGATGTTTATGGCAGCTTTATTTATAATTGCCAAAACTTGAAGCACCCAAGATGTCTTTCAGTAGGTAAATGGATTTATAAACGGTGGTACATCCAAACAATGGAATATTATTCAGCAATAAAAATAAATGAGCTATCGAGCCATGAAAAGACATGGAAGAAACTTAAATGCATATTACTAAGTGAAAAAAGCCAATCTGAATAGGCTACATATTGTATGATTCCAACTACATGATACTCAGAATAAAGCAAATCTATGGAGTCAGTAAAAAGATCAGTGGTTGTCAGGAGTCTGTCATGGGGAGAGGAGGGATGAATAGGTGGAGCACAGAGGATTTTAGTGCAGTGTAAATACTCTGTACAATAATATAATGATGTACACATGTCCTTATACATTTGTCCAAACCCACAGAATGTAAAACACCTCGAGAGACTCCTAGTGTAAATTATGGATTATAATGGGTCAATTTAGGTTCATAAGTTGTGACAAATGCACCACGTTGGTGAGTGAACTTGTTGATGAATGAGTCTATGCAAGTGTTGGGGTGGGGATATATGGGCACTCTGTACTTTATACTTAATTTTTCTGTGAACCTAAAACTGCTCTAAAAAAATAAAGCCTTTACATAAAAATAACTTTTTAAAGGGGAAGGAAATCCTGTCACATGCTAAAATATGAATGAACCTTGAGGACATTATGTTAAGTGAAATATGCCAATCACATCACAAAAATACAAATACCATATGATTATACTTATATAGGTATCTAGAGTTGTCAATCTTATAGAAACACAAAGTGAAACGGTGTCTGCCAGTGGCTCAGGATACAGGTAAATGAATTGTTTTTTAATGTGCATAGAATTTTAGTTTTGCAAGATGAAAAGGATTTTGGAGAGTGATTGTACAACAATATGAATATACTTAACACTACTAAACTGTACAGTTAGAAATGATGAAATAGTTAATTTTATGTTGTGCATATTTTACCACAATTAAAAAAGGAAAGGCATTGTGATACATTGCTACAACATGGATGAAACTTGAGGGGTTATGCCAAGTGATATAAGCTATACACAAAAAGAAAAATATTGTATGATTCTACTGATATGAGGTACTTAGAGTAGGTCAATTCATAGAAACAGAAAGTAAAATGGTGCTTTTCAGGAGCTGGGTGGGAGGCAGGGATAGGGAGTTATTGCTTTATGAATACAGAGTTTCAGTTTGGGAAGATGAAAAATTTTGGGGGATGGGCAGTGATGATGATTGCATATTAAGTATATACAAATGTACAATTAAAAATTGTTACAGACTTCCCTGGCGGTCCAGTGGTTGAGATTCTGTGCTTCCCCTGTGGAGTGCACAGGTTCAATCCCTGGTTGGGGAACTAAGATCCCGTATGCTGTGTGGGGCGGTCAAGAAAGATAAAAAATAAGGCTCGGCCCAGGGATGCCTTCCCGGGAAACAATCCAGGACTCTCCAGACTAGAAGCGTGAGAAAATATAAAAGGAACTCCGAGGAGGAGTGAGGAGGCTTGTGAAGCAGCATAAAGGTATCAGCCTGTCAAGACCTTCAAGATGGCAGAGGAGTAAGACGTGGAGATCACCTTTCTCCCCACAAATACAACAGAAACACATCTACATGTGGATACACTCCTACAGAACACCTACTGAACGCTGGCAGAAGACCTCAGACTTCCCGAAAGGAACAGACGCCCTCAGGCGACTTACATGTAAGGATGGGACCAAATCCAAAGCTGAACCCCAGGAGCTGTGTGAAGAAAGAAGAGAAAGGGAAATTTCTCCCAGCAGCCTCAGGAGCAGCAGATTAAATCTCCACAAACTTGATGTACCCTGAATCTCTGGAATACATTAATAGACAACGAATCATCCCAAAATTAAGGTGGTGGATTTTGGGAGCAACTATAGACTTGAGGTTTGTTTTCTACATCTAATTTGTTTCTGGTTTTACGTTTATCTTAGTTTAGAGTTTATTATCATTGGTAGATTTGTTTATTAATTTGGTTGCTCTCTTCCTCCTTTATTTATTTATTTTTTATATATAGATATATATATTTTTTTCTCTTTTTGTGAGTGGGTAGGTGTATGCTTCTTTCTGATTTTGTCTGTAGAGCTTTGCTTTCACCATTTGTCCTAGGGTTCAGTCTGTCTGTTATTTGTTTTTTGTTTTTTTAAAACATAGTTTTCAGTGTTTGTTAAAATTGGTGGATTTGTTTTTTGGTTTGGTGGATCTCTTCTTTATCTCCTTCCTTTATTATTTCTTTTTTTATTACTTTTTAATTTTTAATTTTTACTATTTTTTATTTTTTATTTTAATTATCTTATTTATTTTATTCTATTTTTTTCTTTCTTTCTTTCTTTTTTTCTCCATTTTCTTCTGACTCTGTGGCTGACAGGGTCTTGGTGCTCTGGCTGGGTGTCAGGCCTGTGCCTCTCAGGTGGGAGAGCGGAGTTCAGGACATTGGTGAACCAGAGACCTCCCGGCTCCACATAATAGCAAACAGCAAAAGCTCTCCCAAAGGTCTCCATCTCAACACTAAGATCCAACTCCATTCAACGAACAGCAAGCTACAGTGCAGGACAACCTATGCCAAACAACTACCAAGACAGGAACACAACCCAACCCATTAGAAGAGAGGCTGCCTAAAATCATAATAAGGTCACAGACACCCCAAAACACACCACCAGACGTGGTCCTGCCCACCAGAAAGACAAGATCCAGCTTCATCCACCAGAACACAGACACTACTCCCTTCCACCAGGAAGCCTAAACAACCCACTGAAACAAAGTTAGCCACTGAGGGCAGACACCAAAAACAATGAGAACTACGAACCTGCAGCCTGGAAAAAGGAGACCACAAACAGAGTAAATTTAGCAAAATGAGAATACAGAGACACACAGCAGATGAAGGAGCAAGGTAAAAACCCACAGACTAAACAAATGAAGAGGAAATAGGCAGACTACCTGAAGAAGAATTCAGAGAAATGATAGTAAAGATGATCCAAAATCTTGGAAATACAATGGAGAAAATACAAGAAACGTTTAACAAGGACCTAGAAGAACTAAAGAACAATCGAACAATGATGAACAACACAATAAATAAAATAAAACATTCTCTAGAAGGAATCAATAGCAGAATAACTGAGGCAGAAGAAGGGATAAGTAACCTGGAAGATAAAATAGTTGAAATAACTACTGCAGAGCAGAATAAAGAAAAAAATGAAAAGATTTGAGGACACACTTAGAGACCTTTGGGACAACATTAAAGGCAAGAACATTCGAATTATAGGGGTCCCAGAAGAAGAAGAGAAAAAGAAAGGGACTGAGAAAATATTTGAAGAGATTACAGTTGAAAACTTCCCTAATATGGGAAAGAATATAGTTAATCAAGTCCTGGAAGCACAGAGAGTCCCATACAGGATAAACCGAAGGAGAAACATGCCAAGACACATATTAATCAAACTATCAAAAATTAAACACAAAGAAAAAAATAGTAAAAGCAGCACGGGAAAAACAACAAATAACATACAAGGGAATCCCCATAAGGTTTAACAGCTGATCTTTCAGCAGAAACTCTGCAAGCCAGAAGGAGAGGCAGGACATATGTAAAGTGATGAAGGAGAAAAACCTACAACCAAGATTACTCTACCAAGCAAAGATCTCATTCAGATTTGATGGAGAAATTAAAACCTTTACAGACAAGCAAAAGCTAAGAGAATTCAGCACCACGAAACCAGCTTTACAACAAATGCTAAAGGAAATTCTCTAGGCAGGAAACACAGAGAAGGAAAAGACCTACAATAACAAACCCAAAACAATTAAGAAAATGGTAACAGGAATATACATAAAGATAATTACCTTAAATGTAAATGGATTAAATACTCCAACCAAACGACATAGGCAGGCTGAATGGACACAAAAACAAGACCCTTACATATGCTGTCCAAAAGAGACCCACTTCAGACCTAGGGACGCCTACAGACTGAAAGTGAGGTGATGGAAAAAGGTATTCCATGCAAATGGAAATCAAAAAAAGCTGGAATAGCAATCCTCATATGAGACAAAATAGACTTTAAAATAAAGAATACTAAAAGAGACAAAGAAGGACACTACAAAATGATCAAGGGATCAATCCAAGAAGAAGATATAACAATTGTAAATATTTATGCACCCAACATAGGAGCACCTCAATACATAAGGCAAATGCTAACAGCCATAAAATGGGAAATCAACAGTAACACAATCATAGTAGAGGACTTTAACACCCCACATTCACCAAAGGACAGATCATCCAAAATGACAAATAAAAAAGGAAACACAAGGTTTAAATTATACATTAAACACGATGGATTAAATTGATATTTATAGGACATTACATCCCAAAACAACACAATACACATTCTTCTCAAGTTCTCATGGAACATTCTCCAGGATTGATCATAACTTGGGTCACAAATCAAGCCTTGGTAAATTTAAGAAAATTGAAATCGTATCAAGTATCTTTTCGACCACAACGCTATGAGACTAGATATCAATTACAGGAAAAGATCTGTAAAAAAAATACAAACACATGGAAGCTAAACAATACACTACTTAATAACCAAGAGATCACTGAAGAACTCAAAGAGGAAATCAAAAAATACCGAGAAACAAATGACAATGAAAACACGACGACCCAAAACCTATGGGATGCAGCAAAACAGTTCTAAGAGGGAAGTTTATGGCAATACAATCCTACCTCAAGAAACAAGAAACATCACAAATGAAGAACCTAACCTTACACCTAAAGCAATTAGAGAAAGAAGAACCAAAAAAACCACAAAGTTAGCAGAAGGAAAGAAATCATAAAGATCAGATCGTAAATAAATTAAAAAGAAATGAAGGAAACAATAGCAAAAATGAATAAAACTAAAAGCTGGTTCTTTAAGAACATAAACAAATTTGATAAACCATTAGCCACACTCATGAAGAAAAAAAGGGAGAAGACTCAGATCAATGGATATAGAAATGAAAAAGGAGAAGTAACAACTGACACTGCAGAAATACAAAGGGTCATGAAAGATTACTAGAAGTAACTATATGCCAATAAAATGGACCAACCTGGAAGAAATGGACAAATTCTAAGAAAAGCACAAACTTTCGAGACTGAACCAGCAAGAAATAGAAAATATAAACCGACCAAACACAAGTACTGAAATTGAGACTGTGATTAAGTATCTTCAAGAAACAAAAGCCCAGGACCAGGTGGCTGGACAGGTGAATTCCTTCTAATATTTAGAGAAAAGCTAACACCTATACATCTTAAAATCTTCCAAAATATAGCACAGGGAGGAACACTCCCAAACTCATTCTACGAGGCCACCATCACCCTGATAAAAAAACCAGACAAAGATGTCACAAAGAAAGAAAACTACAGGCCAATATCATTGATGAACAACGATGCAAAAATCCTAAACAAAATACTAGCAAACAGAATCCAACAGGACATTAAAAGGATCATACATCATGATGAGGTGGCGTTTATCCAAGGAATACAAGGATTTTTCAAAATATGCAAATCAATCAATGTGATACACCATATTAACAAAGTGAAGAATAAAAACCATATGATCATCTCAATAGATGCAGAAAAAGCTTTTGACACAATTCAACACCTATTTATGATAAAAACCCTCCAGAATGTAGGCATAGAGGGAAATTACCTCAACATATTAAACGCCATATTTGGCACACCCCCAGCCAACATCATTCTCAATGGTGAAAAACCGAACAATTTCCTCTAAGATAAAGGACAAGACAAGGTTGTCCACTCTCACAACTATTATTCAACATAGTTGTGGAAGTTTTAGCCACAGCAATCAGAGAAGAAAAAGAAATAAAAGGAATCCAAATTGGAAAAGAAGAAGTAAAGCTGTCACTCTTTGCAGATGACATGATACAATACATAGAGTATCCTAAAGATGCTATCAGAAAACTGCTAGAGCTAATCAATGAATTTAGTAAAGTAGCAGGACACAAAATTAAGGCACAGAAATCTCTTGCATTCCTATACACTAATGATGAAATATCTGTAAGAGAAATTAAGGAAACACTCCCATTTACCATTGCAACAAACGGAATAAAGTATCTAGGAATAAACCTACCTAAGGAGACAAAAGACCTGTTTGCAGAAAATTATAAGACACTGATGAAAGAAATTAAAGATGCTACAAACACATGGAGAGATATAACATGTTCTTGGATTGGAAGAATTAACAATGTGAAAATGACTATACTACCCAAAGCAATCTACAGATTCAATGCAGTCCCTAAGAAACTACCAATGGCATTTTTTACAGAACTAGAACAAAAATTTTCACAATTTATATGGAAACACAAAAGATGCCGAATAGCCAAAGCAATCTTGAGAAAGAAAAATGGAACTGGAGGAATCAGGCTCCCTGACTTTAGACTATACTACAAAGCTAGAGTAATGAAGACAGCATGGTTCTGGCAAAAAACAGAAATATAGATCAATGGAACAGGATAGAAAGCCCAGAGATAAACCCACACACATATGGTCACCTTATCTTTGATAAAGGAAGCAAGAATATACAGTGGAGGAAAGACAGCCTCTTCAATATCTGGTGCTGGGAAAACTGGACAGCTACATGTAAAAGAATGAAATTAGAACACTCCCTAACACCATACACAAAAATAAACTCAAAATGGATTAAAGACCTAAATGTAAGGCCAGACACTATCAAACTCTTAGCAGAAAACATAGGCAGAACACTCTATGACATAAATCACAGCAAGATCCTTTTTGACCCACCTCATAGAGAAATGGAAATAAAAACAAAAATAAACAAGGGGACCTAACGAAACTTAAAAGCTTTTGCACAGCAAAGGAAACCATAAACAAGACGAAAAGACCACCCTCAGAATGGGAGAAAATATTTGCAAATGAAGCAACTGACAAAGCATTATTCTCCAAAATTTACTAGCAGCTCATACAGCTTAATATCAAAAAAACAAACAACCCAATCCAAAAATGGGCAGTAGATCTTAATAGACATTTCTCCAGAGAAGGTATACAGATTGCAAGCAAACACATGAAAGGATGCTCCACATCACTAATCATTAGAGAAATGCTAATCAAAACTACAATGTGGTACCACCTCACACCATTCAGAATGGCTATCATCAAAAAATCTACAAACAATAAATTCTGGAGAGGGTTTGGAGAAAAGGGAACCCTCTTGCACTGTTGGTGGCAATGTAAATTGATACAGCCACTATGGAGAACAGTATGGAGGTTTCTTAAAAAGCTAAAAATAAAACTACCATATGACCCAGCAATCCCGCTACTGGGCATATACCCTGAGAAAACCATAATTCAAAAAGAGTCATGTACCAAAATGTTCATTGCAGCTCTATTTACAATAGCCAGGACATGGAAGCAACCTAGGTGTCCATCATTGGATGAATGGATAAAGAAGATGTGGCACATATATACAATGGAATATTACTCAGCCATAAAAAGAAATGAAATGGAGGTATTTGTAATGAGGTGGATGGAGTTAGAGTCTGTCATACAGAGTGAAGTAAGTCAGAAAGAGAAAAACAAATACAGTATGCTAACACATATATATGGAATCTAAAAAAAAAGGGAAAAAAAGTTCTGAAGAGCCTGGGGGCAGGACAGGAATAAAGATGCAGATGTAGAGAATGGACTATAGGACATGGAGAGGGGGCAGGGTAAGCTGGGACGAAGTGAGAGAGTACCATGGACTCATATATAATACCAAATGTAAAATAGATAGCTCGTGGAAGCAGCCACATAGCTCAGGGATATCAGCTCAGTGCTTTGTGACCACCTAGATGGGTGGGGTAGGGAGGGTGGTAGGGAGACGCAAGAGGGAGGAGATATGGGGATATATATATATGTATAGCTGATTCACTTTGTTATAAAGGAGAAACTAACACACCATTGTAAAGCAATTATAGTCCAATAAAGATGTTAAAAAATGAAAAATAAATTTAAAAATTAAAAATTGTTCAATGGTAAATTTTATATTTTGTATGTTTTACTGCAATTCAAATAACCCTTTGGTGTATTTTTGTTTTTATTTCCATTTCCCTATGAGGTGGGTCAAAAAGGATCTTGCTGTGATTTATGTCATAGAGTGTTCTGCCTATGTTTTCCTCTAAGAGTTTGATAGTGTCTGGCCTTACATTTAGGTCTTTAAATCATTTTGAGTTTATTTTTGTGTATGGTGTTAGGGAGTGTTCTAATTTCATTCTTTTACATGTAGCTGTCCAGTTTTCCCAGCACCAGATATTGAAGAGGCTGTCTTTTCTCCACTGTATATTCTTGCCTCCTTTATCAAATATAAGGTGACCATATGTGTGTGGGTTTATGTCTGGGCTTTCAGACCTGTTCCATTTATCTATATTTCTGTTTTTGTGCCAGTACCATACTGTCTTGATTACTGTAGCTTTGTAGTATAGTCTGAAGTCAGGGAGCCTGATTCCTCCAGCTCTGTTTTTGTTTCTCAAGATTGCTTTGGCTATTCGGGGTCTTTTGTGTTTCCATGCAAATTGTGAAATTTTCTGTTCTACTTCTGTGAAAAATGCCAGTGGTAGTTTGATAGGGATTGCATTGAATCTGTAGATTGCTTTGGGCAGTATAGTTTTTTTCACAATGTTGATTCTTCCAATCCAAGAACATGGTTTATCTCTCCATCTGGTGTAAAGTCTAAATTCTGTCATACAATTTACACAGTTTCAAATGATCTCTTCTTTCTACCTATTGCTCCTGCCTCATCTCTCACCACTCCATCTACTTTCTAGTTTAGCTATATTGTCTTTTAATTGTTCAAGTAGTAAATGTTTCTTGCCTTTGGGCTTTCCCATTTTGTTGTCTTTGATTCACACCCTCTTTACCCTTCTCTCTCTCTTTGTTTGGGCGGGTGGGGTCCTAATTACTACTCATCATTCTTCAGCTTTAAATATTACTTTTAATCTGCCTTGTGTCTCTTCCTTTTTGGAATTGTCCTTTCCTGATTCAGTATGACTCTGGTGAGGCTGTCAATCAAGGAGCCTCACCTTCCTCTCCATAGTGGTGAGAATATAATCTTAGGCTGGCCAATCAGAGTGCCCATTCTGGTGGATAGTGATTCGTCCCTAAATTGGTATGTGATCCAAGTAGGTTCAAACTGAGTACTTTTTGAGCTATTGATATGGGGAGTTGGAAAAAAAAAACTGCCTCTCATTCTGAGTGTGTGAGCTTAATGCAATGTAATCCTCATGGTACTGAGGTGCCATGTCTCTCAATATGAAGAGAAAGGCTGATAATGAAGTAACCAAAGGAGTGCTGAACTGAGAGATGAAGAAAGATCTCTGAGGGCAACTTGAGCACATGAATCCAACCTTGCTTTATAAACTTGTTTAATTAACTGCCTTTCCTCTTAGACTGCAAGCTATTGGTTTGCCAAAAGGTTCGTTCAGGTTTTTTGATACATTGACTACCATCTTACTCACCATTATATTTCCAGTATTTTGTACAGTACTTGTCACATCATAAATATTTAATCAACATATTTTGAAAACCTGAATTATTGTTATCTATGGGGTTATGCTCTTTGCACAATAATATAAATACTCACCAAAGTTTTTTTTCTAGTATTTTAGTGATTTGATGTATTTAATTTAAATTTATGGTATGGGGGGGAGATCTAATTTGTTATTTTTTCCCATATGATCAGCCACATATTCTTTACACAATTTAATAAATGATTCAGCCATTCTTCACTAAACTGAAATGCCACCTTTAAAGTCCTATATAAGCCTGTGTCCTTTTCTGTGGTTTATACCCTGTTATATTCACTTGTGTACATATTTCTACATCAGTAATACATTGTTTTAATTATTGTATCATTATCTTATTTTTTACTGTACATAAAGATCTCCCAAAAAGTAACTTTAATTTTTTCTCTGATTTCTGAAAAATTCATGAACTATGTGAAAGGAGGGTGGGAGGGAGGGAGATGCAAGAGGGAAGAGATATGGGGATATATGTATATGTATAACTGATTCACTTTGTTATAAAGCAGAAACTAACACACCATTGTAAAGCAATTATACTCCAATAAAGATGTTAAAAAAATTGCTGACTTAAGTTTTCCCATTCTCCTTTTATTTTTCATCATACTCTTTATTAATGCTTTTAATTAAGATACCCTATTTGTTTAATACTGAGTATTTTAGAAGCAAATTGGAAAATAGCAAATAGTAAGCACGGCAGCTATCTTGATCAGGAAAACAGTTAAGATGTAGAAGAATAAGGAATACCATAGAATAGATAAAATACCATAGAAATGTTGACAGTAAAGTAAAGAGAAGGTGCCTGGAATTTAATTATTTTTCATATTTTTCCCCTTATCCCTTCCCCACCCCCACTCTCCTGATATTTTCACACTATGAAGAATGAGTGAATGGCCACATGTAGGAAGAAGGTCATACTTTGATACCAATTTTAGTGATATTTTGTATTTGGAATTATTATGAAACTTTTACTGAAAATTCACGATTTACTAGATCATAGTCATATAGAACTAATAGCAAATGAGAGAAAAAATTTATTGGAACATTAATGAATTTATAGTAATTCAAAGTTATACAGCAAGAACTGAATGTCACCAAAAGAGACCATTGACTGGCAGCTGCAGGACCATCTCACAGGCATTATTTTCTTTGGTGAGTTCACCATGATCCAGTCCAGGGCCTTCAATCTTAGAGGTCTACAGCTTGATATTGGTCATGTCCCAGAATCCATCCAAATCAGGGGGTGAAATTTCGCTAATTATATCATAAGACTGAAAGATATAAAAAGAGAAAGACAATTAATTCATTTATATTAAGAAATGCAATTATCATACAAATTAGATATATCTGTTGAGAAGGTAACATCCCAATTTTCCTTCTAGGCAGATTACAAGGGAAGCAAAATTATTAGAGCATTTCTTCATAAACATTAAATCAAAGTCATAAGATGTTGATAACTGGCATCTTGCTTTATACCTGATGTATTTGCCTGCACAATGAAGATTTATCTGTTGCATAGACCAGATGTTTCCATTACCCAAGGCATTTTTCCCTTAGAAAAGTTCTAAGGTGTCTACCTCTGTGTTTTTTATTTTTCTAGACTTCCATAATTGATCAACTGGCCCCATTCTGCCCCCACTACCCCTCAACACATTCTTATATTCTCCAGAAAATCTATATTTATTTACACAAATAATACATGACTATATTTGAACTGTATATAATTCAAACAACATAGACAAAATTACCCTTGCCACCAAACCTCTACTTTTCTTCATTTCTGTCTCTAGAAGAAAACACAAATGTCAGTTTTTTCTAGATCCTTTTCTATGCATTTAAATGTACATATGGATAATACTTACAGTAATATACAATTTTAAAGAAGAGCATTTGAATATGAATTAGATCATGCCATACCTACAATTCTGCAATTTGTTTTAATCCACTTAATAAAATATCAATTATTTTTCATTATCAAAATAGATCTATCCCCATATTTCAACAGCCTCACAATATTACATTACATGACAGAATAATTTATTTAGTTTTTCCTCTGTTAAAAGGTATTTAGTATCTTTGCAACTTTTCTTTATAACAAAAAAGTATAATTTGTTCATATATAAGAATGTTTCCATAGGTTCTGTAAATGAAATATGTGTTAGAGTACACAGTTTAAAGTTTTAATGTTGCTAATATACAATAAAAATATACACTCTCATAGACAGTGTATATATCACCACATCCTTCCTAAAATTGAAGATTATGTAAAGTTTTGATTGTTGCAAATATGATGAGCTAAAAATGGTATCTTGAATTGTACTTCCATGATTAATAATGAAGTTAAGTTCATTGATTATCATTACTGGTCATGAAGATTTTGTCTTCTAAGAACTGTCATTCCTTGAACATTTTTCAAACAAGTTATTTGTATTTCTGTATTATATATAAAAGTGTTTTAAGGACTTGAATCAAGATGGCAGAGTAGGAGGATGTGGAACTCACCTCCCCCCATGAACACATCAAAAATACACCTACATGTGGAAAAATTCTCACTGAAAACTAACTGGAGACTAGCAGAAAGACTCCTATACAACCAAAGTTGTAAGAAAGATACATGCAGGGTATGAAGGGAAGAGAAACAATCAGGTTGGGACCAGTGCTTCTTGGAGAAGACTCAGAGGAAATGGGAGATTACATGGGCATAGACCCTCTCTGGGGAGTGCACAGTTCAAGCTACATATTGGATGACCCGCCTTCAGAGTCTGACAAAGGGAATAGCCCCTTGGCTGGTTGGGGGCTCAGTGAGACTAACAGGAGGGCTGTGGGAAGCCTAGACTCTCTTTGTGAAGAGCACTCGAATGCTTGTTTGCTCCCAAAGCTGAGCAGAAAGGTTGGATTGAAACCATGTAGCTGACTAACTCATTTCCTGTGACCAACCTAATGTGTGCCCTAGCCTGAATCAAGTGAACACTCTGGCCCCATTTGCTTCACACTGCAGCTCCACACTAAAGCAAAAGCAGCTAGAAATGAAGGAAAAGCTCAGCCATAAGATGCCACAATGACTCCAACACTAAACAGTGTCTGAGCAGGGACTGGGCAGCCATTACTGCTGATAGCACAGACAGCACATCACAGGAAGACCAGATCTCTGACAGTGGCCAGGCTGCCACACTCTGTGCCCTGACACTTGCCCAACACCCACACCATTACCTCTTGCTCCAGAATTGCTCTTCTCTGGGGCTAAAGGAGCCACTGCTGAGAAACAGAAGAACACACACTTAAAGGGAACTGAGGCACCTCAGACTCGACCCTTAGGGCTTCTGTTCCAGCAACTTGAGACCTGACTGACCCCCAATAGGGTGGTGACAGTCACTGAGCAGAGGGGAAGTCCCTTCTCACACCTGCTTCCTGCCCTAGGCCCTGAATCTCCAGCCCCTTCTCCTCCTATGGTGATAGATGCTAGCACACCTTGTGGAAACATGTGACTTGTGTTCATGTCAAATCTAGCTCTACCACCAAAGCCACTGGGCACAAACAGACTGTATCAGGATGCTCACACATAAGGACACCCCTTTAAGACCGCCATAGATAACTGTTTTACCTAATTTCATAGAGACAAAGAAAAATAAGCAAATTGAGAAGACAGAGGAATTTTTCTCAATTGAAAGAGGAAGAAATAAAACCCTGAAAAAACAACTAATGAAACAGAAATAAACAACTTACTAGCTAAAGAATTCAAAGCATTAGTAATAAGAATGCTAATTGAATTATGTAAAGAATAGATGAACACAATGAAAGTTTTAACAAAGAAACAGAAAATATAAAAAAAAGAATCAGTCAGAAGTAAAGAATAAAATAATTGAAATGAAAAACACACTAGAAAGAATGAACAGCAGACTAGGTGATACAGAAGAACACATAAGTGATCTGAAAGATAGAATAACGGAAACCACCAAGCACAACAGGAAAAAAGAAAAACAAATTAAAAAAAAATGAAAACTGTTTAAGGGATCTTTGCGATAACATCAAACGTACAAGCATTCACATTATAGGGGTCCCAGAAGAGAAGAGATAGAGAAGGAGGTAAAAAATGCATTTAATAAAATTATGACAGAAAATTTCCCAAGCCTGAAGAAGGAAAGATATTCAGGTATAGGAAGAACAAAGAGTCCCAAATAAGATTGAACCCAAACAGACCCAAAGCAAGACATAATCATAATTAAAATGGCTGAAGTCAAAGATAAAGAAATCTAGGTCATGGAGAGGAAAAGACTGCCGGATGACCCTAGTGGTAGACTCGGGCAGCTGGAGGCCCCTTCCTCCTTCCTGTCCTTGGAATATGCATCCACTTGCCATCCCTACACTAGGAGCCGCCCCAAGGGTGCAGTCCTCAGAGGGTGATGTGTTGCTGAGACCATCTGGATGGTCTGACTGAACCCAATTAAAGCCTTTATATACATTTTAAAATTCTGGCAGCCAGTGTGGAGGTCTGTTCATCTTGCGGTACCCAAGACAAGCCTCACATGTACTGCCCAAGTGACCTAGAAAAAGGCTGTACTGAAGGCCAGCAAGATGGCAGAGTAGAGAACATGAGCTCACCTCTTCTTATTAAAACACCAAAATCACAACTAACTGCTGAACAACCATCTAAAACAAACCAAAAAGAAACAAACAAACAAAAACAACAACAACAACAACAAAAAACACTGGAACTTACCAAAAAAGATACCTTATATCCAAAGACAAAAGAGAAGCCACAGCAAGACAGAGTGAAAGTCCTGAGCCTCACATCAGGATTCACAGCCTGGGAGTCTGACAGAAGAAGGAGGAGACCCCAGAGAATCTGGCTTTGAAGGCCAGTGGGGTTTGATTGCCGGAATTCCACAGGACAGGAGGAAAGAAAAACTGCACTCTTGGAGGGGGCACACAAGGTCCCGTGTGCACCAGGACCCATGGAAAAAATAAGTGACCTCATAAGAGACTGGGCCAGACCTACCTGCTAGTATTGCAGAGTCTGCTGTGGAGGTCGGGGGGGCTGTGGCTCACTGCAGGGACAAAGACTCTGGCAGCGGCAGTTCTGGCAAGTGTCCATTGGTGTGAGCCCTCCTGGAAGCCACCATTTCCTACCCAAGACCTAACCCCACCTAACAACCTGTAGGCTCCAGTGCTGGGATGCCTCAGGCCAAACAACCAACAGGGAGGGGACACAGCCCCACACATCAGCAGACAAGCTGCTTAAAGTCTTCCTGAGAAGAGCCCTGCCTACCAGAGGGAGAGGACTCAGCTCCACCCACCAGGAGAAAGGAACCAGACCCTCCCACGAGGAAGCCTGCAAAAGCGTCTTAGACAGCCTCATATACTAGAGGGCACACAACAGAAGCAAGAAGAACTACACTCCTGCAGCTGGTGGAACTGACACCGCAATCACAGAAAGGTAGACAAAATGAGACATCAGAGGACTGCATCCCAGATGAAGAACCAAGATAAAACCCCAGAAAAACAAGTGAGTGAAGTGGAGATAGGCAATCTAACTGAAAAATAATTCAGAGTAATGATAGTGAAGATGATCCAAGATCTTGTAAATAGAATGAAGGCACAGATCAAGAAGATACAAGAAATGTTTAACAAAGATATGGAAGCATGAAAAACAAACAGATGAACAATACAATAATAAATATTTAAAATACACTAGAAGGAATCAATAGCAGAGTAACTGAGGCAGAAGAATGGATAAGTGAGCTGGAAGACAGAATGGTGGAAATCACTGCTATGGAACAGAATAAAGAAAAAAGAATGAGAAGAAATGACAACAGTCTAAGAGACCTCTGGGACAACATTAAGTGCACCAACATTCACATTATAGGAATCCCAGAAGGAGAAGAGAGAGAGAAGGACCTGAGAAAATATTTGAAGAGATAATGGCTGAAAACTTCCCCAAGGTGGGAAAGGAAATAGTCACCTAAGTCCAGGAAGTGAAAAGAGTCCCAGGCAGGATAAACCCAAGAAGGAACATGCTGAGACACATAGTAATCTAACTGACAAAAATTAAAGACAAAGGAAAAATATTAAAAGCAACAAGGGAAAAGCAACAAATAACATACAGGAGAATCCCCATAAGGTAATCAGCTGATTTCTCAGCAGAAACTCTGCAGGACAGAAGGGAGTGGCATGACATTTTTAAAGTGATGAAAGGGAAGAACCTACAACCAAGAATATTCCACTTAGCAGGGATCTAATTCAGATTTCAGAGAAATCAAAAGTTGTACAGACAAGGAAAACCTAAGATAATTCAGCATCACCAGACCAGCTTGGCAACAAATGCTAAAGGAACTTCTCTAAGTGGAAAAGAAAAGGCCACAAATAAAAACAAGAAAATTACGAATGGGAAAGCTGACGGGTAAAGGCAAATATAAAATAAAGGTAAGAAATCATTTACACACAATTATGATATCAGAACAAGAAATTGTGAAAAGAGGAGAGTAAAAATGCAGGATATTGGAAATACAATTAAAATTAAAAGACCAGCCACTTGGGAAATCCCTGGTGGCACAGTCGTTAAGAATTCGCTTGCCAATGCATGGGACATGGGTTTGAACCCTGGTCCGGGAAGATCTCACATGTCGTGAAGCAACTAAGCCTGTGCACCACAACTACTGAGCCTGCCCTCTAGAGCCTGAAACCACAACTACTGAGCCCACGTGCCACAACTACAGAAGCTCCTGCATCTAGAGCCCATGCTCTACAGCAAAGACAAGCCACTGCAATGAGAAGCCCATGCACCTCAATGAAGAGTAGCCTCCACTAGCAGCAACTAGAGAAAGCCCACACACAGCCACAAAGACCAAATGCAGCCAAAAATTAATTGATTAATTTTTTTTAAAAAGACCAGCAAGTTAAAACAATAATTTTATATACAGACTGCTATATCAATAACCCATGGTAACTGCAAAATGAAAATCTACAATAGATACAAGCACAAAAAAGAAATAGGATTGCAAAGACAACACTAAAGTTAATCATCAAATCAAAAGAGATGAGAGCAAAAGAAGAAGGGAAGAAAAAAGGCCTACAAAAACAAATCCAAAACAATTGACAAAATTGAAATAGGAACATACATATCAATAATTACCTTAAATATAAATTGATTAAATGCTCCAATCAAATGACATAGACTGGCTGAATGGACACAAAAACAAGACCTGTATATATGCTGTCTACATGAGACCCAATTCAGATCTAGGGATATATACAAACTGAATGTGAGGGGATGGAAAAATGTATTCCATGCAAATGGAAATCAAAAGAAACCTGGAGTAGGAACACTCACATCAGACAAAATGGATTGTTACAAGAGACAAAGAAGGAAACTACATAACAATCAAGGGATCAACCCAAGAAGAAGATATAACAATTGTAAATATATATGCACCCAACATAGGAGCACCCCAATACATAAGGCAAATACTAAGAGCCATTAAAGGAGAAATCAACAGTAACACATCATCAGTGGGGTCTTTAACACCACACTTTCATCAAGGGAAGATCATCCAGACAGATCAATAAGGAAACACAGGCCTTAAATGACACGTTAGACCAGATGGGCTTAATTGATATTTATAGGACATTCAATCCAAAAGCAGCAGAATACACTTTCTTTTCAAATTCACACGGAACATTCTACAGGACACGTCACATCTTCGGTCACAAATCAAGCCTCAGTAAATTTAAGAAAATTGAAATCATATCAAGCATTTTTTCTGACCACAATGCTATGAGATTAAAAATCAAATACAAGAGAAAAAAACTGAAGAAATCATGAATACGTGGAGGCTAAACAGTACACTACTAAACACCTAAAGGATCACTGAAGAAATCACAGGAAATGAAAAATACATAGAGAAAAAAGAAAATGAAAGCACAACGATCCAAAACCTATGGGATATGGCAAAAGCAGTTCTAAGAGGGAAGTTTATATCAATAAAATTTTACCTCAGGAAACAAGAAAAATTAGAAATAAACAACCTAACTGCACACTTAAAGCAACTAGGGAAAGAAGAAGAAACAAAACCCAAAATTACTAAAATGAAAGGAAGCATAAAGATCAGAGCAGAAATAAATGAAATAGAGATGAAGAAAACAATAACAAAAATCAAAGAAACTGAAAGCTGATTTTTCGAAAACATAAACAAAATTGATAAACCTTTAGCCAGACTCATCAAGAAAAAAGGGAGAAGGCTCAAATCAATAAAATTAGAAGACAAGCTTCAAGATGGTGGAAGAGTAAGACATGGAGATCACCTTCCTCCCCACAAAAACATCAGAAATACATCTACATGTGGAACAACTCCTACAGAACACTTACTGAACGCTGGCAGAAGACCTCAGACCTCCCAAAACGCAATAAACTCCACACGTACCTGGGTAGGGCAAAAAAAAAAAAGAGAAAAAACAGAGACAAAAGAATAGGGATGGGACCTGCACCAGTGGGAGGGAGCTGTGAAGGAGGAAAGGTTTCCACACACTAGGAAGGCCTTTCACAGGCGGAGACTGCGGGTGGCAGGGGGGAAGCTTCGGAGCCATGGAGGAGAGCACAGCAACAGGGGTGCAGAGGGCAAAGCAGAGAGACTTCCACACAGAGGATCGGTACCAACCAGCACTCAACAGCTCGAGAGCCTTGTCTGCTAACCTGCCGGGACGGTGGGGGCTGGGAGCTGAGGCTCCGGCTTCAGAGGTCGGATCCCAGGGAGAGGACTGGGGTTGGCTGCATGAACACAGCCTGAAGGGGGCTAGTGCGCCAAAGCTAGCCAGGAGGGAGTCCAGGAAAAAGTCTGGAGCTGCCGAAGAGGCAAGAGACTATTTCTTGCCTCTTTGTTTCCTGGTACGGGAGAAGAGGGGATAAAGAGCACTGCTTAAAGGAGCTCCAGAAATGGGCACAAGCCATGGCTATCAGCGCGGAACCCAGAGACAAGAATGAGATGCTAAGGCTGGTGCTACAGACACTAAGAAAACTGTGTGCAAGCACAGGTCACTATCCACACCGCCCCTCCCAGGAAACTGTGCAGTCCACCACAGCCAGGGTCCCGTGACCCAGGGACAACTTCCCCGGGAGAACACAGGGCGCGCCTAAGGCTGTTGCAACGTCACACCGGCCTCTGCCGCCGCAGGCTTGCCCCGCATTCCATACCCTCCCTCCCCCTGGCCTGGGTGAGCCAGAGCCCCCTAATCAGCTGCTACTTTAACCCCATCCTGTCTGAGCAAAAAACAGACGCCCTCAGGCTACCTACACGCAGAGGCAGGGCCAAATAAAAAGCTGAACCCCGGGAGCTGTGCGAAAAAAGAAGAGAAAGGGAAATTTCTCCCACCAGCCTCAGGAGAAGTGGATTAAATCTCCACAATCAACTTGATGTACCCTGCATCTGTGGAATACCTGAATAGACAACGAATCATCCCAAATTGAGTAGTTGGACTTTGGGAGCAATGACATGTATATTTTTTTCCATTTTATCTTTTTGTGAGTGTGTATGTGTATGTTTCTGTGTGTCATTTTATCTGTATAGCTTTGCTTTAACCATTTGTCCTAGGGTTCCGTCTGTCCTTTTTTTTTGGTGTAGTTTTTAGCACTTGTTATCATTGGTGGATGTGTTTTTTGGATTGGTTGCTGTCTTCTTTCCTTCTTTCTTTTTTTTCTTTTATTACTATTTTAAAAAAAATTTTAATCATTATTTTTTCTTTTTATTTTAATAACTTTATTTTATTTTATCTTCTTTCTTTCTTTATTTTATTTTTTCCCTTTTATTCTGAGCTGTGTGGATGACAGGCTTTTGGTGCTCCACCCAGGCGTAAGGGCTGTGCATCTGAGGTGAGAGAGCCAAGTTCAGGACATTGGTCCACAATAGACCTCCCAGCTCCATGTAATATGAAACAGTGAAAATCTCCCAGAGATCGCCATTTCAATGCCAATACCGAGCTTGAATCAACGACCAGTAAGTTACAGTGTTGGACACCCTATGCCAAATAACTAGCAAGACAGGAACAAAACCACATCCATTAGCAGAGAGGCTGCCTAAAATCATAATAAGGGCACAGACACCTCAAAACACATCACCAGACGTGGACCTGCCCACCAGAAAGACAAGATCCAGCCTCATCCACCAGAACACAGGCACTAATCCCCTCCACCAGGAAGCCTACACAACCAACTGAACCAACCTTAACCACTGGGGGCAAATACCAAAAACAACGGGAACTACAAAAGAGCAGCCTGCGAAAAGGAGACCCCAAACACAGTAAGTTAAGCAAAATGAGAAGACAGAGAAACACACAGCAGATGAAGGAGCAAGGCAAAAACCAAACAGACCTAAAAATGAAGAGGAAATAGGCAAGCTACGTGAAAAAGAATTCAGAATAATGAGAGTAAAGAGGATCCAAAATCTTGGAAATAGAATAGACAAAATACAAGAAACATTTAACAAGGATGTAGAAGAACTAAAGAAGAACCAAGTGACAATGAACAACACAATGAATAAAATTAAAAATACTCTAGAAGGGATCAATAGCAGAATAAATGAGGCAGGAGAACGGATAAGTGACCTGGAAGATAAAATGGAGGAAATAACTACTGCAGAGCAGAATAAAGAAAAAAGAATGAAAAGAACTGAGGACAGTCTCAGAGACCTCTGGGACAACATTAAACGCACCAACATTCGAATTATAGGGGTCCCAGAAGAAGAAGAGAAAAAGAAAGGGACTGACAAAATATTTGAAGAGATTATAGTTGAAAACTTCCCTAATATGGGAAAGGAAATAGTTAATCAAGTCGTGGAAGCACAGAGAGTCCCATACAGGATAAACCCAAGGAGAAACACACCAAGACACATATAAATCAAACTATCAAAGATTAACTATAAAGAATACATATTAAAAGCAGCAAGGGAAAAACAACAAATAACACACAAGGGAATCTCCATAAGGTTAACAGCTGATCTTTCAGCAGAAACTCTGCAAGACAGAAGGGAGTGGCAGGACATATTTAAAGTGATGAAGGAGAAAAACTTACAACCAAGATTACACTACTCAGAAAGGACCTCATTCAGATTTGATGGAGAAATTAAAACCTTTACAGACAAGCAAAAACTGAGAGAGTTCAGCACCACCAAACCAGCTTTACAACAAATGCTAAAGGAACTTCTCTAGGCAGGAAACACAAGAGAAAGAAAACACCTACAATAACAAACCCAAAACATTTAAGAAAATGGGAATAGGAACATACATATCGATAATTACCTTAAATGTAAATGGATTAAATGCTCCCACCAAAAGACACAGACTGGCTGAATGGATACAAAACAAGAACCACTTCAGACCTAGGGGCACATACAGACTGAAAGTGAGGGGATGGAAGAAGATATTCCATGCAAATGGAAATCAAAAGAAAGCTGGAGTAGCAATTCTCATATCAGACAAAATAGACTTTAAAATAAAGACTATTACAAGAGACAAAGAAGGACACTATATAATGATCAAGGGATCGATCCAAGAGGAAGGTATAACAATTATGAATATTTATGCACCCAACATAGGAGCACCTCAATACATAAGGCAAATACTAACAGCCATAAAAGGGGAAATCGACAGTAACACAATCATAGTAGGGGACTTTAACACCCCACTTTCACGAATGGACAGATCATCCAAATTGAAAATAAATAAGGAAACACAGCTTTAAATGATACATTAAACAAGATGAACTTAAGTGATATTTATAGGACATTCCACTCCAAAACAACAGAATACACATTTTTCCCAAGTGCTCATGGAACATTCTCCAGGATAGATCATATCTTGGATCACAAAGCAAGCCTTGGTAAATTTATGAAAATTGAAATCGTATCAAGTATCTTTTCCGACCACAACTCTATGAGACTAGATATCAATTACAGGAAAAGATCTGTAAAACATAAAAACATATGGAGGCTAAACAATACATTACTTAATAACGAAGTGATCACTGAAGAAATCAAAGGGGAAATCAAAAAATACCTAGAAACAAATGACAATGGAGACACGACGACCCAAAACCTATGGGATGCAGCAAAAGCAGTTTTAAGAGGGAAGTTTATAGCAATACAAGCATATCTCAAGAAAGAGGAAACATCTCGAATAAACAACCTAAACTTGCACCTAACGAAATTAGAGAAAGAAGAACAAAAAAACCCCAAAGCTAGCAGAAGGAAAGAAATCATAAAGATCAGATCAGAAATAAATGAAAAAGAAATGAAGGAAACAATAGCAAATATCAATGAAACTAAAAGCTGGTTCTTTGAGAAGATAAACAAACTTGATAAACCATTAGCCAGACTCATCAAGAGAAAAAGGGAGAAGACTCAAATCAATAGAATTAGAAATGAAAAAGGAGAAGTAACCACTGACACTGCAGAAATACAAACGATCATGAGAGATTACTACAAGCAACTCTATGCCAAGAAAATGGACAACCTGGAAGAAATGGACAGATTCTTAGAAAGGCACAACCTGCCGAGACTGAACCAGGAAGAAATAGAAAATATGAACAGACCAATCACAAGCACTGAAATTGAAACTGTGATTAAAAATCTTCCAACACACAAAAGCCCATGACCAGATGGCTTCACAGGCGAATTCTATCAAAAATTTAGAGAAGAGCTAACACCTATCCTTCTCAAACTCTTCCAAAATATTGCAGAGGGAGGAACACTCCCCAACTCATTCTATGAGGCCACCATCACCCTGATACCAAAACCAGACAAAGATGTCACAAAGAAAGAATACTACAGGCCAATATCACTGATGAACATAGATGCAAAAATCCTCAACAAAATACTAGCAAACAGAATCCAACAGCATATTAAAAGGATCATATACCATGATCAAGTGGGGTTTATCCCAGGAATGCAAGGATTCTTCAATATATGCAAATCAATCAACGTGATACATCATATTAACAAATTGAAGGAGAAAAACCATATGATCATCTCAATAGATGCAGAGAAAGCTTTCGACAAAATTCAACACCTATTTATGATAAAAGCCCTGCAGAAAGTAGGCATAGAGGGAACTTTCCTCAACATAATAAAGGCCATATATGACAAACCCACAGCCAATATTGTCCTCAATGGTGAAACACTGAAACCATTTCCACTAAGATCAGGAACAAGACAAGGTTGCCCACTCTCACCACTATTATTCAACATAGTTTTGGAAGTGTTAGCCACAGCAATCAGAGAAGAAAAAGAAATAAAAGGAATCCAAATCGGAAAAGAAGAAGTAAAGCTGTCACTGTTTGCAGATGACATGATACTATACATAGAGAATCCTAAAGATGCTACCAGAAAACTACTAGAGCTAATCAATGAATTTGGTAAAGTAGCAGGATACAAAATTAATGCACAGAAATCTCTTGCATTTCTATACACTAATGACGAAAAATCTGAAAGTGAAATTAAGAAAACACTCCCATTTACCATTGCAACAAAAAGAATAAAATATCTAGGAATAAACCTACTTAAGGAGACAAAAGACCTGTATGCAGAAAATTATAAGACACTGATGAAAGAAATTAAAGATGATACAAATAGATGGAGAGATATACCATGTTCTTGGATTGGAAGAATCAACATTGTGAAAATGACTCTACTACCCAAAGCAATCTACAGATTCAATGCAATCCCTATCAAACTACCACTGGCATTTTTCTCAGAACTAAAACAAAAAATTTCACAATTTGTATGGAAACACAAAAGACCCCGAATAGCCAAAGCAATCTTGAGAATGAAAAATGGAGCTGGAGGAATCAGGCTCCCTGACTTCAGACTATATTACAAAGCTACAGTAATCAAGACAGTTTGGTACTGGCACAAAAACAGAAATATAGATCAATGGAACAGGATAGAAAGCCCAGAGATAAACCCATGCACATAGAGTCACCTTATCTTTGATAAAGGAGACAAGCATATACAGTGGAGGAAAGACAGCCTCTTCAATAAGTGGTGCTGGGAAAATTGGACAGGTACATGTAAATGTATGAAATTAGAACACTCCCTAACACCATACACAAAAATAAACTCAAAATGGATTAAAGGCCTAAGTGTAAGGCCAGACACTATCAAACTCTTAGAGGAAAACATAGGCAGAACACTCTATGACATAATTCACAGCAAGATTCTTTTTGACCCAGCTCCTAGAGAAATGGAAATAAAAACACAAATAAACAAATGGGACCTAATGAAACTTAAAAGCTTTTGCACAGAAAAGGAAACCATAAACAAGACCAAAAGACAACCCTCAGAATGGAAGAAAATATTTGCAAATGAAGCAACTGACAAAGGATTAATCTCCAAGATTTACAAGCAGCTCATGCAGCTCAATAACAAAAAAACAAACAACCCAATCCAAAAATGGGCAGAAGACCTAAACAGACATTTCTCCAAAGAAGAGATACAGATTGCCAACAGACACATGAAAGAATGCTCAACATCATTAATCATTAGAGAAATGCAAATCAAAACTACAATGAGGTATCATCTCACAGCGGTCAGAATGGCCATCATCAAAAAATCTAGAAACAATAAATGCTGGAGAGGGTGTGGAGAAAAGGGAACACTCTTGCACTGTTGGTGGGAATGTAAATTGATACAGCCACTATGGAGAACAGTATGGAGGTTCCTTAAAAAACTACAAATAGAACTACCATGCGACCCAGCAATCCCACTACTGGGCATATACCCTGAGCAAACCATAGTTCAAAAAGAGTCATGTACCATAATGTTCATTGCAGCTCTGTTTACAATAGCCAGGACATGGAAGCAACCTAAGTGTCCATCATTGGATGAATGGATAAAGAAGATGTGGCACATATATACAATGGAATATTACTCAGCCATAAAAAGAAATGAAATGGAGGTATTTGTAATGAGGTGGATGGAGTTAGAGTCTGTCATACAGAGTGAAGTAAGTCAGAAAGAGAAAAACAAATACAGTATGCTAACACATATATATGGAGTCTAAGGCAAAAAAAAAAAGAAAAATCCATGAAGAACCTAGTGGCAAGACGGAAATAAAGACACAGACCTACTAGAGAATGGACTTGAGGATATGGGGAGGGGGAGGGGTGAGATGTGACAGGGTGAGAGAGTGTCATGGACATATATACACTACCAAATGTAAAATAGATAGCTAGTGGGAAGCAGCCGCATAGCACAGGGAGATCAGCTCGGTGCTTTGTGACCACCTAGAGGGGTGGGATGGAGAGGGTGGGAGGGAGGGAGATGCAAGAGGGAAGAAATATGGGAACATATGTATATGTATAACTGATTCACTTTGTTATAAAGCAGAAATTAACACACCATTGTAAAGCAATTATACTTCAATAAAGATGTTTTTAAAAAAAGAAATAAATGAAAAATGAATGAAGGAAACAACAGCAAATATCAATAGAACTAAAAGCTAGTTCCTGAGAAGGTAAACACAATTGACAAACCATTAGCCAGACTCATCAAGAAAAAAAAGGGAGAAGACTCAAATCAATAGAATCAGAAATGAAAAAGGAGAAGTAACAACTGACACTGCAGAAATACAAACGATCATGAGAGATTACTACAAGCAACTCTATGCCAATAAAATGGACAACCTGGAAGAAATGGACAAATTCTTAGAAAAGCACAACCTGCCGAGACTGAACCAGGAAGAAATAGAAAATATGAACAGACCAATCCCAAGCACTGAAATTGAAACTGTGATTAAAAATCTTCCAACAAACAAAAGCCCAGGACCAGATGGCTTCACAGACGAATTCCATCAAACATTTAGAGAAGAGCTAACACCTATCCTTCTCAAATTCTTCCAAAATATTGCAGAGGGAGGAACACTCCCAAACTCATTCTATGAGGCCACCATCACCCTGATACCAAAACCAGACAAATATGTCACAAAGAAAGAAACCTACAGGCCAATATCACTGATGAACATAGATGCAAAAATCCTCAACAAAATACTAGCAAACAGAATCCAACAGCACATTAAAAGGATCATACACCATGATCAAGTGGGGTTTATCCCAGGAATGCAAGGATTCTTCAATATACGCAAATCAATCAACGTGATACACCATATTAACAAACTGAAGGAGAAAAACCATATGATCATCTCAATAGATGCAGAGAAAACTTTCGACAAAATTCAACACCTATTTATGATAAAAGCCCTGCAGAAAGTAGGCATAGAGGGAACTTTCCTCAACATAATAAAGGCCATATATGACAAACCCACAGCCAACATCATCCTCAATGGTGAAACACTGAAACCACTTCCACTAAGATCAGGAACAAGACAAAGTTGCCCACTCTCACCATTATTATTCAACATAGTTTTGGAGGGTGTACCCACAACAATCAGAGAAGAAAAAGAAATAAAAGGAATCCAAATCAGAAAAGAAGAAGTAATGCTGTCACTGTTTGCAGATGACATGATACTATACATAGAGAATCCTAAAGATGCTACCAGAAAACTACTAGAGCTAATCAATGAATTTGGTAAAGTAGCAGGATACAAAATTAATGCACAGAAATCTCTTGCATTCCTATACACTAATGATGAAAAATTTGAAAGTGAAATTAAGAAAACACTCCCGTTTACCATTGCAACAAAAGGAATAAAATATATAAGAATATACCTACCTAAGGAGACAAAAGACCTGTATGCAAAAAATTATAAGACACTGATGAAAGAAATTAAAGATGATACAAATAGATGGAGAGATATACCATGTTCTTGGATTGGAAGAATCAACAATGTGAAAATGAATCTACTACCCAAAGCAATCTACAGATTCAATGCAATCCCTATCAAAATACCACTGGCATGTTTCACAGAACTAGAACCAAAAATTTCACAATTTGTATGGAAACACAAAAGACCCTGAATAGCCAAAGCAATCTCGAAAATGAAAAATTGAACTGGAGGAATCAGGCTCCCTGACTTCAGACTATACTACAAAGCTACAGTAATCAAGACAATATGGTACTGGCACAAAAACAGAAACATAGATCAATGGAACAGGATAGAAATTCCAGAGATAAACCCACGCACATATGGTCACTTTATCTTTGATAAAGGAGGCAAGCATATGCAGTGGAGAAAAGACAGCCTCTTCAATAAGTGGTGCTCAGGAAACTGGACAGGTACATGTAAAAGTATGAAATTAGAACACTCCTTAACACCATACACAAAAATAAACTCCAAAGGATTAAAGACCTAAAAGTAAGGCCAGACACTATCAAACTCTTAGAGGAAAACATAAGCGAACACTCAATGACATAAATCACAGCAAGATCCTTTTTGACCCACCTCCTAGAGAAATGGAAATAAAGACAAAAATAAACAAATGGGACCTAATGAAACTTAAAAGCTTTTGCACAGCAACGGAAGCCATAAACAAGACCAAAAGACAACCCTCAGAATGTGAGAAAGCATTTGCAAATGAAGGAAGTGACAAAGGATTAATCTCCAAAATTAACAAGCAGCTTATGCAGCTCAATAACAAAAAAACAAACAACCCAATCCAAAAATGGGCAGAAGACCTGAATAGACATTTCTCCAAAGAAGATATACAGATTGCCAACAGACACATGAAAGAATGCTCAACATCATTAATCATTAGAGAAATGCAAATCAAAACTACAGTGAGATATCATCTCACACCGGTCAGAATGGCCATCATGAAAATATCTAGAAACAATAAATGCTGGAGAGGGTGTGGAGCAAGGGGAACACTCTTGCACTGTTGGTTTGAATGTAAATTGATACAGCCACTATGGAGAACAGTATGGAGGTTCCTTAAAAAACTAAAAATAGAACTACCATATGACCCAGCAATCCCACTACTCGATATATACCCTGAGAAAACCATAATTCAAAAAGAGTCATGTACCAAACTGTTCATTGCAGCTCTATTTACAATAGCCAGGACATGGAAGCAACCTAGGTGTCCATCATTGGATGAATGGATAAAGAAGATGTGGCACATAGATACAATGGAATATTACTCAGCCATAAAAAGAAATGAAATGGAGGTATTTGTAATGAGGTGGATGGAGTTAGAGTCTGTCATACAGAGTGAAGTAAGTCAGAAAGAGAAAAACAAATACAGTATGCTAACACATATATATGGAATCTAAGGGGGGAAAAAACGGTCATGAAGAACCTAGTGGCAAGACGGGAATAAAGACACAGACCTACTAGAGAATGGACTTGAGGATATGGGGAGGGGGAGGGGTGAGATGTGACAGGGTGAGAGAGTGTCATGGACATATATACACTACCAAATGTAAAATAGATAGCTAGTGGGAAGCAGCCGCATAGCACAGGGAGATCAGCTCGGTGCTTTGTGACCACCTAGAGGGGTGGGATAGGGAGGGTGGGAGGGAGAGAGATGCAAGAGGGAAGAGATATGGGAACATATGTATATGTATAACTGATTCACTTTGTTATAAAGCAGAAACTAACACACCATTGTAAAGCAATTACACTTCAATAAAGATGTTTAAAAAAAAAAAGAAACGAAATGGAGTTATTTGTAGTGAGGGGGATGGAGTTAGAGTCTGTCATACAGAGTGAAGTAAGTCTGAAAGTGAAAAACAAATACAGTATGCTAACACATATATATGGATTCTAAGGGGGAAAAAAAGGTCATGAAGAACCTAGTGGCAAGATGGGAATAAAGATACAGACCTACTAGAGAATGGACTTGAGGATATGGGGAGGGGGAAGGGTAAGATGTGACAAAGTTAGAGACTGGCATGGACATATATACACTACCAAACCTTAAATAGATAGCTAGTGGGAAGCAACGGCATAGCACAGGGAGATCAGCTCTGTGCTTTGTGACCACCTAGAGAGGTGGGATAGGGAGGGTGGGAGGGAGGGAGATGCAAGAGGGAAGAGATATGGGAACATATGTATATGTATAACTGATTCACTCCATTATAAAGCAGAAACTAACACACCATTGTAAAGCAATTATACTCCAATAAAGATTTAAAAAAAAATAAAATAAAGTAAAATAAACAAATGGGACCTAATGAAACTTAAAAGCTTTTGCACAGAAAAGGAAACCATAAACAAGACCAAAAGACAACCCTCAGACTGGGAGAACATATTTGCAAATGAAGCAACTGACAAAGGATTAATCTCCAAAATTTACAAGCAGCTCATGCAACTCAATAACAGAAAAACAAACAACCCAATCCAAAAATGGGCAGAAGACCTAGATAGACATTTCTCCAAAGAAGATATACAGATTGCCAAAAAACACATGAAAGAAAGCTCAACGTCATTAATCATTAGAGAAATGCAAATTAAAACTACAATGAGATATCATCTCACACGGGTCAGAATGGCCATCATCAAAAAATCTAGAAACAATAAATGCTGGAAAGGGTGTGGAGAAAAGGGAACACTCTTGCACTGTTGGTGGGGATGTAAATTGATACAGCCACTATGGAGAACAGTATGGAGGTTCCTTAAAAAACTAAAAATAGAACTACCATACGACCCAGCAATCCCACTAATGGGCATATACCCTGGGAAAGCCATAATTCAAAAAGAGTCATGTACCAAAATATTCATTGCAGCTCTATTTACAATAGCCAGGACATGGAAGCAACCTAAGTGTCCATCATCGGATGAATGGATAAAGAAGAAGTGGCACATAGATACAATGGAATATTACTCAGCCATAAAAAGAAACGAAATGGAGTTATTTGTAGTGAGGTGGATCGAGTTAGAGTCTGTCATACAGAGTGAAGTAAGTCAGAAAGAGAAAAACAAATACAGTATGCTAACACATATATATGGAATCTAAGGGAAAAAAAAAAAAGGTCATGAAGAACCAAGTGGCGAGACAGGAATAAAGACACAGACCTACTAGAGAATGGACTTGAGGATATGGGGAGGGGGAAGGGTAAGCTCTGACAAAGGGAGAGAGTGGCATGGAGATACATACACTACCAAACTTAAAATAGATAGCTAGTGGGAAGCAACTGCATAGCACTGGGAAATTAGCTCTGTGCTTTGTTACCACCTAGAGAAGTGGGATAGGGAGGGTGGGAGGGAGGGAGATGCAAGAGGGAAGAGATATGGGAACATATGTATATGTATAACTGATTCACTTTGTTATAAATCAGAAACTAACACCCCCTTGTAAAGCAATGATACTCCAATAAAGATTAAAAAAAAAAAACAACAACTACAATGAGATATCATCTCACACCGGTCAGAATGGCCATCATCAAAAAATCTAGAAACCAGAAATGCTGGAAAGGGTGTGGAGAAAAGGGAACACTCTTGCACTGTTGGTGGGAATGTAATTTGATACAGCCACTATGGAGAACAGTATGGAGGTTCCTTAAAAAACTAAAAATAGAACTACCATACCACCCAGCAATCCCACTACTCGGCATATACCCTGAGAAAACCATAATTCAAAAAGAGTCATGTACCAAAATGTTCATTGCAGCTCTATTTACAATAGCCAGGACATAGAAGCAACCTAGGTGTCCATCATCGGATGAATGGATAAAGAAGATGTGGCACATAGATACAATGGAATATTACTCAGCCATAAAAAGAAACGAAATGGAGTTATTTGTAGTGAGGTGGATCGAGTTAGAGTCTGTCATACCGAGTGAAGTAAGTCAGAAAGAGAAAACCAAATACAGTATGCTAACACATATATATGGAATCTAAGGGGGGAAAAAAAAAGGTCATGAAGAATCTAGTGGCAAGACGGGAATAAAGACACAGACCTACTAGAGAATGGACTTGAGGATATGGGGAGGGGGAAGGGTAAGATGTGACAAAGTGAGAGAGTGGCATGGACATATATACACTACCAAACCTAAAATAGATAGCTAGTGGGAAGCAACTGCATAGCACAGGGAGATCAGCTCTGTGCTTTGTGACCACCCAGAGGGGTGGGATATGGAGAGTGGGAGGGAGGGAGATGCAAGAGGGAAGAGATATGGGAACATATGTATATGTATAACTGATTCACTTTGTTATAAAGCAGAAACTAACACACCATTGTAAAGCAATTATACTCCAATAAAAATGTTAAAAAAAAAGAGATAGGGGTCCAGTTTCATTCTTTTGAATGTGGAAGTCCAGTTTTAACAACATCATTTATTGAAGAGATTATACTTTCTCTGTGTGTGTTCTTGGCATCCCTGTCAAAGCTCAATTGACTGTATATACCTGTGCTTATTTCTGGGTTCTTTATTCCGTTCCACCGATGTAGGTGCCAATTTTTTCACTGCCATACCGTTTTGATTACTATAGCTGTGTAATATAATTTAAATTCAGAAAGTGTGATCCCGCTAGCCTTATTCTTCTTTCTTAACCTTGTTTTGGCTATTGAGGTTCTCTTGTGATTCCATGTAAATTTTAGGGTAGTACTTTCTATTTCTGTAATAATGCTATTTGGATTTTTATAGGAATTGCATTGAAACAGTACATTGCTTTGAATACTATGGACATTTAAACAATATGCATTTTTCCAATAGAAGAAAATTGGATATTGTTCTACTTATTTGTGTCATCTTCAACTTCTTCTACCAGTGTCATTATTTTCAGTGTACAAGTTTCACATACTTGGTAAAATTTGTTCCTAAGTATTTTAGTGCTTTTGATACTATTATAAACGGAATTGTTTTCTTAACTTCTCTTTCAGGAAGTTCAATGTTAAGGTATATAAATGCAACTGATTTTAGTATTTGACTTTATATCCTGCAACCTTACTGAATTTGTTTATTAGATCTAATAGTTTTCTGATGGAAACTTTAGGGCTTCTTACATATAAGACTATGTCATCTGCAAACAAAGATAATTTTACTTCTTCCTTTCTTATTTGGTTGTCTTTGATTTCTTTCTCTTTCCTAACTGTGGTGACTAGGATTTCCAGTAGTATGTTGAATAGAAGTGGTGGGAGTGAGCACCCTTGTCTTGTTGCTAATTGAAAAGACTTAATTTTCACCATTGTGTATGATGTTAGCTGTGGGGTTGTCATATATGGTTTTTATTAAGTTGAGGTAACCCCCCTTCTATATGTAATTTGTTGAGAATTTTTATCACAAAAGGATGTTGAATTTTGTCAAATGCTTTTCCTGCATCTATTAAGATGATCATGATTTTTAACCTTCATTCTATTAATGTGGTGTATCATATTGACTCATTTTCATATAATAAAACATCTTTGCCTCCCAGGGATAAATCCCACTAGATAATGGTGTGTAATCCTTTTTATGTGATGTTGAATTCATTTTGCTAGTATTATCTTGAGGATATTTCCATCTATGTTCTTCAGGGATTTTGACCTGAAATTTTCATTTCTTGTAGTTACTTAAAATGGCTTTGGTATTAAAATAATTGTGGCCTCCAAAAATGAGTTTGTAAGTGTTCACTCCTCTTTAATTTTTTGGATGAGTTTGATGAGAATTGACATTACCACCTTTCTAAAAGTTTGGTAAAAATCACTATCAAGGGGCCTCCCTGGTGGTGCAGTGGTTAAGAATCCGCCTGCCAATGCAGGGGACATGGGTTCGATCCCTGGCCCGGGAAGATCCCACATGCCACGGAGCAACTAAGCCTGTGTGCCACAACTACTGAGCCTGTGCTCTAGAGCCCGCATGCCACAACTACTGAAGCCCATGTGCCTACAGCCCATGTGACGCAACAAGAGAAGCCCCTGCTCTCCACAACTAGAGAAAGCCCACATGCAGCAACAAAGACCCAACACAGCCAAAAATAAAAACAAATAAATAAACAAATTTATTTTTTAAAAAAATTAAGAAAAAACTACTATTGAGTTGTCAGGTTCTGGGGCTTTCCTTGCTGGAAGGTTTTTGATTATTGATTCATTCTTCTTACCCATTATTTGTTTGCTCATATTTTATATTTCTTTATGATTCAGTCTTGGTATGTTGCATGTTTCTGGTAATATATCCATTTTTCTATGTTATCTAATGACTTGGCATATAATTTTTCATACTAGTTTCTTATGTATTTCTAGTATATCAGTTGTAATATCTCCAGTTTCATTTATTTTATTTGATTATTCTCTTTTTGTCTCAGTCAGTTTAGCTAAAATTTTGTTAATTTCTTTTTCTTTTAAAAAATAAGCTGTTATATTCATTAATCTTTTCTGTTACATTTCTATTTTATTGTTATAAAATAGCTGCTATTACAGCTCAAATGTTTATTATTTCCTTTCTTCTGCTAACTTTGGGCTTAGTCTGTTCTTTTGCTTGTTCCTTGAGATGTAAGGTTAGTTCTCTTGAGATCTTTATTTTTCTTAATGTAATTGTTTATCACTCTAACTTTCCTCATAGAACTGCTATTGCTGAATCCCATAAGTTTTAGTATGTTGCTTTTCTATTTTCTTCTCGATACTTTTCATCTCTCATTTTATTTTTTCTTCTATCCATTGATTTTTTAGGAGTCTATTGTTTAATTTTGACATCTTGATGAATACTCTTGTTTTCCTCCTGTTATTGATTTATAATTTCATAATATTGTGGTTGGAAAACATACCTGATATGACTTCAGTCTTTATAAATTTGTTAAAACTTACTTTGTGAATAATATATGATCCATCCTTGAGAATGTTTCTTGTGTGTTCTGCTGCTATGGGATGGAATGTTCCTATGTGTCTTCTAGGTCCATTTAGTCTAATGTGTACTTCAGATCCATTATTTTCATGTTAACTTTCTGTCTGGATGATCTATCTATTATTGAAAGTGGAGTATTGAAGCACCTTACTATTATTGCATTGCTGTCTAATTTTGCCTTCTGTTCTGTTAATAGATATTTAATATATTTAGGTGCTCCAAAGTTGAATGAATATATGTTTACAGTTATTATACCCTCTTGATGAATTAATCATTTTATTATTATATGGTGGCATTTGTCTCTTTTCACAGCTTTTATTTAAACTGTATTTTATCTGATATAAGTAAATCGACCCTTAACTCTATTGGTGTTCATTTGCATGGAATATCTTTCCCATACCTTCACTTTCAGTCTATGTGTTTCCTTAAAGCTTAAGTGAGTTCTGTAGCAGCAAACACTTGAGTCTCACATTTTTACCCACTCAGCCATTCTATGATTTTGATTGAAGAATTCAAACTATTTACATTGAAAGTAATTACTGGTAGCTAAGGAATTACTTTGTAATTTTTAAATTGTTTTCTGATTCTTTTGTAGTTCCTTTGTTCCTCTCTTGCCATCTCCTTTGTGAATTGATAATTTTTGTAAGAGTATGGTTTGATTCTTTTCTCTTTGTCTTTTGTGTTTTATAATTTTTGTAAGAGTATGGTTTGATTCTTTTCTCTTTGTCTTTTGTGTATCTATTGGTTTATAGGTCTTATACTATACAATACTATACTATACTATACTATACTATACTATACTATACTATACTATACTATAAGTTTTAGCTTTCTGGTTACTGTGTAGCTTTCATAATATGTCTTACAGCTTTAATAGTCTATTTTAAACTGATAAGAACTTAACAACTGTTCCATATAAGAGGTTTCCACATCTTCTCACCTTAACGCCACATTTTATGTTGTTGGTGTCATGATTTATATATTTTAAAATTTTTTCCTTCCCTTTACTTTTAATTATGATATAATTGACATATAACATTACATGAGTTTCAGATTTACAAAAGAATGATTCAATATTTGTAAATATTTTGAAATGATCATGACAAGAAGTCTGATTAACATCAATCAGAATGCATAGCTACATTTTTTTTCTTGTGATGAGGACTTTTAAGATCTACTCTCTTAACAACTTTCAAATATGCAATCAAGTACTATTAACTGTAGTCATAATGATGTACTTTACATCTCCATGACTTGTTTTATATTTGGATGTTTGTACCTTTGTACTCCCTTCACCCACATAACCCACCCTCCACCTCTGGCAACCACCAATCTGTTCTCTATGAGCTTCTTCTTTTTTTTTTTTTTTTTTACATTCGACATATAAGTAAGATTGTATGATATTTTTCTTTCCCTTTCTGAATTATTTCACTTAGCATAATGTCCTCAAGGTCCATCTGTATTATCTCAAGTGGCAAGATTTCATTTTTATTTATGGCTGAATTGTATATGTATTATACCTTCTTTGTTCATTCATATATTGATGTTGTTGACCTGAAACAGACTGCCAATATCTCTCCAACAAAGATAGGTTTATTCAGGACCACCAGAGAATAGCAGTTCAGAGAGTGCAACCATGATGATCCACATGCACTTTCCTGCATGGCAAGGGAAGGAAAATGCTTTTATAGAGAGGAAAAGGAAGTTGGGAGGGCTACAGTAAACAAAGAGCCTTTGAATTTTATTGACTGAGACCTTGAAAGGAACGAAGGGGAGTCTTTCTTCTTCCTTTTGGGCTCTACTGTCATCGTAGGGTGTGAGAGGTCCCCCTTCTGGTCACCCAACTTTATTTAAATGGGGTTTCTGTTTACTAATTTTTTACATTTCCCCTTTTGATCAAGATCTTTCTCTGAAAGCATCACTGATCAAGAGTTGAGTTTTCTAGTTTCAGCAGCTTTTTGTCCCTTAATGTCAGAAAAGACCTTTCCTGGGTGTAGTGTCTCACATCAGAGGGAAAGTGCTGACTGGAAACCTATTAAGGTCACATTTGAGTGACAAGGAGGGGTAGGAGAGAGAACACCCAGGCATTTTTATCTAAAGAAGTCCATATTTATCAAAATCCTAGACATTGGAGATCATCTGAAACATTATGGCATCATCAAAGATTTGGTGACAAGTTTCCAACAGGCCTGGTGTTTATTTATTTATTTGTTTAACATCTTTATTGGAGTATAATTGCTTTACAACAGTATGTTAGTTTCTGCTGTATAACAAAGTGGATCAGCTTGGCCTGGTGTTTAGAACTTTATGTCTTCCAGAACAGCCAACAAGATGTGTGAGAAATAAGGACTTTCAGTATAACCCTGAGGCATTACTGTCCAGGAGAATTGTTTTTCTTCTGAAGTGAAGGCAGAAAGCTATTGGGTACCTTCCTCAGCTGGAATAGTAAAGAATATACTGCATAAATCTATTATGGTAAATAATTTACTTCCAGTAAGAATGAACTAAAGTTAATAGTAATGTATGAGGATTACAAATTACAGCTTTCTTGGGAAAGCTGTCTCATCAAATGTCATTTGCTTCAGTTCTGGGAAATCTTTACTTTCATGTCATCAGAGTATCTGCAGGGGCAGCCAGGGTTCATGAAGGCTATAATTTTGTCAGTTGATCAATGGTTTAACGGAGGTACAGAGGTGAGCAGTGGGAATTTTAGTCTCTAGTAGGACTGGGTTGCTATTTGGTCCAAACTAGAGCTTTTGCTTTTTATCAAGCCAACAGTTTTCGCATTTCCAATCTTGTTTTTCCTTTTCTGAGGCTAATTTTTGGGCCCCTAGCCAGTTTTTCTAAATTATCATTTGAGGTAATATCCCTTTGGAGGTTTGGCTGCTGTTGGTCCCTTTAAGGGCAGTATTCCATGCAGAAATATTGTTACCAAGGCTATTGCTCCAGAATCATACCACTGTCCCTCCCTCAAATAGAAACCAATTACTCTTATCTAAGTTTCAGGAGGAAGATGCAAAGAGAAAAAAACAAGAACTGGTAGAACCAACTAGGCCCAAGATGACGGAGAATTTAACTTCCAGTTGAACTTGAGCCTCATTTTACGCTTATTGCAGTGCATTAACATGCTAAATGACGCACCCACCAGCTCCATGACAGTTGACTATTACCATGACAACAACTGGAAAAGTCCATAGAAGGACTGAAAAGGAGAGTTGTATCAGCTCTGGGTCCAAACCACACCCCTGTTCTCAGCTAACTCATAAATATTCCTCCCACTCTTTCTAGTTCCCTCCCTTTTACCCCCACCCTTCTATATATTTTGGTCTCAGCCCAAATTGGGTTGAGAAGTTGATTTGTGAACTACGTTCCTGCTTCTCCATTCTTTGGCCATTGAATAAATCTTGTGATGTTCCATTCTCAGCATTAGTTTCATTATTGGCTGGGCGAGTCTTATCAGAACAAGAACCTCCCTGGCCAAGACAGGGAGTCTCATCCCAGGCTAAGACCCCGGCGTAGGTCTTGTTGACCAATTCAGTGACAATATCAGCAAGGTGATTTCCCTTTCGTCCAGAGTGTCAGGTTTAGAATGACCCTGAATCTTAGTAATAGCTAAAGCAGCAGGTAAAAGAATTGCATTCAACAATACCTGAACATAAGGGCCATTTTTAATGATATATTCACAAGAAGCGAGAAAGCCACATCGTTTACATAACATTTCAAAATCATAAGCTACTCTGAAAGCATATCTACTATCAGTATAAATTTTGGCAGTTTTATCCTTGGCTAAAGTACAAGTCCAAGTAAGAGGATATAATTTAGCCTGTTGGCATGAAGTAACCATAGGTAAAGATGCTGCCTCGAGAACACCAAAAGGAGTTTTAATGGCATACCCAGCACAATATTTGCCATTGTCGCCTTTTAAATAATAACTATTGGTGAACAATGAGAAGTTATTGTTACCCAATGGAATTTCCTGTCAAACATTATGAGGAGTCAGGAAATGGACCATCAGTGTTAAACAGTTGTGAAGGAATACATTGGTGATGTAGGGGAGAAGAATAACTGGGTTAAGGTTCCTACAATGTAAAAGAGTTATGTGAAGGGCAGGTAACAAAAGGACTTCAAAGGAGGTGAAGCAGCTACCTGAGAAATGTTGAGTCTGATTAGATTTCAGGAGAACTTCTGCTGCAAGAGGTACAAAAAAGGTTAAAGAGGAATTCACAGTTTTCTCATTGACCTTAGCAATTACTGTAAAAAGCAATTACTGTAATGGCTCTAATACAAAAGGGGTATCCCTGTGCCACAAGATCCAGATGCTGGCTATAATACTCTATGGGTCTATGGTGGACCCTCTGTTCATAGGTGAGTACCCCAAGGGCATTCACTACCTTTTCATATACACAAAGGAAAATGGAATATGAACATTGGGATACCCAAGTTTAGGTGGGTTCATCAAATTCTACTTTTAGGCCTTGAAAGCTTCATGATCCAGTTCTCCTATAAAATTGGGTCGAGGTTGTTACTGTTGAGTAAAATGTATGGAGGTTTGGCCATAAGAGAAATTGTAATCCAATATCAGCAATAACTAACCAGAGAAAACCTTGGTGGTGGTGCTTAATTTTGGGTTTTGGAAAAATTAGGGCACCATAAAGTCTATCTGGATCTAGCTGGAGCCCTTCTTCTGACATCAGAAGCCCTTTCTGAGGACTTCAATCCTCAGAGGCAGGCTTTCAGATAGCTTTCCCAAAACTGGGTTTGGGAACACTGCAACTTTTCTTTGGCAGCATTATTACAATTTAAGGTTAAAAGCTTTAGCAAGTGGATGCTGTCTTTCTGTGAGGAGGCTTGAGAAAGAAAGCAAAGAAGCAAATCATCTACATATTAAAACAAAGTGTAGCCTCTAGGGAACTATATGTCTTCCAGAACAGCCAACAAGATGTGTGAGAAATAAGGACTCTCAGTATAACTCTGAGGCATTACTGTCCAGGAGAATTGTTTTTCCTCCGAAGTTAAGGCGAAAAGCTATTGGGTACCTTCATCGGCTAGAATAGTAAAGAATATACTGCATAAATCCATTACGGTAAAGCACTTACTTCCAGTAAGAATGAACTAAAGTTTATAGTAATGTATGAGGATTACAAATTATAGGAATAACAATGTTGTTAACAGCTTACAGGTCCTAAACAAACTTCAAACCTTAGCTCTTAGGTTATCTCACCTGTAAATTAAGAGAGTTACAGGAGCAAGTGAAAGGAATAATGAGAATTTCAACCTTGTAAACTTCTTTTATTGCTTTATAAAGAAGGGTTGCTTTACTTATAGATTAATTCTGGGAAGAGATGATTGAGGGTTCTAATTGAATTTCAAAGCGAGGTTCTCTGTGATTTTTGTGAAAATCAGTTGGATACTTTGCCAATAAGGAAAGTGAAAACTGATTAAATGGTGACAAATGATCAGTGTTTCCACACAAAAAAATCCCAAGTAAATAACCTAACATTACATATAAAGAAAAAGAAGAACAAACAGAACACAAAGTTAGTAGAAGGAAATAAATCATAAAGATCAGAGCAGATATAAATGAAATAGACATGAAGAGAACTATAGAAAAGAGCAAGAAACTAAAACCTGGTTCTCTGAAAACATAAACAAAATTGATAAACCTCTAGTCACACTCATCAAGAAAAAAAGGGAGAAGCCTCAAATAAATAAAATAACAAACGGAAAAGAAAAAGTTACAATGGACACCACAGAAATAAAAAGGATCATAAGAGACTAATACAAGCAACTGTATGCCAACAAATAGACAACCCAGAAGAAATGGACAAATTCTTAGAAAGGTACAACCTTCCAAGACTGAACCAGGAAAAATTACAAAATATGAACAGACCAATCACACGTACTGAAATTGAAACTGTGATTTAAAAACTTCCAACATGGGGCTTCTCTGGTGGTGCAGTGGTTGAGAGTCTGCCTGCCAATGCGGGGGACACGGGTTCGAGCCCTGGTCTGGGAAGATCTCACATGCCGCGGAGCAACTAGGCCCGTGAGCCACAACTGCTGAGCCTGCGCGTCTGGAGCCTGTGCCCCGCAACAAGAGAGGCCGCGACGGTGAAAGGCCCACGCACCGCGATGAAGAGTGGCCCCTGCTTGCCGCAACTAGAGAAAGCCCTCGCACAGAAACGAAGACCAACACAGCCAAAAATAAATAAATAAATAAATTTATTTATTTAAAAAAAAAAAAAAAACTTCCAACAAACGGAAGTCCAGGACCAGATGGCTTCACAGGCAAATTCTATCAAACATTTAGAAAAGAGGTAACACCTATCCTTCTGAAACTATTCCAAAATTCTGCAGAGAAAAAAACACACCCAAACACATTCTATGAGGTCACCATCACCCTGATACCAAAACCAAAGATACCACAAAAAAAGAAAATTACAGGCCAATATCACTAACGAACATAGATGCAAAAACCCTCAGTAAAATACTAGCAAACCGAATCCAGAAACACATTAAAAGGATCATACACGGAGATCAAGTGGGATTTTTCCCAGGGATGCAAGGATTTTTCAGTATATCCACGAATCAATATATATCCACAAATCTATCCACAAATCAATCAGTGTGATACATCACATCAACAAGTTGAAGAATAAAAACCATATGATCATCTCAATAGATGCAAAAAACAGCTTTTGACAAAATTCAACACCCATTTATGATTAAAAACTCTCCAGAAGTGAGCATAGAGGGAACCTACCTCAACATAATAAAGGCCAAACCCACAACTAATATCATTCTCAAAGGTGAAAGGCTGAAAGCATTTCCTCTAAGATCAGGATGAAGATAAAGATGTCCACTCTCAACACTTTTATTCAACATAACGTTGGAAGTCATAGCCATGGCAATCAGAGAAGAAAAATAAATAAAAAGAATCCAAATTAGAAAAGAAGTACAACTGTCACTGTTTGCAGATCACATACTATACATAGAAAATCCTAAAGATGCTACCAGAAAACTACCAGAGTTCATCAATGAATTTGGTGATATTACAGGATACAAAGTTAATACACAGAAATCTCTTGTATTTCTATACACTAACAACGAAAGATCAGAAAGAGAAATTAAAGAAACAATCCCATTTACCATTGCATCAAAAAGAATAAAATATGTAGAAAAAAACCTACCTAAAGACACAAAAGAACTGTACTCCAAAAACAATAAGATGCTGATGAAAGAAATTGAAGATGACATAAACAGATGGAAACATATACCATGTTCTTTGATTGGAAGAATAAATATAGTCAAAATGACTATACTACACAAGGCAATCTGCAGATTCAATGCAATCCCTATCAAATTACAAATGGCATTTTTCAAGAACTAGAACAAAAAATCCTAAAATTTGTATAAAGACACGAAAGACCTCTGATAGCCAAAGCAATCTTGAGAAAGAAAAACAGAGCATGAGGAATCAGGCACACTGACTTCAGACTATACTAGAAAGCTACAGTCATCTAAACAGTATGGTACTGGCAGAAAAACAAAAATATAGGTCAATGGAACAGGATAGAAAGCCCAGAAGTAAACCCACACACCTATGGTCAATTAAGCTATGACAAAGGAGCAAAACTATACAATGGGGAAAAGACAATCTCTTCAATAAATGGTGCTGGGAAAACTGGAGGGCTACAAGTAAAGAAATGAAAGTAGAACATTCTTTAACACGATTCAGAAAAATAAACTCAAAATGGATTAAAGACCTAAAGGTAAGACCAGATACTGTAAACTCTAGGAAGCAAACATAGGCAAAACACACTTAGACATAAATCGAAGCAAGATCTTTTCCGATCCACCTCCTATAATAATGGAAATAAAAACAAAAGGAAACAAATGGGATCTAACTAAACTCAAAAGCTTTTGCACAGCAAAGGAAATCATAAACAAACTAAAAAGACAACCCACAAAATTGGACAAAATATCTGCAAATGAAGTGACCAAAAAGGGATTAATCCACAAAATATACAAACAGCTCATGCAGCTCAATACCAAAAAACAAAAAACTCAATCAAACAATGAGCAGAAGATCTAAATAGACATTTCTCCAAAGACGACATACAGATGTCCAAAAAGCACATAAAAAGATGCACAACATTGCTAACTATTAGAGAAATACAAATCAAAACTACATAAGGTATCACTTCACACTGGGCAAAATGACCATCATCAAACTTCTAAAAACGATAAATGCTGGAGAGGGTATGGAAGGGAAACCCCCTACACTGTAAATTGATACAACCACTATGGAGAACATTATGGAGGTTCCTTTAAAAATTAAAAATAGAGCTACCATGTGATCCAGCAATCCCAATCCTGGGCATATATCTGGAGAAAACCATACTTTAAAATGATACATGTACCCCATGTTCACTGCAGCACCATTTACAATAGCCAAGTCATGGAAGCAACCTAAATGTCCATTGACAGAGGAATGGATAAAGAAGATGTGGGACATATATGCAATGGAATATTACTCAGCCATACAAAGAATGAAATAATGCCATTTGCAGGAACTTGGATGGAACAAGAGATTATCATACGAGATGAAGTCAGACAGAGGAAGACAAATATCATATGATATGACTTATAATGTGGATTCTTTTAAAAAAAGATACAAATGAACTTATTTACAAAGCAGAAACAGACTCACAGAGGTTGAAAACAGACTTATGGTTACCAAAGAGGAGACATGGGAGAAAGGGATAAATTATGAGTTTTGGATTGATATATACACACTACTCTATAAAATAGATAATAAGGACCTACTGCATATCATAGAGAACTCTATTCAAAATTCTGTAAGAAACTATATGAGAAAAGAATCTGAAAAGAATGGATACATGTATAACTAAACCACTTTCCAGTGAGCCTGAAACTAATAGAGCATTGTAAATCAAATATACTCCAACAGAAAATAATAAATTAAAATTAACAAAAAGATCAGTATTTCCAGAATCAGCTCTAATGATACAAACTGAAAACAATGCACACATAAAAGTTGAGGATGCTTTATATGGCAAATTTTCTGAAGACTGAAGCTTGGAAGCAGCTTTTCACATAGCTCTGAGGAACTACTCCTAGGGGTAAGGATGTAGCCAAAATATACAGGAGATTTTCCAAAAAAGATGAGGTAGCAAAAAAATCAAAACATTATTCTGAAGTAAAGAAAAGCAGATATCACAAGTTAAGGAATTTAGGGATTTTCTATGTGGGGAAGATGCAAGAGTCTGGGCTCATTGAAATCTTACACTTGACTCAGATCTTACATATCTAGGGCCAGTATCCTATTTTTCCTCATCCTGAAATATCAGGTCATACCATAGTGGGTAACAACTGTACCTGAGGGTTGCAACAGGAATCCCATATCTTTACCTTCTGATATTCCACAAAGATCCCGAAAGGGCTACAACAATAGTGGCTTAATAGCTGGAAGAGGGAACAAAAAGGAACAAGGAAGGAAAGAGATATGGCCTTTTGTGGCCTCTTAAAGGAAGAAACATCAGCCAAGGTAAAGTCTCAGCCATTCAGGCAAGGGGCTGAACCCTGTACAGAGAGAGGCCTGTTTTGCGATGCTGAAGTGCCCAACTGGGAAGTGGAAAGACAGTAGGGGGCAAGGCGGAAGAACAGGCAAAAAGGAAGGAAGGGCAACCATCTGGTCCACTGAGAATGGCACAGTGGGTGCAAGTGCGGGGGCCTGCGCAGGCGTGCTTTCCTGAATGTAACCCTGTGTGGAAAGGTGCGGGTGTGTGGGGGCGTGCCCGAGTGAGTTCAGTAACGGTAAGCCTTGGCGAACACAGGGAAAGGTGTAAAGCAATGCTGAGAGTAGGGAATCCACCATTTGCTAGCCCCAATCCCTGCCTCCTTTCTCCCTGCATTTTCCGCAAGTAAGTGTCTGATGTGCTCTTATGTTTAATGCCTGGGAAAGATCCCCTTAGGCACTACCTGACAGGTAGGTGGCGACTTTTGTTTTCGCGGGATGTTTTCCATGTGTTTGGTTTTTCTGACCAATTTCAAAGGTTGGCTATTTCCTGGGACAGTTTGGCGTACAAGAATGTCCGAAACAGTCACTCCACGCCTCAATTCTAAGAGTCCTTAAGATACTTCAGAGTGTGGGAAATCCCTGGGACATGGAAGTGTTTTCCTTTGGAGTTCCCTGATGTTCGGTCTACACGCCTAGGAAGACTTTAGAGAAGAAAAGAAAGGAAACGTTGAGGAAACTGTAAAGAGCCTCAAGATCACCTTCCACATTGGTTTCACGCCAGGCTCTGGGTGGCAAGGGCATGACATCCTTAAACACTCCACCACGGTGACCACCTGCATTCCTTTGCATCTGCGGACACAAAATGTCACCAACCTTTTCAGTAAACAAAGGTTGTCACCCTTCCATCAGCCTCAGACACTGCAGCTGCCCCCAAAGGTGGCCCCCAAGGGCCATAAAGAAGGAGAAAAGCAGGATACTGGCACTGGAGAGTTCAGATGCATATCTAGGAATGATTTCAATGGGCCCAGATTAGTGCATCTTCCATACTTAGAAAAGTGATCAAATCTCTGACTTGAGATGTCTGGGTGTGGCTTTGTTGTTGTAGTTGTTGTTGGTGGTGGTGGTGTGTTTGTTTCATTGTTTTGTTTTTTGTTTTTGTGATTAGCAGCAATCTTTTGATATTCCCCAACATGTTTCTATTTTTTCCTCCATTTTTGAACAAAAACTCCTAAATGGCCTGGCTCCTCCCACACTTACCTCTTCAGAACCTTACCTCCGAGCTATGTGAGTGGCTGTGGCCCTGGCTGTAGTCCTCACTAAGGTCCCGAATTAAAGGTACCTCTCAGCTTTTACGTTGTGCCTTTTTCTTCTCTCCACGCATCCCAGGCTTCTCTGGATAAAGACCCTGATTCCTCGTTTTGAGACGGGCAGAGTGGGAACCAGTGCGGGGGCGTGCGCAGGCGTGCTGTCCTGAATGTAAATGTGCGCGGGGACGGGGAGGTGTGCATGTGCCAGCGTGAGTGATTGCAGTAACATTAAGCCCTGGCGAACACAGGCAAAGGTGTGAAGCGATGCTGAGAGTAGGGATTCCACCAATTGCTGCTCCCAATCCCCGCCCTCCTTCCTCCCTGCAGTTTCCCCAAATCAGTGTCCGATGTGCCCTGATGTTTCATGCCTGGGAAAGATCCCCCTTAACCCCTACCTGCCAAGAAGATGGTGACTTTAGTTTTCGCTGGATGTTTTCCGTGTGTTTCTTTTTTCTCACCAATTTCAAAGGTGGACCTACTTCCTGGGACGGCTTGGCCTACAAGAATGTCCCAAACAGCCAGTCCACTCCTCAATTCTAAGAGTCCTTAAGATACTTCAGCGTGTGGGAAATCCCTGGGACGTGGATGTGCTTTCCTTTGGAGCTCCCTCCTGCTCGGTCTACACAGCTAGGAAGAATTTATACAAGCCAAGAAAGGAATCGTTGAGGAAACCGTAAAGAGCCTCACGATCACCTTCCACATTGGTCTCGCGCCAGGCTCTGGGCGGCATGGGCATGACATCCTTAAACACTCACGCCACGGCGACCGCCTGCTTTCCTCTGCATCTGCGGACACAAAATGTCACCAGCCTCGGCAGTAAACAAAGGTTGTCGCCCTGCCATCAGCCCTCAGACACTGCAGCTGCCCCCAAGGGTGGCCCCCGAGGGCCATTCAGGATGGAGAAAAGCAGGATACTAGCCCTGGAAAGTTCAGATGCACATCTAGGAATGATTTCAATGGACCAAGACTCTTGTATCTTCCCAGACTCAGAAAAGCCCTCAAATCTCTGATTTCAGATGTCTGGGAGAGGTTCTGTTGGTGGTGGTGGTGGTGGTGGTGGTGGTGGTGGTGGGGCTGGTGGTGATGGTGCTCTGTTTATTTCATTGTTTTCTTTTTTGTCTTTGTGATTAGCCGCAATCTTTTGCTATTCCCCGACATGTTTCTATTATTTCCTCCTTTTTTTAACAGAAACTCCTAAATAGCCTGGCTCCTTCCTCCCTTACTACTTCAGAACCTTTCCAAAGCGCTTTGTGAGTGGCTGTCGCCGTGTCTATAGTCCTCAGTAAGGTCCCCGAATAAAAGGTTCCTCTCAGCTTTTACGTTGTACCTTTTTCTTCTCTCCACACATCCCAGTTAGCTCTGGATAAAGGCCCTGATCCCTCATTTTGAGGGACTGCCTGGAAACGCATCATTCCCTTAAGGTGTTGAGTGGTTCTTCAGAAGTGGTTTCTGAGATGTGTGCATATGCGTGTGTACGTTTCCATGCAGGAGTGTGTGAGTGTGGGTCAGTTTGTGTGTGTGTGTGTGTGTGTGTGTGTGTGTGTGTGTGTGTGTGTGTGTTTAACAGGGATCCATTATGTCCTCTGAAATATCTCACGGGTACTCCAGGGAGAACACTAGTCTAGTGTCAGGGGTTAAGTTGAGAAACAGGGAGATGTCCATGCCAAACTAACCCCAAAGGACCCCTTCTTCCACATGACCCTCCAAATACCAAGCCCCACTTCCCCTCCCCCACCTCCCAGAACTCCACTCTCTCGCCAAGTATAAAAATTCACGGGGGCACCTAGAAAAATTAAGCATGACATGTGGACAGGCTTCTGGTCCAGAACTGAAGCCTGAGATCCTGGCTAGCGAGGCCTGTGGGAATAAAGACACCGGTGTTAGCGAAATTCTGGACAAAGGCAGGCAAGACCAAGTTTCCTTCCCCAAGTAGAACCACCGGTACGACCCATTCCATCCACAAAAGTACCACCCCTTCGCACAAAGGATGCTTGGGGATCCACGCATGGATGCACGGCGGTGGTCTCTTCCGGATCTGCCTGCCACTGACCAACCGGATCTTTCTCCCACTGAGGCACTCAACTTGAGCAGAACAGAGGTTGCTCCCTAGGAAGAGATGCGGTGCAGACAAGCCACAGGCCAGGAGGATTCAGAAGATACAAAGAAGAAACTGCAAGCTCACTGGTGGAATCTCTGCAGGGTCGTCGGCAGCGGCATTCACTGTGAACCAGGGCATCAAGGGAATCAAGAACTGCCTAGCTACACTTCGGGTTTGGTGGAAAGTGGCCAAGTTGGTGAAGAGCCCAGCTGAAGGTGAGATGGGTGGTCTGTGAGCTGGACTATGGATGGGGATGAGGATAATGGGATATTGGTACCTCAGTGGCTGCTGCTGCTGCTGCTGCTGCTTTTGATGATGATGATAATGATGATGGTGATGGGGAGAAGGAGGAGAAGGCGGAGGAGGAGGAGGAAGAGGAGGAGGAGGAGGAGGAGGAAGGTGATCTGATTGTTTCCCAGCCACCACTGCACAGCATCCACTGTGTGGAAGCTACAGGTAGGCGTGGAAGGCTCGGTGGGGGCAGGGAAAGGGATGACTGCCATTTCTGGAGCCACAGTGCCATCCAGCGGATTGCGTTATGTGAAATGCCCAGGCGGCCGAGCTGTGTCTTCTTCCCTGCGCAGGGAAGAGCGAGCCTGTGCTGGGCCGGATGGGTTCTGCGCAAGGCGCAGGAGGTCTACTCCACGGGGTTTCAGAGGCCTCAGAGGGCGCCGTGCCTGCCAGGGCGACACTGTGGGGAAAAGCAGGAGCTCTGGGAGCCCCGGACACAGCAGGCAACTCCCAGACTGTCCAGCCCAGGCAGCAGAGCTTCCCCCGTCAGCCATTTTGGGGGTGGGCCCAGAGGAATTCTGCAACTTTTCCTTCGGTGTCCCTGCTGGGGAGTGCCGGAGTGCCCTGCCTGCGGCCGCACTGGGGTCACGTGGCCCCCTTCCTCACCGGGAGCTGAGGGGCTTAGAGGTTCTGGGGCCGGGGCCATTTGCACCGGACACTCCCAGGGGCGGCCATCTCGTGCTGCCCCTGGGGTTTCTGAGGGCCTTGTCCAGCTGCAGAAGCAGGGTCCGGTCTCCCGCGGAGAGCACACATGAAGGCACGGCCCGGAGCCCATTGCCCATGTGCGCCCTCAGGACAACACACCCACCGCAGTCCCACCCCGTGCCGTCCCCACTGAGCCAGTTGCTTCCAGCCCTGTGGCTGTCTCCATCCCTGGAGACCTGGTAACTGGCTTTGACCGAAACCATCTCCGCTTGGTGGCAGTATGGCTCCATCAATGCCAACTAAGCTCCTAACCCCGCCCCCACCACCCCATCAGGCCTTCGACTTCCTCCCCTTGTTAGGTAAAATCAAAAGCAAAACCAAACCAACACAGACAGTCCCATGAAGGAGGAGAGAAAAGGAAAGAAAGCAGCCAGCCACGGGCACCCACGTGGACCACCAAATGCACAGGACAAAAGGACCAGTGGCCACGAGGCTGGACACCCTGCAGTCCTTTCCACTTCCTTTCCTCCAACCCCTTTTTCTGGACTCCTGCTCTTGGGAGAAGTAAAAGGCAAAGGGTACACCAAGCGACCAGGCTGGGTGACATTGCCTGAGGGTCTAGATCGCAGGACTTCTCCTGGACTAGGCGGCAGCCACCATGCTGGTGGCGAAAACCACGCTGGCTTGCAAGTCACATTGTTGCAGGACTCCCGTTTCCCTTTCAAGGCCTGGAGCTTCAGCTTGAGGCCACCACCTCGGGCTGGCCCAACAGTGCAGCCAGAAGTGGCTGGCCCAACCTGGAGGCGCCCCCAACGTGGGGTGCCAAAGACTGACTCTGGGCAGGCTGGCCTTGCCCTCACACAGGAACCTGGCAAGGCCAACAGACATCGCCAGTCACAGAGCCCCACACAGGGCCGTGATTCTCTGGAGGATGGGCACAGACTCTGCTCGCACTTGAAGACCCCATTTATCTGGCTGAACAAGGGAGGCTTCAGGTTTACACTGGCAGCTTGGGCCCACCTGCTGACAGACGACTATCTCGTGGAACACAGAATGGCTGCGTGTCCCTTTTTGAGAGCCTCTCTGGGAATGCGTGTTTCAGCCATTCTCAGAGTACTTGCTGCGGGCAGGGGATGGGGGTGGGGTGGGGGGAGACTGGTGCCAGGGTATATAGGAAAGCACAGGTGACGGCGTGTGTCAGGATGTTTGTGGTTGTGTGAGGATGTGCTGTGTGTGGCGGGGTAGGAGATAGGGTGTGTGTGTGTGTGTGTGTGTGTGTGTCACTGTGTGTGTGTGTGTACACAAGCACGTGCTCTCACACCTGTCTAAGGTCCTTGCCTGACCGTGGGCAAGTGTTGCCGAGGGTATCCGGGTGTGGGTGCTTGAGTGCCTGGTCTCGTGAGCAGCGGCCAGCACCAACCTGCCTGGGCTTGTGGACAGGGAGGCGACCGCTGGTAAGTATACAGTGAAATCTATTCTGTTCCGATCACGCCATTGGATTGGGAACCAACGGCAAGCAGGGAGCAACTTGAGGAGGCTCCTACTGGCTCAAGATTGGACTTGAAGGGCTTCCATAAGGAGAACAACTGCACGGAATGGAAAGTCAAGAGATAATATTGCAAGCCTTGAGTTCATCCTGCTGTTTCATTGCGAAGTAACTCCTGGATCGTCTTTGGTTTTGTTGATGTTTAGTTCTGTGGGTTTTCCCGGAGGATGACAATGACCTCCAGCACTGGAGAAGGGAAAAGATGTCGAGAAGGAAGGGGAAGAGTCCAAACTGAACCACACGACTGCCTTCTCCTACACCTGTGCCTCCCCCTTAACCAAAGAGCAGACGTGCGAGGAGGACGCTGAGGAAACTAGGACAGCTCAGAATAGACAGTGAAAGGAATAGAGGGAAGCAGTAAGTGACCACCACCACCACCACCGTCACCATCACCACCACCTCCACCACCATCGCCACGACAACCTCCAGCGTTGCCGTGGATCCGGTGCAGGGGCGATTCACTGTGTATCTTTCGCCACATGCACAGGGAGTGACAGGGAGACACAAGCTGCCGGGAAAACAAAGGACAGGCCACCAGGCAGGCCCCTGACCTGGGCAGGGTGGCTGGGGTTGGGGGCGGGTCCCTCCTGAGCGCCATCAAGGGCTCCGACTCAGCAGTAGGCCTGCCCGGCATAAAGAAGGCAAAAGGAGAGGTAGAGCCACCTTCTGACATCCTGAATATGTCATAGGTACACTGCAAAGGGCCAAAGAGCCCCGGGATGTACTCAGGGCACGGAAAAGTTAGGTAGAACCCTGGGAACTCTACTTTAATAGGGGGAGGTAAGGGACACGAGAGGGGGGAGGTAATCCCCGATGGCAATTAAGGGATGGCTGTGAGGGAATGCCCCTTACTCTCCCAGTCCACGGAGGCATTTTCCCTTCCACAGGAAAAGTACATGTATTGGCCGGGTTGCGCTTCCCAGGCACGCACCCAGCCCTGCCTTTTGTCCAGAGGGAAGAACTGAAAGTAAGGCAGTGAGTGGAAGGCAGGACCCGAAAGTGGAGGGCAAACAGAAATCAAAAGAAAGAACCATAATGGAGGTGAAGCATGAAGGCCATCTCCAGGGCACTGTGCCCCAAGTGGGCAGATGGAACCAGCCGAGGCCTCCTGGGGGCTTCCTGAGGGGAGAGCCATCAGCCAAGGCTAAGTCTCAGCCACTCAGGCAAGGGGCTGAACCGTGTCCAGAGAGAGGCCTGATTGCCGATGCTGTAGTGCCCAACTGGGAAGTGGAAATACCAACAGAAAAGGGCAAGGAGGAAGAGCAGGGAACAAGGAAGGTAGGGCAGTCGTCGGGTCCACGGAGACGGGCAGAGTGGGTACAAGTGCGAGGGCGTGCGCAGGCGTGCTGTCCTGAATGTAACCATGTGCGAGGGGGTGGGGGTGTGCGTGGGCGGGCCCGAGTGATTGCAGTAACATTAAGCACTGGCGCACACAGGCAAAGGTGTGAAGCGATGCTGAGAGTAGGGATTCCACCACTTGCTGCTCCCAATCCCCGCCCTCCTTGCTCCCTGCAGTTTCCCCAAATCAGTGTCCGATGTGCCCTGATGTTCCATGCCTGGGAAACATCCCCCTTCGCCCCTACCTGCCAGGAAGATGGTGACTTTTGTTGTCGCTGGATGTTTTCCGTGTGTTTGTTTTTTGTCACCAATTTCAACGGTGGGCCTACTTCCTGGGACAGCCTGGCCTACAAGATTGTCCCAAACAGCCAGTCCACTCCTCAATTCTAAGAGTCCTTAAGATACTTCAGCGTGTGGGAAATCCCTGGGACGTGGATGTGCTTTCCTTTGGAGCTCCCTCCTGCTCGGTCTACACAGCTAGGAAGAATTTATACGAGCCAAGAAAGGAAACGTTGAGGAAACCGTAAAGAGCCTCACGATCACCTTCCACATTGGTCTCGCGCCAGGCTCTGGGCGGCATGGGCATGACATCCTTAAACACTCACGCCACGGCGACCGCCTGCTTTCCTTTGCATCTGCGGACACAAAATGTCACCAGCCTCGGCAGTAAACAAAGGCTGTCGCCCTGCCATCAGCCCTCAGACACTGCAGCTGCCCCCAAGGGTGGCCCCCGAGGGCCATTCAGGATGGAGAAAAGCAGGATACTAGCCCTGGAAAGTTCAGATGCACATCTAGGAATGATTTCAATGGACCAAGACTCTTGTATCTTCCCAGACTTAGAAAAGCGCTCAAATCTCTGACTTCAGATGTCTGGGAGAGGTTCTGGTGGTGGTGGTGGTGGTGGTGGTGGTGGTGGGGCTGGTGGTGATGGTGCTCTGTTTATTTCATTGTTTTCTTTTTTGTCTTTGTGATTAGCAGCAATCTTTTGCTATTCCCCGACATGTTTCTATTTTTTCCTCTCTTATTCAACGAAAACTCCTAAATAGCCTGGCTCCTTCCTCCCTTACTTCTTCAGAACCTTTCCACAGCACTTTGTGAGTGGCTGTCGTCGTGTCTGTAGTCCTCAGTAAGGTCCCCGAATAAAAGGTTCCTCTCAGCTTTTACGTTGTACCTTTTTCTTCTCTCCACACATCCCAGTCGGCTCTGGATAAAGGCCCTGATCCATCGTTTTGAGGGTCTGCCTGGAAACGCATCATTCCATTAAGGTGTTGAGTGGTTCTTCAGAAGTGGTTGCTGAGATGTGTGCATGTGCGCGTGTGCGTGTCTGTGCGGGAGTGTGTGAATGTGTGTGAGTTTGTGTGTGTGTGTGTGTGTGTGTGTGTGTACACCGGGGATCCATAATTTCCCCTGAAAGATCTCACGGGTCTTCCAGGGAGAACACTAGGCTAGTGTCAGGGGTTAGGTTGAGAAGCAGAGAGATCTCCATGCCAAACCAACCCCAAAAGCCTCCTTCTTCCACATGACCCTCCAATCCCCAATCCCCACTTCCACTCCCTCCCCCTCCTCCCTGAACTCCCCCTCTCCCCAAGGATAAAAATTCACGGGGGCATCTGGAAAAAATTGAGCATGACATGTGGACGGGCTTTTGGTGCAGAACTGAAGCCTGACAGCCTGGCTAGTGAGGCCTGCGGGAAGAAAGACCCCGGTGGTAGCGAACTTGTGGACAAATGTAGGCGAGGCCAAGTGGCCTTCCCCAAGTAGACCCACCGGTGCGACCCATGCCATCCCCAAATGTACCACCCCTGCGCACACAGGGTGCTCGGGAGTTCCACGCAGGGAGGCAGCGCGGTGGTCTCTTCCGGACCTTTGTGATTCAAATAAAGAAGGGTTCACAACCTTCGGAACCTCCCCAGGATCTGCCTGCCACTGACCCAACGGATCTTTGTCCTAGTGAAGCACTCAACTTGAGCAGAACAGAGGTTGCTCCCTAGGAAGAGATGCGGTGCAGACAAGCCACAGGCCAGGAGGATTCAGAAGATACAAAGAAGAAACTGCAAGCTCACTGGTGGAATCTCTGCAGGGTCGTCGGCAGCGGCGTTCACTGTGAACCAGGGCATCAAGGGAATCAAGAACTGCCTAGCTACACGTCGGGTTTGGTGGAAAGTGGCCAAGTTGGTGAAGAGCCCAGCTGAAGGTGAGATGGGTGGTCTGTGAGCTGGACTATGGATGGGGATGAGGATAATGGGATATTGGTACCTCAGTGGCTGCTGCTGCTGCTGCTGCTGCTTTTGATGATGATGATAATGATGATGGTGATGGGGAGAAGGAGGAGGAGGCGGAGGAGGAGGAGGAAGAGGAGGAGGAGGAGGAGGAGGAGGAGGAGGAAGGTGATCTGATTGTTTCCCAGCCACCACTGCACAGCATCCACTGTGTGGAAGCTACAGGTAGGCGTGGAAGGCTCGGTGGGGGCAGGGAAAGGGATGACTGCCATTTCTGGAGCCACAGTGCCATCCAGCGGATTGCGTTATGTGAAATGCCCAGGCGGCCGAGCTGTGTCTTCTTCCCTGCGCAGGGAAGAGCGAGCCTGTGCTGGGCCGGATGGGTTCTGCGCAAGGCGCAGGAGGTCTACTCCACGGGGTTTCAGAGGCCTCAGAGGGCGCCGTGCCTGCCAGGGCGACACTGTGGGGAAAAGCAGGAGCTCTGGGAGCCCCGGACACAGCAGGCAACTCCCAGACTGTCCAGCCCAGGCAGCAGAGCTTCCCCCGTCAGCCATTTTGGGGGTGGGCCCAGAGGAATTCTGCAACTTTTCCTTCGGTGTCCCTGCTGGGGAGTGCCGGAGTGCCCTGCCTGCGGCCGCACTGGGGTCACGTGGCCCCCTTCCTCACCGGGAGCTGAGGGGCTTAGAGGTTCTGGGGCCGGGGCCATTTGCACCGGACACTCCCAGGGGCGGCCATCTCGTGCTGCCCCTGGGGTTTCTGAGGGCCTTGTCCAGCTGCAGAAGCAGGGTCCGGTCTCCCGCGGAGAGCACACATGAAGGCACGGCCCGGAGCCCATTGCCCATGTGCGCCCTCAGGACAACACACCCACCGCAGTCCCACCCCGTGCCGTCCCCACTGAGCCAGTTGCTTCCAGCCCTGTGGCTGTCTCCATCCCTGGAGACCTGGTAACTGGCTTTGACCGAAACCATCTCCGCTTGGTGGCAGTATGGCTCCATCAATGCCAACTAAGCTCCTAACCCCGCCCCCACCACCCCATCAGGCCTTCGACTTCCTCCCCTTGTTAGGTAAAATCAAAAGCAAAACCAAACCAACACAGACAGTCCCATGAAGGAGGAGAGAAAAGGAAAGAAAGCAGCCAGCCACGGGCACCCACGTGGACCACCAAATGCACAGGACAAAAGGACCAGTGGCCACGAGGCTGGACACCCTGCAGTCCTTTCCACTTCCTTTCCTCCAACCCCTTTTTCTGGACTCCTGCTCTTGGGAGAAGTAAAAGGCAAAGGGTACACCAAGCGACCAGGCTGGGTGACATTGCCTGAGGGTCTAGATCGCAGGACTTCTCCTGGACTAGGCGGCGGCCACCATGCTGGTGGCGAAAACCACGCTGGCTTGCAAGTCACATTGTTGCAGGACTCCCGTTTCCCTTTCAAGGCCTGGAGCTTCAGCTTGAGGCCACCACCTCGGGCTGGCCCAACAGTGCAGCCAGAAGTGGCTGGCCCAACCTGGAGGCGCCCCCAACGTGGGGGGCCAAAGACTGACTCTGGGCAGGCTGGCCTTGCCCTCACACAGGAACCTGGCAAGGCCAACAGACATCGCCAGTCACAGAGCCCCACACAGGGCCGTGATTCTCTGGAGGATGGGCACAGACTCTGCTCGCACTTGAAGACCCCATTTATCTGGCTGAACAAGGGAGGCTTCAGGTTTACACTGGCAGCTTGGGCCCACCTGCTGACAGACGACTATCTCGTGGAACACAGAATGGCTGCGTGTCCCTTTTTGAGAGCCTCTCTGGGAATGCGTGTTTCAGCCATTCTCAGAGTACTTGCTGCGGGCAGGGGATGGGGGTGGGGTGGGGGGAGACTGGTGCCAGGGTATATAGGAAAGCACAGGTGACGGCGTGTGTCAGGATGTTTGTGGTTGTGTGAGGATGTGCTGTGTGTGGCGGGGTAGGAGATAGGGTGTGTGTGTGTGTGTGTGTGTGTGTCACTGTGTGTGTGTGTGTACACAAGCACGTGCTCTCACACCTGTCTAAGGTCCTTGCCTGACCGTGGGCAAGTGTTGCCGAGGGTATCCGGGTGTGGGTGCTTGAGTGCCTGGTCTCGTGAGCAGCGGCCAGCACCAACCTGCCTGGGCTTGTGGACAGGGAGGCGACCGCTGGTAAGTATACAGTGAAATCTATTCTGTTCCGATCACGCCATTGGATTGGGAACCAACGGCAAGCAGGGAGCAACTTGAGGAGGCTCCTACTGGCTCAAGATTGGACTTGAAAGGCTTCCATAAGGAGAACAACTGCACGGAATGGAAAGTCAAGAGATAATATTGCAAGCCTTGAGTTCATCCTGCTGTTTCATTGCGAAGTAACTCCTGGATCGTCTTTGGTTTTGTTGATGTTTAGTTCTGTGGGTTTTCCCGGAGGATGACAATGACCTCCAGCACTGGAGAAGGGAAAAGATGTCGAGAAGGAAGGGGAAGAGTCCAAACTGAACCACACGACTGCCTTCTCCTACACCTGTGCCTCCCCCTTAACCAAAGAGCAGACGTGCGAGGAGGACGCTGAGGAAACTAGGACAGCTCAGAATAGACAGTGAAAGGAATAGAGGGAAGCAGTAAGTGACCACCACCACCACCACCGTCACCATCACCACCACCTCCACCACCATCGCCACGACAACCTCCAGCGTTGCCGTGGATCCGGTGCAGGGGCGATTCACTGTGTATCTTTCGCCACATGCACAGGGAGTGACAGGGAGACACAAGCTGCCGGGAAAACAAAGGACAGGCCACCAGGCAGGCCCCTGACCTGGGCAGGGTGGCTGGGGTTGGGGGCGGGTCCCTCCTGAGCGCCATCAAGGGCTCCGACTCAGCAGTAGGCCTGCCCGGCATAAAGAAGGCAAAAGGAGAGGTAGAGCCACCTTCTGACATCCTGAATATGTCATAGGTACACTGCAAAGGGCCAAAGAGCCCCGGGATGTACTCAGGGCACGGAAAAGTTAGGTAGAACCCTGGGAACTCTACTTTAATAGGGGGAGGTAAGGGACACGAGAGGGGGGAGGTAATCCCCGATGGCAATTAAGGGATGGCTGTGAGGGAATGCCCCTTACTCTCCCAGTCCACGGAGGCATTTTCCCTTCCACAGGAAAAGTACATGTATTGGCCGGGTTGCGCTTCCCAGGCACGCACCCAGCCCTGCCTTTTGTCCAGAGGGAAGAACTGAAAGTAAGGCAGTGAGTGGAAGGCAGGACCCGAAAGTGGAGGGCAAACAGAAATCAAAAGAAAGAACCATAATGGAGGTGAAGCATGAAGGCCATCTCCAGGGCACTGTGCCCCAAGTGGGCAGATGGAACCAGCCGAGGCCTCCTGGGGGCTTCCTGAGGGGAGAGCCATCAGCCAAGGCTAAGTCTCAGCCACTCAGGCAAGGGGCTGAACCGTGTCCAGAGAGAGGCCTGATTGCCGATGCTGTAGTGCCCAACTGGGAAGTGGAAATACCAACAGAAAAGGGCAAGGAGGAAGAGCAGGGAACAAGGAAGGTAGGGCAGTCGTCGGGTCCACGGAGACGGGCAGAGTGGGTACAAGTGCGAGGGCGTGCGCAGGCGTGCTGTCCTGAATGTAACCATGTGCGAGGGGGTGGGGGTGTGCGTGGGCGGGCCCGAGTGATTGCAGTAACATTAAGCACTGGCGCACACAGGCAAAGGTGTGAAGCGATGCTGAGAGTAGGGATTCCACCACTTGCTGCTCCCAATCCCCGCCCTCCTTGCTCCCTGCAGTTTCCCCAAATCAGTGTCCGATGTGCCCTGATGTTCCATGCCTGGGAAACATCCCCCTTCGCCCCTACCTGCCAGGAAGATGGTGACTTTTGTTGTCGCTGGATGTTTTCCGTGTGTTTGTTTTTTGTCACCAATTTCAACGGTGGGCCTACTTCCTGGGACAGCCTGGCCTACAAGATTGTCCCAAACAGCCAGTCCACTCCTCAATTCTAAGAGTCCTTAAGATACTTCAGCGTGTGGGAAATCCCTGGGACGTGGATGTGCTTTCCTTTGGAGCTCCCTCCTGCTCGGTCTACACAGCTAGGAAGAATTTATACGAGCCAAGAAAGGAAACGTTGAGGAAACCGTAAAGAGCCTCACGATCACCTTCCACATTGGTCTCGCGCCAGGCTCTGGGCGGCATGGGCATGACATCCTTAAACACTCACGCCACGGCGACCGCCTGCTTTCCTTTGCATCTGCGGACACAAAATGTCACCAGCCTCGGCAGTAAACAAAGGCTGTCGCCCTGCCATCAGCCCTCAGACACTGCAGCTGCCCCCAAGGGTGGCCCCCGAGGGCCATTCAGGATGGAGAAAAGCAGGATACTAGCCCTGGAAAGTTCAGATGCACATCTAGGAATGATTTCAATGGACCAAGACTCTTGTATCTTCCCAGACTTAGAAAAGCGCTCAAATCTCTGACTTCAGATGTCTGGGAGAGGTTCTGGTGGTGGTGGTGGTGGTGGTGGTGGTGGTGGGGCTGGTGGTGATGGTGCTCTGTTTATTTCATTGTTTTCTTTTTTGTCTTTGTGATTAGCAGCAATCTTTTGCTATTCCCCGACATGTTTCTATTTTTTCCTCTCTTATTCAACGAAAACTCCTAAATAGCCTGGCTCCTTCCTCCCTTACTTCTTCAGAACCTTTCCACAGCACTTTGTGAGTGGCTGTCGTCGTGTCTGTAGTCCTCAGTAAGGTCCCCGAATAAAAGGTTCCTCTCAGCTTTTACGTTGTACCTTTTTCTTCTCTCCACACATCCCAGTCGGCTCTGGATAAAGGCCCTGATCCATCGTTTTGAGGGTCTGCCTGGAAACGCATCATTCCATTAAGGTGTTGAGTGGTTCTTCAGAAGTGGTTGCTGAGATGTGTGCATGTGCGCGTGTGCGTGTCTGTGCGGGAGTGTGTGAATGTGTGTGAGTTTGTGTGTGTGTGTGTGTGTGTGTGTGTGTACACCGGGGATCCATAATTTCCCCTGAAAGATCTCACGGGTCTTCCAGGGAGAACACTAGGCTAGTGTCAGGGGTTAGGTTGAGAAGCAGAGAGATCTCCATGCCAAACCAACCCCAAAAGCCTCCTTCTTCCACATGACCCTCCAATCCCCAATCCCCACTTCCACTCCCTCCCCCTCCTCCCTGAACTCCCCCTCTCCCCAAGGATAAAAATTCACGGGGGCATCTGGAAAAAATTGAGCATGACATGTGGACGGGCTTTTGGTGCAGAACTGAAGCCTGACAGCCTGGCTAGTGAGGCCTGCGGGAAGAAAGACCCCGGTGGTAGCGAACTTGTGGACAAATGTAGGCGAGGCCAAGTGGCCTTCCCCAAGTAGACCCACCGGTGCGACCCATGCCATCCCCAAATGTACCACCCCTGCGCACACAGGGTGCTCGGGAGTTCCACGCAGGGAGGCAGCGCGGTGGTCTCTTCCGGACCTTTGTGATTCAAATAAAGAAGGGTTCACAACCTTCGGAACCTCCCCAGGATCTGCCTGCCACTGACCCAACGGATCTTTGTCCTAGTGAAGCACTCAACTTGAGCAGAACAGAGGTTGCTCCCTAGGAAGAGATGCGGTGCAGACAAGCCACAGGCCAGGAGGATTCAGAAGATACAAAGAAGAAACTGCAAGCTCACTGGTGGAATCTCTGCAGGGTCGTCGGCAGCGGCGTTCACTGTGAACCAGGGCATCAAGGGAATCAAGAACTGCCTAGCTACACGTCGGGTTTGGTGGAAAGTGGCCAAGTTGGTGAAGAGCCCAGCTGAAGGTGAGATGGGTGGTCTGTGAGCTGGACTATGGATGGGGATGAGGATAATGGGATATTGGTACCTCAGTGGCTGCTGCTGCTGCTGCTGCTGCTTTTGATGATGATGATAATGATGATGGTGATGGGGAGAAGGAGGAGGAGGCGGAGGAGGAGGAGGAAGAGGAGGAGGAGGAGGAGGAGGAGGAGGAGGAAGGTGATCTGATTGTTTCCCAGCCACCACTGCACAGCATCCACTGTGTGGAAGCTACAGGTAGGCGTGGAAGGCTCGGTGGGGGCAGGGAAAGGGATGACTGCCATTTCTGGAGCCACAGTGCCATCCAGCGGATTGCGTTATGTGAAATGCCCAGGCGGCCGAGCTGTGTCTTCTTCCCTGCGCAGGGAAGAGCGAGCCTGTGCTGGGCCGGATGGGTTCTGCGCAAGGCGCAGGAGGTCTACTCCACGGGGTTTCAGAGGCCTCAGAGGGCGCCGTGCCTGCCAGGGCGACACTGTGGGGAAAAGCAGGAGCTCTGGGAGCCCCGGACACAGCAGGCAACTCCCAGACTGTCCAGCCCAGGCAGCAGAGCTTCCCCCGTCAGCCATTTTGGGGGTGGGCCCAGAGGAATTCTGCAACTTTTCCTTCGGTGTCCCTGCTGGGGAGTGCCGGAGTGCCCTGCCTGCGGCCGCACTGGGGTCACGTGGCCCCCTTCCTCACCGGGAGCTGAGGGGCTTAGAGGTTCTGGGGCCGGGGCCATTTGCACCGGACACTCCCAGGGGCGGCCATCTCGTGCTGCCCCTGGGGTTTCTGAGGGCCTTGTCCAGCTGCAGAAGCAGGGTCCGGTCTCCCGCGGAGAGCACACATGAAGGCACGGCCCGGAGCCCATTGCCCATGTGCGCCCTCAGGACAACACACCCACCGCAGTCCCACCCCGTGCCGTCCCCACTGAGCCAGTTGCTTCCAGCCCTGTGGCTGTCTCCATCCCTGGAGACCTGGTAACTGGCTTTGACCGAAACCATCTCCGCTTGGTGGCAGTATGGCTCCATCAATGCCAACTAAGCTCCTAACCCCGCCCCCACCACCCCATCAGGCCTTCGACTTCCTCCCCTTGTTAGGTAAAATCAAAAGCAAAACCAAACCAACACAGACAGTCCCATGAAGGAGGAGAAAAAAGGAAAGAAAGCAGCCAGCCACGGGCACCCACGTGGACCACCAAATGCACAGTACAAAAGGACCAGTGGCCACGAGGCTGGACACCCTGCAGTCCTTTCCACTTCCTTTCCTCCAACCCCTTTTTCTGGACTCCTGCTCTTGGGAGAAGTAAAAGGCAAAGGGTACACCAAGCGACCAGGCTGGGTGACATTGCCTGAGGGTCTAGATCGCAGGACTTCTCCTGGACTAGGCGGCGGCCACCATGCTGGTGGCGAAAACCACGCTGGCTTGCAAGTCACATTGTTGCAGGACTCCCGTTTCCCTTTCAAGGCCTGGAGCTTCAGCTTGAGGCCACCACCTCGGGCTGGCCCAACAGTGCAGCCAGAAGTGGCTGGCCCAACCTGGAGGCGCCCCCAACGTGGGGGGCCAAAGACTGACTCTGGGCAGGCTGGCCTTGCCCTCACACAGGAACCTGGCAAGGCCAACAGACATCGCCAGTCACAGAGCCCCACACAGGGCCGTGATTCTCTGGAGGATGGGCACAGACTCTGCTCGCACTTGAAGACCCCATTTATCTGGCTGAACAAGGGAGGCTTCAGGTTTACACTGGCAGCTTGGGCCCACCTGCTGACAGACGACTATCTCGTGGAACACAGAATGGCTGCGTGTCCCTTTTTGAGAGCCTCTCTGGGAATGCGTGTTTCAGCCATTCTCAGAGTACTTGCTGCGGGCAGGGGATGGGGGTGGGGTGGGGGGAGACTGGTGCCAGGGTATATAGGAAAGCACAGGTGACGGCGTGTGTCAGGATGTTTGTGGTTGTGTGAGGATGTGCTGTGTGTGGCGGGGTAGGAGATAGGGTGTGTGTGTGTGTGTGTGTGTGTGTCACTGTGTGTGTGTGTGTACACAAGCACGTGCTCTCACACCTGTCTAAGGTCCTTGCCTGACCGTGGGCAAGTGTTGCCGAGGGTATCCGGGTGTGGGTGCTTGAGTGCCTGGTCTCGTGAGCAGCGGCCAGCACCAACCTGCCTGGGCTTGTGGACAGGGAGGCGACCGCTGGTAAGTATACAGTGAAATCTATTCTGTTCCGATCACGCCATTGGATTGGGAACCAACGGCAAGCAGGGAGCAACTTGAGGAGGCTCCTACTGGCTCAAGATTGGACTTGAAAGGCTTCCATAAGGAGAACAACTGCACGGAATGGAAAGTCAAGAGATAATATTGCAAGCCTTGAGTTCATCCTGCTGTTTCATTGCGAAGTAACTCCTGGATCGTCTTTGGTTTTGTTGATGTTTAGTTCTGTGGGTTTTCCCGGAGGATGACAATGACCTCCAGCACTGGAGAAGGGAAAAGATGTCGAGAAGGAAGGGGAAGAGTCCAAACTGAACCACACGACTGCCTTCTCCTACACCTGTGCCTCCCCCTTAACCAAAGAGCAGACGTGCGAGGAGGACGCTGAGGAAACTAGGACAGCTCAGAATAGACAGTGAAAGGAATAGAGGGAAGCAGTAAGTGACCACCACCACCACCACCGTCACCATCACCACCACCTCCACCACCATCGCCACGACAACCTCCAGCGTTGCCGTGGATCCGGTGCAGGGGCGATTCACTGTGTATCTTTCGCCACATGCACAGGGAGTGACAGGGAGACACAAGCTGCCGGGAAAACAAAGGACAGGCCACCAGGCAGGCCCCTGACCTGGGCAGGGTGGCTGGGGTTGGGGGCGGGTCCCTCCTGAGCGCCATCAAGGGCTCCGACTCAGCAGTAGGCCTGCCCGGCATAAAGAAGGCAAAAGGAGAGGTAGAGCCACCTTCTGACATCCTGAATATGTCATAGGTACACTGCAAAGGGCCAAAGAGCCCCGGGATGTACTCAGGGCACGGAAAAGTTAGGTAGAACCCTGGGAACTCTACTTTAATAGGGGGAGGTAAGGGACACGAGAGGGGGGAGGTAATCCCCGATGGCAATTAAGGGATGGCTGTGAGGGAATGCCCCTTACTCTCCCAGTCCACGGAGGCATTTTCCCTTCCACAGGAAAAGTACATGTATTGGCCGGGTTGCGCTTCCCAGGCACGCACCCAGCCCTGCCTTTTGTCCAGAGGGAAGAACTGAAAGTAAGGCAGTGAGTGGAAGGCAGGACCCGAAAGTGGAGGGCAAACAGAAATCAAAAGAAAGAACCATAATGGAGGTGAAGCATGAAGGCCATCTCCAGGGCACTGTGCCCCAAGTGGGCAGATGGAACCAGCCGAGGCCTCCTGGGGGCTTCCTGAGGGGAGAGCCATCAGCCAAGGCTAAGTCTCAGCCACTCAGGCAAGGGGCTGAACCGTGTCCAGAGAGAGGCCTGATTGCCGATGCTGTAGTGCCCAACTGGGAAGTGGAAATACCAACAGAAAAGGGCAAGGAGGAAGAGCAGGGAACAAGGAAGGTAGGGCAGTCGTCGGGTCCACGGAGACGGGCAGAGTGGGTACAAGTGCGAGGGCGTGCGCAGGCGTGCTGTCCTGAATGTAACCATGTGCGAGGGGGTGGGGGTGTGCGTGGGCGGGCCCGAGTGATTGCAGTAACATTAAGCACTGGCGCACACAGGCAAAGGTGTGAAGCGATGCTGAGAGTAGGGATTCCACCACTTGCTGCTCCCAATCCCCGCCCTCCTTGCTCCCTGCAGTTTCCCCAAATCAGTGTCCGATGTGCCCTGATGTTCCATGCCTGGGAAACATCCCCCTTCGCCCCTACCTGCCAGGAAGATGGTGACTTTTGTTGTCGCTGGATGTTTTCCGTGTGTTTGTTTTTTGTCACCAATTTCAACGGTGGGCCTACTTCCTGGGACAGCCTGGCCTACAAGATTGTCCCAAACAGCCAGTCCACTCCTCAATTCTAAGAGTCCTTAAGATACTTCAGCGTGTGGGAAATCCCTGGGACGTGGATGTGCTTTCCTTTGGAGCTCCCTCCTGCTCGGTCTACACAGCTAGGAAGAATTTATACGAGCCAAGAAAGGAAACGTTGAGGAAACCGTAAAGAGCCTCACGATCACCTTCCACATTGGTCTCGCGCCAGGCTCTGGGCGGCATGGGCATGACATCCTTAAACACTCACGCCACGGCGACCGCCTGCTTTCCTTTGCATCTGCGGACACAAAATGTCACCAGCCTCGGCAGTAAACAAAGGCTGTCGCCCTGCCATCAGCCCTCAGACACTGCAGCTGCCCCCAAGGGTGGCCCCCGAGGGCCATTCAGGATGGAGAAAAGCAGGATACTAGCCCTGGAAAGTTCAGATGCACATCTAGGAATGATTTCAATGGACCAAGACTCTTGTATCTTCCCAGACTTAGAAAAGCGCTCAAATCTCTGACTTCAGATGTCTGGGAGAGGTTCTGGTGGTGGTGGTGGTGGTGGTGGTGGTGGTGGGGCTGGTGGTGATGGTGCTCTGTTTATTTCATTGTTTTCTTTTTTGTCTTTGTGATTAGCAGCAATCTTTTGCTATTCCCCGACATGTTTCTATTTTTTCCTCTCTTATTCAACGAAAACTCCTAAATAGCCTGGCTCCTTCCTCCCTTACTTCTTCAGAACCTTTCCACAGCACTTTGTGAGTGGCTGTCGTCGTGTCTGTAGTCCTCAGTAAGGTCCCCGAATAAAAGGTTCCTCTCAGCTTTTACGTTGTACCTTTTTCTTCTCTCCACACATCCCAGTCGGCTCTGGATAAAGGCCCTGATCCATCGTTTTGAGGGTCTGCCTGGAAACGCATCATTCCATTAAGGTGTTGAGTGGTTCTTCAGAAGTGGTTGCTGAGATGTGTGCATGTGCGCGTGTGCGTGTCTGTGCGGGAGTGTGTGAATGTGTGTGAGTTTGTGTGTGTGTGTGTGTGTGTGTGTACACCGGGGATCCATAATTTCCCCTGAAAGATCTCACGGGTCTTCCAGGGAGAACACTAGGCTAGTGTCAGGGGTTAGGTTGAGAAGCAGAGAGATCTCCATGCCAAACCAACCCCAAAAGCCTCCTTCTTCCACATGACCCTCCAATCCCCAATCCCCACTTCCACTCCCTCCCCCTCCTCCCTGAACTCCCCCTCTCCCCAAGGATAAAAATTCACGGGGGCATCTGGAAAAAATTGAGCATGACATGTGGACGGGCTTTTGGTGCAGAACTGAAGCCTGACAGCCTGGCTAGTGAGGCCTGCGGGAAGAAAGACCCCGGTGGTAGCGAACTTGTGGACAAATGTAGGCGAGGCCAAGTGGCCTTCCCCAAGTAGACCCACCGGTGCGACCCATGCCATCCCCAAATGTACCACCCCTGCGCACACAGGGTGCTCGGGAGTTCCACGCAGGGAGGCAGCGCGGTGGTCTCTTCCGGACCTTTGTGATTCAAATAAAGAAGGGTTCACAACCTTCGGAACCTCCCCAGGATCTGCCTGCCACTGACCCAACGGATCTTTGTCCTAGTGAAGCACTCAACTTGAGCAGAACAGAGGTTGCTCCCTAGGAAGAGATGCGGTGCAGACAAGCCACAGGCCAGGAGGATTCAGAAGATACAAAGAAGAAACTGCAAGCTCACTGGTGGAATCTCTGCAGGGTCGTCGGCAGCGGCGTTCACTGTGAACCAGGGCATCAAGGGAATCAAGAACTGCCTAGCTACACGTCGGGTTTGGTGGAAAGTGGCCAAGTTGGTGAAGAGCCCAGCTGAAGGTGAGATGGGTGGTCTGTGAGCTGGACTATGGATGGGGATGAGGATAATGGGATATTGGTACCTCAGTGGCTGCTGCTGCTGCTGCTGCTGCTTTTGATGATGATGATAATGATGATGGTGATGGGGAGAAGGAGGAGGAGGCGGAGGAGGAGGAGGAAGAGGAGGAGGAGGAGGAGGAGGAGGAGGAGGAAGGTGATCTGATTGTTTCCCAGCCACCACTGCACAGCATCCACTGTGTGGAAGCTACAGGTAGGCGTGGAAGGCTCGGTGGGGGCAGGGAAAGGGATGACTGCCATTTCTGGAGCCACAGTGCCATCCAGCGGATTGCGTTATGTGAAATGCCCAGGCGGCCGAGCTGTGTCTTCTTCCCTGCGCAGGGAAGAGCGAGCCTGTGCTGGGCCGGATGGGTTCTGCGCAAGGCGCAGGAGGTCTACTCCACGGGGTTTCAGAGGCCTCAGAGGGCGCCGTGCCTGCCAGGGCGACACTGTGGGGAAAAGCAGGAGCTCTGGGAGCCCCGGACACAGCAGGCAACTCCCAGACTGTCCAGCCCAGGCAGCAGAGCTTCCCCCGTCAGCCATTTTGGGGGTGGGCCCAGAGGAATTCTGCAACTTTTCCTTCGGTGTCCCTGCTGGGGAGTGCCGGAGTGCCCTGCCTGCGGCCGCACTGGGGTCACGTGGCCCCCTTCCTCACCGGGAGCTGAGGGGCTTAGAGGTTCTGGGGCCGGGGCCATTTGCACCGGACACTCCCAGGGGCGGCCATCTCGTGCTGCCCCTGGGGTTTCTGAGGGCCTTGTCCAGCTGCAGAAGCAGGGTCCGGTCTCCCGCGGAGAGCACACATGAAGGCACGGCCCGGAGCCCATTGCCCATGTGCGCCCTCAGGACAACACACCCACCGCAGTCCCACCCCGTGCCGTCCCCACTGAGCCAGTTGCTTCCAGCCCTGTGGCTGTCTCCATCCCTGGAGACCTGGTAACTGGCTTTGACCGAAACCATCTCCGCTTGGTGGCAGTATGGCTCCATCAATGCCAACTAAGCTCCTAACCCCGCCCCCACCACCCCATCAGGCCTTCGACTTCCTCCCCTTGTTAGGTAAAATCAAAAGCAAAACCAAACCAACACAGACAGTCCCATGAAGGAGGAGAGAAAAGGAAAGAAAGCAGCCAGCCACGGGCACCCACGTGGACCACCAAATGCACAGGACAAAAGGACCAGTGGCCACGAGGCTGGACACCCTGCAGTCCTTTCCACTTCCTTTCCTCCAACCCCTTTTTCTGGACTCCTGCTCTTGGGAGAAGTAAAAGGCAAAGGGTACACCAAGCGACCAGGCTGGGTGACATTGCCTGAGGGTCTAGATCGCAGGACTTCTCCTGGACTAGGCGGCGGCCACCATGCTGGTGGCGAAAACCACGCTGGCTTGCAAGTCACATTGTTGCAGGACTCCCGTTTCCCTTTCAAGGCCTGGAGCTTCAGCTTGAGGCCACCACCTCGGGCTGGCCCAACAGTGCAGCCAGAAGTGGCTGGCCCAACCTGGAGGCGCCCCCAACGTGGGGGGCCAAAGACTGACTCTGGGCAGGCTGGCCTTGCCCTCACACAGGAACCTGGCAAGGCCAACAGACATCGCCAGTCACAGAGCCCCACACAGGGCCGTGATTCTCTGGAGGATGGGCACAGACTCTGCTCGCACTTGAAGACCCCATTTATCTGGCTGAACAAGGGAGGCTTCAGGTTTACACTGGCAGCTTGGGCCCACCTGCTGACAGACGACTATCTCGTGGAACACAGAATGGCTGCGTGTCCCTTTTTGAGAGCCTCTCTGGGAATGCGTGTTTCAGCCATTCTCAGAGTACTTGCTGCGGGCAGGGGATGGGGGTGGGGTGGGGGGAGACTGGTGCCAGGGTATATAGGAAAGCACAGGTGACGGCGTGTGTCAGGATGTTTGTGGTTGTGTGAGGATGTGCTGTGTGTGGCGGGGTAGGAGATAGGGTGTGTGTGTGTGTGTGTGTGTGTGTCACTGTGTGTGTGTGTGTACACAAGCACGTGCTCTCACACCTGTCTAAGGTCCTTGCCTGACCGTGGGCAAGTGTTGCCGAGGGTATCCGGGTGTGGGTGCTTGAGTGCCTGGTCTCGTGAGCAGCGGCCAGCACCAACCTGCCTGGGCTTGTGGACAGGGAGGCGACCGCTGGTAAGTATACAGTGAAATCTATTCTGTTCCGATCACGCCATTGGATTGGGAACCAACGGCAAGCAGGGAGCAACTTGAGGAGGCTCCTACTGGCTCAAGATTGGACTTGAAGGGCTTCCATAAGGAGAACAACTGCACGGAATGGAAAGTCAAGAGATAATATTGCAAGCCTTGAGTTCATCCTGCTGTTTCATTGCGAAGTAACTCCTGGATCGTCTTTGGTTTTGTTGATGTTTAGTTCTGTGGGTTTTCCCGGAGGATGACAATGACCTCCAGCACTGGAGAAGGGAAAAGATGTCGAGAAGGAAGGGGAAGAGTCCAAACTGAACCACACGACTGCCTTCTCCTACACCTGTGCCTCCCCCTTAACCAAAGAGCAGACGTGCGAGGAGGACGCTGAGGAAACTAGGACAGCTCAGAATAGACAGTGAAAGGAATAGAGGGAAGCAGTAAGTGACCACCACCACCACCACCGTCACCATCACCACCACCTCCACCACCATCGCCACGACAACCTCCAGCGTTGCCGTGGATCCGGTGCAGGGGCGATTCACTGTGTATCTTTCGCCACATGCACAGGGAGTGACAGGGAGACACAAGCTGCCGGGAAAACAAAGGACAGGCCACCAGGCAGGCCCCTGACCTGGGCAGGGTGGCTGGGGTTGGGGGCGGGTCCCTCCTGAGCGCCATCAAGGGCTCCGACTCAGCAGTAGGCCTGCCCGGCATAAAGAAGGCAAAAGGAGAGGTAGAGCCACCTTCTGACATCCTGAATATGTCATAGGTACACTGCAAAGGGCCAAAGAGCCCCGGGATGTACTCAGGGCACGGAAAAGTTAGGTAGAACCCTGGGAACTCTACTTTAATAGGGGGAGGTAAGGGACACGAGAGGGGGGAGGTAATCCCCGATGGCAATTAAGGGATGGCTGTGAGGGAATGCCCCTTACTCTCCCAGTCCACGGAGGCATTTTCCCTTCCACAGGAAAAGTACATGTATTGGCCGGGTTGCGCTTCCCAGGCACGCACCCAGCCCTGCCTTTTGTCCAGAGGGAAGAACTGAAAGTAAGGCAGTGAGTGGAAGGCAGGACCCGAAAGTGGAGGGCAAACAGAAATCAAAAGAAAGAACCATAATGGAGGTGAAGCATGAAGGCCATCTCCAGGGCACTGTGCCCCAAGTGGGCAGATGGAACCAGCCGAGGCCTCCTGGGGGCTTCCTGAGGGGAGAGCCATCAGCCAAGGCTAAGTCTCAGCCACTCAGGCAAGGGGCTGAACCGTGTCCAGAGAGAGGCCTGATTGCCGATGCTGTAGTGCCCAACTGGGAAGTGGAAATACCAACAGAAAAGGGCAAGGAGGAAGAGCAGGGAACAAGGAAGGTAGGGCAGTCGTCGGGTCCACGGAGACGGGCAGAGTGGGTACAAGTGCGAGGGCGTGCGCAGGCGTGCTGTCCTGAATGTAACCATGTGCGAGGGGGTGGGGGTGTGCGTGGGCGGGCCCGAGTGATTGCAGTAACATTAAGCACTGGCGCACACAGGCAAAGGTGTGAAGCGATGCTGAGAGTAGGGATTCCACCACTTGCTGCTCCCAATCCCCGCCCTCCTTGCTCCCTGCAGTTTCCCCAAATCAGTGTCCGATGTGCCCTGATGTTCCATGCCTGGGAAACATCCCCCTTCGCCCCTACCTGCCAGGAAGATGGTGACTTTTGTTGTCGCTGGATGTTTTCCGTGTGTTTGTTTTTTGTCACCAATTTCAACGGTGGGCCTACTTCCTGGGACAGCCTGGCCTACAAGATTGTCCCAAACAGCCAGTCCACTCCTCAATTCTAAGAGTCCTTAAGATACTTCAGCGTGTGGGAAATCCCTGGGACGTGGATGTGCTTTCCTTTGGAGCTCCCTCCTGCTCGGTCTACACAGCTAGGAAGAATTTATACGAGCCAAGAAAGGAAACGTTGAGGAAACCGTAAAGAGCCTCACGATCACCTTCCACATTGGTCTCGCGCCAGGCTCTGGGCGGCATGGGCATGACATCCTTAAACACTCACGCCACGGCGACCGCCTGCTTTCCTTTGCATCTGCGGACACAAAATGTCACCAGCCTCGGCAGTAAACAAAGGCTGTCGCCCTGCCATCAGCCCTCAGACACTGCAGCTGCCCCCAAGGGTGGCCCCCGAGGGCCATTCAGGATGGAGAAAAGCAGGATACTAGCCCTGGAAAGTTCAGATGCACATCTAGGAATGATTTCAATGGACCAAGACTCTTGTATCTTCCCAGACTTAGAAAAGCGCTCAAATCTCTGACTTCAGATGTCTGGGAGAGGTTCTGGTGGTGGTGGTGGTGGTGGTGGTGGTGGTGGTGGTGGTGGTGGGGCTGGTGGTGATGGTGCTCTGTTTATTTCATTGTTTTCTGTTTTGTCTTTGTGATTAGCAGCAATCTTTTGCTATTCCCCGACATGTTTCTATTTTTTCCTCTCTTATTCAACGAAAACTCCTAAATAGCCTGGCTCCTTCCTCCCTTACTTCTTCAGAACCTTTCCACAGCACTTTGTGAGTGGCTGTCGTCGTGTCTGTAGTCCTCAGTAAGGTCCCCGAATAAAAGGTTCCTCTCAGCTTTTACGTTGTACCTTTTTCTTCTCTCCACACATCCCAGTCGGCTCTGGATAAAGGCCCTGATCCATCGTTTTGAGGGTCTGCCTGGAAACGCATCATTCCATTAAGGTGTTGAGTGGTTCTTCAGAAGTGGTTGCTGAGATGTGTGCATGTGCGCGTGTGCGTGTCTGTGCGGGAGTGTGTGAATGTGTGTGAGTTTGTGTGTGTGTGTGTGTGTGTGTGTGTGTACACCGGGGATCCATAATTTCCCCTGAAAGATCTCACGGGTCTTCCAGGGAGAACACTAGGCTAGTGTCAGGGGTTAGATTGAGAAGCAGAGAGATCTCCATGCCAAACCAACCCCAAAAGCCTCCTTCTTCCACATGACCCTCCAATCCCCAATCCCCACTTCCACTCCCTCCCCCTCCTCCCTGAACTCCCCCTCTCCGCAAGGATAAAAATTCACGGGGGCATCTGGAAAAAATTGAGCATGACATGTGGACGGGCTTTTGGTGCAGAACTGAAGCCTGACAGCCTGGCTAGTGAGGCCTGCGGGAAGAAAGACCCCGGTGGTAGCGAACTTGTGGACAAATGTAGGCGAGGCCAAGTGGCCTTCCCCAAGTAGACCCACCGGTGCGACCCATGCCATCCCCAAATGTACCACCCCTGCGCACACAGGGTGCTCGGGAGTTCCACGCAGGGAGGCAGCGCGGTGGTCTCTTCCGGACCTTTGTGATTCAAATAAAGAAGGGTTCACAACCTTCGGAACCTCCCCAGGATCTGCCTGCCACTGACCCAACGGATCTTTGTCCTAGTGAAGCACTCAACTTGAGCAGAACAGAGGTTGCTCCCTAGGAAGAGATGCGGTGCAGACAAGCCACAGGCCAGGAGGATTCAGAAGATACAAAGAAGAAACTGCAAGCTCACTGGTGGAATCTCTGCAGGGTCGTCGGCAGCGGCGTTCACTGTGAACCAGGGCATCAAGGGAATCAAGAACTGCCTAGCTACACGTCGGGTTTGGTGGAAAGTGGCCAAGTTGGTGAAGAGCCCAGCTGAAGGTGAGATGGGTGGTCTGTGAGCTGGACTATGGATGGGGATGAGGATAATGGGATATTGGTACCTCAGTGGCTGCTGCTGCTGCTGCTGCTGCTTTTGATGATGATGATAATGATGATGGTGATGGGGAGAAGGAGGAGGAGGCGGAGGAGGAGGAGGAAGAGGAGGAGGAGGAGGAGGAGGAGGAGGAGGAGGAAGGTGATCTGATTGTTTCCCAGCCACCACTGCACAGCATCCACTGTGTGGAAGCTACAGGTAGGCGTGGAAGGCTCGGTGGGGGCAGGGAAAGGGATGACTGCCATTTCTGGAGCCACAGTGCCATCCAGCGGATTGCGTTATGTGAAATGCCCAGGCGGCCGAGCTGTGTCTTCTTCCCTGCGCAGGGAAGAGCGAGCCTGTGCTGGGCCGGATGGGTTCTGCGCAAGGCGCAGGAGGTCTACTCCACGGGGTTTCAGAGGCCTCAGAGGGCGCCGTGCCTGCCAGGGCGACACTGTGGGGAAAAGCAGGAGCTCTGGGAGCCCCGGACACAGCAGGCAACTCCCAGACTGTCCAGCCCAGGCAGCAGAGCTTCCCCCGTCAGCCATTTTGGGGGTGGGCCCAGAGGAATTCTGCAACTTTTCCTTCGGTGTCCCTGCTGGGGAGTGCCGGAGTGCCCTGCCTGCGGCCGCACTGGGGTCACGTGGCCCCCTTCCTCACCGGGAGCTGAGGGGCTTAGAGGTTCTGGGGCCGGGGCCATTTGCACCGGACACTCCCAGGGGCGGCCATCTCGTGCTGCCCCTGGGGTTTCTGAGGGCCTTGTCCAGCTGCAGAAGCAGGGTCCGGTCTCCCGCGGAGAGCACACATGAAGGCACGGCCCGGAGCCCATTGCCCATGTGCGCCCTCAGGACAACACACCCACCGCAGTCCCACCCCGTGCCGTCCCCACTGAGCCAGTTGCTTCCAGCCCTGTGGCTGTCTCCATCCCTGGAGACCTGGTAACTGGCTTTGACCGAAACCATCTCCGCTTGGTGGCAGTATGGCTCCATCAATGCCAACTAAGCTCCTAACCCCGCCCCCACCACCCCATCAGGCCTTCGACTTCCTCCCCTTGTTAGGTAAAATCAAAAGCAAAACCAAACCAACACAGACAGTCCCATGAAGGAGGAGAGAAAAGGAAAGAAAGCAGCCAGCCACGGGCACCCACGTGGACCACCAAATGCACAGTACAAAAGGACCAGTGGCCACGAGGCTGGACACCCTGCAGTCCTTTCCACTTCCTTTCCTCCAACCCCTTTTTCTGGACTCCTGCTCTTGGGAGAAGTAAAAGGCAAAGGGTACACCAAGCGACCAGGCTGGGTGACATTGCCTGAGGGTCTAGATCGCAGGACTTCTCCTGGACTAGGCGGCGGCCACCATGCTGGTGGCGAAAACCACGCTGGCTTGCAAGTCACATTGTTGCAGGACTCCCGTTTCCCTTTCAAGGCCTGGAGCTTCAGCTTGAGGCCACCACCTCGGGCTGGCCCAACAGTGCAGCCAGAAGTGGCTGGCCCAACCTGGAGGCGCCCCCAACGTGGGGGGCCAAAGACTGACTCTGGGCAGGCTGGCCTTGCCCTCACACAGGAACCTGGCAAGGCCAACAGACATCGCCAGTCACAGAGCCCCACACAGGGCCGTGATTCTCTGGAGGATGGGCACAGACTCTGCTCGCACTTGAAGACCCCATTTATCTGGCTGAACAAGGGAGGCTTCAGGTTTACACTGGCAGCTTGGGCCCACCTGCTGACAGACGACTATCTCGTGGAACACAGAATGGCTGCGTGTCCCTTTTTGAGAGCCTCTCTGGGAATGCGTGTTTCAGCCATTCTCAGAGTACTTGCTGCGGGCAGGGGATGGGGGTGGGGTGGGGGGAGACTGGTGCCAGGGTATATAGGAAAGCACAGGTGACGGCGTGTGTCAGGATGTTTGTGGTTGTGTGAGGATGTGCTGTGTGTGGCGGGGTAGGAGATAGGGTGTGTGTGTGTGTGTGTGTGTGTGTCACTGTGTGTGTGTGTGTACACAAGCACGTGCTCTCACACCTGTCTAAGGTCCTTGCCTGACCGTGGGCAAGTGTTGCCGAGGGTATCCGGGTGTGGGTGCTTGAGTGCCTGGTCTCGTGAGCAGCGGCCAGCACCAACCTGCCTGGGCTTGTGGACAGGGAGGCGACCGCTGGTAAGTATACAGTGAAATCTATTCTGTTCCGATCACGCCATTGGATTGGGAACCAACGGCAAGCAGGGAGCAACTTGAGGAGGCTCCTACTGGCTCAAGATTGGACTTGAAAGGCTTCCATAAGGAGAACAACTGCACGGAATGGAAAGTCAAGAGATAATATTGCAAGCCTTGAGTTCATCCTGCTGTTTCATTGCGAAGTAACTCCTGGATCGTCTTTGGTTTTGTTGATGTTTAGTTCTGTGGGTTTTCCCGGAGGATGACAATGACCTCCAGCACTGGAGAAGGGAAAAGATGTCGAGAAGGAAGGGGAAGAGTCCAAACTGAACCACACGACTGCCTTCTCCTACACCTGTGCCTCCCCCTTAACCAAAGAGCAGACGTGCGAGGAGGACGCTGAGGAAACTAGGACAGCTCAGAATAGACAGTGAAAGGAATAGAGGGAAGCAGTAAGTGACCACCACCACCACCACCGTCACCATCACCACCACCTCCACCACCATCGCCACGACAACCTCCAGCGTTGCCGTGGATCCGGTGCAGGGGCGATTCACTGTGTATCTTTCGCCACATGCACAGGGAGTGACAGGGAGACACAAGCTGCCGGGAAAACAAAGGACAGGCCACCAGGCAGGCCCCTGACCTGGGCAGGGTGGCTGGGGTTGGGGGCGGGTCCCTCCTGAGCGCCATCAAGGGCTCCGACTCAGCAGTAGGCCTGCCCGGCATAAAGAAGGCAAAAGGAGAGGTAGAGCCACCTTCTGACATCCTGAATATGTCATAGGTACACTGCAAAGGGCCAAAGAGCCCCGGGATGTACTCAGGGCACGGAAAAGTTAGGTAGAACCCTGGGAACTCTACTTTAATAGGGGGAGGTAAGGGACACGAGAGGGGGGAGGTAATCCCCGATGGCAATTAAGGGATGGCTGTGAGGGAATGCCCCTTACTCTCCCAGTCCACGGAGGCATTTTCCCTTCCACAGGAAAAGTACATGTATTGGCCGGGTTGCGCTTCCCAGGCACGCACCCAGCCCTGCCTTTTGTCCAGAGGGAAGAACTGAAAGTAAGGCAGTGAGTGGAAGGCAGGACCCGAAAGTGGAGGGCAAACAGAAATCAAAAGAAAGAACCATAATGGAGGTGAAGCATGAAGGCCATCTCCAGGGCACTGTGCCCCAAGTGGGCAGATGGAACCAGCCGAGGCCTCCTGGGGGCTTCCTGAGGGGAGAGCCATCAGCCAAGGCTAAGTCTCAGCCACTCAGGCAAGGGGCTGAACCGTGTCCAGAGAGAGGCCTGATTGCCGATGCTGTAGTGCCCAACTGGGAAGTGGAAATACCAACAGAAAAGGGCAAGGAGGAAGAGCAGGGAACAAGGAAGGTAGGGCAGTCGTCGGGTCCACGGAGACGGGCAGAGTGGGTACAAGTGCGAGGGCGTGCGCAGGCGTGCTGTCCTGAATGTAACCATGTGCGAGGGGGTGGGGGTGTGCGTGGGCGGGCCCGAGTGATTGCAGTAACATTAAGCACTGGCGCACACAGGCAAAGGTGTGAAGCGATGCTGAGAGTAGGGATTCCACCACTTGCTGCTCCCAATCCCCGCCCTCCTTGCTCCCTGCAGTTTCCCCAAATCAGTGTCCGATGTGCCCTGATGTTCCATGCCTGGGAAACATCCCCCTTCGCCCCTACCTGCCAGGAAGATGGTGACTTTTGTTGTCGCTGGATGTTTTCCGTGTGTTTGTTTTTTGTCACCAATTTCAACGGTGGGCCTACTTCCTGGGACAGCCTGGCCTACAAGATTGTCCCAAACAGCCAGTCCACTCCTCAATTCTAAGAGTCCTTAAGATACTTCAGCGTGTGGGAAATCCCTGGGACGTGGATGTGCTTTCCTTTGGAGCTCCCTCCTGCTCGGTCTACACAGCTAGGAAGAATTTATACGAGCCAAGAAAGGAAACGTTGAGGAAACCGTAAAGAGCCTCACGATCACCTTCCACATTGGTCTCGCGCCAGGCTCTGGGCGGCATGGGCATGACATCCTTAAACACTCACGCCACGGCGACCGCCTGCTTTCCTTTGCATCTGCGGACACAAAATGTCACCAGCCTCGGCAGTAAACAAAGGCTGTCGCCCTGCCATCAGCCCTCAGACACTGCAGCTGCCCCCAAGGGTGGCCCCCGAGGGCCATTCAGGATGGAGAAAAGCAGGATACTAGCCCTGGAAAGTTCAGATGCACATCTAGGAATGATTTCAATGGACCAAGACTCTTGTATCTTCCCAGACTTAGAAAAGCGCTCAAATCTCTGACTTCAGATGTCTGGGAGAGGTTCTGGTGGTGGTGGTGGTGGTGGTGGTGGTGGTGGGGCTGGTGGTGATGGTGCTCTGTTTATTTCATTGTTTTCTTTTTTGTCTTTGTGATTAGCAGCAATCTTTTGCTATTCCCCGACATGTTTCTATTTTTTCCTCTCTTATTCAACGAAAACTCCTAAATAGCCTGGCTCCTTCCTCCCTTACTTCTTCAGAACCTTTCCACAGCACTTTGTGAGTGGCTGTCGTCGTGTCTGTAGTCCTCAGTAAGGTCCCCGAATAAAAGGTTCCTCTCAGCTTTTACGTTGTACCTTTTTCTTCTCTCCACACATCCCAGTCGGCTCTGGATAAAGGCCCTGATCCATCGTTTTGAGGGTCTGCCTGGAAACGCATCATTCCATTAAGGTGTTGAGTGGTTCTTCAGAAGTGGTTGCTGAGATGTGTGCATGTGCGCGTGTGCGTGTCTGTGCGGGAGTGTGTGAATGTGTGTGAGTTTGTGTGTGTGTGTGTGTGTGTGTGTGTGTGTGTGTGTACACCGGGGATCCATAATTTCCCCTGAAAGATCTCACGGGTCTTCCAGGGAGAACACTAGGCTAGTGTCAGGGGTTAGGTTGAGAAGCAGAGAGATCTCCATGCCAAACCAACCCCAAAAGCCTCCTTCTTCCACATGACCCTCCAATCCCCAATCCCCACTTCCACTCCCTCCCCCTCCTCCCTGAACTCCCCCTCTCCCCAAGGATAAAAATTCACGGGGGCATCTGGAAAAAATTGAGCATGACATGTGGACGGGCTTTTGGTGCAGAACTGAAGCCTGACAGCCTGGCTAGTGAGGCCTGCGGGAAGAAAGACCCCGGTGGTAGCGAACTTGTGGACAAATGTAGGCGAGGCCAAGTGGCCTTCCCCAAGTAGACCCACCGGTGCGACCCATGCCATCCCCAAATGTACCACCCCTGCGCACACAGGGTGCTCGGGAGTTCCACGCAGGGAGGCAGCGCGGTGGTCTCTTCCGGACCTTTGTGATTCAAATAAAGAAGGGTTCACAACCTTCGGAACCTCCCCAGGATCTGCCTGCCACTGACCCAACGGATCTTTGTCCTAGTGAAGCACTCAACTTGAGCAGAACAGAGGTTGCTCCCTAGGAAGAGATGCGGTGCAGACAAGCCACAGGCCAGGAGGATTCAGAAGATACAAAGAAGAAACTGCAAGCTCACTGGTGGAATCTCTGCAGGGTCGTCGGCAGCGGCGTTCACTGTGAACCAGGGCATCAAGGGAATCAAGAACTGCCTAGCTACACGTCGGGTTTGGTGGAAAGTGGCCAAGTTGGTGAAGAGCCCAGCTGAAGGTGAGATGGGTGGTCTGTGAGCTGGACTATGGATGGGGATGAGGATAATGGGATATTGGTACCTCAGTGGCTGCTGCTGCTGCTGCTGCTGCTTTTGATGATGATGATAATGATGATGGTGATGGGGAGAAGGAGGAGGAGGCGGAGGAGGAGGAGGAAGAGGAGGAGGAGGAGGAGGAGGAGGAGGAGGAAGGTGATCTGATTGTTTCCCAGCCACCACTGCACAGCATCCACTGTGTGGAAGCTACAGGTAGGCGTGGAAGGCTCGGTGGGGGCAGGGAAAGGGATGACTGCCATTTCTGGAGCCACAGTGCCATCCAGCGGATTGCGTTATGTGAAATGCCCAGGCGGCCGAGCTGTGTCTTCTTCCCTGCGCAGGGAAGAGCGAGCCTGTGCTGGGCCGGATGGGTTCTGCGCAAGGCGCAGGAGGTCTACTCCACGGGGTTTCAGAGGCCTCAGAGGGCGCCGTGCCTGCCAGGGCGACACTGTGGGGAAAAGCAGGAGCTCTGGGAGCCCCGGACACAGCAGGCAACTCCCAGACTGTCCAGCCCAGGCAGCAGAGCTTCCCCCGTCAGCCATTTTGGGGGTGGGCCCAGAGGAATTCTGCAACTTTTCCTTCGGTGTCCCTGCTGGGGAGTGCCGGAGTGCCCTGCCTGCGGCCGCACTGGGGTCACGTGGCCCCCTTCCTCACCGGGAGCTGAGGGGCTTAGAGGTTCTGGGGCCGGGGCCATTTGCACCGGACACTCCCAGGGGCGGCCATCTCGTGCTGCCCCTGGGGTTTCTGAGGGCCTTGTCCAGCTGCAGAAGCAGGGTCCGGTCTCCCGCGGAGAGCACACATGAAGGCACGGCCCGGAGCCCATTGCCCATGTGCGCCCTCAGGACAACACACCCACCGCAGTCCCACCCCGTGCCGTCCCCACTGAGCCAGTTGCTTCCAGCCCTGTGGCTGTCTCCATCCCTGGAGACCTGGTAACTGGCTTTGACCGAAACCATCTCCGCTTGGTGGCAGTATGGCTCCATCAATGCCAACTAAGCTCCTAACCCCGCCCCCACCACCCCATCAGGCCTTCGACTTCCTCCCCTTGTTAGGTAAAATCAAAAGCAAAACCAAACCAACACAGACAGTCCCATGAAGGAGGAGAGAAAAGGAAAGAAAGCAGCCAGCCACGGGCACCCACGTGGACCACCAAATGCACAGGACAAAAGGACCAGTGGCCACGAGGCTGGACACCCTGCAGTCCTTTCCACTTCCTTTCCTCCAACCCCTTTTTCTGGACTCCTGCTCTTGGGAGAAGTAAAAGGCAAAGGGTACACCAAGCGACCAGGCTGGGTGACATTGCCTGAGGGTCTAGATCGCAGGACTTCTCCTGGACTAGGCGGCGGCCACCATGCTGGTGGCGAAAACCACGCTGGCTTGCAAGTCACATTGTTGCAGGACTCCCGTTTCCCTTTCAAGGCCTGGAGCTTCAGCTTGAGGCCACCACCTCGGGCTGGCCCAACAGTGCAGCCAGAAGTGGCTGGCCCAACCTGGAGGCGCCCCCAACGTGGGGGGCCAAAGACTGACTCTGGGCAGGCTGGCCTTGCCCTCACACAGGAACCTGGCAAGGCCAACAGACATCGCCAGTCACAGAGCCCCACACAGGGCCGTGATTCTCTGGAGGATGGGCACAGACTCTGCTCGCACTTGAAGACCCCATTTATCTGGCTGAACAAGGGAGGCTTCAGGTTTACACTGGCAGCTTGGGCCCACCTGCTGACAGACGACTATCTCGTGGAACACAGAATGGCTGCGTGTCCCTTTTTGAGAGCCTCTCTGGGAATGCGTGTTTCAGCCATTCTCAGAGTACTTGCTGCGGGCAGGGGATGGGGGTGGGGTGGGGGGAGACTGGTGCCAGGGTATATAGGAAAGCACAGGTGACGGCGTGTGTCAGGATGTTTGTGGTTGTGTGAGGATGTGCTGTGTGTGGCGGGGTAGGAGATAGGGTGTGTGTGTGTGTGTGTGTGTGTGTCACTGTGTGTGTGTGTGTACACAAGCACGTGCTCTCACACCTGTCTAAGGTCCTTGCCTGACCGTGGGCAAGTGTTGCCGAGGGTATCCGGGTGTGGGTGCTTGAGTGCCTGGTCTCGTGAGCAGCGGCCAGCACCAACCTGCCTGGGCTTGTGGACAGGGAGGCGACCGCTGGTAAGTATACAGTGAAATCTATTCTGTTCCGATCACGCCATTGGATTGGGAACCAACGGCAAGCAGGGAGCAACTTGAGGAGGCTCCTACTGGCTCAAGATTGGACTTGAAGGGCTTCCATAAGGAGAACAACTGCACGGAATGGAAAGTCAAGAGATAATATTGCAAGCCTTGAGTTCATCCTGCTGTTTCATTGCGAAGTAACTCCTGGATCGTCTTTGGTTTTGTTGATGTTTAGTTCTGTGGGTTTTCCCGGAGGATGACAATGACCTCCAGCACTGGAGAAGGGAAAAGATGTCGAGAAGGAAGGGGAAGAGTCCAAACTGAACCACACGACTGCCTTCTCCTACACCTGTGCCTCCCCCTTAACCAAAGAGCAGACGTGCGAGGAGGACGCTGAGGAAACTAGGACAGCTCAGAATAGACAGTGAAAGGAATAGAGGGAAGCAGTAAGTGACCACCACCACCACCACCGTCACCATCACCACCACCTCCACCACCATCGCCACGACAACCTCCAGCGTTGCCGTGGATCCGGTGCAGGGGCGATTCACTGTGTATCTTTCGCCACATGCACAGGGAGTGACAGGGAGACACAAGCTGCCGGGAAAACAAAGGACAGGCCACCAGGCAGGCCCCTGACCTGGGCAGGGTGGCTGGGGTTGGGGGCGGGTCCCTCCTGAGCGCCATCAAGGGCTCCGACTCAGCAGTAGGCCTGCCCGGCATAAAGAAGGCAAAAGGAGAGGTAGAGCCACCTTCTGACATCCTGAATATGTCATAGGTACACTGCAAAGGGCCAAAGAGCCCCGGGATGTACTCAGGGCACGGAAAAGTTAGGTAGAACCCTGGGAACTCTACTTTAATAGGGGGAGGTAAGGGACACGAGAGGGGGGAGGTAATCCCCGATGGCAATTAAGGGATGGCTGTGAGGGAATGCCCCTTACTCTCCCAGTCCACGGAGGCATTTTCCCTTCCACAGGAAAAGTACATGTATTGGCCGGGTTGCGCTTCCCAGGCACGCACCCAGCCCTGCCTTTTGTCCAGAGGGAAGAACTGAAAGTAAGGCAGTGAGTGGAAGGCAGGACCCGAAAGTGGAGGGCAAACAGAAATCAAAAGAAAGAACCATAATGGAGGTGAAGCATGAAGGCCATCTCCAGGGCACTGTGCCCCAAGTGGGCAGATGGAACCAGCCGAGGCCTCCTGGGGGCTTCCTGAGGGGAGAGCCATCAGCCAAGGCTAAGTCTCAGCCACTCAGGCAAGGGGCTGAACCGTGTCCAGAGAGAGGCCTGATTGCCGATGCTGTAGTGCCCAACTGGGAAGTGGAAATACCAACAGAAAAGGGCAAGGAGGAAGAGCAGGGAACAAGGAAGGTAGGGCAGTCGTCGGGTCCACGGAGACGGGCAGAGTGGGTACAAGTGCGAGGGCGTGCGCAGGCGTGCTGTCCTGAATGTAACCATGTGCGAGGGGGTGGGGGTGTGCGTGGGCGGGCCCGAGTGATTGCAGTAACATTAAGCACTGGCGCACACAGGCAAAGGTGTGAAGCGATGCTGAGAGTAGGGATTCCACCACTTGCTGCTCCCAATCCCCGCCCTCCTTGCTCCCTGCAGTTTCCCCAAATCAGTGTCCGATGTGCCCTGATGTTCCATGCCTGGGAAACATCCCCCTTCGCCCCTACCTGCCAGGAAGATGGTGACTTTTGTTGTCGCTGGATGTTTTCCGTGTGTTTGTTTTTTGTCACCAATTTCAACGGTGGGCCTACTTCCTGGGACAGCCTGGCCTACAAGATTGTCCCAAACAGCCAGTCCACTCCTCAATTCTAAGAGTCCTTAAGATACTTCAGCGTGTGGGAAATCCCTGGGACGTGGATGTGCTTTCCTTTGGAGCTCCCTCCTGCTCGGTCTACACAGCTAGGAAGAATTTATACGAGCCAAGAAAGGAAACGTTGAGGAAACCGTAAAGAGCCTCACGATCACCTTCCACATTGGTCTCGCGCCAGGCTCTGGGCGGCATGGGCATGACATCCTTAAACACTCACGCCACGGCGACCGCCTGCTTTCCTTTGCATCTGCGGACACAAAATGTCACCAGCCTCGGCAGTAAACAAAGGCTGTCGCCCTGCCATCAGCCCTCAGACACTGCAGCTGCCCCCAAGGGTGGCCCCCGAGGGCCATTCAGGATGGAGAAAAGCAGGATACTAGCCCTGGAAAGTTCAGATGCACATCTAGGAATGATTTCAATGGACCAAGACTCTTGTATCTTCCCAGACTTAGAAAAGCGCTCAAATCTCTGACTTCAGATGTCTGGGAGAGGTTCTGGTGGTGGTGGTGGTGGTGGTGGTGGTGGTGGTGGTGGTGGTGGGGCTGGTGGTGATGGTGCTCTGTTTATTTCATTGTTTTCTGTTTTGTCTTTGTGATTAGCAGCAATCTTTTGCTATTCCCCGACATGTTTCTATTTCTTCCTCTCTTATTCAACGAAAACTCCTAAATAGCCTGGCTCCTTCCTCCCTTACTTCTTCAGAACCTTTCCACAGCACTTTGTGAGTGGCTGTCGTCGTGTCTGTAGTCCTCAGTAAGGTCCCCGAATAAAAGGTTCCTCTCAGCTTTTACGTTGTACCTTTTTCTTCTCTCCACACATCCCAGTCGGCTCTGGATAAAGGCCCTGATCCATCGTTTTGAGGGTCTGCCTGGAAACGCATCATTCCATTAAGGTGTTGAGTGGTTCTTCAGAAGTGGTTGCTGAGATGTGTGCATGTGCGCGTGTGCGTGTCTGTGCGGGAGTGTGTGAATGTGTGTGAGTTTGTGTGTGTGTGTGTGTGTGTGTGTGTGTACACCGGGGATCCATAATTTCCCCTGAAAGATCTCACGGGTCTTCCAGGGAGAACACTAGGCTAGTGTCAGGGGTTAGATTGAGAAGCAGAGAGATCTCCATGCCAAACCAACCCCAAAAGCCTCCTTCTTCCACATGACCCTCCAATCCCCAATCCCCACTTCCACTCCCTCCCCCTCCTCCCTGAACTCCCCCTCTCCGCAAGGATAAAAATTCACGGGGGCATCTGGAAAAAATTGAGCATGACATGTGGACGGGCTTTTGGTGCAGAACTGAAGCCTGACAGCCTGGCTAGTGAGGCCTGCGGGAAGAAAGACCCCGGTGGTAGCGAACTTGTGGACAAATGTAGGCGAGGCCAAGTGGCCTTCCCCAAGTAGACCCACCGGTGCGACCCATGCCATCCCCAAATGTACCACCCCTGCGCACACAGGGTGCTCGGGAGTTCCACGCAGGGAGGCAGCGCGGTGGTCTCTTCCGGACCTTTGTGATTCAAATAAAGAAGGGTTCACAACCTTCGGAACCTCCCCAGGATCTGCCTGCCACTGACCCAACGGATCTTTGTCCTAGTGAAGCACTCAACTTGAGCAGAACAGAGGTTGCTCCCTAGGAAGAGATGCGGTGCAGACAAGCCACAGGCCAGGAGGATTCAGAAGATACAAAGAAGAAACTGCAAGCTCACTGGTGGAATCTCTGCAGGGTCGTCGGCAGCGGCGTTCACTGTGAACCAGGGCATCAAGGGAATCAAGAACTGCCTAGCTACACGTCGGGTTTGGTGGAAAGTGGCCAAGTTGGTGAAGAGCCCAGCTGAAGGTGAGATGGGTGGTCTGTGAGCTGGACTATGGATGGGGATGAGGATAATGGGATATTGGTACCTCAGTGGCTGCTGCTGCTGCTGCTGCTGCTTTTGATGATGATGATAATGATGATGGTGATGGGGAGAAGGAGGAGGAGGCGGAGGAGGAGGAGGAAGAGGAGGAGGAGGAGGAGGAGGAGGAGGAGGAGGAAGGTGATCTGATTGTTTCCCAGCCACCACTGCACAGCATCCACTGTGTGGAAGCTACAGGTAGGCGTGGAAGGCTCGGTGGGGGCAGGGAAAGGGATGACTGCCATTTCTGGAGCCACAGTGCCATCCAGCGGATTGCGTTATGTGAAATGCCCAGGCGGCCGAGCTGTGTCTTCTTCCCTGCGCAGGGAAGAGCGAGCCTGTGCTGGGCCGGATGGGTTCTGCGCAAGGCGCAGGAGGTCTACTCCACGGGGTTTCAGAGGCCTCAGAGGGCGCCGTGCCTGCCAGGGCGACACTGTGGGGAAAAGCAGGAGCTCTGGGAGCCCCGGACACAGCAGGCAACTCCCAGACTGTCCAGCCCAGGCAGCAGAGCTTCCCCCGTCAGCCATTTTGGGGGTGGGCCCAGAGGAATTCTGCAACTTTTCCTTCGGTGTCCCTGCTGGGGAGTGCCGGAGTGCCCTGCCTGCGGCCGCACTGGGGTCACGTGGCCCCCTTCCTCACCGGGAGCTGAGGGGCTTAGAGGTTCTGGGGCCGGGGCCATTTGCACCGGACACTCCCAGGGGCGGCCATCTCGTGCTGCCCCTGGGGTTTCTGAGGGCCTTGTCCAGCTGCAGAAGCAGGGTCCGGTCTCCCGCGGAGAGCACACATGAAGGCACGGCCCGGAGCCCATTGCCCATGTGCGCCCTCAGGACAACACACCCACCGCAGTCCCACCCCGTGCCGTCCCCACTGAGCCAGTTGCTTCCAGCCCTGTGGCTGTCTCCATCCCTGGAGACCTGGTAACTGGCTTTGACCGAAACCATCTCCGCTTGGTGGCAGTATGGCTCCATCAATGCCAACTAAGCTCCTAACCCCGCCCCCACCACCCCATCAGGCCTTCGACTTCCTCCCCTTGTTAGGTAAAATCAAAAGCAAAACCAAACCAACACAGACAGTCCCATGAAGGAGGAGAGAAAAGGAAAGAAAGCAGCCAGCCACGGGCACCCACGTGGACCACCAAATGCACAGGACAAAAGGACCAGTGGCCACGAGGCTGGACACCCTGCAGTCCTTTCCACTTCCTTTCCTCCAACCCCTTTTTCTGGACTCCTGCTCTTGGGAGAAGTAAAAGGCAAAGGGTACACCAAGCGACCAGGCTGGGTGACATTGCCTGAGGGTCTAGATCGCAGGACTTCTCCTGGACTAGGCGGCGGCCACCATGCTGGTGGCGAAAACCACGCTGGCTTGCAAGTCACATTGTTGCAGGACTCCCGTTTCCCTTTCAAGGCCTGGAGCTTCAGCTTGAGGCCACCACCTCGGGCTGGCCCAACAGTGCAGCCAGAAGTGGCTGGCCCAACCTGGAGGCGCCCCCAACGTGGGGGGCCAAAGACTGACTCTGGGCAGGCTGGCCTTGCCCTCACACAGGAACCTGGCAAGGCCAACAGACATCGCCAGTCACAGAGCCCCACACAGGGCCGTGATTCTCTGGAGGATGGGCACAGACTCTGCTCGCACTTGAAGACCCCATTTATCTGGCTGAACAAGGGAGGCTTCAGGTTTACACTGGCAGCTTGGGCCCACCTGCTGACAGACGACTATCTCGTGGAACACAGAATGGCTGCGTGTCCCTTTTTGAGAGCCTCTCTGGGAATGCGTGTTTCAGCCATTCTCAGAGTACTTGCTGCGGGCAGGGGATGGGGGTGGGGTGGGGGGAGACTGGTGCCAGGGTATATAGGAAAGCACAGGTGACGGCGTGTGTCAGGATGTTTGTGGTTGTGTGAGGATGTGCTGTGTGTGGCGGGGTAGGAGATAGGGTGTGTGTGTGTGTGTGTGTGTGTGTCACTGTGTGTGTGTGTGTACACAAGCACGTGCTCTCACACCTGTCTAAGGTCCTTGCCTGACCGTGGGCAAGTGTTGCCGAGGGTATCCGGGTGTGGGTGCTTGAGTGCCTGGTCTCGTGAGCAGCGGCCAGCACCAACCTGCCTGGGCTTGTGGACAGGGAGGCGACCGCTGGTAAGTATACAGTGAAATCTATTCTGTTCCGATCACGCCATTGGATTGGGAACCAACGGCAAGCAGGGAGCAACTTGAGGAGGCTCCTACTGGCTCAAGATTGGACTTGAAGGGCTTCCATAAGGAGAACAACTGCACGGAATGGAAAGTCAAGAGATAATATTGCAAGCCTTGAGTTCATCCTGCTGTTTCATTGCGAAGTAACTCCTGGATCGTCTTTGGTTTTGTTGATGTTTAGTTCTGTGGGTTTTCCCGGAGGATGACAATGACCTCCAGCACTGGAGAAGGGAAAAGATGTCGAGAAGGAAGGGGAAGAGTCCAAACTGAACCACACGACTGCCTTCTCCTACACCTGTGCCTCCCCCTTAACCAAAGAGCAGACGTGCGAGGAGGACGCTGAGGAAACTAGGACAGCTCAGAATAGACAGTGAAAGGAATAGAGGGAAGCAGTAAGTGACCACCACCACCACCACCGTCACCATCACCACCACCTCCACCACCATCGCCACGACAACCTCCAGCGTTGCCGTGGATCCGGTGCAGGGGCGATTCACTGTGTATCTTTCGCCACATGCACAGGGAGTGACAGGGAGACACAAGCTGCCGGGAAAACAAAGGACAGGCCACCAGGCAGGCCCCTGACCTGGGCAGGGTGGCTGGGGTTGGGGGCGGGTCCCTCCTGAGCGCCATCAAGGGCTCCGACTCAGCAGTAGGCCTGCCCGGCATAAAGAAGGCAAAAGGAGAGGTAGAGCCACCTTCTGACATCCTGAATATGTCATAGGTACACTGCAAAGGGCCAAAGAGCCCCGGGATGTACTCAGGGCACGGAAAAGTTAGGTAGAACCCTGGGAACTCTACTTTAATAGGGGGAGGTAAGGGACACGAGAGGGGTGAGGTAATCCCCGATGGCAATTAAGGGATGGCTGTGAGGGAATGCCCCTTACTCTCCCAGTCCACGGAGGCATTTTCCCTTCCACAGGAAAAGTACATGTATTGGCCGGGTTGCGCTTCCCAGGCACGCACCCAGCCCTGCCTTTTGTCCAGAGGGAAGAACTGAAAGTAAGGCAGTGAGTGGAAGGCAGGACCCGAAAGTGGAGGGCAAACAGAAATCAAAAGAAAGAACCATAATGGAGGTGAAGCATGAAGGCCATCTCCAGGGCACTGTGCCCCAAGTGGGCAGATGGAACCAGCCGAGGCCTCCTGGGGGCTTCCTGAGGGGAGAGCCATCAGCCAAGGCTAAGTCTCAGCCACTCAGGCAAGGGGCTGAACCGTGTCCAGAGAGAGGCCTGATTGCCGATGCTGTAGTGCCCAACTGGGAAGTGGAAATACCAACAGAAAAGGGCAAGGAGGAAGAGCAGGGAACAAGGAAGGTAGGGCAGTCGTCGGGTCCACGGAGACGGGCAGAGTGGGTACAAGTGCGAGGGCGTGCGCAGGCGTGCTGTCCTGAATGTAACCATGTGCGAGGGGGTGGGGGTGTGCGTGGGCGGGCCCGAGTGATTGCAGTAACATTAAGCACTGGCGCACACAGGCAAAGGTGTGAAGCGATGCTGAGAGTAGGGATTCCACCACTTGCTGCTCCCAATCCCCGCCCTCCTTGCTCCCTGCAGTTTCCCCAAATCAGTGTCCGATGTGCCCTGATGTTCCATGCCTGGGAAACATCCCCCTTCGCCCCTACCTGCCAGGAAGATGGTGACTTTTGTTGTCGCTGGATGTTTTCCGTGTGTTTGTTTTTTGTCACCAATTTCAACGGTGGGCCTACTTCCTGGGACAGCCTGGCCTACAAGATTGTCCCAAACAGCCAGTCCACTCCTCAATTCTAAGAGTCCTTAAGATACTTCAGCGTGTGGGAAATCCCTGGGACGTGGATGTGCTTTCCTTTGGAGCTCCCTCCTGCTCGGTCTACACAGCTAGGAAGAATTTATACGAGCCAAGAAAGGAAACGTTGAGGAAACCGTAAAGAGCCTCACGATCACCTTCCACATTGGTCTCGCGCCAGGCTCTGGGCGGCATGGGCATGACATCCTTAAACACTCACGCCACGGCGACCGCCTGCTTTCCTTTGCATCTGCGGACACAAAATGTCACCAGCCTCGGCAGTAAACAAAGGCTGTCGCCCTGCCATCAGCCCTCAGACACTGCAGCTGCCCCCAAGGGTGGCCCCCGAGGGCCATTCAGGATGGAGAAAAGCAGGATACTAGCCCTGGAAAGTTCAGATGCACATCTAGGAATGATTTCAATGGACCAAGACTCTTGTATCTTCCCAGACTTAGAAAAGCGCTCAAATCTCTGACTTCAGATGTCTGGGAGAGGTTCTGGTGGTGGTGGTGGTGGTGGTGGTGGTGGTGGTGGTGGTGGTGGGGCTGGTGGTGATGGTGCTCTGTTTATTTCATTGTTTTCTGTTTTGTCTTTGTGATTAGCAGCAATCTTTTGCTATTCCCCGACATGTTTCTATTTTTTCCTCTCTTATTCAACGAAAACTCCTAAATAGCCTGGCTCCTTCCTCCCTTACTTCTTCAGAACCTTTCCACAGCACTTTGTGAGTGGCTGTCGTCGTGTCTGTAGTCCTCAGTAAGGTCCCCGAATAAAAGGTTCCTCTCAGCTTTTACGTTGTACCTTTTTCTTCTCTCCACACATCCCAGTCGGCTCTGGATAAAGGCCCTGATCCATCGTTTTGAGGGTCTGCCTGGAAACGCATCATTCCATTAAGGTGTTGAGTGGTTCTTCAGAAGTGGTTGCTGAGATGTGTGCATGTGCGCGTGTGCGTGTCTGTGCGGGAGTGTGTGAATGTGTGTGAGTTTGTGTGTGTGTGTGTGTGTGTGTGTGTGTACACCGGGGATCCATAATTTCCCCTGAAAGATCTCACGGGTCTTCCAGGGAGAACACTAGGCTAGTGTCAGGGGTTAGGTTGAGAAGCAGAGAGATCTCCATGCCAAACCAACCCCAAAAGCCTCCTTCTTCCACATGACCCTCCAATCCCCAATCCCCACTTCCACTCCCTCCCCCTCCTCCCTGAACTCCCCCTCTCCCCAAGGATAAAAATTCACGGGGGCATCTGGAAAAAATTGAGCATGACATGTGGACGGGCTTTTGGTGCAGAACTGAAGCCTGACAGCCTGGCTAGTGAGGCCTGCGGGAAGAAAGACCCCGGTGGTAGCGAACTTGTGGACAAATGTAGGCGAGGCCAAGTGGCCTTCCCCAAGTAGACCCACCGGTGCGACCCATGCCATCCCCAAATGTACCACCCCTGCGCACACAGGGTGCTCGGGAGTTCCACGCAGGGAGGCAGCGCGGTGGTCTCTTCCGGACCTTTGTGATTCAAATAAAGAAGGGTTCACAACCTTCGGAACCTCCCCAGGATCTGCCTGCCACTGACCCAACGGATCTTTGTCCTAGTGAAGCACTCAACTTGAGCAGAACAGAGGTTGCTCCCTAGGAAGAGATGCGGTGCAGACAAGCCACAGGCCAGGAGGATTCAGAAGATACAAAGAAGAAACTGCAAGCTCACTGGTGGAATCTCTGCAGGGTCGTCGGCAGCGGCGTTCACTGTGAACCAGGGCATCAAGGGAATCAAGAACTGCCTAGCTACACGTCGGGTTTGGTGGAAAGTGGCCAAGTTGGTGAAGAGCCCAGCTGAAGGTGAGATGGGTGGTCTGTGAGCTGGACTATGGATGGGGATGAGGATAATGGGATATTGGTACCTCAGTGGCTGCTGCTGCTGCTGCTGCTGCTTTTGATGATGATGATAATGATGATGGTGATGGGGAGAAGGAGGAGGAGGCGGAGGAGGAGGAGGAAGAGGAGGAGGAGGAGGAGGAGGAGGAGGAGGAGGAAGGTGATCTGATTGTTTCCCAGCCACCACTGCACAGCATCCACTGTGTGGAAGCTACAGGTAGGCGTGGAAGGCTCGGTGGGGGCAGGGAAAGGGATGACTGCCATTTCTGGAGCCACAGTGCCATCCAGCGGATTGCGTTATGTGAAATGCCCAGGCGGCCGAGCTGTGTCTTCTTCCCTGCGCAGGGAAGAGCGAGCCTGTGCTGGGCCGGATGGGTTCTGCGCAAGGCGCAGGAGGTCTACTCCACGGGGTTTCAGAGGCCTCAGAGGGCGCCGTGCCTGCCAGGGCGACACTGTGGGGAAAAGCAGGAGCTCTGGGAGCCCCGGACACAGCAGGCAACTCCCAGACTGTCCAGCCCAGGCAGCAGAGCTTCCCCCGTCAGCCATTTTGGGGGTGGGCCCAGAGGAATTCTGCAACTTTTCCTTCGGTGTCCCTGCTGGGGAGTGCCGGAGTGCCCTGCCTGCGGCCGCACTGGGGTCACGTGGCCCCCTTCCTCACCGGGAGCTGAGGGGCTTAGAGGTTCTGGGGCCGGGGCCATTTGCACCGGACACTCCCAGGGGCGGCCATCTCGTGCTGCCCCTGGGGTTTCTGAGGGCCTTGTCCAGCTGCAGAAGCAGGGTCCGGTCTCCCGCGGAGAGCACACATGAAGGCACGGCCCGGAGCCCATTGCCCATGTGCGCCCTCAGGACAACACACCCACCGCAGTCCCACCCCGTGCCGTCCCCACTGAGCCAGTTGCTTCCAGCCCTGTGGCTGTCTCCATCCCTGGAGACCTGGTAACTGGCTTTGACCGAAACCATCTCCGCTTGGTGGCAGTATGGCTCCATCAATGCCAACTAAGCTCCTAACCCCGCCCCCACCACCCCATCAGGCCTTCGACTTCCTCCCCTTGTTAGGTAAAATCAAAAGCAAAACCAAACCAACACAGACAGTCCCATGAAGGAGGAGAGAAAAGGAAAGAAAGCAGCCAGCCACGGGCACCCACGTGGACCACCAAATGCACAGGACAAAAGGACCAGTGGCCACGAGGCTGGACACCCTGCAGTCCTTTCCACTTCCTTTCCTCCAACCCCTTTTTCTGGACTCCTGCTCTTGGGAGAAGTAAAAGGCAAAGGGTACACCAAGCGACCAGGCTGGGTGACATTGCCTGAGGGTCTAGATCGCAGGACTTCTCCTGGACTAGGCGGCGGCCACCATGCTGGTGGCGAAAACCACGCTGGCTTGCAAGTCACATTGTTGCAGGACTCCCGTTTCCCTTTCAAGGCCTGGAGCTTCAGCTTGAGGCCACCACCTCGGGCTGGCCCAACAGTGCAGCCAGAAGTGGCTGGCCCAACCTGGAGGCGCCCCCAACGTGGGGTGCCAAAGACTGACTCTGGGCAGGCTGGCCTTGCCCTCACACAGGAACCTGGCAAGGCCAACAGACATCGCCAGTCACAGAGCCCCACACAGGGCCGTGATTCTCTGGAGGATGGGCACAGACTCTGCTCGCACTTGAAGACCCCATTTATGTGGCTGAACAAGGGAGGCTTCAGGTTTACACTGGCAGCTTGGGCCCACCTGCTGACAGACGACTATCTCGTGGAACACAGAATGGCTGCGTGTCCCTTTTTGAGAGCCTCTCTGGGAATGCGTGTTTCAGCCATTCTCAGAGTACTTGCTGCGGGCAGGGGATGGGGGTGGGGTGGGGGGAGACTGGTGCCAGGGTATATAGGAAAGCACAGGTGACGGCGTGTGTCAGGATGTTTGTGGTTGTGTGAGGATGTGCTGTGTGTGGCGGGGTAGGAGATAGGGTGTGTGTGTGTGTGTGTGTGTGTGTCACTGTGTGTGTGTGTGTACACAAGCACGTGCTCTCACACCTGTCTAAGGTCCTTGCCTGACCGTGGGCAAGTGTTGCCGAGGGTATCCGGGTGTGGTTGCTTGAGTGCCTGGTCTCGTGAGCAGCGGCCAGCACCAACCTGCCTGGGCTTGTGGACAGGGAGGCGACCGCTGGTAAGTATACAGTGAAATCTATTCTGTTCCGATCACGCCATTGGATTGGGAACCAACGGCAAGCAGGGAGCAACTTGAGGAGGCGCCTACTGGCTCAAGATTGGACTTGAAGGGCTTCCATAAGGAGAACAACTGCACGGAATGGAAAGTCAAGAGATAATATTGCAAGCCTTGAGTTCATCCTGCTGTTTCATTGCGAAGTAACTCCTGGATCGTCTTTGGTTTTGTTGATGTTTAGTTCTGTGGGTTTTCCCGGAGGATGACAATGACCTCCAGCACTGGAGAAGGGAAAAGATGTCGAGAAGGAAGGGGAAGAGTCCAAACTGAACCACACGACTGCCTTCTCCTACACCTGTGCCTCCCCCTTAACCAAAGAGCAGACGTGCGAGGAGGACGCTGAGGAAACTAGGACAGCTCAGAATAGACAGTGAAAGGAATAGAGGGAAGCAGTAAGTGACCACCACCACCACCACCGTCACCATCACCACCACCTCCACCACCATCGCCACGACAACCTCCAGCGTTGCCGTGGATCCGGTGCAGGGGCGATTCACTGTGTATCTTTCGCCACATGCACAGGGAGTGACAGGGAGACACAAGCTGCCGGGAAAACAAAGGACAGGCCACCAGGCAGGCCCCTGACCTGGGCAGGGTGGCTGGGGTTGGGGGCGGGTCCCTCCTGAGCGCCATCAAGGGCTCCGACTCAGCAGTAGGCCTGCCCGGCATAAAGAAGGCAAAAGGAGAGGTAGAGCCACCTTCTGACATCCTGAATATGTCATAGGTACACTGCAAAGGGCCAAAGAGCCCCGGGATGTACTCAGGGCACGGAAAAGTTAGGTAGAACCCTGGGAACTCTACTTTAATAGGGGGAGGTAAGGGACACGAGAGGGGTGAGGTAATCCCCGATGGCAATTAAGGGATGGCTGTGAGGGAATGCCCCTTACTCTCCCAGTCCACGGAGGCATTTTCCCTTCCACAGGAAAAGTACATGTATTGGCCGGGTTGCGCTTCCCAGGCACGCACCCAGCCCTGCCTTTTGTCCAGAGGGAAGAACTGAAAGTAAGGCAGTGAGTGGAAGGCAGGACCCGAAAGTGGAGGGCAAACAGAAATCAAAAGAAAGAACCATAATGGAGGTGAAGCATGAAGGCCATCTCCAGGGCACTGTGCCCCAAGTGGGCAGATGGAACCAGCCGAGGCCTCCTGGGGGCTTCCTGAGGGGAGAGCCATCAGCCAAGGCTAAGTCTCAGCCACTCAGGCAAGGGGCTGAACCGTGTCCAGAGAGAGGCCTGATTGCCGATGCTGTAGTGCCCAACTGGGAAGTGGAAATACCAACAGAAAAGGGCAAGGAGGAAGAGCAGGGAACAAGGAAGGTAGGGCAGTCGTCGGGTCCACGGAGACGGGCAGAGTGGGTACAAGTGCGAGGGCGTGCGCAGGCGTGCTGTCCTGAATGTAACCATGTGCGAGGGGGTGGGGGTGTGCGTGGGCGGGCCCGAGTGATTGCAGTAACATTAAGCACTGGCGCACACAGGCAAAGGTGTGAAGCGATGCTGAGAGTAGGGATTCCACCACTTGCTGCTCCCAATCCCCGCCCTCCTTGCTCCCTGCAGTTTCCCCAAATCAGTGTCCGATGTGCCCTGATGTTCCATGCCTGGGAAACATCCCCCTTCGCCCCTACCTGCCAGGAAGATGGTGACTTTTGTTGTCGCTGGATGTTTTCCGTGTGTTTGTTTTTTGTCACCAATTTCAACGGTGGGCCTACTTCCTGGGACAGCCTGGCCTACAAGATTGTCCCAAACAGCCAGTCCACTCCTCAATTCTAAGAGTCCTTAAGATACTTCAGCGTGTGGGAAATCCCTGGGACGTGGATGTGCTTTCCTTTGGAGCTCCCTCCTGCTCGGTCTACACAGCTAGGAAGAATTTATACGAGCCAAGAAAGGAAACGTTGAGGAAACCGTAAAGAGCCTCACGATCACCTTCCACATTGGTCTCGCGCCAGGCTCTGGGCGGCATGGGCATGACATCCTTAAACACTCACGCCACGGCGACCGCCTGCTTTCCTTTGCATCTGCGGACACAAAATGTCACCAGCCTCGGCAGTAAACAAAGGCTGTCGCCCTGCCATCAGCCCTCAGACACTGCAGCTGCCCCCAAGGGTGGCCCCCGAGGGCCATTCAGGATGGAGAAAAGCAGGATACTAGCCCTGGAAAGTTCAGATGCACATCTAGGAATGATTTCAATGGACCAAGACTCTTGTATCTTCCCAGACTTAGAAAAGCGCTCAAATCTCTGACTTCAGATGTCTGGGAGAGGTTCTGGTGGTGGTGGTGGTGGTGGTGGTGGTGGTGGTGGTGGTGGTGGGGCTGGTGGTGATGGTGCTCTGTTTATTTCATTGTTTTCTTTTTTGTCTTTGTGATTAGCAGCAATCTTTTGCTATTCCCCGACATGTTTCTATTTTTTCCTCTCTTATTCAACGAAAACTCCTAAATAGCCTGGCTCCTTCCTCCCTTACTTCTTCAGAACCTTTCCACAGCACTTTGTGAGTGGCTGTCGTCGTGTCTGTAGTCCTCAGTAAGGTCCCCGAATAAAAGGTTCCTCTCAGCTTTTACGTTGTACCTTTTTCTTCTCTCCACACATCCCAGTCGGCTCTGGATAAAGGCCCTGATCCATCGTTTTGAGGGTCTGCCTGGAAACGCATCATTCCATTAAGGTGTTGAGTGGTTCTTCAGAAGTGGTTGCTGAGATGTGTGCATGTGCGCGTGTGCGTGTCTGTGCGGGAGTGTGTGAATGTGTGTGAGTTTGTGTGTGTGTGTGTGTGTGTGTGTGTGTGTACACCGGGGATCCATAATTTCCCCTGAAAGATCTCACGGGTCTTCCAGGGAGAACACTAGGCTAGTGTCAGGGGTTAGGTTGAGAAGCAGAGAGATCTCCATGCCAAACCAACCCCAAAAGCCTCCTTCTTCCACATGACCCTCCAATCCCCAATCCCCACTTCCACTCCCTCCCCCTCCTCCCTGAACTCCCCCTCTCCGCAAGGATAAAAATTCACGGGGGCATCTGGAAAAAATTGAGCATGACATGTGGACGGGCTTTTGGTGCAGAACTGAAGCCTGACAGCCTGGCTAGTGAGGCCTGCGGGAAGAAAGACCCCGGTGGTAGCGAACTTGTGGACAAATGTAGGCGAGGCCAAGTGGCCTTCCCCAAGTAGACCCACCGGTGCGACCCATGCCATCCCCAAATGTACCACCCCTGCGCACACAGGGTGCTCGGGAGTTCCACGCAGGGAGGCAGCGCGGTGGTCTCTTCCGGACCTTTGTGATTCAAATAAAGAAGGGTTCACAACCTTCGGAACCTCCCCAGGATCTGCCTGCCACTGACCCAACGGATCTTTGTCCTAGTGAAGCACTCAACTTGAGCAGAACAGAAGTTGCTCCCTAGGAAGAGATGCGGTGCAGACAAGCCACAGGCCAGGAGGATTCAGAAGATACAAAGAAGAAACTGCAAGCTCACTGGTGGAATCTCTGCAGGGTCGTCGGCAGCGGCGTTCACTGTGAACCAGGGCATCAAGGGAATCAAGAACTGCCTAGCTACACGTCGGGTTTGGTGGAAAGTGGCCAAGTTGGTGAAGAGCCCAGCTGAAGGTGAGATGGGTGGTCTGTGAGCTGGACTATGGATGGGGATGAGGATAATGGGATATTGGTACCTCAGTGGCTGCTGCTGCTGCTGCTGCTGCTTTTGATGATGATGATAATGATGATGGTGATGGGGAGAAGGAGGAGGAGGCGGAGGAGGAGGAGGAAGAGGAGGAGGAGGAGGAGGAGGAGGAGGAGGAGGAAGGTGATCTGATTGTTTCCCAGCCACCACTGCACAGCATCCACTGTGTGGAAGCTACAGGTAGGCGTGGAAGGCTCGGTGGGGGCAGGGAAAGGGATGACTGCCATTTCTGGAGCCACAGTGCCATCCAGCGGATTGCGTTATGTGAAATGCCCAGGCGGCCGAGCTGTGTCTTCTTCCCTGCGCAGGGAAGAGCGAGCCTGTGCTGGGCCGGATGGGTTCTGCGCAAGGCGCAGGAGGTCTACTCCACGGGGTTTCAGAGGCCTCAGAGGGCGCCGTGCCTGCCAGGGCGACACTGTGGGGAAAAGCAGGAGCTCTGGGAGCCCCGGACACAGCAGGCAACTCCCAGACTGTCCAGCCCAGGCAGCAGAGCTTCCCCCGTCAGCCATTTTGGGGGTGGGCCCAGAGGAATTCTGCAACTTTTCCTTCGGTGTCCCTGCTGGGGAGTGCCGGAGTGCCCTGCCTGCGGCCGCACTGGGGTCACGTGGCCCCCTTCCTCACCGGGAGCTGAGGGGCTTAGAGGTTCTGGGGCCGGGGCCATTTGCACCGGACACTCCCAGGGGCGGCCATCTCGTGCTGCCCCTGGGGTTTCTGAGGGCCTTGTCCAGCTGCAGAAGCAGGGTCCGGTCTCCCGCGGAGAGCACACATGAAGGCACGGCCCGGAGCCCATTGCCCATGTGCGCCCTCAGGACAACACACCCACCGCAGTCCCACCCCGTGCCGTCCCCACTGAGCCAGTTGCTTCCAGCCCTGTGGCTGTCTCCATCCCTGGAGACCTGGTAACTGGCTTTGACCGAAACCATCTCCGCTTGGTGGCAGTATGGCTCCATCAATGCCAACTAAGCTCCTAACCCCGCCCCCACCACCCCATCAGGCCTTCGACTTCCTCCCCTTGTTAGGTAAAATCAAAAGCAAAACCAAACCAACACAGACAGTCCCATGAAGGAGGAGAGAAAAGGAAAGAAAGCAGCCAGCCACGGGCACCCACGTGGACCACCAAATGCACAGGACAAAAGGACCAGTGGCCACGAGGCTGGACACCCTGCAGTCCTTTCCACTTCCTTTCCTCCAACCCCTTTTTCTGGACTCCTGCTCTTGGGAGAAGTAAAAGGCAAAGGGTACACCAAGCGACCAGGCTGGGTGACATTGCCTGAGGGTCTAGATCGCAGGACTTCTCCTGGACTAGGCGGCGGCCACCATGCTGGTGGCGAAAACCACGCTGGCTTGCAAGTCACATTGTTGCAGGACTCCCGTTTCCCTTTCAAGGCCTGGAGCTTCAGCTTGAGGCCACCACCTCGGGCTGGCCCAACAGTGCAGCCAGAAGTGGCTGGCCCAACCTGGAGGCGCCCCCAACGTGGGGTGCCAAAGACTGACTCTGGGCAGGCTGGCCTTGCCCTCACACAGGAACCTGGCAAGGCCAACAGACATCGCCAGTCACAGAGCCCCACACAGGGCCGTGATTCTCTGGAGGATGGGCACAGACTCTGCTCGCACTTGAAGACCCCATTTATGTGGCTGAACAAGGGAGGCTTCAGGTTTACACTGGCAGCTTGGGCCCACCTGCTGACAGACGACTATCTCGTGGAACACAGAATGGCTGCGTGTCCCTTTTTGAGAGCCTCTCTGGGAATGCGTGTTTCAGCCATTCTCAGAGTACTTGCTGCGGGCAGGGGATGGGGGTGGGGTGGGGGGAGACTGGTGCCAGGGTATATAGGAAAGCACAGGTGACGGCGTGTGTCAGGATGTTTGTGGTTGTGTGAGGATGTGCTGTGTGTGGCGGGGTAGGAGATAGGGTGTGTGTGTGTGTGTGTGTGTGTGTCACTGTGTGTGTGTGTGTACACAAGCACGTGCTCTCACACCTGTCTAAGGTCCTTGCCTGACCGTGGGCAAGTGTTGCCGAGGGTATCCGGGTGTGGTTGCTTGAGTGCCTGGTCTCGTGAGCAGCGGCCAGCACCAACCTGCCTGGGCTTGTGGACAGGGAGGCGACCGCTGGTAAGTATACAGTGAAATCTATTCTGTTCCGATCACGCCATTGGATTGGGAACCAACGGCAAGCAGGGAGCAACTTGAGGAGGCGCCTACTGGCTCAAGATTGGACTTGAAGGGCTTCCATAAGGAGAACAACTGCACGGAATGGAAAGTCAAGAGATAATATTGCAAGCCTTGAGTTCATCCTGCTGTTTCATTGCGAAGTAACTCCTGGATCGTCTTTGGTTTTGTTGATGTTTAGTTCTGTGGGTTTTCCCGGAGGATGACAATGACCTCCAGCACTGGAGAAGGGAAAAGATGTCGAGAAGGAAGGGGAAGAGTCCAAACTGAACCACACGACTGCCTTCTCCTACACCTGTGCCTCCCCCTTAACCAAAGAGCAGACGTGCGAGGAGGACGCTGAGGAAACTAGGACAGCTCAGAATAGACAGTGAAAGGAATAGAGGGAAGCAGTAAGTGACCACCACCACCACCACCGTCACCATCACCACCACCTCCACCACCATCGCCACGACAACCTCCAGCGTTGCCGTGGATCCGGTGCAGGGGCGATTCACTGTGTATCTTTCGCCACATGCACAGGGAGTGACAGGGAGACACAAGCTGCCGGGAAAACAAAGGACAGGCCACCAGGCAGGCCCCTGACCTGGGCAGGGTGGCTGGGGTTGGGGGCGGGTCCCTCCTGAGCGCCATCAAGGGCTCCGACTCAGCAGTAGGCCTGCCCGGCATAAAGAAGGCAAAAGGAGAGGTAGAGCCACCTTCTGACATCCTGAATATGTCATAGGTACACTGCAAAGGGCCAAAGAGCCCCGGGATGTACTCAGGGCACGGAAAAGTTAGGTAGAACCCTGGGAACTCTACTTTAATAGGGGGAGGTAAGGGACACGAGAGGGGTGAGGTAATCCCCGATGGCAATTAAGGGATGGCTGTGAGGGAATGCCCCTTACTCTCCCAGTCCACGGAGGCATTTTCCCTTCCACAGGAAAAGTACATGTATTGGCCGGGTTGCGCTTCCCAGGCACGCACCCAGCCCTGCCTTTTGTCCAGAGGGAAGAACTGAAAGTAAGGCAGTGAGTGGAAGGCAGGACCCGAAAGTGGAGGGCAAACAGAAATCAAAAGAAAGAACCATAATGGAGGTGAAGCATGAAGGCCATCTCCAGGGCACTGTGCCCCAAGTGGGCAGATGGAACCAGCCGAGGCCTCCTGGGGGCTTCCTGAGGGGAGAGCCATCAGCCAAGGCTAAGTCTCAGCCACTCAGGCAAGGGGCTGAACCGTGTCCAGAGAGAGGCCTGATTGCCGATGCTGTAGTGCCCAACTGGGAAGTGGAAATACCAACAGAAAAGGGCAAGGAGGAAGAGCAGGGAACAAGGAAGGTAGGGCAGTCGTCGGGTCCACGGAGACGGGCAGAGTGGGTACAAGTGCGAGGGCGTGCGCAGGCGTGCTGTCCTGAATGTAACCATGTGCGAGGGGGTGGGGGTGTGCGTGGGCGGGCCCGAGTGATTGCAGTAACATTAAGCACTGGCGCACACAGGCAAAGGTGTGAAGCGATGCTGAGAGTAGGGATTCCACCACTTGCTGCTCCCAATCCCCGCCCTCCTTGCTCCCTGCAGTTTCCCCAAATCAGTGTCCGATGTGCCCTGATGTTCCATGCCTGGGAAACATCCCCCTTCGCCCCTACCTGCCAGGAAGATGGTGACTTTTGTTGTCGCTGGATGTTTTCCGTGTGTTTGTTTTTTGTCACCAATTTCAACGGTGGGCCTACTTCCTGGGACAGCCTGGCCTACAAGATTGTCCCAAACAGCCAGTCCACTCCTCAATTCTAAGAGTCCTTAAGATACTTCAGCGTGTGGGAAATCCCTGGGACGTGGATGTGCTTTCCTTTGGAGCTCCCTCCTGCTCGGTCTACACAGCTAGGAAGAATTTATACGAGCCAAGAAAGGAAACGTTGAGGAAACCGTAAAGAGCCTCACGATCACCTTCCACATTGGTCTCGCGCCAGGCTCTGGGCGGCATGGGCATGACATCCTTAAACACTCACGCCACGGCGACCGCCTGCTTTCCTTTGCATCTGCGGACACAAAATGTCACCAGCCTCGGCAGTAAACAAAGGCTGTCGCCCTGCCATCAGCCCTCAGACACTGCAGCTGCCCCCAAGGGTGGCCCCCGAGGGCCATTCAGGATGGAGAAAAGCAGGATACTAGCCCTGGAAAGTTCAGATGCACATCTAGGAATGATTTCAATGGACCAAGACTCTTGTATCTTCCCAGACTTAGAAAAGCGCTCAAATCTCTGACTTCAGATGTCTGGGAGAGGTTCTGGTGGTGGTGGTGGTGGTGGTGGTGGTGGTGGTGGTGGTGGTGGGGCTGGTGGTGATGGTGCTCTGTTTATTTCATTGTTTTCTTTTTTGTCTTTGTGATTAGCAGCAATCTTTTGCTATTCCCCGACATGTTTCTATTTTTTCCTCTCTTATTCAACGAAAACTCCTAAATAGCCTGGCTCCTTCCTCCCTTACTTCTTCAGAACCTTTCCACAGCACTTTGTGAGTGGCTGTCGTCGTGTCTGTAGTCCTCAGTAAGGTCCCCGAATAAAAGGTTCCTCTCAGCTTTTACGTTGTACCTTTTTCTTCTCTCCACACATCCCAGTCGGCTCTGGATAAAGGCCCTGATCCATCGTTTTGAGGGTCTGCCTGGAAACGCATCATTCCATTAAGGTGTTGAGTGGTTCTTCAGAAGTGGTTGCTGAGATGTGTGCATGTGCGCGTGTGCGTGTCTGTGCGGGAGTGTGTGAATGTGTGTGAGTTTGTGTGTGTGTGTGTGTGTGTGTGTGTGTGTACACCGGGGATCCATAATTTCCCCTGAAAGATCTCACGGGTCTTCCAGGGAGAACACTAGGCTAGTGTCAGGGGTTAGGTTGAGAAGCAGAGAGATCTCCATGCCAAACCAACCCCAAAAGCCTCCTTCTTCCACATGACCCTCCAATCCCCAATCCCCACTTCCACTCCCTCCCCCTCCTCCCTGAACTCCCCCTCTCCCCAAGGATAAAAATTCACGGGGGCATCTGGAAAAAATTGAGCATGACATGTGGACGGGCTTTTGGTGCAGAACTGAAGCCTGACAGCCTGGCTAGTGAGGCCTGCGGGAAGAAAGACCCCGGTGGTAGCGAACTTGTGGACAAATGTAGGCGAGGCCAAGTGGCCTTCCCCAAGTAGACCCACCGGTGCGACCCATGCCATCCCCAAATGTACCACCCCTGCGCACACAGGGTGCTCGGGAGTTCCACGCAGGGAGGCAGCGCGGTGGTCTCTTCCGGACCTTTGTGATTCAAATAAAGAAGGGTTCACAACCTTCGGAACCTCCCCAGGATCTGCCTGCCACTGACCCAACGGATCTTTGTCCTAGTGAAGCACTCAACTTGAGCAGAACAGAGGTTGCTCCCTAGGAAGAGATGCGGTGCAGACAAGCCACAGGCCAGGAGGATTCAGAAGATACAAAGAAGAAACTGCAAGCTCACTGGTGGAATCTCTGCAGGGTCGTCGGCAGCGGCGTTCACTGTGAACCAGGGCATCAAGGGAATCAAGAACTGCCTAGCTACACGTCGGGTTTGGTGGAAAGTGGCCAAGTTGGTGAAGAGCCCAGCTGAAGGTGAGATGGGTGGTCTGTGAGCTGGACTATGGATGGGGATGAGGATAATGGGATATTGGTACCTCAGTGGCTGCTGCTGCTGCTGCTGCTGCTTTTGATGATGATGATAATGATGATGGTGATGGGGAGAAGGAGGAGGAGGCGGAGGAGGAGGAGGAAGAGGAGGAGGAGGAGGAGGAGGAGGAGGAGGAGGAAGGTGATCTGATTGTTTCCCAGCCACCACTGCACAGCATCCACTGTGTGGAAGCTACAGGTAGGCGTGGAAGGCTCGGTGGGGGCAGGGAAAGGGATGACTGCCATTTCTGGAGCCACAGTGCCATCCAGCGGATTGCGTTATGTGAAATGCCCAGGCGGCCGAGCTGTGTCTTCTTCCCTGCGCAGGGAAGAGCGAGCCTGTGCTGGGCCGGATGGGTTCTGCGCAAGGCGCAGGAGGTCTACTCCACGGGGTTTCAGAGGCCTCAGAGGGCGCCGTGCCTGCCAGGGCGACACTGTGGGGAAAAGCAGGAGCTCTGGGAGCCCCGGACACAGCAGGCAACTCCCAGACTGTCCAGCCCAGGCAGCAGAGCTTCCCCCGTCAGCCATTTTGGGGGTGGGCCCAGAGGAATTCTGCAACTTTTCCTTCGGTGTCCCTGCTGGGGAGTGCCGGAGTGCCCTGCCTGCGGCCGCACTGGGGTCACGTGGCCCCCTTCCTCACCGGGAGCTGAGGGGCTTAGAGGTTCTGGGGCCGGGGCCATTTGCACCGGACACTCCCAGGGGCGGCCATCTCGTGCTGCCCCTGGGGTTTCTGAGGGCCTTGTCCAGCTGCAGAAGCAGGGTCCGGTCTCCCGCGGAGAGCACACATGAAGGCACGGCCCGGAGCCCATTGCCCATGTGCGCCCTCAGGACAACACACCCACCGCAGTCCCACCCCGTGCCGTCCCCACTGAGCCAGTTGCTTCCAGCCCTGTGGCTGTCTCCATCCCTGGAGACCTGGTAACTGGCTTTGACCGAAACCATCTCCGCTTGGTGGCAGTATGGCTCCATCAATGCCAACTAAGCTCCTAACCCCGCCCCCACCACCCCATCAGGCCTTCGACTTCCTCCCCTTGTTAGGTAAAATCAAAAGCAAAACCAAACCAACACAGACAGTCCCATGAAGGAGGAGAGAAAAGGAAAGAAAGCAGCCAGCCACGGGCACCCACGTGGACCACCAAATGCACAGGACAAAAGGACCAGTGGCCACGAGGCTGGACACCCTGCAGTCCTTTCCACTTCCTTTCCTCCAACCCCTTTTTCTGGACTCCTGCTCTTGGGAGAAGTAAAAGGCAAAGGGTACACCAAGCGACCAGGCTGGGTGACATTGCCTGAGGGTCTAGATCGCAGGACTTCTCCTGGACTAGGCGGCGGCCACCATGCTGGTGGCGAAAACCACGCTGGCTTGCAAGTCACATTGTTGCAGGACTCCCGTTTCCCTTTCAAGGCCTGGAGCTTCAGCTTGAGGCCACCACCTCGGGCTGGCCCAACAGTGCAGCCAGAAGTGGCTGGCCCAACCTGGAGGCGCCCCCAACGTGGGGTGCCAAAGACTGACTCTGGGCAGGCTGGCCTTGCCCTCACACAGGAACCTGGCAAGGCCAACAGACATCGCCAGTCACAGAGCCCCACACAGGGCCGTGATTCTCTGGAGGATGGGCACAGACTCTGCTCGCACTTGAAGACCCCATTTATCTGGCTGAACAAGGGAGGCTTCAGGTTTACACTGGCAGCTTGGGCCCACCTGCTGACAGACGACTATCTCGTGGAACACAGAATGGCTGCGTGTCCCTTTTTGAGAGCCTCTCTGGGAATGCGTGTTTCAGCCATTCTCAGAGTACTTGCTGCGGGCAGGGGATGGGGGTGGGGTGGGGGGAGACTGGTGCCAGGGTATATAGGAAAGCACAGGTGACGGCGTGTGTCAGGATGTTTGTGGTTGTGTGAGGATGTGCTGTGTGTGGCGGGGTAGGAGATAGGGTGTGTGTGTGTGTGTGTGTGTGTGTCACTGTGTGTGTGTGTGTACACAAGCACGTGCTCTCACACCTGTCTAAGGTCCTTGCCTGACCGTGGGCAAGTGTTGCCGAGGGTATCCGGGTGTGGGTGCTTGAGTGCCTGGTCTCGTGAGCAGCGGCCAGCACCAACCTGCCTGGGCTTGTGGACAGGGAGGCGACCGCTGGTAAGTATACAGTGAAATCTATTCTGTTCCGATCACGCCATTGGATTGGGAACCAACGGCAAGCAGGGAGCAACTTGAGGAGGCTCCTACTGGCTCAAGATTGGACTTGAAGGGCTTCCATAAGGAGAACAACTGCACGGAATGGAAAGTCAAGAGATAATATTGCAAGCCTTGAGTTCATCCTGCTGTTTCATTGCGAAGTAACTCCTGGATCGTCTTTGGTTTTGTTGATGTTTAGTTCTGTGGGTTTTCCCGGAGGATGACAATGACCTCCAGCACTGGAGAAGGGAAAAGATGTCGAGAAGGAAGGGGAAGAGTCCAAACTGAACCACACGACTGCCTTCTCCTACACCTGTGCCTCCCCCTTAACCAAAGAGCAGACGTGCGAGGAGGACGCTGAGGAAACTAGGACAGCTCAGAATAGACAGTGAAAGGAATAGAGGGAAGCAGTAAGTGACCACCACCACCACCACCGTCACCATCACCACCACCTCCACCACCATCGCCACGACAACCTCCAGCGTTGCCGTGGATCCGGTGCAGGGGCGATTCACTGTGTATCTTTCGCCACATGCACAGGGAGTGACAGGGAGACACAAGCTGCCGGGAAAACAAAGGACAGGCCACCAGGCAGGCCCCTGACCTGGGCAGGGTGGCTGGGGTTGGGGGCGGGTCCCTCCTGAGCGCCATCAAGGGCTCCGACTCAGCAGTAGGCCTGCCCGGCATAAAGAAGGCAAAAGGAGAGGTAGAGCCACCTTCTAACATCCTGAATATGTCATAGGTACACTGCAAAGGGCCAAAGAGCCCCGGGATGTACTCAGGGCACGGAAAAGTTAGGGAGAACCCTGGGAACTCTACTTTAATAGGGGGAGGTAAGGGACACGAGAGGGGTGAGGTAATCCCCGATGGCAATTAAGGGATGGCTGTGAGGGAATGCCCCTTACTCTCCCAGTCCACGGAGGCATTTTCCCTTCCACAGGAAAAGTACATGTATTGGCCGGGTTGCGCTTCCCAGGCACGCACCCAGCCCTGCCTTTTGTCCAGAGGGAAGAACTGAAAGTAAGGCAGTGAGTGGAAGGCAGGACCCGAAAGTGGAGGGCAAACAGAAATCAAAAGAAAGAACCATAATGGAGGTGAAGCATGAAGGCCATCTCCAGGGCACTGTGCCCCAAGTGGGCAGATGGAACCAGCCGAGGCCTCCTGGGGGCTTCCTGAGGGGAGAGCCATCAGCCAAGGCTAAGTCTCAGCCACTCAGGCAAGGGGCTGAACCGTGTCCAGAGAGAGGCCTGATTGCCGATGCTGTAGTGCCCAACTGGGAAGTGGAAATACCAACAGAAAAGGGCAAGGAGGAAGAGCAGGGAACAAGGAAGGTAGGGCAGTCGTCGGGTCCACGGAGACGGGCAGAGTGGGTACAAGTGCGAGGGCGTGCGCAGGCGTGCTGTCCTGAATGTAACCATGTGCGAGGGGGTGGGGGTGTGCGTGGGCGGGCCCGAGTGATTGCAGTAACATTAAGCACTGGCGCACACAGGCAAAGGTGTGAAGCGATGCTGAGAGTAGGGATTCCACCACTTGCTGCTCCCAATCCCCGCCCTCCTTGCTCCCTGCAGTTTCCCCAAATCAGTGTCCGATGTGCCCTGATGTTCCATGCCTGGGAAACATCCCCCTTCGCCCCTACCTGCCAGGAAGATGGTGACTTTTGTTGTCGCTGGATGTTTTCCGTGTGTTTGTTTTTTGTCACCAATTTCAACGGTGGGCCTACTTCCTGGGACAGCCTGGCCTACAAGATTGTCCCAAACAGCCAGTCCACTCCTCAATTCTAAGAGTCCTTAAGATACTTCAGCGTGTGGGAAATCCCTGGGACGTGGATGTGCTTTCCTTTGGAGCTCCCTCCTGCTCGGTCTACACAGCTAGGAAGAATTTATACGAGCCAAGAAAGGAAACGTTGAGGAAACCGTAAAGAGCCTCACGATCACCTTCCACATTGGTCTCGCGCCAGGCTCTGGGCGGCATGGGCATGACATCCTTAAACACTCACGCCACGGCGACCGCCTGCTTTCCTTTGCATCTGCGGACACAAAATGTCACCAGCCTCGGCAGTAAACAAAGGCTGTCGCCCTGCCATCAGCCCTCAGACACTGCAGCTGCCCCCAAGGGTGGCCCCCGAGGGCCATTCAGGATGGAGAAAAGCAGGATACTAGCCCTGGAAAGTTCAGATGCACATCTAGGAATGATTTCAATGGACCAAGACTCTTGTATCTTCCCAGACTTAGAAAAGCGCTCAAATCTCTGACTTCAGATGTCTGGGAGAGGTTCTGGTGGTGGTGGTGGTGGTGGTGGTGGTGGTGGTGGTGGTGGTGGGGCTGGTGGTGATGGTGCTCTGTTTATTTCATTGTTTTCTTTTTTGTCTTTGTGATTAGCAGCAATCTTTTGCTATTCCCCGACATGTTTCTATTTTTTCCTCTCTTATTCAACGAAAACTCCTAAATAGCCTGGCTCCTTCCTCCCTTACTTCTTCAGAACCTTTCCACAGCACTTTGTGAGTGGCTGTCGTCGTGTCTGTAGTCCTCAGTAAGGTCCCCGAATAAAAGGTTCCTCTCAGCTTTTACGTTGTACCTTTTTCTTCTCTCCACACATCCCAGTCGGCTCTGGATAAAGGCCCTGATCCATCGTTTTGAGGGTCTGCCTGGAAACGCATCATTCCATTAAGGTGTTGAGTGGTTCTTCAGAAGTGGTTGCTGAGATGTGTGCATGTGCGCGTGTGCGTGTCTGTGCGGGAGTGTGTGAATGTGTGTGAGTTTGTGTGTGTGTGTGTGTGTGTGTGTGTGTGTACACCGGGGATCCATAATTTCCCCTGAAAGATCTCACGGGTCTTCCAGGGAGAACACTAGGCTAGTGTCAGGGGTTAGGTTGAGAAGCAGAGAGATCTCCATGCCAAACCAACCCCAAAAGCCTCCTTCTTCCACATGACCCTCCAATCCCCAATCCCCACTTCCACTCCCTCCCCCTCCTCCCTGAACTCCCCCTCTCCCCAAGGATAAAAATTCACGGGGGCATCTGGAAAAAATTGAGCATGACATGTGGACGGGCTTTTGGTGCAGAACTGAAGCCTGACAGCCTGGCTAGTGAGGCCTGCGGGAAGAAAGACCCCGGTGGTAGCGAACTTGTGGACAAATGTAGGCGAGGCCAAGTGGCCTTCCCCAAGTAGACCCACCGGTGCGACCCATGCCATCCCCAAATGTACCACCCCTGCGCACACAGGGTGCTCGGGAGTTCCACGCAGGGAGGCAGCGCGGTGGTCTCTTCCGGACCTTTGTGATTCAAATAAAGAAGGGTTCACAACCTTCGGAACCTCCCCAGGATCTGCCTGCCACTGACCCAACGGATCTTTGTCCTAGTGAAGCACTCAACTTGAGCAGAACAGAGGTTGCTCCCTAGGAAGAGATGCGGTGCAGACAAGCCACAGGCCAGGAGGATTCAGAAGATACAAAGAAGAAACTGCAAGCTCACTGGTGGAATCTCTGCAGGGTCGTCGGCAGCGGCGTTCACTGTGAACCAGGGCATCAAGGGAATCAAGAACTGCCTAGCTACACGTCGGGTTTGGTGGAAAGTGGCCAAGTTGGTGAAGAGCCCAGCTGAAGGTGAGATGGGTGGTCTGTGAGCTGGACTATGGATGGGGATGAGGATAATGGGATATTGGTACCTCAGTGGCTGCTGCTGCTGCTGCTGCTGCTTTTGATGATGATGATAATGATGATGGTGATGGGGAGAAGGAGGAGGAGGCGGAGGAGGAGGAGGAAGAGGAGGAGGAGGAGGAGGAGGAGGAGGAGGAGGAAGGTGATCTGATTGTTTCCCAGCCACCACTGCACAGCATCCACTGTGTGGAAGCTACAGGTAGGCGTGGAAGGCTCGGTGGGGGCAGGGAAAGGGATGACTGCCATTTCTGGAGCCACAGTGCCATCCAGCGGATTGCGTTATGTGAAATGCCCAGGCGGCCGAGCTGTGTCTTCTTCCCTGCGCAGGGAAGAGCGAGCCTGTGCTGGGCCGGATGGGTTCTGCGCAAGGCGCAGGAGGTCTACTCCACGGGGTTTCAGAGGCCTCAGAGGGCGCCGTGCCTGCCAGGGCGACACTGTGGGGAAAAGCAGGAGCTCTGGGAGCCCCGGACACAGCAGGCAACTCCCAGACTGTCCAGCCCAGGCAGCAGAGCTTCCCCCGTCAGCCATTTTGGGGGTGGGCCCAGAGGAATTCTGCAACTTTTCCTTCGGTGTCCCTGCTGGGGAGTGCCGGAGTGCCCTGCCTGCGGCCGCACTGGGGTCACGTGGCCCCCTTCCTCACCGGGAGCTGAGGGGCTTAGAGGTTCTGGGGCCGGGGCCATTTGCACCGGACACTCCCAGGGGCGGCCATCTCGTGCTGCCCCTGGGGTTTCTGAGGGCCTTGTCCAGCTGCAGAAGCAGGGTCCGGTCTCCCGCGGAGAGCACACATGAAGGCACGGCCCGGAGCCCATTGCCCATGTGCGCCCTCAGGACAACACACCCACCGCAGTCCCACCCCGTGCCGTCCCCACTGAGCCCGTTGCTTCCAGCCCTGTGGCTGTCTCCATCCCTGGAGACCTGGTAACTGGCTTTGACCGAAACCATCTCCGCTTGGTGGCAGTATGGCTCCATCAATGCCAACTAAGCTCCTAACCCCGCCCCCACCACCCCATCAGGCCTTCGACTTCCTCCCCTTGTTAGGTAAAATCAAAAGCAAAACCAAACCAACACAGACAGTCCCATGAAGGAGGAGAGAAAAGGAAAGAAAGCAGCCAGCCACGGGCACCCACGTGGACCACCAAATGCACAGGACAAAAGGACCAGTGGCCACGAGGCTGGACACCCTGCAGTCCTTTCCACTTCCTTTCCTCCAACCCCTTTTTCTGGACTCCTGCTCTTGGGAGAAGTAAAAGGCAAAGGGTACACCAAGCGACCAGGCTGGGTGACATTGCCTGAGGGTCTAGATCGCAGGACTTCTCCTGGACTAGGCGGCGGCCACCATGCTGGTGGCGAAAACCACGCTGGCTTGCAAGTCACATTGTTGCAGGACTCCCGTTTCCCTTTCAAGGCCTGGAGCTTCAGCTTGAGGCCACCACCTCGGGCTGGCCCAACAGTGCAGCCAGAAGTGGCTGGCCCAACCTGGAGGCGCCCCCAACATGGGGTGCCAAAGACTGACTCTGGGCAGGCTGGCCTTGCCCTCACACAGGAACCTGGCAAGGCCAACAGACATCGCCAGTCACAGAGCCCCACACAGGGCCGTGATTCTCTGGAGGATGGGCACAGACTCTGCTCGCACTTGAAGACCCCATTTATCTGGCTGAACAAGGGAGGCTTCAGGTTTACACTGGCAGCTTGGGCCCACCTGCTGACAGACGACTATCTCGTGGAACACAGAATGGCTGCGTGTCCCTTTTTGAGAGCCTCTCTGGGAATGCGTGTTTCAGCCATTCTCAGAGTACTTGCTGCGGGCAGGGGATGGGGGTGGGGTGGGGGGAGACTGGTGCCAGGGTATATAGGAAAGCACAGGTGACGGCGTGTGTCAGGATGTTTGTGGTTGTGTGAGGATGTGCTGTGTGTGGCGGGGTAGGAGATAGGGTGTGTGTGTGTGTGTGTGTGTGTGTCACTGTGTGTGTGTGTGTACACAAGCACGTGCTCTCACACCTGTCTAAGGTCCTTGCCTGACCGTGGGCAAGTGTTGCCGAGGGTATCCGGGTGTGGGTGCTTGAGTGCCTGGTCTCGTGAGCAGCGGCCAGCACCAACCTGCCTGGGCTTGTGGACAGGGAGGCGACCGCTGGTAAGTATACAGTGAAATCTATTCTGTTCCGATCACGCCATTGGATTGGGAACCAACGGCAAGCAGGGAGCAACTTGAGGAGGCTCCTACTGGCTCAAGATTGGACTTGAAGGGCTTCCATAAGGAGAACAACTGCACGGAATGGAAAGTCAAGAGATAATATTGCAAGCCTTGAGTTCATCCTGCTGTTTCATTGCGAAGTAACTCCTGGATCGTCTTTGGTTTTGTTGATGTTTAGTTCTGTGGGTTTTCCCGGAGGATGACAATGACCTCCAGCACTGGAGAAGGGAAAAGATGTCGAGAAGGAAGGGGAAGAGTCCAAACTGAACCACACGACTGCCTTCTCCTACACCTGTGCCTCCCCCTTAACCAAAGAGCAGACGTGCGAGGAGGACGCTGAGGAAACTAGGACAGCTCAGAATAGACAGTGAAAGGAATAGAGGGAAGCAGTAAGTGACCACCACCACCACCACCGTCACCATCACCACCACCTCCACCACCATCGCCACGACAACCTCCAGCGTTGCCGTGGATCCGGTGCAGGGGCGATTCACTGTGTATCTTTCGCCACATGCACAGGGAGTGACAGGGAGACACAAGCTGCCGGGAAAACAAAGGACAGGCCACCAGGCAGGCCCCTGACCTGGGCAGGGTGGCTGGGGTTGGGGGCGGGTCCCTCCTGAGCGCCATCAAGGGCTCCGACTCAGCAGTAGGCCTGCCCGGCATAAAGAAGGCAAAAGGAGAGGTAGAGCCACCTTCTAACATCCTGAATATGTCATAGGTACACTGCAAAGGGCCAAAGAGCCCCGGGATGTACTCAGGGCACGGAAAAGTTAGGTAGAACCCTGGGAACTCTACTTTAATAGGGGGAGGTAAGGGACACGAGAGGGGTGAGGTAATCCCCGATGGCAATTAAGGGATGGCTGTGAGGGAATGCCCCTTACTCTCCCAGTCCACGGAGGCATTTTCCCTTCCACAGGAAAAGTACATGTATTGGCCGGGTTGCGCTTCCCAGGCACGCACCCAGCCCTGCCTTTTGTCCAGAGGGAAGAACTGAAAGTAAGGCAGTGAGTGGAAGGCAGGACCCGAAAGTGGAGGGCAAACAGAAATCAAAAGAAAGAACCATAATGGAGGTGAAGCATGAAGGCCATCTCCAGGGCACTGTGCCCCAAGTGGGCAGATGGAACCAGCCGAGGCCTCCTGGGGGCTTCCTGAGGGGAGAGCCATCAGCCAAGGCTAAGTCTCAGCCACTCAGGCAAGGGGCTGAACCGTGTCCAGAGAGAGGCCTGATTGCCGATGCTGTAGTGCCCAACTGGGAAGTGGAAATACCAACAGAAAAGGGCAAGGAGGAAGAGCAGGGAACAAGGAAGGTAGGGCAGTCGTCGGGTCCACGGAGACGGGCAGAGTGGGTACAAGTGCGAGGGCGTGCGCAGGCGTGCTGTCCTGAATGTAACCATGTGCGAGGGGGTGGGGGTGTGCGTGGGCGGGCCCGAGTGATTGCAGTAACATTAAGCACTGGCGCACACAGGCAAAGGTGTGAAGCGATGCTGAGAGTAGGGATTCCACCACTTGCTGCTCCCAATCCCCGCCCTCCTTGCTCCCTGCAGTTTCCCCAAATCAGTGTCCGATGTGCCCTGATGTTCCATGCCTGGGAAACATCCCCCTTCGCCCCTACCTGCCAGGAAGATGGTGACTTTTGTTGTCGCTGGATGTTTTCCGTGTGTTTGTTTTTTGTCACCAATTTCAACGGTGGGCCTACTTCCTGGGACAGCCTGGCCTACAAGATTGTCCCAAACAGCCAGTCCACTCCTCAATTCTAAGAGTCCTTAAGATACTTCAGCGTGTGGGAAATCCCTGGGACGTGGATGTGCTTTCCTTTGGAGCTCCCTCCTGCTCGGTCTACACAGCTAGGAAGAATTTATACGAGCCAAGAAAGGAAACGTTGAGGAAACCGTAAAGAGCCTCACGATCACCTTCCACATTGGTCTCGCGCCAGGCTCTGGGCGGCATGGGCATGACATCCTTAAACACTCACGCCACGGCGACCGCCTGCTTTCCTTTGCATCTGCGGACACAAAATGTCACCAGCCTCGGCAGTAAACAAAGGCTGTCGCCCTGCCATCAGCCCTCAGACACTGCAGCTGCCCCCAAGGGTGGCCCCCGAGGGCCATTCAGGATGGAGAAAAGCAGGATACTAGCCCTGGAAAGTTCAGATGCACATCTAGGAATGATTTCAATGGACCAAGACTCTTGTATCTTCCCAGACTTAGAAAAGCGCTCAAATCTCTGACTTCAGATGTCTGGGAGAGGTTCTGGTGGTGGTGGTGGTGGTGGTGGTGGTGGTGGTGGTGGTGGTGGGGCTGGTGGTGATGGTGCTCTGTTTATTTCATTGTTTTCTGTTTTGTCTTTGTGATTAGCAGCAATCTTTTGCTATTCCCCGACATGTTTCTATTTTTTCCTCTCTTATTCAACGAAAACTCCTAAATAGCCTGGCTCCTTCCTCCCTTACTTCTTCAGAACCTTTCCACAGCACTTTGTGAGTGGCTGTCGTCGTGTCTGTAGTCCTCAGTAAGGTCCCCGAATAAAAGGTTCCTCTCAGCTTTTACGTTGTACCTTTTTCTTCTCTCCACACATCCCAGTCGGCTCTGGATAAAGGCCCTGATCCATCGTTTTGAGGGTCTGCCTGGAAACGCATCATTCCATTAAGGTGTTGAGTGGTTCTTCAGAAGTGGTTGCTGAGATGTGTGCATGTGCGCGTGTGCGTGTCTGTGCGGGAGTGTGTGAATGTGTGTGAGTTTGTGTGTGTGTGTGTGTGTGTGTGTGTGTACACCGGGGATCCATAATTTCCCCTGAAAGATCTCACGGGTCTTCCAGGGAGAACACTAGGCTAGTGTCAGGGGTTAGGTTGAGAAGCAGAGAGATCTCCATGCCAAACCAACCCCAAAAGCCTCCTTCTTCCACATGACCCTCCAATCCCCAATCCCCACTTCCACTCCCTCCCCCTCCTCCCTGAACTCCCCCTCTCCGCAAGGATAAAAATTCACGGGGGCATCTGGAAAAAATTGAGCATGACATGTGGACGGGCTTTTGGTGCAGAACTGAAGCCTGACAGCCTGGCTAGTGAGGCCTGCGGGAAGAAAGACCCCGGTGGTAGCGAACTTGTGGACAAATGTAGGCGAGGCCAAGTGGCCTTCCCCAAGTAGACCCACCGGTGCGACCCATGCCATCCCCAAATGTACCACCCCTGCGCACACAGGGTGCTCGGGAGTTCCACGCAGGGAGGCAGCGCGGTGGTCTCTTCCGGACCTTTGTGATTCAAATAAAGAAGGGTTCACAACCTTCGGAACCTCCCCAGGATCTGCCTGCCACTGACCCAACGGATCTTTGTCCTAGTGAAGCACTCAACTTGAGCAGAACAGAGGTTGCTCCCTAGGAAGAGATGCGGTGCAGACAAGCCACAGGCCAGGAGGATTCAGAAGATACAAAGAAGAAACTGCAAGCTCACTGGTGGAATCTCTGCAGGGTCGTCGGCAGCGGCGTTCACTGTGAACCAGGGCATCAAGGGAATCAAGAACTGCCTAGCTACACGTCGGGTTTGGTGGAAAGTGGCCAAGTTGGTGAAGAGCCCAGCTGAAGGTGAGATGGGTGGTCTGTGAGCTGGACTATGGATGGGGATGAGGATAATGGGATATTGGTACCTCAGTGGCTGCTGCTGCTGCTGCTGCTGCTTTTGATGATGATGATAATGATGATGGTGATGGGGAGAAGGAGGAGGAGGCGGAGGAGGAGGAGGAAGAGGAGGAGGAGGAGGAGGAGGAGGAGGAGGAAGGTGATCTGATTGTTTCCCAGCCACCACTGCACAGCATCCACTGTGTGGAAGCTACAGGTAGGCGTGGAAGGCTCGGTGGGGGCAGGGAAAGGGATGACTGCCATTTCTGGAGCCACAGTGCCATCCAGCGGATTGCGTTATGTGAAATGCCCAGGCGGCCGAGCTGTGTCTTCTTCCCTGCGCAGGGAAGAGCGAGCCTGTGCTGGGCCGGATGGGTTCTGCGCAAGGCGCAGGAGGTCTACTCCACGGGGTTTCAGAGGCCTCAGAGGGCGCCGTGCCTGCCAGGGCGACACTGTGGGGAAAAGCAGGAGCTCTGGGAGCCCCGGACACAGCAGGCAACTCCCAGACTGTCCAGCCCAGGCAGCAGAGCTTCCCCCGTCAGCCATTTTGGGGGTGGGCCCAGAGGAATTCTGCAACTTTTCCTTCGGTGTCCCTGCTGGGGAGTGCCGGAGTGCCCTGCCTGCGGCCGCACTGGGGTCACGTGGCCCCCTTCCTCACCGGGAGCTGAGGGGCTTAGAGGTTCTGGGGCCGGGGCCATTTGCACCGGACACTCCCAGGGGCGGCCATCTCGTGCTGCCCCTGGGGTTTCTGAGGGCCTTGTCCAGCTGCAGAAGCAGGGTCCGGTCTCCCGCGGAGAGCACACATGAAGGCACGGCCCGGAGCCCATTGCCCATGTGCGCCCTCAGGACAACACACCCACCGCAGTCCCACCCCGTGCCGTCCCCACTGAGCCCGTTGCTTCCAGCCCTGTGGCTGTCTCCATCCCTGGAGACCTGGTAACTGGCTTTGACCGAAACCATCTCCGCTTGGTGGCAGTATGGCTCCATCAATGCCAACTAAGCTCCTAACCCCGCCCCCACCACCCCATCAGGCCTTCGACTTCCTCCCCTTGTTAGGTAAAATCAAAAGCAAAACCAAACCAACACAGACAGTCCCATGAAGGAGGAGAGAAAAGGAAAGAAAGCAGCCAGCCACGGGCACCCACGTGGACCACCAAATGCACAGGACAAAAGGACCAGTGGCCACGAGGCTGGACACCCTGCAGTCCTTTCCACTTCCTTTCCTCCAACCCCTTTTTCTGGACTCCTGCTCTTGGGAGAAGTAAAAGGCAAAGGGTACACCAAGCGACCAGGCTGGGTGACATTGCCTGAGGGTCTAGATCACAGGACTTCTCCTGGACTAGGCGGCGGCCACCATGCTGGTGGCGAAAACCACGCTGGCTTGCAAGTCACATTGTTGCAGGACTCCCGTTTCCCTTTCAAGGCCTGGAGCTTCAGCTTGAGGCCACCACCTCGGGCTGGCCCAACAGTGCAGCCAGAAGTGGCTGGCCCAACCTGGAGGCGCCCCCAACATGGGGTGCCAAAGACTGACTCTGGGCAGGCTGGCCTTGCCCTCACACAGGAACCTGGCAAGGCCAACAGACATCGCCAGTCACAGAGCCCCACACAGGGCCGTGATTCTCTGGAGGATGGGCACAGACTCTGCTCGCACTTGAAGACCCCATTTATCTGGCTGAACAAGGGAGGCTTCAGGTTTACACTGGCAGCTTGGGCCCACCTGCTGACAGACGACTATCTCGTGGAACACAGAATGGCTGCGTGTCCCTTTTTGAGAGCCTCTCTGGGAATGCGTGTTTCAGCCATTCTCAGAGTACTTGCTGCGGGCAGGGGATGGGGGTGGGGTGGGGGGAGACTGGTGCCAGGGTATATAGGAAAGCACAGGTGACGGCGTGTGTCAGGATGTTTGTGGTTGTGTGAGGATGTGCTGTGTGTGGCGGGGTAGGAGATAGGGTGTGTGTGTGTGTGTGTGTGTGTGTCACTGTGTGTGTGTGTGTACACAAGCACGTGCTCTCACACCTGTCTAAGGTCCTTGCCTGACCGTGGGCAAGTGTTGCCGAGGGTATCCGGGTGTGGGTGCTTGAGTGCCTGGTCTCGTGAGCAGCGGCCAGCACCAACCTGCCTGGGCTTGTGGACAGGGAGGCGACCGCTGGTAAGTATACAGTGAAATCTATTCTGTTCCGATCACGCCATTGGATTGGGAACCAACGGCAAGCAGGGAGCAACTTGAGGAGGCTCCTACTGGCTCAAGATTGGACTTGAAGGGCTTCCATAAGGAGAACAACTGCACGGAATGGAAAGTCAAGAGATAATATTGCAAGCCTTGAGTTCATCCTGCTGTTTCATTGCGAAGTAACTCCTGGATCGTCTTTGGTTTTGTTGATGTTTAGTTCTGTGGGTTTTCCCGGAGGATGACAATGACCTCCAGCACTGGAGAAGGGAAAAGATGTCGAGAAGGAAGGGGAAGAGTCCAAACTGAACCACACGACTGCCTTCTCCTACACCTGTGCCTCCCCCTTAACCAAAGAGCAGACGTGCGAGGAGGACGCTGAGGAAACTAGGACAGCTCAGAATAGACAGTGAAAGGAATAGAGGGAAGCAGTAAGTGACCACCACCACCACCACCGTCACCATCACCACCACCTCCACCACCATCGCCACGACAACCTCCAGCGTTGCCGTGGATCCGGTGCAGGGGCGATTCACTGTGTATCTTTCGCCACATGCACAGGGAGTGACAGGGAGACACAAGCTGCCGGGAAAACAAAGGACAGGCCACCAGGCAGGCCCCTGACCTGGGCAGGGTGGCTGGGGTTGGGGGCGGGTCCCTCCTGAGCGCCATCAAGGGCTCCGACTCAGCAGTAGGCCTGCCCGGCATAAAGAAGGCAAAAGGAGAGGTAGAGCCACCTTCTAACATCCTGAATATGTCATAGGTACACTGCAAAGGGCCAAAGAGCCCCGGGATGTACTCAGGGCACGGAAAAGTTAGGTAGAACCCTGGGAACTCTACTTTAATAGGGGGAGGTAAGGGACACGAGAGGGGTGAGGTAATCCCCGATGGCAATTAAGGGATGGCTGTGAGGGAATGCCCCTTACTCTCCCAGTCCACGGAGGCATTTTCCCTTCCACAGGAAAAGTACATGTATTGGCCGGGTTGCGCTTCCCAGGCACGCACCCAGCCCTGCCTTTTGTCCAGAGGGAAGAACTGAAAGTAAGGCAGTGAGTGGAAGGCAGGACCCGAAAGTGGAGGGCAAACAGAAATCAAAAGAAAGAACCATAATGGAGGTGAAGCATGAAGGCCATCTCCAGGGCACTGTGCCCCAAGTGGGCAGATGGAACCAGCCGAGGCCTCCTGGGGGCTTCCTGAGGGGAGAGCCATCAGCCAAGGCTAAGTCTCAGCCACTCAGGCAAGGGGCTGAACCGTGTCCAGAGAGAGGCCTGATTGCCGATGCTGTAGTGCCCAACTGGGAAGTGGAAATACCAACAGAAAAGGGCAAGGAGGAAGAGCAGGGAACAAGGAAGGTAGGGCAGTCGTCGGGTCCACGGAGACGGGCAGAGTGGGTACAAGTGCGAGGGCGTGCGCAGGCGTGCTGTCCTGAATGTAACCATGTGCGAGGGGGTGGGGGTGTGCGTGGGCGGGCCCGAGTGATTGCAGTAACATTAAGCACTGGCGCACACAGGCAAAGGTGTGAAGCGATGCTGAGAGTAGGGATTCCACCACTTGCTGCTCCCAATCCCCGCCCTCCTTGCTCCCTGCAGTTTCCCCAAATCAGTGTCCGATGTGCCCTGATGTTCCATGCCTGGGAAACATCCCCCTTCGCCCCTACCTGCCAGGAAGATGGTGACTTTTGTTGTCGCTGGATGTTTTCCGTGTGTTTGTTTTTTGTCACCAATTTCAACGGTGGGCCTACTTCCTGGGACAGCCTGGCCTACAAGATTGTCCCAAACAGCCAGTCCACTCCTCAATTCTAAGAGTCCTTAAGATACTTCAGCGTGTGGGAAATCCCTGGGACGTGGATGTGCTTTCCTTTGGAGCTCCCTCCTGCTCGGTCTACACAGCTAGGAAGAATTTATACGAGCCAAGAAAGGAAACGTTGAGGAAACCGTAAAGAGCCTCACGATCACCTTCCACATTGGTCTCGCGCCAGGCTCTGGGCGGCATGGGCATGACATCCTTAAACACTCACGCCACGGCGACCGCCTGCTTTCCTTTGCATCTGCGGACACAAAATGTCACCAGCCTCGGCAGTAAACAAAGGCTGTCGCCCTGCCATCAGCCCTCAGACACTGCAGCTGCCCCCAAGGGTGGCCCCCGAGGGCCATTCAGGATGGAGAAAAGCAGGATACTAGCCCTGGAAAGTTCAGATGCACATCTAGGAATGATTTCAATGGACCAAGACTCTTGTATCTTCCCAGACTTAGAAAAGCGCTCAAATCTCTGACTTCAGATGTCTGGGAGAGGTTCTGGTGGTGGTGGTGGTGGTGGTGGTGGTGGTGGTGGTGGTGGTGGGGCTGGTGGTGATGGTGCTCTGTTTATTTCATTGTTTTCTTTTTTGTCTTTGTGATTAGCAGCAATCTTTTGCTATTCCCCGACATGTTTCTATTTTTTCCTCTCTTATTCAACGAAAACTCCTAAATAGCCTGGCTCCTTCCTCCCTTACTTCTTCAGAACCTTTCCACAGCACTTTGTGAGTGGCTGTCGTCGTGTCTGTAGTCCTCAGTAAGGTCCCCGAATAAAAGGTTCCTCTCAGCTTTTACGTTGTACCTTTTTCTTCTCTCCACACATCCCAGTCGGCTCTGGATAAAGGCCCTGATCCATCGTTTTGAGGGTCTGCCTGGAAACGCATCATTCCATTAAGGTGTTGAGTGGTTCTTCAGAAGTGGTTGCTGAGATGTGTGCATGTGCGCGTGTGCGTGTCTGTGCGGGAGTGTGTGAATGTGTGTGAGTTTGTGTGTGTGTGTGTGTGTGTGTGTGTGTGTGTGTGTACACCGGGGATCCATAATTTCCCCTGAAAGATCTCACGGGTCTTCCAGGGAGAACACTAGGCTAGTGTCAGGGGTTAGGTTGAGAAGCAGAGAGATCTCCATGCCAAACCAACCCCAAAAGCCTCCTTCTTCCACATGACCCTCCAATCCCCAATCCCCACTTCCACTCCCTCCCCCTCCTCCCTGAACTCCCCCTCTCCGCAAGGATAAAAATTCACGGGGGCATCTGGAAAAAATTGAGCATGACATGTGGACGGGCTTTTGGTGCAGAACTGAAGCCTGACAGCCTGGCTAGTGAGGCCTGCGGGAAGAAAGACCCCGGTGGTAGCGAACTTGTGGACAAATGTAGGCGAGGCCAAGTGGCCTTCCCCAAGTAGACCCACCGGTGCGACCCATGCCATCCCCAAATGTACCACCCCTGCGCACACAGGGTGCTCGGGAGTTCCACGCAGGGAGGCAGCGCGGTGGTCTCTTCCGGACCTTTGTGATTCAAATAAAGAAGGGTTCACAACCTTCGGAACCTCCCCAGGATCTGCCTGCCACTGACCCAACGGATCTTTGTCCTAGTGAAGCACTCAACTTGAGCAGAACAGAGGTTGCTCCCTAGGAAGAGATGCGGTGCAGACAAGCCACAGGCCAGGAGGATTCAGAAGATACAAAGAAGAAACTGCAAGCTCACTGGTGGAATCTCTGCAGGGTCGTCGGCAGCGGCGTTCACTGTGAACCAGGGCATCAAGGGAATCAAGAACTGCCTAGCTACACGTCGGGTTTGGTGGAAAGTGGCCAAGTTGGTGAAGAGCCCAGCTGAAGGTGAGATGGGTGGTCTGTGAGCTGGACTATGGATGGGGATGAGGATAATGGGATATTGGTACCTCAGTGGCTGCTGCTGCTGCTGCTGCTGCTTTTGATGATGATGATAATGATGATGGTGATGGGGAGAAGGAGGAGGAGGCGGAGGAGGAGGAGGAAGAGGAGGAGGAGGAGGAGGAGGAGGAGGAGGAAGGTGATCTGATTGTTTCCCAGCCACCACTGCACAGCATCCACTGTGTGGAAGCTACAGGTAGGCGTGGAAGGCTCGGTGGGGGCAGGGAAAGGGATGACTGCCATTTCTGGAGCCACAGTGCCATCCAGCGGATTGCGTTATGTGAAATGCCCAGGCGGCCGAGCTGTGTCTTCTTCCCTGCGCAGGGAAGAGCGAGCCTGTGCTGGGCCGGATGGGTTCTGCGCAAGGCGCAGGAGGTCTACTCCACGGGGTTTCAGAGGCCTCAGAGGGCGCCGTGCCTGCCAGGGCGACACTGTGGGGAAAAGCAGGAGCTCTGGGAGCCCCGGACACAGCAGGCAGCTCCCAGACTGTCCAGCCCAGGCAGCAGAGCTTCCCCCGTCAGCCATTTTGGGGGTGGGCCCAGAGGAATTCTGCAACTTTTCCTTCGGTGTCCCTGCTGGGGAGTGCCGGAGTGCCCTGCCTGCGGCCGCACTGGGGTCACGTGGCCCCCTTCCTCACCGGGAGCTGAGGGGCTTAGAGGTTCTGGGGCCGGGGCCATTTGCACCGGACACTCCCAGGGGCGGCCATCTCGTGCTGCCCCTGGGGTTTCTGAGGGCCTTGTCCAGCTGCAGAAGCAGGGTCCGGTCTCCCGCGGAGAGCACACATGAAGGCACGGCCCGGAGCCCATTGCCCATGTGCGCCCTCAGGACAACACACCCACCGCAGTCCCACCCCGTGCCGTCCCCACTGAGCCAGTTGCTTCCAGCCCTGTGGCTGTCTCCATCCCTGGAGACCTGGTAACTGGCTTTGACCGAAACCATCTCCGCTTGGTGGCAGTATGGCTCCATCAATGCCAACTAAGCTCCTAACCCCGCCCCCACCACCCCATCAGGCCTTCGACTTCCTCCCCTTGTTAGGTAAAATCAAAAGCAAAACCAAACCAACACAGACAGTCCCATGAAGGAGGAGAGAAAAGGAAAGAAAGCAGCCAGCCACGGGCACCCACGTGGACCACCAAATGCACAGGACAAAAGGACCAGTGGCCACGAGGCTGGACACCCTGCAGTCCTTTCCACTTCCTTTCCTCCAACCCCTTTTTCTGGACTCCTGCTCTTGGGAGAAGTAAAAGGCAAAGGGTACACCAAGCGACCAGGCTGGGTGACATTGCCTGAGGGTCTAGATCACAGGACTTCTCCTGGACTAGGCGGCGGCCACCATGCTGGTGGCGAAAACCACGCTGGCTTGCAAGTCACATTGTTGCAGGACTCCCGTTTCCCTTTCAAGGCCTGGAGCTTCAGCTTGAGGCCACCACCTCGGGCTGGCCCAACAGTGCAGCCAGAAGTGGCTGGCCCAACCTGGAGACGCCCCCAACATGGGGTGCCAAAGACTGACTCTGGGCAGGCTGGCCTTGCCCTCACACAGGAACCTGGCAAGGCCAACAGACATCGCCAGTCACAGAGCCCCACACAGGGCCGTGATTCTCTGGAGGATGGGCACAGACTCTGCTCGCACTTGAAGACCCCATTTATCTGGCTGAACAAGGGAGGCTTCAGGTTTACACTGGCAGCTTGGGCCCACCTGCTGACAGACGACTATCTCGTGGAACACAGAATGGCTGCGTGTCCCTTTTTGAGAGCCTCTCTGGGAATGCGTGTTTCAGCCATTCTCAGAGTACTTGCTGCGGGCAGGGGATGGGGGTGGGGTGGGGGGAGACTGGTGCCAGGGTATATAGGAAAGCACAGGTGACGGCGTGTGTCAGGATGTTTGTGGTTGTGTGAGGATGTGCTGTGTGTGGCGGGGTAGGAGATAGGGTGTGTGTGTGTGTGTGTGTGTGTGTCACTGTGTGTGTGTGTGTACACAAGCACGTGCTCTCACACCTGTCTAAGGTCCTTGCCTGACCGTGGGCAAGTGTTGCCGAGGGTATCCGGGTGTGGGTGCTTGAGTGCCTGGTCTCGTGAGCAGCGGCCAGCACCAACCTGCCTGGGCTTGTGGACAGGGAGGCGACCGCTGGTAAGTATACAGTGAAATCTATTCTGTTCCGATCACGCCATTGGATTGGGAACCAACGGCAAGCAGGGAGCAACTTGAGGAGGCTCCTACTGGCTCAAGATTGGACTTGAAGGGCTTCCATAAGGAGAACAACTGCACGGAATGGAAAGTCAAGAGATAATATTGCAAGCCTTGAGTTCATCCTGCTGTTTCATTGCGAAGTAACTCCTGGATCGTCTTTGGTTTTGTTGATGTTTAGTTCTGTGGGTTTTCCCGGAGGATGACAATGACCTCCAGCACTGGAGAAGGGAAAAGATGTCGAGAAGGAAGGGGAAGAGTCCAAACTGAACCACACGACTGCCTTCTCCTACACCTGTGCCTCCCCCTTAACCAAAGAGCAGACGTGCGAGGAGGACGCTGAGGAAACTAGGACAGCTCAGAATAGACAGTGAAAGGAATAGAGGGAAGCAGTAAGTGACCACCACCACCACCACCGTCACCATCACCACCACCTCCACCACCATCGCCACGACAACCTCCAGCGTTGCCGTGGATCCGGTGCAGGGGCGATTCACTGTGTATCTTTCGCCACATGCACAGGGAGTGACAGGGAGACACAAGCTGCCGGGAAAACAAAGGACAGGCCACCAGGCAGGCCCCTGACCTGGGCAGGGTGGCTGGGGTTGGGGGCGGGTCCCTCCTGAGCGCCATCAAGGGCTCCGACTCAGCAGTAGGCCTGCCCGGCATAAAGAAGGCAAAAGGAGAGGTAGAGCCACCTTCTAACATCCTGAATATGTCATAGGTACACTGCAAAGGGCCAAAGAGCCCCGGGATGTACTCAGGGCACGGAAAAGTTAGGTAGAACCCTGGGAACTCTACTTTAATAGGGGGAGGTAAGGGACACGAGAGGGGTGAGGTAATCCCCGATGGCAATTAAGGGATGGCTGTGAGGGAATGCCCCTTACTCTCCCAGTCCACGGAGGCATTTTCCCTTCCACAGGAAAAGTACATGTATTGGCCGGGTTGCGCTTCCCAGGCACGCACCCAGCCCTGCCTTTTGTCCAGAGGGAAGAACTGAAAGTAAGGCAGTGAGTGGAAGGCAGGACCCGAAAGTGGAGGGCAAACAGAAATCAAAAGAAAGAACCATAATGGAGGTGAAGCATGAAGGCCATCTCCAGGGCACTGTGCCCCAAGTGGGCAGATGGAACCAGCCGAGGCCTCCTGGGGGCTTCCTGAGGGGAGAGCCATCAGCCAAGGCTAAGTCTCAGCCACTCAGGCAAGGGGCTGAACCGTGTCCAGAGAGAGGCCTGATTGCCGATGCTGTAGTGCCCAACTGGGAAGTGGAAATACCAACAGAAAAGGGCAAGGAGGAAGAGCAGGGAACAAGGAAGGTAGGGCAGTCGTCGGGTCCACGGAGACGGGCAGAGTGGGTACAAGTGCGAGGGCGTGCGCAGGCGTGCTGTCCTGAATGTAACCATGTGCGAGGGGGTGGGGGTGTGCGTGGGCGGGCCCGAGTGATTGCAGTAACATTAAGCACTGGCGCACACAGGCAAAGGTGTGAAGCGATGCTGAGAGTAGGGATTCCACCACTTGCTGCTCCCAATCCCCGCCCTCCTTGCTCCCTGCAGTTTCCCCAAATCAGTGTCCGATGTGCCCTGATGTTCCATGCCTGGGAAACATCCCCCTTCGCCCCTACCTGCCAGGAAGATGGTGACTTTTGTTGTCGCTGGATGTTTTCCGTGTGTTTGTTTTTTGTCACCAATTTCAACGGTGGGCCTACTTCCTGGGACAGCCTGGCCTACAAGATTGTCCCAAACAGCCAGTCCACTCCTCAATTCTAAGAGTCCTTAAGATACTTCAGCGTGTGGGAAATCCCTGGGACGTGGGTGTGCTTTCCTTTGGAGCTCCCTCCTGCTCGGTCTACACAGCTAGGAAGAATTTATACGAGCCAAGAAAGGAAACGTTGAGGAAACCGTAAAGAGCCTCACGATCACCTTCCACATTGGTCTCGCGCCAGGCTCTGGGCGGCATGGGCATGACATCCTTAAACACTCACGCCACGGCGACCGCCTGCTTTCCTTTGCATCTGCGGACACAAAATGTCACCAGCCTCGGCAGTAAACAAAGGCTGTCGCCCTGCCATCAGCCCTCAGACACTGCAGCTGCCCCCAAGGGTGGCCCCCGAGGGCCATTCAGGATGGAGAAAAGCAGGATACTAGCCCTGGAAAGTTCAGATGCACATCTAGGAATGATTTCAATGGACCAAGACTCTTGTATCTTCCCAGACTTAGAAAAGCGCTCAAATCTCTGACTTCAGATGTCTGGGAGAGGTTCTGGTGGTGGTGGTGGTGGTGGTGGTGGTGGTGGTGGTGGTGGTGGGGCTGGTGGTGATGGTGCTCTGTTTATTTCATTGTTTTCTTTTTTGTCTTTGTGATTAGCAGCAATCTTTTGCTATTCCCCGACATGTTTCTATTTTTTCCTCTCTTATTCAACGAAAACTCCTAAATAGCCTGGCTCCTTCCTCCCTTACTTCTTCAGAACCTTTCCACAGCACTTTGTGAGTGGCTGTCGTCGTGTCTGTAGTCCTCAGTAAGGTCCCCGAATAAAAGGTTCCTCTCAGCTTTTACGTTGTACCTTTTTCTTCTCTCCACACATCCCAGTCGGCTCTGGATAAAGGCCCTGATCCATCGTTTTGAGGGTCTGCCTGGAAACGCATCATTCCATTAAGGTGTTGAGTGGTTCTTCAGAAGTGGTTGCTGAGATGTGTGCATGTGCGCGTGTGCGTGTCTGTGCGGGAGTGTGTGAATGTGTGTGAGTTTGTGTGTGTGTGTGTGTGTGTGTGTGTGTACACCGGGGATCCATAATTTCCCCTGAAAGATCTCACGGGTCTTCCAGGGAGAACACTAGGCTAGTGTCAGGGGTTAGGTTGAGAAGCAGAGAGATCTCCATGCCAAACCAACCCCAAAAGCCTCCTTCTTCCACATGACCCTCCAATCCCCAATCCCCACTTCCACTCCCTCCCCCTCCTCCCTGAACTCCCCCTCTCCGCAAGGATAAAAATTCACGGGGGCATCTGGAAAAAATTGAGCATGACATGTGGACGGGCTTTTGGTGCAGAACTGAAGCCTGACAGCCTGGCTAGTGAGGCCTGCGGGAAGAAAGACCCCGGTGGTAGCGAACTTGTGGACAAATGTAGGCGAGGCCAAGTGGCCTTCCCCAAGTAGACCCACCGGTGCGACCCATGCCATCCCCAAATGTACCACCCCTGCGCACACAGGGTGCTCGGGAGTTCCACGCAGGGAGGCAGCGCGGTGGTCTCTTCCGGACCTTTGTGATTCAAATAAAGAAGGGTTCACAACCTTCGGAACCTCCCCAGGATCTGCCTGCCACTGACCCAACGGATCTTTGTCCTAGTGAAGCACTCAACTTGAGCAGAACAGAGGTTGCTCCCTAGGAAGAGATGCGGTGCAGACAAGCCACAGGCCAGGAGGATTCAGAAGATACAAAGAAGAAACTGCAAGCTCACTGGTGGAATCTCTGCAGGGTCGTCGGCAGCGGCGTTCACTGTGAACCAGGGCATCAAGGGAATCAAGAACTGCCTAGCTACACGTCGGGTTTGGTGGAAAGTGGCCAAGTTGGTGAAGAGCCCAGCTGAAGGTGAGATGGGTGGTCTGTGAGCTGGACTATGGATGGGGATGAGGATAATGGGATATTGGTACCTCAGTGGCTGCTGCTGCTGCTGCTGCTGCTTTTGATGATGATGATAATGATGATGGTGATGGGGAGAAGGAGGAGGAGGCGGAGGAGGAGGAGGAAGAGGAGGAGGAGGAGGAGGAGGAGGAGGAAGGTGATCTGATTGTTTCCCAGCCACCACTGCACAGCATCCACTGTGTGGAAGCTACAGGTAGGCGTGGAAGGCTCGGTGGGGGCAGGGAAAGGGATGACTGCCATTTCTGGAGCCACAGTGCCATCCAGCGGATTGCGTTATGTGAAATGCCCAGGCGGCCGAGCTGTGTCTTCTTCCCTGCGCAGGGAAGAGCGAGCCTGTGCTGGGCCGGATGGGTTCTGCGCAAGGCGCAGGAGGTCTACTCCACGGGGTTTCAGAGGCCTCAGAGGGCGCCGTGCCTGCCAGGGCGACACTGTGGGGAAAAGCAGGAGCTCTGGGAGCCCCGGACACAGCAGGCAACTCCCAGACTGTCCAGCCCAGGCAGCAGAGCTTCCCCCGTCAGCCATTTTGGGGGTGGGCCCAGAGGAATTCTGCAACTTTTCCTTCGGTGTCCCTGCTGGGGAGTGCCGGAGTGCCCTGCCTGCGGCCGCACTGGGGTCACGTGGCCCCCTTCCTCACCGGGAGCTGAGGGGCTTAGAGGTTCTGGGGCCGGGGCCATTTGCACCGGACACTCCCAGGGGCGGCCATCTCGTGCTGCCCCTGGGGTTTCTGAGGGCCTTGTCCAGCTGCAGAAGCAGGGTCCGGTCTCCCGCGGAGAGCACACATGAAGGCACGGCCCGGAGCCCATTGCCCATGTGCGCCCTCAGGACAACACACCCACCGCAGTCCCACCCCGTGCCGTCCCCACTGAGCCAGTTGCTTCCAGCCCTGTGGCTGTCTCCATCCCTGGAGACCTGGTAACTGGCTTTGACCGAAACCATCTCCGCTTGGTGGCAGTATGGCTCCATCAATGCCAACTAAGCTCCTAACCCCGCCCCCACCACCCCATCAGGCCTTCGACTTCCTCCCCTTGTTAGGTAAAATCAAAAGCAAAACCAAACCAACACAGACAGTCCCATGAAGGAGGAGAGAAAAGGAAAGAAAGCAGCCAGCCACGGGCACCCACGTGGACCACCAAATGCACAGGACAAAAGGACCAGTGGCCACGAGGCTGGACACCCTGCAGTCCTTTCCACTTCCTTTCCTCCAACCCCTTTTTCTGGACTCCTGCTCTTGGGAGAAGTAAAAGGCAAAGGGTACACCAAGCGACCAGGCTGGGTGACATTGCCTGAGGGTCTAGATCACAGGACTTCTCCTGGACTAGGCGGCGGCCACCATGCTGGTGGCGAAAACCACGCTGGCTTGCAAGTCACATTGTTGCAGGACTCCCGTTTCCCTTTCAAGGCCTGGAGCTTCAGCTTGAGGCCACCACCTCGGGCTGGCCCAACAGTGCAGCCAGAAGTGGCTGGCCCAACCTGGAGACGCCCCCAACATGGGGTGCCAAAGACTGACTCTGGGCAGGCTGGCCTTGCCCTCACACAGGAACCTGGCAAGGCCAACAGACATCGCCAGTCACAGAGCCCCACACAGGGCCGTGATTCTCTGGAGGATGGGCACAGACTCTGCTCGCACTTGAAGACCCCATTTATCTGGCTGAACAAGGGAGGCTTCAGGTTTACACTGGCAGCTTGGGCCCACCTGCTGACAGACGACTATCTCGTGGAACACAGAATGGCTGCGTGTCCCTTTTTGAGAGCCTCTCTGGGAATGCGTGTTTCAGCCATTCTCAGAGTACTTGCTGCGGGCAGGGGATGGGGGTGGGGTGGGGGGAGACTGGTGCCAGGGTATATAGGAAAGCACAGGTGACGGCGTGTGTCAGGATGTTTGTGGTTGTGTGAGGATGTGCTGTGTGTGGCGGGGTAGGAGATAGGGTGTGTGTGTGTGTGTGTGTGTGTGTCACTGTGTGTGTGTGTGTACACAAGCACGTGCTCTCACACCTGTCTAAGGTCCTTGCCTGACCGTGGGCAAGTGTTGCCGAGGGTATCCGGGTGTGGGTGCTTGAGTGCCTGGTCTCGTGAGCAGCGGCCAGCACCAACCTGCCTGGGCTTGTGGACAGGGAGGCGACCGCTGGTAAGTATACAGTGAAATCTATTCTGTTCCGATCACGCCATTGGATTGGGAACCAACGGCAAGCAGGGAGCAACTTGAGGAGGCTCCTACTGGCTCAAGATTGGACTTGAAGGGCTTCCATAAGGAGAACAACTGCACGGAATGGAAAGTCAAGAGATAATATTGCAAGCCTTGAGTTCATCCTGCTGTTTCATTGCGAAGTAACTCCTGGATCGTCTTTGGTTTTGTTGATGTTTAGTTCTGTGGGTTTTCCCGGAGGATGACAATGACCTCCAGCACTGGAGAAGGGAAAAGATGTCGAGAAGGAAGGGGAAGAGTCCAAACTGAACCACACGACTGCCTTCTCCTACACCTGTGCCTCCCCCTTAACCAAAGAGCAGACGTGCGAGGAGGACGCTGAGGAAACTAGGACAGCTCAGAATAGACAGTGAAAGGAATAGAGGGAAGCAGTAAGTGACCACCACCACCACCACCGTCACCATCACCACCACCTCCACCACCATCGCCACGACAACCTCCAGCGTTGCCGTGGATCCGGTGCAGGGGCGATTCACTGTGTATCTTTCGCCACATGCACAGGGAGTGACAGGGAGACACAAGCTGCCGGGAAAACAAAGGACAGGCCACCAGGCAGGCCCCTGACCTGGGCAGGGTGGCTGGGGTTGGGGGCGGGTCCCTCCTGAGCGCCATCAAGGGCTCCGACTCAGCAGTAGGCCTGCCCGGCATAAAGAAGGCAAAAGGAGAGGTAGAGCCACCTTCTAACATCCTGAATATGTCATAGGTACACTGCAAAGGGCCAAAGAGCCCCGGGATGTACTCAGGGCACGGAAAAGTTAGGTAGAACCCTGGGAACTCTACTTTAATAGGGGGAGGTAAGGGACACGAGAGGGGTGAGGTAATCCCCGATGGCAATTAAGGGATGGCTGTGAGGGAATGCCCCTTACTCTCCCAGTCCACGGAGGCATTTTCCCTTCCACAGGAAAAGTACATGTATTGGCCGGGTTGCGCTTCCCAGGCACGCACCCAGCCCTGCCTTTTGTCCAGAGGGAAGAACTGAAAGTAAGGCAGTGAGTGGAAGGCAGGACCCGAAAGTGGAGGGCAAACAGAAATCAAAAGAAAGAACCATAATGGAGGTGAAGCATGAAGGCCATCTCCAGGGCACTGTGCCCCAAGTGGGCAGATGGAACCAGCCGAGGCCTCCTGGGGGCTTCCTGAGGGGAGAGCCATCAGCCAAGGCTAAGTCTCAGCCACTCAGGCAAGGGGCTGAACCGTGTCCAGAGAGAGGCCTGATTGCCGATGCTGTAGTGCCCAACTGGGAAGTGGAAATACCAACAGAAAAGGGCAAGGAGGAAGAGCAGGGAACAAGGAAGGTAGGGCAGTCGTCGGGTCCACGGAGACGGGCAGAGTGGGTACAAGTGCGAGGGCGTGCGCAGGCGTGCTGTCCTGAATGTAACCATGTGCGAGGGGGTGGGGGTGTGCGTGGGCGGGCCCGAGTGATTGCAGTAACATTAAGCACTGGCGCACACAGGCAAAGGTGTGAAGCGATGCTGAGAGTAGGGATTCCACCACTTGCTGCTCCCAATCCCCGCCCTCCTTGCTCCCTGCAGTTTCCCCAAATCAGTGTCCGATGTGCCCTGATGTTCCATGCCTGGGAAACATCCCCCTTCGCCCCTACCTGCCAGGAAGATGGTGACTTTTGTTGTCGCTGGATGTTTTCCGTGTGTTTGTTTTTTGTCACCAATTTCAACGGTGGGCCTACTTCCTGGGACAGCCTGGCCTACAAGATTGTCCCAAACAGCCAGTCCACTCCTCAATTCTAAGAGTCCTTAAGATACTTCAGCGTGTGGGAAATCCCTGGGACGTGGATGTGCTTTCCTTTGGAGCTCCCTCCTGCTCGGTCTACACAGCTAGGAAGAATTTATACGAGCCAAGAAAGGAAACGTTGAGGAAACCGTAAAGAGCCTCACGATCACCTTCCACATTGGTCTCGCGCCAGGCTCTGGGCGGCATGGGCATGACATCCTTAAACACTCACGCCACGGCGACCGCCTGCTTTCCTTTGCATCTGCGGACACAAAATGTCACCAGCCTCGGCAGTAAACAAAGGCTGTCGCCCTGCCATCAGCCCTCAGACACTGCAGCTGCCCCCAAGGGTGGCCCCCGAGGGCCATTCAGGATGGAGAAAAGCAGGATACTAGCCCTGGAAAGTTCAGATGCACATCTAGGAATGATTTCAATGGACCAAGACTCTTGTATCTTCCCAGACTTAGAAAAGCGCTCAAATCTCTGACTTCAGATGTCTGGGAGAGGTTCTGGTGGTGGTGGTGGTGGTGGTGGTGGTGGTGGTGGTGGTGGTGGGGCTGGTGGTGATGGTGCTCTGTTTATTTCATTGTTTTCTTTTTTGTCTTTGTGATTAGCAGCAATCTTTTGCTATTCCCCGACATGTTTCTATTTTTTCCTCTCTTATTCAACGAAAACTCCTAAATAGCCTGGCTCCTTCCTCCCTTACTTCTTCAGAACCTTTCCACAGCACTTTGTGAGTGGCTGTCGTCGTGTCTGTAGTCCTCAGTAAGGTCCCCGAATAAAAGGTTCCTCTCAGCTTTTACGTTGTACCTTTTTCTTCTCTCCACACATCCCAGTCGGCTCTGGATAAAGGCCCTGATCCATCGTTTTGAGGGTCTGCCTGGAAACGCATCATTCCATTAAGGTGTTGAGTGGTTCTTCAGAAGTGGTTGCTGAGATGTGTGCATGTGCGCGTGTGCGTGTCTGTGCGGGAGTGTGTGAATGTGTGTGAGTTTGTGTGTGTGTGTGTGTGTGTGTGTGTGTGTACACCGGGGATCCATAATTTCCCCTGAAAGATCTCACGGGTCTTCCAGGGAGAACACTAGGCTAGTGTCAGGGGTTAGGTTGAGAAGCAGAGAGATCTCCATGCCAAACCAACCCCAAAAGCCTCCTTCTTCCACATGACCCTCCAATCCCCAATCCCCACTTCCACTCCCTCCCCCTCCTCCCTGAACTCCCCCTCTCCGCAAGGATAAAAATTCACGGGGGCATCTGGAAAAAATTGAGCATGACATGTGGACGGGCTTTTGGTGCAGAACTGAAGCCTGACAGCCTGGCTAGTGAGGCCTGCGGGAAGAAAGACCCCGGTGGTAGCGAACTTGTGGACAAATGTAGGCGAGGCCAAGTGGCCTTCCCCAAGTAGACCCACCGGTGCGACCCATGCCATCCCCAAATGTACCACCCCTGCGCACACAGGGTGCTCGGGAGTTCCACGCAGGGAGGCAGCGCGGTGGTCTCTTCCGGACCTTTGTGATTCAAATAAAGAAGGGTTCACAACCTTCGGAACCTCCCCAGGATCTGCCTGCCACTGACCCAACGGATCTTTGTCCTAGTGAAGCACTCAACTTGAGCAGAACAGAGGTTGCTCCCTAGGAAGAGATGCGGTGCAGACAAGCCACAGGCCAGGAGGATTCAGAAGATACAAAGAAGAAACTGCAAGCTCACTGGTGGAATCTCTGCAGGGTCGTCGGCAGCGGCGTTCACTGTGAACCAGGGCATCAAGGGAATCAAGAACTGCCTAGCTACACGTCGGGTTTGGTGGAAAGTGGCCAAGTTGGTGAAGAGCCCAGCTGAAGGTGAGATGGGTGGTCTGTGAGCTGGACTATGGATGGGGATGAGGATAATGGGATATTGGTACCTCAGTGGCTGCTGCTGCTGCTGCTGCTGCTTTTGATGATGATGATAATGATGATGGTGATGGGGAGAAGGAGGAGGAGGCGGAGGAGGAGGAGGAAGAGGAGGAGGAGGAGGAGGAGGAGGAGGAGGAAGGTGATCTGATTGTTTCCCAGCCACCACTGCACAGCATCCACTGTGTGGAAGCTACAGGTAGGCGTGGAAGGCTCGGTGGGGGCAGGGAAAGGGATGACTGCCATTTCTGGAGCCACAGTGCCATCCAGCGGATTGCGTTATGTGAAATGCCCAGGCGGCCGAGCTGTGTCTTCTTCCCTGCGCAGGGAAGAGCGAGCCTGTGCTGGGCCGGATGGGTTCTGCGCAAGGCGCAGGAGGTCTACTCCACGGGGTTTCAGAGGCCTCAGAGGGCGCCGTGCCTGCCAGGGCGACACTGTGGGGAAAAGCAGGAGCTCTGGGAGCCCCGGACACAGCAGGCAACTCCCAGACTGTCCAGCCCAGGCAGCAGAGCTTCCCCCGTCAGCCATTTTGGGGGTGGGCCCAGAGGAATTCTGCAACTTTTCCTTCGGTGTCCCTGCTGGGGAGTGCCGGAGTGCCCTGCCTGCGGCCGCACTGGGGTCACGTGGCCCCCTTCCTCACCGGGAGCTGAGGGGCTTAGAGGTTCTGGGGCCGGGGCCATTTGCACCGGACACTCCCAGGGGCGGCCATCTCGTGCTGCCCCTGGGGTTTCTGAGGGCCTTGTCCAGCTGCAGAAGCAGGGTCCGGTCTCCCGCGGAGAGCACACATGAAGGCACGGCCCGGAGCCCATTGCCCATGTGCGCCCTCAGGACAACACACCCACCGCAGTCCCACCCCGTGCCGTCCCCACTGAGCCAGTTGCTTCCAGCCCTGTGGCTGTCTCCATCCCTGGAGACCTGGTAACTGGCTTTGACCGAAACCATCTCCGCTTGGTGGCAGTATGGCTCCATCAATGCCAACTAAGCTCCTAACCCCGCCCCCACCACCCCATCAGGCCTTCGACTTCCTCCCCTTGTTAGGTAAAATCAAAAGCAAAACCAAACCAACACAGACAGTCCCATGAAGGAGGAGAGAAAAGGAAAGAAAGCAGCCAGCCACGGGCACCCACGTGGACCACCAAATGCACAGGACAAAAGGACCAGTGGCCACGAGGCTGGACACCCTGCAGTCCTTTCCACTTCCTTTCCTCCAACCCCTTTTTCTGGACTCCTGCTCTTGGGAGAAGTAAAAGGCAAAGGGTACACCAAGCGACCAGGCTGGGTGACATTGCCTGAGGGTCTAGATCACAGGACTTCTCCTGGACTAGGCGGCGGCCACCATGCTGGTGGCGAAAACCACGCTGGCTTGCAAGTCACATTGTTGCAGGACTCCCGTTTCCCTTTCAAGGCCTGGAGCTTCAGCTTGAGGCCACCACCTCGGGCTGGCCCAACAGTGCAGCCAGAAGTGGCTGGCCCAACCTGGAGACGCCCCCAACATGGGGTGCCAAAGACTGACTCTGGGCAGGCTGGCCTTGCCCTCACACAGGAACCTGGCAAGGCCAACAGACATCGCCAGTCACAGAGCCCCACACAGGGCCGTGATTCTCTGGAGGATGGGCACAGACTCTGCTCGCACTTGAAGACCCCATTTATCTGGCTGAACAAGGGAGGCTTCAGGTTTACACTGGCAGCTTGGGCCCACCTGCTGACAGACGACTATCTCGTGGAACACAGAATGGCTGCGTGTCCCTTTTTGAGAGCCTCTCTGGGAATGCGTGTTTCAGCCATTCTCAGAGTACTTGCTGCGGGCAGGGGATGGGGGTGGGGTGGGGGGAGACTGGTGCCAGGGTATATAGGAAAGCACAGGTGACGGCGTGTGTCAGGATGTTTGTGGTTGTGTGAGGATGTGCTGTGTGTGGCGGGGTAGGAGATAGGGTGTGTGTGTGTGTGTGTGTGTGTGTCACTGTGTGTGTGTGTGTACACAAGCACGTGCTCTCACACCTGTCTAAGGTCCTTGCCTGACCGTGGGCAAGTGTTGCCGAGGGTATCCGGGTGTGGGTGCTTGAGTGCCTGGTCTCGTGAGCAGCGGCCAGCACCAACCTGCCTGGGCTTGTGGACAGGGAGGCGACCGCTGGTAAGTATACAGTGAAATCTATTCTGTTCCGATCACGCCATTGGATTGGGAACCAACGGCAAGCAGGGAGCAACTTGAGGAGGCTCCTACTGGCTCAAGATTGGACTTGAAGGGCTTCCATAAGGAGAACAACTGCACGGAATGGAAAGTCAAGAGATAATATTGCAAGCCTTGAGTTCATCCTGCTGTTTCATTGCGAAGTAACTCCTGGATCGTCTTTGGTTTTGTTGATGTTTAGTTCTGTGGGTTTTCCCGGAGGATGACAATGACCTCCAGCACTGGAGAAGGGAAAAGATGTCGAGAAGGAAGGGGAAGAGTCCAAACTGAACCACACGACTGCCTTCTCCTACACCTGTGCCTCCCCCTTAACCAAAGAGCAGACGTGCGAGGAGGACGCTGAGGAAACTAGGACAGCTCAGAATAGACAGTGAAAGGAATAGAGGGAAGCAGTAAGTGACCACCACCACCACCACCGTCACCATCACCACCACCTCCACCACCATCGCCACGACAACCTCCAGCGTTGCCGTGGATCCGGTGCAGGGGCGATTCACTGTGTATCTTTCGCCACATGCACAGGGAGTGACAGGGAGACACAAGCTGCCGGGAAAACAAAGGACAGGCCACCAGGCAGGCCCCTGACCTGGGCAGGGTGGCTGGGGTTGGGGGCGGGTCCCTCCTGAGCGCCATCAAGGGCTCCGACTCAGCAGTAGGCCTGCCCGGCATAAAGAAGGCAAAAGGAGAGGTAGAGCCACCTTCTAACATCCTGAATATGTCATAGGTACACTGCAAAGGGCCAAAGAGCCCCGGGATGTACTCAGGGCACGGAAAAGTTAGGTAGAACCCTGGGAACTCTACTTTAATAGGGGGAGGTAAGGGACACGAGAGGGGTGAGGTAATCCCCGATGGCAATTAAGGGATGGCTGTGAGGGAATGCCCCTTACTCTCCCAGTCCACGGAGGCATTTTCCCTTCCACAGGAAAAGTACATGTATTGGCCGGGTTGCGCTTCCCAGGCACGCACCCAGCCCTGCCTTTTGTCCAGAGGGAAGAACTGAAAGTAAGGCAGTGAGTGGAAGGCAGGACCCGAAAGTGGAGGGCAAACAGAAATCAAAAGAAAGAACCATAATGGAGGTGAAGCATGAAGGCCATCTCCAGGGCACTGTGCCCCAAGTGGGCAGATGGAACCAGCCGAGGCCTCCTGGGGGCTTCCTGAGGGGAGAGCCATCAGCCAAGGCTAAGTCTCAGCCACTCAGGCAAGGGGCTGAACCGTGTCCAGAGAGAGGCCTGATTGCCGATGCTGTAGTGCCCAACTGGGAAGTGGAAATACCAACAGAAAAGGGCAAGGAGGAAGAGCAGGGAACAAGGAAGGTAGGGCAGTCGTCGGGTCCACGGAGACGGGCAGAGTGGGTACAAGTGCGAGGGCGTGCGCAGGCGTGCTGTCCTGAATGTAACCATGTGCGAGGGGGTGGGGGTGTGCGTGGGCGGGCCCGAGTGATTGCAGTAACATTAAGCACTGGCGCACACAGGCAAAGGTGTGAAGCGATGCTGAGAGTAGGGATTCCACCACTTGCTGCTCCCAATCCCCGCCCTCCTTGCTCCCTGCAGTTTCCCCAAATCAGTGTCCGATGTGCCCTGATGTTCCATGCCTGGGAAACATCCCCCTTCGCCCCTACCTGCCAGGAAGATGGTGACTTTTGTTGTCGCTGGATGTTTTCCGTGTGTTTGTTTTTTGTCACCAATTTCAACGGTGGGCCTACTTCCTGGGACAGCCTGGCCTACAAGATTGTCCCAAACAGCCAGTCCACTCCTCAATTCTAAGAGTCCTTAAGATACTTCAGCGTGTGGGAAATCCCTGGGACGTGGATGTGCTTTCCTTTGGAGCTCCCTCCTGCTCGGTCTACACAGCTAGGAAGAATTTATACGAGCCAAGAAAGGAAACGTTGAGGAAACCGTAAAGAGCCTCACGATCACCTTCCACATTGGTCTCGCGCCAGGCTCTGGGCGGCATGGGCATGACATCCTTAAACACTCACGCCACGGCGACCGCCTGCTTTCCTTTGCATCTGCGGACACAAAATGTCACCAGCCTCGGCAGTAAACAAAGGCTGTCGCCCTGCCATCAGCCCTCAGACACTGCAGCTGCCCCCAAGGGTGGCCCCCGAGGGCCATTCAGGATGGAGAAAAGCAGGATACTAGCCCTGGAAAGTTCAGATGCACATCTAGGAATGATTTCAATGGACCAAGACTCTTGTATCTTCCCAGACTTAGAAAAGCGCTCAAATCTCTGACTTCAGATGTCTGGGAGAGGTTCTGGTGGTGGTGGTGGTGGTGGTGGTGGTGGTGGTGGTGGTGGTGGGGCTGGTGGTGATGGTGCTCTGTTTATTTCATTGTTTTCTTTTTTGTCTTTGTGATTAGCAGCAATCTTTTGCTATTCCCCGACATGTTTCTATTTTTTCCTCTCTTATTCAACGAAAACTCCTAAATAGCCTGGCTCCTTCCTCCCTTACTTCTTCAGAACCTTTCCACAGCACTTTGTGAGTGGCTGTCGTCGTGTCTGTAGTCCTCAGTAAGGTCCCCGAATAAAAGGTTCCTCTCAGCTTTTACGTTGTACCTTTTTCTTCTCTCCACACATCCCAGTCGGCTCTGGATAAAGGCCCTGATCCATCGTTTTGAGGGTCTGCCTGGAAACGCATCATTCCATTAAGGTGTTGAGTGGTTCTTCAGAAGTGGTTGCTGAGATGTGTGCATGTGCGCGTGTGCGTGTCTGTGCGGGAGTGTGTGAATGTGTGTGAGTTTGTGTGTGTGTGTGTGTGTGTGTGTGTGTGTACACCGGGGATCCATAATTTCCCCTGAAAGATCTCACGGGTCTTCCAGGGAGAACACTAGGCTAGTGTCAGGGGTTAGGTTGAGAAGCAGAGAGATCTCCATGCCAAACCAACCCCAAAAGCCTCCTTCTTCCACATGACCCTCCAATCCCCAATCCCCACTTCCACTCCCTCCCCCTCCTCCCTGAACTCCCCCTCTCCCCAAGGATAAAAATTCACGGGGGCATCTGGAAAAAATTGAGCATGACATGTGGACGGGCTTTTGGTGCAGAACTGAAGCCTGACAGCCTGGCTAGTGAGGCCTGCGGGAAGAAAGACCCCGGTGGTAGCGAACTTGTGGACAAATGTAGGCGAGGCCAAGTGGCCTTCCCCAAGTAGACCCACCGGTGCGACCCATGCCATCCCCAAATGTACCACCCCTGCGCACACAGGGTGCTCGGGAGTTCCACGCAGGGAGGCAGCGCGGTGGTCTCTTCCGGACCTTTGTGATTCAAATAAAGAAGGGTTCACAACCTTCGGAACCTCCCCAGGATCTGCCTGCCACTGACCCAACGGATCTTTGTCCTAGTGAAGCACTCAACTTGAGCAGAACAGAAGTTGCTCCCTAGGAAGAGATGCGGTGCAGACAAGCCACAGGCCAGGAGGATTCAGAAGATACAAAGAAGAAACTGCAAGCTCACTGGTGGAATCTCTGCAGGGTCGTCGGCAGCGGCGTTCACTGTGAACCAGGGCATCAAGGGAATCAAGAACTGCCTAGCTACACTTCGGGTTTGGTGGAAAGTGGCCAAGTTGGTGAAGAGCCCAGCTGAAGGTGAGATGGGTGGTCTGTGAGCTGGACTATGGATGGGGATGAGGATAATGGGATATTGGTACCTCAGTGGCTGCTGCTGCTGCTGCTGCTGCTGTTGATGATGATGATAATGATGATGGTGATGGGGAGAAGGAGGAGGAGGCGGAGGAGGAGGAGGAAGAGGAGGAGGAGGAGGAGGAGGAGGAAGGTGATCTGATTGTTTCCCAGCCACCACTGCACAGCATCCACTGTGTGGAAGCTACAGGTAGGCGTGGAAGGCTCGGTGGGGGCAGGGAAAGGGATGACTGCCATTTCTGGAGCCACAGTGCCATCCAGCGGATTGCGTTATGTGAAATGCCCAGGCGGCCGAGCTGTGTCTTCTTCCCTGCGCAGGGAAGAGCGAGCCTGTGCTGGGCCGGATGGGTTCTGCGCAAGGCGCAGGAGGTCTACTCCACGGGGTTTCAGAGGCCTCAGAGGGCGCCGTGCCTGCCAGGGCGACACTGTGGGGAAAAGCAGGAGCTCTGGGAGCCCCGGACACAGCAGGCAACTCCCAGACTGTCCAGCCCAGGCAGCAGAGCTTCCCCCGTCAGCCATTTTGGGGGTGGGCCCAGAGGAATTCTGCAAATTTTCCTTCGGTGTCCCTGCTGGGGAGTGCCGGAGTGCCCTGCCTGCGGCCGCACTGGGGTCACGTGGCCCCCTTCCTCACCGGGAGCTGAGGGGCTTAGAGGTTCTGGGGCCGGGGCCATTTGCACCGGACACTCCCAGGGGCGGCCATCTCGTGCTGCCCCTGGGGTTTCTGAGGGCCTTGTCCAGCTGCAGAAGCAGGGTCCGGTCTCCCGCGGAGAGCACACATGAAGGCACGGCCCGGAGCCCATTGCCCATGTGCGCCCTCAGGACAACACACCCACCGCAGTCCCACCCCGTGCCGTCCCCACTGAGCCCGTTGCTTCCAGCCCTGTGGCTGTCTCCATCCCTGGAGACCTGGTAACTGGCTTTGACCGAAACCATCTCCGCTTGGTGGCAGTATGGCTCCATCAATGCCAACTAAGCTCCTAACCCCGCCCCCACCACCCCATCAGGCCTTCGACTTCCTCCCCTTGTTAGGTAAAATCAAAAGCAAAACCAAACCAACACAGACAGTCCCATGAAGGAGGAGAGAAAAGGAAAGAAAGCAGCCAGCCACGGGCACCCACGTGGACCACCAAATGCACAGGACAAAAGGACCAGTGGCCACGAGGCTGGACACCCTGCAGTCCTTTCCACTTCCTTTCCTCCAACCCCTTTTTCTGGACTCCTGCTCTTGGGAGAAGTAAAAGGCAAAGGGTACACCAAGCGACCAGGCTGGGTGACATTGCCTGAGGGTCTAGATCACAGGACTTCTCCTGGACTAGGCGGCGGCCACCATGCTGGTGGCGAAAACCACGCTGGCTTGCAAGTCACATTGTTGCAGGACTCCCGTTTCCCTTTCAAGGCCTGGAGCTTCAGCTTGAGGCCACCACCTCGGGCTGGCCCAACAGTGCAGCCAGAAGTGGCTGGCCCAACCTGGAGGCGCCCCCAACATGGGGTGCCAAAGACTGACTCTGGGCAGGCTGGCCTTGCCCTCACACAGGAACCTGGCAAGGCCAACAGACATCGCCAGTCACAGAGCCCCACACAGGGCCGTGATTCTCTGGAGGATGGGCACAGACTCTGCTCGCACTTGAAGACCCCATTTATCTGGCTGAACAAGGGAGGCTTCAGGTTTACACTGGCAGCTTGGGCCCACCTGCTGACAGACGACTATCTCGTGGAACACAGAATGGCTGCGTGTCCCTTTTTGAGAGCCTCTCTGGGAATGCGTGTTTCAGCCATTCTCAGAGTACTTGCTGCGGGCAGGGGATGGGGGTGGGGTGGGGGGAGACTGGTGCCAGGGTATATAGGAAAGCACAGGTGACGGCGTGTGTCAGGATGTTTGTGGTTGTGTGAGGATGTGCTGTGTGTGGCGGGGTAGGAGATAGGGTGTGTGTGTGTGTGTGTGTGTGTGTCACTGTGTGTGTGTGTGTACACAAGCACGTGCTCTCACACCTGTCTAAGGTCCTTGCCTGACCGTGGGCAAGTGTTGCCGAGGGTATCCGGGTGTGGGTGCTTGAGTGCCTGGTCTCGTGAGCAGCGGCCAGCACCAACCTGCCTGGGCTTGTGGACAGGGAGGCGACCGCTGGTAAGTATACAGTGAAATCTATTCTGTTCCGATCACGCCATTGGATTGGGAACCAACGGCAAGCAGGGAGCAACTTGAGGAGGCTCCTACTGGCTCAAGATTGGACTTGAAGGGCTTCCATAAGGAGAACAACTGCACGGAATGGAAAGTCAAGAGATAATATTGCAAGCCTTGAGTTCATCCTGCTGTTTCATTGCGAAGTAACTCCTGGATCGTCTTTGGTTTTGTTGATGTTTAGTTCTGTGGGTTTTCCCGGAGGATGACAATGACCTCCAGCACTGGAGAAGGGAAAAGATGTCGAGAAGGAAGGGGAAGAGTCCAAACTGAACCACACGACTGCCTTCTCCTACACCTGTGCCTCCCCCTTAACCAAAGAGCAGACGTGCGAGGAGGACGCTGAGGAAACTAGGACAGCTCAGAATAGACAGTGAAAGGAATAGAGGGAAGCAGTAAGTGACCACCACCACCACCACCGTCACCATCACCACCACCTCCACCACCATCGCCACGACAACCTCCAGCGTTGCCGTGGATCCGGTGCAGGGGCGATTCACTGTGTATCTTTCGCCACATGCACAGGGAGTGACAGGGAGACACAAGCTGCCGGGAAAACAAAGGACAGGCCACCAGGCAGGCCCCTGACCTGGGCAGGGTGGCTGGGGTTGGGGGCGGGTCCCTCCTGAGCGCCATCAAGGGCTCCGACTCAGCAGTAGGCCTGCCCGGCATAAAGAAGGCAAAAGGAGAGGTAGAGCCACCTTCTAACATCCTGAATATGTCATAGGTACACTGCAAAGGGCCAAAGAGCCCCGGGATGTACTCAGGGCACGGAAAAGTTAGGTAGAACCCTGGGAACTCTACTTTAATAGGGGGAGGTAAGGGACACGAGAGGGGTGAGGTAATCCCCGATGGCAATTAAGGGATGGCTGTGAGGGAATGCCCCTTACTCTCCCAGTCCACGGAGGCATTTTCCCTTCCACAGGAAAAGTACATGTATTGGCCGGGTTGCGCTTCCCAGGCACGCACCCAGCCCTGCCTTTTGTCCAGAGGGAAGAACTGAAAGTAAGGCAGTGAGTGGAAGGCAGGACCCGAAAGTGGAGGGCAAACAGAAATCAAAAGAAAGAACCATAATGGAGGTGAAGCATGAAGGCCATCTCCAGGGCACTGTGCCCCAAGTGGGCAGATGGAACCAGCCGAGGCCTCCTGGGGGCTTCCTGAGGGGAGAGCCATCAGCCAAGGCTAAGTCTCAGCCACTCAGGCAAGGGGCTGAACCGTGTCCAGAGAGAGGCCTGATTGCCGATGCTGTAGTGCCCAACTGGGAAGTGGAAATACCAACAGAAAAGGGCAAGGAGGAAGAGCAGGGAACAAGGAAGGTAGGGCAGTCGTCGGGTCCACGGAGACGGGCAGAGTGGGTACAAGTGCGAGGGCGTGCGCAGGCGTGCTGTCCTGAATGTAACCATGTGCGAGGGGGTGGGGGTGTGCGTGGGCGGGCCCGAGTGATTGCAGTAACATTAAGCACTGGCGCACACAGGCAAAGGTGTGAAGCGATGCTGAGAGTAGGGATTCCACCACTTGCTGCTCCCAATCCCCGCCCTCCTTGCTCCCTGCAGTTTCCCCAAATCAGTGTCCGATGTGCCCTGATGTTCCATGCCTGGGAAACATCCCCCTTCGCCCCTACCTGCCAGGAAGATGGTGACTTTTGTTGTCGCTGGATGTTTTCCGTGTGTTTGTTTTTTGTCACCAATTTCAACGGTGGGCCTACTTCCTGGGACAGCCTGGCCTACAAGATTGTCCCAAACAGCCAGTCCACTCCTCAATTCTAAGAGTCCTTAAGATACTTCAGCGTGTGGGAAATCCCTGGGACGTGGATGTGCTTTCCTTTGGAGCTCCCTCCTGCTCGGTCTACACAGCTAGGAAGAATTTATACGAGCCAAGAAAGGAAACGTTGAGGAAACCGTAAAGAGCCTCACGATCACCTTCCACATTGGTCTCGCGCCAGGCTCTGGGCGGCATGGGCATGACATCCTTAAACACTCACGCCACGGCGACCGCCTGCTTTCCTTTGCATCTGCGGACACAAAATGTCACCAGCCTCGGCAGTAAACAAAGGCTGTCGCCCTGCCATCAGCCCTCAGACACTGCAGCTGCCCCCAAGGGTGGCCCCCGAGGGCCATTCAGGATGGAGAAAAGCAGGATACTAGCCCTGGAAAGTTCAGATGCACATCTAGGAATGATTTCAATGGACCAAGACTCTTGTATCTTCCCAGACTTAGAAAAGCGCTCAAATCTCTGACTTCAGATGTCTGGGAGAGGTTCTGGTGGTGGTGGTGGTGGTGGTGGTGGTGGTGGTGGTGGTGGGGCTGGTGGTGATGGTGCTCTGTTTATTTCATTGTTTTCTTTTTTGTCTTTGTGATTAGCAGCAATCTTTTGCTATTCCCCGACATGTTTCTATTTTTTCCTCTCTTATTCAACGAAAACTCCTAAATAGCCTGGCTCCTTCCTCCCTTACTTCTTCAGAACCTTTCCACAGCACTTTGTGAGTGGCTGTCGTCGTGTCTGTAGTCCTCAGTAAGGTCCCCGAATAAAAGGTTCCTCTCAGCTTTTACGTTGTACCTTTTTCTTCTCTCCACACATCCCAGTCGGCTCTGGATAAAGGCCCTGATCCATCGTTTTGAGGGTCTGCCTGGAAACGCATCATTCCATTAAGGTGTTGAGTGGTTCTTCAGAAGTGGTTGCTGAGATGTGTGCATGTGCGCGTGTGCGTGTCTGTGCGGGAGTGTGTGAATGTGTGTGAGTTTGTGTGTGTGTGTGTGTGTGTGTGTGTGTACACCGGGGATCCATAATTTCCCCTGAAAGATCTCACGGGTCTTCCAGGGAGAACACTAGGCTAGTGTCAGGGGTTAGGTTGAGAAGCAGAGAGATCTCCATGCCAAACCAACCCCAAAAGCCTCCTTCTTCCACATGACCCTCCAATCCCCAATCCCCACTTCCACTCCCTCCCCCTCCTCCCTGAACTCCCCCTCTCCCCAAGGATAAAAATTCACGGGGGCATCTGGAAAAAATTGAGCATGACATGTGGACGGGCTTTTGGTGCAGAACTGAAGCCTGACAGCCTGGCTAGTGAGGCCTGCGGGAAGAAAGACCCCGGTGGTAGCGAACTTGTGGACAAATGTAGGCGAGGCCAAGTGGCCTTCCCCAAGTAGACCCACCGGTGCGACCCATGCCATCCCCAAATGTACCACCCCTGCACACACAGGGTGCTCGGGAGTTCCACGCAGGGAGGCAGCGCGGTGGTCTCTTCCGGACCTTTGTGATTCAAATAAAGAAGGGTTCACAACCTTCGGAACCTCCCCAGGATCTGCCTGCCACTGACCCAACGGATCTTTGTCCTAGTGAAGCACTCAACTTGAGCAGAACAGAGGTTGCTCCCTAGGAAGAGATGCGGTGCAGACAAGCCACAGGCCAGGAGGATTCAGAAGATACAAAGAAGAAACTGCAAGCTCACTGGTGGAATCTCTGCAGGGTCGTCGGCAGCGGCGTTCACTGTGAACCAGGGCATCAAGGGAATCAAGAACTGCCTAGCTACACGTCGGGTTTGGTGGAAAGTGGCCAAGTTGGTGAAGAGCCCAGCTGAAGGTGAGATGGGTGGTCTGTGAGCTGGACTATGGATGGGGATGAGGATAATGGGATATTGGTACCTCAGTGGCTGCTGCTGCTGCTGCTGCTGCTTTTGATGATGATGATAATGATGATGGTGATGGGGAGAAGGAGGAGGAGGCGGAGGAGGAGGAGGAAGAGGAGGAGGAGGAGGAGGAGGAGGAGGAGGAAGGTGATCTGATTGTTTCCCAGCCACCACTGCACAGCATCCACTGTGTGGAAGCTACAGGTAGGCGTGGAAGGCTCGGTGGGGGCAGGGAAAGGGATGACTGCCATTTCTGGAGCCACAGTGCCATCCAGCGGATTGCGTTATGTGAAATGCCCAGGCGGCCGAGCTGTGTCTTCTTCCCTGCGCAGGGAAGAGCGAGCCTGTGCTGGGCCGGATGGGTTCTGCGCAAGGCGCAGGAGGTCTACTCCACGGGGTTTCAGAGGCCTCAGAGGGCGCCGTGCCTGCCAGGGCGACACTGTGGGGAAAAGCAGGAGCTCTGGGAGCCCCGGACACAGCAGGCAACTCCCAGACTGTCCAGCCCAGGCAGCAGAGCTTCCCCCGTCAGCCATTTTGGGGGTGGGCCCAGAGGAATTCTGCAACTTTTCCTTCGGTGTCCCTGCTGGGGAGTGCCGGAGTGCCCTGCCTGCGGCCGCACTGGGGTCACGTGGCCCCCTTCCTCACCGGGAGCTGAGGGGCTTAGAGGTTCTGGGGCCGGGGCCATTTGCACCGGACACTCCCAGGGGCGGCCATCTCGTGCTGCCCCTGGGGTTTCTGAGGGCCTTGTCCAGCTGCAGAAGCAGGGTCCGGTCTCCCGCGGAGAGCACACATGAAGGCACGGCCCGGAGCCCATTGCCCATGTGCGCCCTCAGGACAACACACCCACCGCAGTCCCACCCCGTGCCGTCCCCACTGAGCCCGTTGCTTCCAGCCCTGTGGCTGTCTCCATCCCTGGAGACCTGGTAACTGGCTTTGACCGAAACCATCTCCGCTTGGTGGCAGTATGGCTCCATCAATGCCAACTAAGCTCCTAACCCCGCCCCCACCACCCCATCAGGCCTTCGACTTCCTCCCCTTGTTAGGTAAAATCAAAAGCAAAACCAAACCAACACAGACAGTCCCATGAAGGAGGAGAGAAAAGGAAAGAAAGCAGCCAGCCACGGGCACCCACGTGGACCACCAAATGCACAGGACAAAAGGACCAGTGGCCACGAGGCTGGACACCCTGCAGTCCTTTCCACTTCCTTTCCTCCAACCCCTTTTTCTGGACTCCTGCTCTTGGGAGAAGTAAAAGGCAAAGGGTACACCAAGCGACCAGGCTGGGTGACATTGCCTGAGGGTCTAGATCACAGGACTTCTCCTGGACTAGGCGGCGGCCACCATGCTGGTGGCGAAAACCACGCTGGCTTGCAAGTCACATTGTTGCAGGACTCCCGTTTCCCTTTCAAGGCCTGGAGCTTCAGCTTGAGGCCACCACCTCGGGCTGGCCCAACAGTGCAGCCAGAAGTGGCTGGCCCAACCTGGAGGCGCCCCCAACATGGGGTGCCAAAGACTGACTCTGGGCAGGCTGGCCTTGCCCTCACACAGGAACCTGGCAAGGCCAACAGACATCGCCAGTCACAGAGCCCCACACAGGGCCGTGATTCTCTGGAGGATGGGCACAGACTCTGCTCGCACTTGAAGACCCCATTTATCTGGCTGAACAAGGGAGGCTTCAGGTTTACACTGGCAGCTTGGGCCCACCTGCTGACAGACGACTATCTCGTGGAACACAGAATGGCTGCGTGTCCCTTTTTGAGAGCCTCTCTGGGAATGCGTGTTTCAGCCATTCTCAGAGTACTTGCTGCGGGCAGGGGATGGGGGTGGGGTGGGGGGAGACTGGTGCCAGGGTATATAGGAAAGCACAGGTGACGGCGTGTGTCAGGATGTTTGTGGTTGTGTGAGGATGTGCTGTGTGTGGCGGGGTAGGAGATAGGGTGTGTGTGTGTGTGTGTGTGTGTCACTGTGTGTGTGTGTGTACACAAGCACGTGCTCTCACACCTGTCTAAGGTCCTTGCCTGACCGTGGGCAAGTGTTGCCGAGGGTATCCGGGTGTGGGTGCTTGAGTGCCTGGTCTCGTGAGCAGCGGCCAGCACCAACCTGCCTGGGCTTGTGGACAGGGAGGCGACCGCTGGTAAGTATACAGTGAAATCTATTCTGTTCCGATCACGCCATTGGATTGGGAACCAACGGCAAGCAGGGAGCAACTTGAGGAGGCTCCTACTGGCTCAAGATTGGACTTGAAGGGCTTCCATAAGGAGAACAACTGCACGGAATGGAAAGTCAAGAGATAATATTGCAAGCCTTGAGTTCATCCTGCTGTTTCATTGCGAAGTAACTCCTGGATCGTCTTTGGTTTTGTTGATGTTTAGTTCTGTGGGTTTTCCCGGAGGATGACAATGACCTCCAGCACTGGAGAAGGGAAAAGATGTCGAGAAGGAAGGGGAAGAGTCCAAACTGAACCACACGACTGCCTTCTCCTACACCTGTGCCTCCCCCTTAACCAAAGAGCAGACGTGCGAGGAGGACGCTGAGGAAACTAGGACAGCTCAGAATAGACAGTGAAAGGAATAGAGGGAAGCAGTAAGTGACCACCACCACCACCACCGTCACCATCACCACCACCTCCACCACCATCGCCACGACAACCTCCAGCGTTGCCGTGGATCCGGTGCAGGGGCGATTCACTGTGTATCTTTCGCCACATGCACAGGGAGTGACAGGGAGACACAAGCTGCCGGGAAAACAAAGGACAGGCCACCAGGCAGGCCCCTGACCTGGGCAGGGTGGCTGGGGTTGGGGGCGGGTCCCTCCTGAGCGCCATCAAGGGCTCCGACTCAGCAGTAGGCCTGCCCGGCATAAAGAAGGCAAAAGGAGAGGTAGAGCCACCTTCTGACATCCTGAATATGTCATAGGTACACTGCAAAGGGCCAAAGAGCCCCGGGATGTACTCAGGGCACGGAAAAGTTAGGTAGAACCCTGGGAACTCTACTTTAATAGGGGGAGGTAAGGGACACGAGAGGGGTGAGGTAATCCCCGATGGCAATTAAGGGATGGCTGTGAGGGAATGCCCCTTACTCTCCCAGTCCACGGAGGCATTTTCCCTTCCACAGGAAAAGTACATGTATTGGCCGGGTTGCGCTTCCCAGGCACGCACCCAGCCCTGCCTTTTGTCCAGAGGGAAGAACTGAAAGTAAGGCAGTGAGTGGAAGGCAGGACCCGAAAGTGGAGGGCAAACAGAAATCAAAAGAAAGAACCATAATGGAGGTGAAGCATGAAGACCATCTCCAGGGCACTGTGCCCCAAGTGGGCAGATGGAACCAGCCGAGGCCTCCTGGGGCTTCCTGAGGGGAGAGCCATCAGCCAAGGCTAAGTCTCAGCCACTCAGGCAAGGGGCTGAACCGTGTCCAGAGAGAGGCCTGATTGCCGATGCTGTAGTGCCCAACTGGGAAGTGGAAATACCAACAGAAAAGGGCAAGGAGGAAGAGCAGGGAACAAGGAAGGTAGGGCAGTCGTCGGGTCCACGGAGACGGGCAGAGTGGGTACAAGTGCGAGGGCGTGCGCAGGCGTGCTGTCCTGAATGTAACCATGTGCGAGGGGGTGGGGGTGTGCGTGGGCGGGCCCGAGTGATTGCAGTAACATTAAGCACTGGCGCACACAGGCAAAGGTGTGAAGCGATGCTGAGAGTAGGGATTCCACCACTTGCTGCTCCCAATCCCCGCCCTCCTTGCTCCCTGCAGTTTCCCCAAATCAGTGTCCGATGTGCCCTGATGTTCCATGCCTGGGAAACATCCCCCTTCGCCCCTACCTGCCAGGAAGATGGTGACTTTTGTTGTCGCTGGATGTTTTCCGTGTGTTTGTTTTTTGTCACCAATTTCAACGGTGGGCCTACTTCCTGGGACAGCCTGGCCTACAAGATTGTCCCAAACAGCCAGTCCACTCCTCAATTCTAAGAGTCCTTAAGATACTTCAGCGTGTGGGAAATCCCTGGGACGTGGATGTGCTTTCCTTTGGAGCTCCCTCCTGCTCGGTCTACACAGCTAGGAAGAATTTATACGAGCCAAGAAAGGAAACGTTGAGGAAACCGTAAAGAGCCTCACGATCACCTTCCACATTGGTCTCGCGCCAGGCTCTGGGCGGCATGGGCATGACATCCTTAAACACTCACGCCACGGCGACCGCCTGCTTTCCTTTGCATCTGCGGACACAAAATGTCACCAGCCTCGGCAGTAAACAAAGGCTGTCGCCCTGCCATCAGCCCTCAGACACTGCAGCTGCCCCCAAGGGTGGCCCCCGAGGGCCATTCAGGATGGAGAAAAGCAGGATACTAGCCCTGGAAAGTTCAGATGCACATCTAGGAATGATTTCAATGGACCAAGACTCTTGTATCTTCCCAGACTTAGAAAAGCGCTCAAATCTCTGACTTCAGATGTCTGGGAGAGGTTCTGGTGGTGGTGGTGGTGGTGGTGGTGGTGGTGGGGCTGGTGGTGATGGTGCTCTGTTTATTTCATTGTTTTCTTTTTTGTCTTTGTGATTAGCAGCAATCTTTTGCTATTCCCCGACATGTTTCTATTTTTTCCTCTCTTATTCAACGAAAACTCCTAAATAGCCTGGCTCCTTCCTCCCTTACTTCTTCAGAACCTTTCCACAGCACTTTGTGAGTGGCTGTCGTCGTGTCTGTAGTCCTCAGTAAGGTCCCCGAATAAAAGGTTCCTCTCAGCTTTTACGTTGTACCTTTTTCTTCTCTCCACACATCCCAGTCGGCTCTGGATAAAGGCCCTGATCCATCGTTTTGAGGGTCTGCCTGGAAACGCATCATTCCATTAAGGTGTTGAGTGGTTCTTCAGAAGTGGTTGCTGAGATGTGTGCATGTGCGCGTGTGCGTGTCTGTGCGGGAGTGTGTGAATGTGTGTGAGTTTGTGTGTGTGTGTGTGTGTGTGTGTGTGTGTGTGTGTACACCGGGGATCCATAATTTCCCCTGAAAGATCTCACGGGTCTTCCAGGGAGAACACTAGGCTAGTGTCAGGGGTTAGGTTGAGAAGCAGAGAGATCTCCATGCCAAACCAACCCCAAAAGCCTCCTTCTTCCACATGACCCTCCAATCCCCAATCCCCACTTCCACTCCCTCCCCCTCCTCCCTGAACTCCCCCTCTCCCCAAGGATAAAAATTCACGGGGGCATCTGGAAAAAATTGAGCATGACATGTGGACGGGCTTTTGGTGCAGAACTGAAGCCTGACAGCCTGGCTAGTGAGGCCTGCGGGAAGAAAGACCCCGGTGGTAGCGAACTTGTGGACAAATGTAGGCGAGGCCAAGTGGCCTTCCCCAAGTAGACCCACCGGTGCGACCCATGCCATCCCCAAATGTACCACCCCTGCGCACACAGGGTGCTCGGGAGTTCCACGCAGGGAGGCAGCGCGGTGGTCTCTTCCGGACCTTCGTGATTCAAATAAAGAAGGGTTCACAACCTTCGGAACCTCCCCAGGATCTGCCTGCCACTGACCCAACGGATCTTTGTCCTAGTGAAGCACTCAACTTGAGCAGAACAGAGGTTGCTCCCTAGGAAGAGATGCGGTGCAGACAAGCCACAGGCCAGGAGGATTCAGAAGATACAAAGAAGAAACTGCAAGCTCACTGGTGGAATCTCTGCAGGGTCGTCGGCAGCGGCGTTCACTGTGAACCAGGGCATCAAGGGAATCAAGAACTGCCTAGCTACACTTCGGGTTTGGTGGAAAGTGGCCAAGTTGGTGAAGAGCCCAGCTGAAGGTGAGATGGGTGGTCTGTGAGCTGGACTATGGATGGGGATGAGGATAATGGGATATTGGTACCTCAGTGGCTGCTGCTGCTGCTGCTGCTGCTGTTGATGATGATGATAATGATGATGGTGATGGGGAGAAGGAGGAGGAGGCGGAGGAGGAGGAGGAAGAGGAGGAGGAGGAGGAGGAGGAGGAGGAGGAGGAGGAGGAGGAAGGTGATCTGATTGTTTCCCAGCCACCACTGCACAGCATCCACTGTGTGGAAGCTACAGGTAGGCGTGGAAGGCTCGGTGGGGGCAGGGAAAGGGATGACTGCCATTTCTGGAGCCACAGTGCCATCCAGCGGATTGCGTTATGTGAAATGCCCAGGCGGCCGAGCTGTGTCTTCTTCCCTGCGCAGGGAAGAGCGAGCCTGTGCTGGGCCGGATGGGTTCTGCGCAAGGCGCAGGAGGTCTACTCCACGGGGTTTCAGAGGCCTCAGAGGGCGCCGTGCCTGCCAGGGCGACACTGTGGGGAAAAGCAGGAGCTCTGGGAGCCCCGGACACAGCAGGCAACTCCCAGACTGTCCAGCCCAGGCAGCAGAGCTTCCCCCGTCAGCCATTTTGGGGGTGGGCCCAGAGGAATTCTGCAACTTTTCCTTCGGTGTCCCTGCTGGGGAGTGCCGGAGTGCCCTGCCTGCGGCCGCACTGGGGTCACGTGGCCCCCTTCCTCACCGGGAGCTGAGGGGCTTAGAGGTTCTGGGGCCGGGGCCATTTGCACCGGACACTCCCAGGGGCGGCCATCTCGTGCTGCCCCTGGGGTTTCTGAGGGCCTTGTCCAGCTGCAGAAGCAGGGTCCGGTCTCCCGCGGAGAGCACACATGAAGGCACGGCCCGGAGCCCATTGCCCATGTGCGCCCTCAGGACAACACACCCACCGCAGTCCCACCCCGTGCCGTCCCCACTGAGCCCGTTGCTTCCAGCCCTGTGGCTGTCTCCATCCCTGGAGACCTGGTAACTGGCTTTGACCGAAACCATCTCCGCTTGGTGGCAGTATGGCTCCATCAATGCCAACTAAGCTCCTAACCCCGCCCCCACCACCCCATCAGGCCTTCGACTTCCTCCCCTTGTTAGGTAAAATCAAAAGCAAAACCAAACCAACACAGACAGTCCCATGAAGGAGGAGAGAAAAGGAAAGAAAGCAGCCAGCCACGGGCACCCACGTGGACCACCAAATGCACAGGACAAAAGGACCAGTGGCCACGAGGCTGGACACCCTGCAGTCCTTTCCACTTCCTTTCCTCCAACCCCTTTTTCTGGACTCCTGCTCTTGGGAGAAGTAAAAGGCAAAGGGTACACCAAGCGACCAGGCTGGGTGACATTGCCTGAGGGTCTAGATCACAGGACTTCTCCTGGACTAGGCGGCGGCGGCCACCATGCTGGTGGCGAAAACCACGCTGGCTTGCAAGTCACATTGTTGCAGGACTCCCGTTTCCCTTTCAAGGCCCGGAGCTTCAGCTTGAGGCCACCACCTCGGGCTGGCCCAACAGTGCAGCCAGAAGTGGCTGGCCCAACCTGGAGGCGCCCCCAACATGGGGTGCCAAGGACTGACTCTGGGCAGGCTGGCCTTGCCCTCACACAGGAACCTGGCAAGGCCAACAGACATCGCCAGTCACAGAGCCCCACACAGGGCCGTGATTCTCTGGAGGATGGGCACAGACTCTGCTCGCACTTGAAGACCCCATTTATCTGGCTGAACAAGGGAGGCTTCAGGTTTACACTGGCAGCTTGGGCCCACCTGCTGACAGACGACTATCTCGTGGAACACAGAATGGCTGCGTGTCCCTTTTTGAGAGCCTCTCTGGGAATGCGTGTTTCAGCCATTCTCAGAGTACTTGCTGCGGGCAGGGGATGGGGGTGGGGCGGGGGGAGACTGGTGCGAGGGTATATAGGAAAGCACAGGTGACGGCGTGTGTCAGGATGTTTGTGGTTGTGTGAGGATGTGCTGTGTGTGGCGGGGTAGGAGATAGGGTGTGTGTGTGTGTGTGTGTGTGTGTGTGTGTGTGTCACTGTGTGTGTGTGTACACAAGCACGTGCTCTCACACCTGTCTAAGGTCCTTGCCTGACCGTGGGCAAGTGTTGCCGAGGGTATCCGGGTGTGGGTGCTTGAGTGCCTGGTCTCGTGAGCAGCGGCCAGCACCAACCTGCCTGGGCTTGTGGACAGGGAGGCGACCGCTGGTAAGTATACAGTGAAATCTATTCTGTTCCGATCACGCCATTGGATTGGGAACCAACGGCAAGCAGGGAGCAACTTGAGGAGGCTCCTACTGGCTCAAGATTGGACTTGAAGGGCTTCCATAAGGAGAACAACTGCACGGAATGGAAAGTCAAGAGATAATATTGCAAGCCTTGAGTTCATCCTGCTGTTTCATTGCGAAGTAACTCCTGGATCGTCTTTGGTTTTGTTGATGTTTAGTTCTGTGGGTTTTCCCGGAGGATGACAATGACCTCCAGCACTGGAGAAGGGAAAAGATGTCGAGAAGGAAGGGGAAGAGTCCAAACTGAACCACACGACTGCCTTCTCCTACACCTGTGCCTCCCCCTTAACCAAAGAGCAGACGTGCGAGGAGGACGCTGAGGAAACTAGGACAGCTCAGAATAGACAGTGAAAGGAATAGAGGGAAGCAGTAAGTGACCACCACCACCACCACCGTCACCATCACCACCACCTCCACCACCATCGCCACGACAACCTCCAGCGTTGCCGTGGATCCGGTGCAGGGGCGATTCACTGTGTATCTTTCGCCACATGCACAGGGAGTGACAGGGAGACACAAGCTGCCGGGAAAACAAAGGACAGGCCACCAGGCAGGCCCCTGACCTGGGCAGGGTGGCTGGGGTTGGGGGCGGGTCCCTCCTGAGCGCCATCAAGGGCTCCGACTCAGCAGTAGGCCTGCCCGGCATAAAGAAGGCAAAAGGAGAGGTAGAGCCACCTTCTGACATCCTGAATATGTCATAGGTACACTGCAAAGGGCCAAAGAGCCCCGGGATGTACTCAGGGCACGGAAAAGTTAGGTAGAACCCTGGGAACTCTACTTTAATAGGGGGAGGTAAGGGACACGAGAGGGGTGAGGTAATCCCCGATGGCAATTAAGGGATGGCTGTGAGGGAATGCCCCTTACTCTCCCAGTCCACGGAGGCATTTTCCCTTCCACAGGAAAAGTACATGTATTGGCCGGGTTGCGCTTCCCAGGCACGCACCCAGCCCTGCCTTTTGTCCAGAGGGAAGAACTGAAAGTAAGGCAGTGAGTGGAAGGCAGGACCCGAAAGTGGAGGGCAAACAGAAATCAAAAGAAAGAACCATAATGGAGGTGAAGCATGAAGACCATCTCCAGGGCACTGTGCCCCAAGTGGGCAGATGGAACCAGCCGAGGCCTCCTGGGGCTTCCTGAGGGGAGAGCCATCAGCCAAGGCTAAGTCTCAGCCACTCAGGCAAGGGGCTGAACCGTGTCCAGAGAGAGGCCTGATTGCCGATGCTGTAGTGCCCAACTGGGAAGTGGAAATACCAACAGAAAAGGGCAAGGAGGAAGAGCAGGGAACAAGGAAGGTAGGGCAGTCGTCGGGTCCACGGAGACGGGCAGAGTGGGTACAAGTGCGAGGGCGTGCGCAGGCGTGCTGTCCTGAATGTAACCATGTGCGAGGGGGTGGGGGTGTGCGTGGGCGGGCCCGAGTGATTGCAGTAACATTAAGCACTGGCGCACACAGGCAAAGGTGTGAAGCGATGCTGAGAGTAGGGATTCCACCACTTGCTGCTCCCAATCCCCGCCCTCCTTGCTCCCTGCAGTTTCCCCAAATCAGTGTCCGATGTGCCCTGATGTTCCATGCCTGGGAAACATCCCCCTTCGCCCCTACCTGCCAGGAAGATGGTGACTTTTGTTGTCGCTGGATGTTTTCCGTGTGTTTGTTTTTTGTCACCAATTTCAACGGTGGGCCTACTTCCTGGGACAGCCTGGCCTACAAGATTGTCCCAAACAGCCAGTCCACTCCTCAATTCTAAGAGTCCTTAAGATACTTCAGCGTGTGGGAAATCCCTGGGACGTGGATGTGCTTTCCTTTGGAGCTCCCTCCTGCTCGGTCTACACAGCTAGGAAGAATTTATACGAGCCAAGAAAGGAAACGTTGAGGAAACCGTAAAGAGCCTCACGATCACCTTCCACATTGGTCTCGCGCCAGGCTCTGGGCGGCATGGGCATGACATCCTTAAACACTCACGCCACGGCGACCGCCTGCTTTCCTTTGCATCTGCGGACACAAAATGTCACCAGCCTCGGCAGTAAACAAAGGCTGTCGCCCTGCCATCAGCCCTCAGACACTGCAGCTGCCCCCAAGGGTGGCCCCCGAGGGCCATTCAGGATGGAGAAAAGCAGGATACTAGCCCTGGAAAGTTCAGATGCACATCTAGGAATGATTTCAATGGACCAAGACTCTTGTATCTTCCCAGACTTAGAAAAGCGCTCAAATCTCTGACTTCAGATGTCTGGGAGAGGTTCTGGTGGTGGTGGTGGTGGTGGTGGTGGTGGTGGTGGGGCTGGTGGTGATGGTGCTCTGTTTATTTCATTGTTTTCTGTTTTGTCTTTGTGATTAGCAGCAATCTTTTGCTATTCCCCGACATGTTTCTATTTTTTCCTCTCTTATTCAACGAAAACTCCTAAATAGCCTGGCTCCTTCCTCCCTTACTTCTTCAGAACCTTTCCACAGCACTTTGTGAGTGGCTGTCGTCGTGTCTGTAGTCCTCAGTAAGGTCCCCGAATAAAAGGTTCCTCTCAGCTTTTACGTTGTACCTTTTTCTTCTCTCCACACATCCCAGTCGGCTCTGGATAAAGGCCCTGATCCATCGTTTTGAGGGTCTGCCTGGAAACGCATCATTCCATTAAGGTGTTGAGTGGTTCTTCAGAAGTGGTTGCTGAGATGTGTGCATGTGCGCGTGTGCGTGTCTGTGCGGGAGTGTGTGAATGTGTGTGAGTTTGTGTGTGTGTGTGTGTGTGTGTGTGTGTGTGTGTGTGTGTACACCGGGGATCCATAATTTCCCCTGAAAGATCTCACGGGTCTTCCAGGGAGAACACTAGGCTAGTGTCAGGGGTTAGGTTGAGAAGCAGAGAGATCTCCATGCCAAACCAACCCCAAAAGCCTCCTTCTTCCACATGACCCTCCAATCCCCAATCCCCACTTCCACTCCCTCCCCCTCCTCCCTGAACTCCCCCTCTCCCCAAGGATAAAAATTCACGGGGGCATCTGGAAAAAATTGAGCATGACATGTGGACGGGCTTTTGGTGCAGAACTGAAGCCTGACAGCCTGGCTAGTGAGGCCTGCGGGAAGAAAGACCCCGGTGGTAGCGAACTTGTGGACAAATGTAGGCGAGGCCAAGTGGCCTTCCCCAAGTAGACCCACCGGTGCGACCCATGCCATCCCCAAATGTACCACCCCTGCGCACACAGGGTGCTCGGGAGTTCCACGCAGGGAGGCAGCGCGGTGGTCTCTTCCGGACCTTCGTGATTCAAATAAAGAAGGGTTCACAACCTTCGGAACCTCCCCAGGATCTGCCTGCCACTGACCCAACGGATCTTTGTCCTAGTGAAGCACTCAACTTGAGCAGAACAGAGGTTGCTCCCTAGGAAGAGATGCGGTGCAGACAAGCCACAGGCCAGGAGGATTCAGAAGATACAAAGAAGAAACTGCAAGCTCACTGGTGGAATCTCTGCAGGGTCGTCGGCAGCGGCGTTCACTGTGAACCAGGGCATCAAGGGAATCAAGAACTGCCTAGCTACACTTCGGGTTTGGTGGAAAGTGGCCAAGTTGGTGAAGAGCCCAGCTGAAGGTGAGATGGGTGGTCTGTGAGCTGGACTATGGATGGGGATGAGGATAATGGGATATTGGTACCTCAGTGGCTGCTGCTGCTGCTGCTGCTGCTGTTGATGATGATGATAATGATGATGGTGATGGGGAGAAGGAGGAGGAGGCGGAGGAGGAGGAGGAAGAGGAGGAGGAGGAGGAGGAGGAGGAGGAGGAGGAGGAGGAGGAGGAGGAGGAAGGTGATCTGATTGTTTCCCAGCCACCACTGCACAGCATCCACTGTGTGGAAGCTACAGGTAGGCGTGGAAGGCTCGGTGGGGGCAGGGAAAGGGATGACTGCCATTTCTGGAGCCACAGTGCCATCCAGCGGATTGCGTTATGTGAAATGCCCAGGCGGCCGAGCTGTGTCTTCTTCCCTGCGCAGGGAAGAGCGAGCCTGTGCTGGGCCGGATGGGTTCTGCGCAAGGCGCAGGAGGTCTACTCCACGGGGTTTCAGAGGCCTCAGAGGGCGCCATGCCTGCCAGGGCGACACTGTGGGGAAAAGCAGGAGCTCTGGGAGCCCCGGACACAGCAGGCAACTCCCAGACTGTCCAGCCCAGGCAGCAGAGCTTCCCCCGTCAGCCATTTTGGGGGTGGGCCCAGAGGAATTCTGCAACTTTTCCTTCGGTGTCCCTGCTGGGGAGTGCCGGAGTGCCCTGCCTGCGGCCGCACTGGGGTCACGTGGCCCCCTTCCTCACCGGGAGCTGAGGGGCTTAGAGGTTCTGGGGCCGGGGCCATTTGCACCGGACACTCCCAGGGGCGGCCATCTCGTGCTGCCCCTGGGGTTTCTGAGGGCCTTGTCCAGCTGCAGAAGCAGGGTCCGGTCTCCCGCGGAGAGCACACATGAAGGCACGGCCCGGAGCCCATTGCCCATGTGCGCCCTCAGGACAACACACCCACCGCAGTCCCACCCCGTGCCGTCCCCACTGAGCCCGTTGCTTCCAGCCCTGTGGCTGTCTCCATCCCTGGAGACCTGGTAACTGGCTTTGACCGAAACCATCTCCGCTTGGTGGCAGTATGGCTCCATCAATGCCAACTAAGCTCCTAACCCCGCCCCCACCACCCCATCAGGCCTTCGACTTCCTCCCCTTGTTAGGTAAAATCAAAAGCAAAACCAAACCAACACAGACAGTCCCATGAAGGAGGAGAGAAAAGGAAAGAAAGCAGCCAGCCACGGGCACCCACGTGGACCACCAAATGCACAGGACAAAAGGACCAGTGGCCACGAGGCTGGACACCCTGCAGTCCTTTCCACTTCCTTTCCTCCAACCCCTTTTTCTGGACTCCTGCTCTTGGGAGAAGTAAAAGGCAAAGGGTACACCAAGCGACCAGGCTGGGTGACATTGCCTGAGGGTCTAGATCACAGGACTTCTCCTGGACTAGGCGGCGGCCACCATGCTGGTGGCGAAAACCACGCTGGCTTGCAAGTCACATTGTTGCAGGACTCCCGTTTCCCTTTCAAGGCCCGGAGCTTCAGCTTGAGGCCACCACCTCGGGCTGGCCCAACAGTGCAGCCAGAAGTGGCTGGCCCAACCTGGAGGCGCCCCCAACATGGGGTGCCAAGGACTGACTCTGGGCAGGCTGGCCTTGCCCTCACACAGGAACCTGGCAAGGCCAACAGACATCGCCAGTCACAGAGCCCCACACAGGGCCGTGATTCTCTGGAGGATGGGCACAGACTCTGCTCGCACTTGAAGACCCCATTTATCTGGCTGAACAAGGGAGGCTTCAGGTTTACACTGGCAGCTTGGGCCCACCTGCTGACAGACGACTATCTCGTGGAACACAGAATGGCTGCGTGTCCCTTTTTGAGAGCCTCTCTGGGAATGCGTGTTTCAGCCATTCTCAGAGTACTTGCTGCGGGCAGGGGATGGGGGTGGGGCGGGGGGAGACTGGTGCGAGGGTATATAGGAAAGCACAGGTGACGGCGTGTGTCAGGATGTTTGTGGTTGTGTGAGGATGTGCTGTGTGTGGCGGGGTAGGAGATAGGGTGTGTGTGTGTGTGTGTGTGTGTGTGTGTGTGTGTGTGTGTCACTGTGTGTGTGTGTACACAAGCACGTGCTCTCACACCTGTCTAAGGTCCTTGCCTGACCGTGGGCAAGTGTTGCCGAGGGTATCCGGGTGTGGGTGCTTGAGTGCCTGGTCTCGTGAGCAGCGGCCAGCACCAACCTGCCTGGGCTTGTGGACAGGGAGGCGACCGCTGGTAAGTATACAGTGAAATCTATTCTGTTCCGATCACGCCATTGGATTGGGAACCAACGGCAAGCAGGGAGCAACTTGAGGAGGCTCCTACTGGCTCAAGATTGGACTTGAAGGGCTTCCATAAGGAGAACAACTGCACGGAATGGAAAGTCAAGAGATAATATTGCAAGCCTTGAGTTCATCCTGCTGTTTCATTGCGAAGTAACTCCTGGATCGTCTTTGGTTTTGTTGATGTTTAGTTCTGTGGGTTTTCCCGGAGGATGACAATGACCTCCAGCACTGGAGAAGGGAAAAGATGTCGAGAAGGAAGGGGAAGAGTCCAAACTGAACCACACGACTGCCTTCTCCTACACCTGTGCCTCCCCCTTAACCAAAGAGCAGACGTGCGAGGAGGACGCTGAGGAAACTAGGACAGCTCAGAATAGACAGTGAAAGGAATAGAGGGAAGCAGTAAGTGACCACCACCACCACCACCGTCACCATCACCACCACCTCCACCACCATCGCCACGACAACCTCCAGCGTTGCCGTGGATCCGGTGCAGGGGCGATTCACTGTGTATCTTTCGCCACATGCACAGGGAGTGACAGGGAGACACAAGCTGCCGGGAAAACAAAGGACAGGCCACCAGGCAGGCCCCTGACCTGGGCAGGGTGGCTGGGGTTGGGGGCGGGTCCCTCCTGAGCGCCATCAAGGGCTCCGACTCAGCAGTAGGCCTGCCCGGCATAAAGAAGGCAAAAGGAGAGGTAGAGCCACCTTCTGACATCCTGAATATGTCATAGGTACACTGCAAAGGGCCAAAGAGCCCCGGGATGTACTCAGGGCACGGAAAAGTTAGGTAGAACCCTGGGAACTCTACTTTAATAGGGGGAGGTAAGGGACACGAGAGGGGTGAGGTAATCCCCGATGGCAATTAAGGGATGGCTGTGAGGGAATGCCCCTTACTCTCCCAGTCCACGGAGGCATTTTCCCTTCCACAGGAAAGGTACATGTATTGGCCGGGTTGCGCTTCCCAGGCACGCACCCAGCCCTGCCTTTTGTCCAGAGGGAAGAACTGAAAGTAAGGCAGTGAGTGGAAGGCAGGACCCGAAAGTGGAGGGCAAACAGAAATCAAAAGAAAGAACCATAATGGAGGTGAAGCATGAAGACCATCTCCAGGGCACTGTGCCCCAAGTGGGCAGATGGAACCAGCCGAGGCCTCCTGGGGCTTCCTGAGGGGAGAGCCATCAGCCAAGGCTAAGTCTCAGCCACTCAGGCAAGGGGCTGAACCGTGTCCAGAGAGAGGCCTGATTGCCGATGCTGTAGTGCCCAACTGGGAAGTGGAAATACCAACAGAAAAGGGCAAGGAGGAAGAGCAGGGAACAAGGAAGGTAGGGCAGTCGTCGGGTCCACGGAGACGGGCAGAGTGGGTACAAGTGCGAGGGCGTGCGCAGGCGTGCTGTCCTGAATGTAACCATGTGCGAGGGGGTGGGGGTGTGCGTGGGCGGGCCCGAGTGATTGCAGTAACATTAAGCACTGGCGCACACAGGCAAAGGTGTGAAGCGATGCTGAGAGTAGGGATTCCACCACTTGCTGCTCCCAATCCCCGCCCTCCTTGCTCCCTGCAGTTTCCCCAAATCAGTGTCCGATGTGCCCTGATGTTCCATGCCTGGGAAACATCCCCCTTCGCCCCTACCTGCCAGGAAGATGGTGACTTTTGTTGTCGCTGGATGTTTTCCGTGTGTTTGTTTTTTGTCACCAATTTCAACGGTGGGCCTACTTCCTGGGACAGCCTGGCCTACAAGATTGTCCCAAACAGCCAGTCCACTCCTCAATTCTAAGAGTCCTTAAGATACTTCAGCGTGTGGGAAATCCCTGGGACGTGGATGTGCTTTCCTTTGGAGCTCCCTCCTGCTCGGTCTACACAGCTAGGAAGAATTTATACGAGCCAAGAAAGGAAACGTTGAGGAAACCGTAAAGAGCCTCACGATCACCTTCCACATTGGTCTCGCGCCAGGCTCTGGGCGGCATGGGCATGACATCCTTAAACACTCACGCCACGGCGACCGCCTGCTTTCCTTTGCATCTGCGGACACAAAATGTCACCAGCCTCGGCAGTAAACAAAGGCTGTCGCCCTGCCATCAGCCCTCAGACACTGCAGCTGCCCCCAAGGGTGGCCCCCGAGGGCCATTCAGGATGGAGAAAAGCAGGATACTAGCCCTGGAAAGTTCAGATGCACATCTAGGAATGATTTCAATGGACCAAGACTCTTGTATCTTCCCAGACTTAGAAAAGCGCTCAAATCTCTGACTTCAGATGTCTGGGAGAGGTTCTGGTGGTGGTGGTGGTGGTGGTGGTGGTGGTGGGGCTGGTGGTGATGGTGCTCTGTTTATTTCATTGTTTTCTGTTTTGTCTTTGTGATTAGCAGCAATCTTTTGCTATTCCCCGACATGTTTCTATTTTTTCCTCTCTTATTCAACGAAAACTCCTAAATAGCCTGGCTCCTTCCTCCCTTACTTCTTCAGAACCTTTCCACAGCACTTTGTGAGTGGCTGTCGTCGTGTCTGTAGTCCTCAGTAAGGTCCCCGAATAAAAGGTTCCTCACAGCTTTTACGTTGTACCTTTTTCTTCTCTCCACACATCCCAGTCGGCTCTGGATAAAGGCCCTGATCCATCGTTTTGAGGGTCTGCCTGGAAACGCATCATTCCATTAAGGTGTTGAGTGGTTCTTCAGAAGTGGTTGCTGAGATGTGTGCATGTGCGCGTGTGCGTGTCTGTGCGGGAGTGTGTGAATGTGTGTGAGTTTGTGTGTGTGTGTGTGTGTGTGTGTGTGTGTGTGTACACCGGGGATCCATAATTTCCCCTGAAAGATCTCACGGGTCTTCCAGGGAGAACACTAGGCTAGTGTCAGGGGTTAGGTTGAGAAGCAGAGAGATCTCCATGCCAAACCAACCCCAAAAGCCTCCTTCTTCCACATGACCCTCCAATCCCCAATCCCCACTTCCACTCCCTCCCCCTCCTCCCTGAACTCCCCCTCTCCCCAAGGATAAAAATTCACGGGGGCATCTGGAAAAAATTGAGCATGACATGTGGACGGGCTTTTGGTGCAGAACTGAAGCCTGACAGCCTGGCTAGTGAGGCCTGCGGGAAGAAAGACCCCGGTGGTAGCGAACTTGTGGACAAATGTAGGCGAGGCCAAGTGGCCTTCCCCAAGTAGACCCACCGGTGCGACCCATGCCATCCCCAAATGTACCACCCCTGCGCACACAGGGTGCTCGGGAGTTCCACGCAGGGAGGCAGCGCGGTGGTCTCTTCCGGACCTTCGTGATTCAAATAAAGAAGGGTTCACAACCTTCGGAACCTCCCCAGGATCTGCCTGCCACTGACCCAACGGATCTTTGTCCTAGTGAAGCACTCAACTTGAGCAGAACAGAGGTTGCTCCCTAGGAAGAGATGCGGTGCAGACAAGCCACAGGCCAGGAGGATTCAGAAGATACAAAGAAGAAACTGCAAGCTCACTGGTGGAATCTCTGCAGGGTCGTCGGCAGCGGCGTTCACTGTGAACCAGGGCATCAAGGGAATCAAGAACTGCCTAGCTACACTTCGGGTTTGGTGGAAAGTGGCCAAGTTGGTGAAGAGCCCAGCTGAAGGTGAGATGGGTGGTCTGTGAGCTGGACTATGGATGGGGATGAGGATAATGGGATATTGGTACCTCAGTGGCTGCTGCTGCTGCTGCTGCTGCTGTTGATGATGATGATAATGATGATGGTGATGGGGAGAAGGAGGAGGAGGCGGAGGAGGAGGAGGAAGAGGAGGAGGAGGAGGAGGAGGAGGAGGAGGAGGAGGAGGAGGAGGAGGAGGAGGAAGGTGATCTGATTGTTTCCCAGCCACCACTGCACAGCATCCACTGTGTGGAAGCTACAGGTAGGCGTGGAAGGCTCGGTGGGGGCAGGGAAAGGGATGACTGCCATTTCTGGAGCCACAGTGCCATCCAGCGGATTGCGTTATGTGAAATGCCCAGGCGGCCGAGCTGTGTCTTCTTCCCTGCGCAGGGAAGAGCGAGCCTGTGCTGGGCCGGATGGGTTCTGCGCAAGGCGCAGGAGGTCTACTCCACGGGGTTTCAGAGGCCTCAGAGGGCGCCGTGCCTGCCAGGGCGACACTGTGGGGAAAAGCAGGAGCTCTGGGAGCCCCGGACACAGCAGGCAACTCCCAGACTGTCCAGCCCAGGCAGCAGAGCTTCCCCCGTCAGCCATTTTGGGGGTGGGCCCAGAGGAATTCTGCAACTTTTCCTTCGGTGTCCCTGCTGGGGAGTGCCGGAGTGCCCTGCCTGCGGCCGCACTGGGGTCACGTGGCCCCCTTCCTCACCGGGAGCTGAGGGGCTTAGAGGTTCTGGGGCCAGGGCCATTTGCACCGGACACTCCCAGGGGCGGCCATCTCGTGCTGCCCCTGGGGTTTCTGAGGGCCTTGTCCAGCTGCAGAAGCAGGGTCCGGTCTCCCGCGGAGAGCACACATGAAGGCACGGCCCGGAGCCCATTGCCCATGTGCGCCCTCAGGACAACACACCCACCGCAGTCCCACCCCGTGCCGTCCCCACTGAGCCCGTTGCTTCCAGCCCTGTGGCTGTCTCCATCCCTGGAGACCTGGTAACTGGCTTTGACCGAAACCATCTCCGCTTGGTGGCAGTATGGCTCCATCAATGCCAACTAAGCTCCTAACCCCGCCCCCACCACCCCATCAGGCCTTCGACTTCCTCCCCTTGTTAGGTAAAATCAAAAGCAAAACCAAACCAACACAGACAGTCCCATGAAGGAGGAGAGAAAAGGAAAGAAAGCAGCCAGCCACGGGCACCCACGTGGACCACCAAATGCACAGGACAAAAGGACCAGTGGCCACGAGGCTGGACACCCTGCAGTCCTTTCCACTTCCTTTCCTCCAACCCCTTTTTCTGGACTCCTGCTCTTGGGAGAAGTAAAAGGCAAAGGGTACACCAAGCGACCAGGCTGGGTGACATCGCCTGAGGGTCTAGATCACAGGACTTCTCCTGGACTAGGCGGCGGCCACCATGCTGGTGGCGAAAACCACGCTGGCTTGCAAGTCACATTGTTGCAGGACTCCCGTTTCCCTTTCAAGGCCCGGAGCTTCAGCTTGAGGCCACCACCTCGGGCTGGCCCAACAGTGCAGCCAGAAGTGGCTGGCCCAACCTGGAGGCGCCCCCAACATGGGGTGCCAAGGACTGACTCTGGGCAGGCTGGCCTTGCCCTCACACAGGAACCTGGCAAGGCCAACAGACATCGCCAGTCACAGAGCCCCACACAGGGCCGTGATTCTCTGGAGGATGGGCACAGACTCTGCTCGCACTTGAAGACCCCATTTATCTGGCTGAACAAGGGAGGCTTCAGGTTTACACTGGCAGCTTGGGCCCACCTGCTGACAGACGACTATCTCGTGGAACACAGAATGGCTGCGTGTCCCTTTTTGAGAGCCTCTCTGGGAATGCGTGTTTCAGCCATTCTCAGAGTACTTGCTGCGGGCAGGGGATGGGGGTGGGGCGGGGGGAGACTGGTGCGAGGGTATATAGGAAAGCACAGGTGACGGCGTGTGTCAGGATGTTTGTGGTTGTGTGAGGATGTGCTGTGTGTGGCGGGGTAGGAGATAGGGTGTGTGTGTGTGTGTGTGTGTGTGTGTGTGTGTGTCACTGTGTGTGTGTGTACACAAGCACGTGCTCTCACACCTGTCTAAGGTCCTTGCCTGACCGTGGGCAAGTGTTGCCGAGGGTATCCGGGTGTGGGTGCTTGAGTGCCTGGTCTCGTGAGCAGCGGCCAGCACCAACCTGCCTGGGCTTGTGGACAGGGAGGCGACCGCTGGTAAGTATACAGTGAAATCTATTCTGTTCCGATCACGCCATTGGATTGGGAACCAACGGCAAGCAGGGAGCAACTTGAGGAGGCTCCTACTGGCTCAAGATTGGACTTGAAGGGCTTCCATAAGGAGAACAACTGCACGGAATGGAAAGTCAAGAGATAATATTGCAAGCCTTGAGTTCATCCTGCTGTTTCATTGCGAAGTAACTCCTGGATCGTCTTTGGTTTTGTTGATGTTTAGTTCTGTGGGTTTTCCCGGAGGATGACAATGACCTCCAGCACTGGAGAAGGGAAAAGATGTCGAGAAGGAAGGGGAAGAGTCCAAACTGAACCACACGACTGCCTTCTCCTACACCTGTGCCTCCCCCTTAACCAAAGAGCAGACGTGCGAGGAGGACGCTGAGGAAACTAGGACAGCTCAGAATAGACAGTGAAAGGAATAGAGGGAAGCAGTAAGTGACCACCACCACCACCACCGTCACCATCACCACCACCTCCACCACCATCGCCACGACAACCTCCAGCGTTGCCGTGGATCCGGTGCAGGGGCGATTCACTGTGTATCTTTCGCCACATGCACAGGGAGTGACAGGGAGACACAAGCTGCCGGGAAAACAAAGGACAGGCCACCAGGCAGGCCCCTGACCTGGGCAGGGTGGCTGGGGTTGGGGGCGGGTCCCTCCTGAGCGCCATCAAGGGCTCCGACTCAGCAGTAGGCCTGCCCGGCATAAAGAAGGCAAAAGGAGAGGTAGAGCCACCTTCTGACATCCTGAATATGTCATAGGTACACTGCAAAGGGCCAAAGAGCCCCGGGATGTACTCAGGGCATGGAAAAGTTAGGTAAAACCCTGGGAACTCTACTTTAATAGGGGGAGGTAAGGGACACGAGAGGGGTGAGGTAATCCCCGATGGCAATTAAGGGATGGCTGTGAGGGAATGCCCCTTACTCTCCCAGTCCACGGAGGCATTTTCCCTTCCACAGGAAAAGTACATGTATTGGCCGGGTTGCGCTTCCCAGGCACGCACCCAGCCCTGCCTTTTGTCCAGAGGGAAGAACTGAAAGTAAGGCAGTGAGTGGAAGGCAGGACCCGAAAGTGGAGGGCAAACAGAAATCAAAAGAAAGAACCATAATGGAGGTGAAGCATGAAGACCATCTCCAGGGCACTGTGCCCCAAGTGGGCAGATGGAACCAGCCGAGGCCTCCTGGGGCTTCCTGAGGGGAGAGCCATCAGCCAAGGCTAAGTCTCAGCCACTCAGGCAAGGGGCTGAACCGTGTCCAGAGAGAGGCCTGATTGCCGATGCTGTAGTGCCCAACTGGGAAGTGGAAATACCAACAGAAAAGGGCAAGGAGGAAGAGCAGGGAACAAGGAAGGTAGGGCAGTCGTCGGGTCCACGGAGACGGGCAGAGTGGGTACAAGTGCGAGGGCGTGCGCAGGCGTGCTGTCCTGAATGTAACCATGTGCGAGGGGGTGGGGGTGTGCATGGGCGGGCCCGAGTGATTGCAGTAACATTAAGCACTGGCGCACACAGGCAAAGGTGTGAAGCGATGCTGAGAGTAGGGATTCCACCACTTGCTGCTCCCAATCCCCGCCCTCCTTGCTCCCTGCAGTTTCCCCAAATCAGTGTCCGATGTGCCCTGATGTTCCATGCCTGGGAAACATCCCCCTTCGCCCCTACCTGCCAGGAAGATGGTGACTTTTGTTGTCGCTGGATGTTTTCCGTGTGTTTGTTTTTTGTCACCAATTTCAACGGTGGGCCTACTTCCTGGGACAGCCTGGCCTACAAGATTGTCCCAAACAGCCAGTCCACTCCTCAATTCTAAGAGTCCTTAAGATACTTCAGCGTGTGGGAAATCCCTGGGACGTGGATGTGCTTTCCTTTGGAGCTCCCTCCTGCTCGGTCTACACAGCTAGGAAGAATTTATACGAGCCAAGAAAGGAAACGTTGAGGAAACCGTAAAGAGCCTCACGATCACCTTCCACATTGGTCTCGCGCCAGGCTCTGGGCGGCATGGGCATGACATCCTTAAACACTCACGCCACGGCGACCGCCTGCTTTCCTTTGCATCTGCGGACACAAAATGTCACCAGCCTCGGCAGTAAACAAAGGCTGTCGCCCTGCCATCAGCCCTCAGACACTGCAGCTGCCCCCAAGGGTGGCCCCCGAGGGCCATTCAGGATGGAGAAAAGCAGGATACTAGCCCTGGAAAGTTCAGATGCACATCTAGGAATGATTTCAATGGACCAAGACTCTTGTATCTTCCCAGACTTAGAAAAGCGCTCAAATCTCTGACTTCAGATGTCTGGGAGAGGTTCTGGTGGTGGTGGTGGTGGTGGTGGTGGTGGTGGGGCTGGTGGTGATGGTGCTCTGTTTATTTCATTGTTTTCTGTTTTGTCTTTGTGATTAGCAGCAATCTTTTGCTATTCCCCGACATGTTTCTATTTTTTCCTCTCTTATTCAACGAAAACTCCTAAATAGCCTGGCTCCTTCCTCCCTTACTTCTTCAGAACCTTTCCACAGCACTTTGTGAGTGGCTGTCGTCGTGTCTGTAGTCCTCAGTAAGGTCCCCGAATAAAAGGTTCCTCACAGCTTTTACGTTGTACCTTTTTCTTCTCTCCACACATCCCAGTCGGCTCTGGATAAAGGCCCTGATCCATCGTTTTGAGGGTCTGCCTGGAAACGCATCATTCCATTAAGGTGTTGAGTGGTTCTTCAGAAGTGGTTGCTGAGATGTGTGCATGTGCGCGTGTGCGTGTCTGTGCGGGAGTGTGTGAATGTGTGTGAGTTTGTGTGTGTGTGTGTGTGTGTGTGTGTGTGTGTGTACACCGGGGATCCATAATTTCCCCTGAAAGATCTCACGGGTCTTCCAGGGAGAACACTAGGCTAGTGTCAGGGGTTAGGTTGAGAAGCAGAGAGATCTCCATGCCAAACCAACCCCAAAAGCCTCCTTCTTCCACATGACCCTCCAATCCCCAATCCCCACTTCCACTCCCTCCCCCTCCTCCCTGAACTCCCCCTCTCCCCAAGGATAAAAATTCACGGGGGCATCTGGAAAAAATTGAGCATGACATGTGGACGGGCTTTTGGTGCAGAACTGAAGCCTGACAGCCTGGCTAGTGAGGCCTGCGGGAAGAAAGACCCCGGTGGTAGCGAACTTGTGGACAAATGTAGGCGAGGCCAAGTGGCCTTCCCCAAGTAGACCCACCGGTGCGACCCATGCCATCCCCAAATGTACCACCCCTGCGCACACAGGGTGCTCGGGAGTTCCACGCAGGGAGGCAGCGCGGTGGTCTCTTCCGGACCTTCGTGATTCAAATAAAGAAGGGTTCACAACCTTCGGAACCTCCCCAGGATCTGCCTGCCACTGACCCAACGGATCTTTGTCCTAGTGAAGCACTCAACTTGAGCAGAACAGAGGTTGCTCCCTAGGAAGAGATGCGGTGCAGACAAGCCACAGGCCAGGAGGATTCAGAAGATACAAAGAAGAAACTGCAAGCTCACTGGTGGAATCTCTGCAGGGTCGTCGGCAGCGGCGTTCACTGTGAACCAGGGCATCAAGGGAATCAAGAACTGCCTAGCTACACTTCGGGTTTGGTGGAAAGTGGCCAAGTTGGTGAAGAGCCCAGCTGAAGGTGAGATGGGTGGTCTGTGAGCTGGACTATGGATGGGGATGAGGATAATGGGATATTGGTACCTCAGTGGCTGCTGCTGCTGCTGCTGCTGCTGTTGATGATGATGATAATGATGATGGTGATGGGGAGAAGGAGGAGGAGGCGGAGGAGGAGGAGGAAGAGGAGGAGGAGGAGGAGGAGGAGGAGGAGGAGGAGGAGGAGGAGGAGGAAGGTGATCTGATTGTTTCCCAGCCACCACTGCACAGCATCCACTGTGTGGAAGCTACAGGTAGGCGTGGAAGGCTCGGTGGGGGCAGGGAAAGGGATGACTGCCATTTCTGGAGCCACAGTGCCATCCAGCGGATTGCGTTATGTGAAATGCCCAGGCGGCCGAGCTGTGTCTTCTTCCCTGCGCAGGGAAGAGCGAGCCTGTGCTGGGCCGGATGGGTTCTGCGCAAGGCGCAGGAGGTCTACTCCACGGGGTTTCAGAGGCCTCAGAGGGCGCCATGCCTGCCAGGGCGACACTGTGGGGAAAAGCAGGAGCTCTGGGAGCCCCGGACACAGCAGGCAACTCCCAGACTGTCCAGCCCAGGCAGCAGAGCTTCCCCCGTCAGCCATTTTGGGGGTGGGCCCAGAGGAATTCTGCAACTTTTCCTTCGGTGTCCCTGCTGGGGAGTGCCGGAGTGCCCTGCCTGCGGCCGCACTGGGGTCACGTGGCCCCCTTCCTCACCGGGAGCTGAGGGGCTTAGAGGTTCTGGGGCCGGGGCCATTTGCACCGGACACTCCCAGGGGCGGCCATCTCGTGCTGCCCCTGGGGTTTCTGAGGGCCTTGTCCAGCTGCAGAAGCAGGGTCCGGTCTCCCGCGGAGAGCACACATGAAGGCGCGGCCCGGAGCCCATTGCCCATGTGCGCCCTCAGGACAACACACCCACCGCAGTCCCACCCCGTGCCGTCCCCACTGAGCCCGTTGCTTCCAGCCCTGTGGCTGTCTCCATCCCTGGAGACCTGGTAACTGGCTTTGACCGAAACCATCTCCGCTTGGTGGCAGTATGGCTCCATCAATGCCAACTAAGCTCCTAACCCCGCCCCCACCACCCCATCAGGCCTTCGACTTCCTCCCCTTGTTAGGTAAAATCAAAAGCAAAACCAAACCAACACAGACAGTCCCATGAAGGAGGAGAGAAAAGGAAAGAAAGCAGCCAGCCACGGGCACCCACGTGGACCACCAAATGCACAGGACAAAAGGACCAGTGGCCACGAGGCTGGACACCCTGCAGTCCTTTCCACTTCCTTTCCTCCAACCCCTTTTTCTGGACTCCTGCTCTTGGGAGAAGTAAAAGGCAAAGGGTACACCAAGCGACCAGGCTGGGTGACATTGCCTGAGGGTCTAGATCACAGGACTTCTCCTGGACTAGGCGGCGGCCACCATGCTGGTGGCGAAAACCACGCTGGCTTGCAAGTCACATTGTTGCAGGACTCCCGTTTCCCTTTCAAGGCCCGGAGCTTCAGCTTGAGGCCACCACCTCGGGCTGGCCCAACAGTGCAGCCAGAAGTGGCTGGCCCAACCTGGAGGCGCCCCCAACATGGGGTGCCAAGGACTGACTCTGGGCAGGCTGGCCTTGCCCTCACACAGGAACCTGGCAAGGCCAACAGACATCGCCAGTCACAGAGCCCCACACAGGGCCGTGATTCTCTGGAGGATGGGCACAGACTCTGCTCGCACTTGAAGACCCCATTTATCTGGCTGAACAAGGGAGGCTTCAGGTTTACACTGGCAGCTTGGGCCCACCTGCTGACAGACGACTATCTCGTGGAACACAGAATGGCTGCGTGTCCCTTTTTGAGAGCCTCTCTGGGAATGCGTGTTTCAGCCATTCTCAGAGTACTTGCTGCGGGCAGGGGATGGGGGTGGGGCGGGGGGAGACTGGTGCGAGGGTATATAGGAAAGCACAGGTGACGGCGTGTGTCAGGATGTTTGTGGTTGTGTGAGGATGTGCTGTGTGTGGCGGGGTAGGAGATAGGGTGTGTGTGTGTGTGTGTGTGTGTGTGTGTGTGTGTCACTGTGTGTGTGTGTACACAAGCACGTGCTCTCACACCTGTCTAAGGTCCTTGCCTGACCGTGGGCAAGTGTTGCCGAGGGTATCCGGGTGTGGGTGCTTGAGTGCCTGGTCTCGTGAGCAGCGGCCAGCACCAACCTGCCTGGGCTTGTGGACAGGGAGGCGACCGCTGGTAAGTATACAGTGAAATCTATTCTGTTCCGATCACGCCATTGGATTGGGAACCAACGGCAAGCAGGGAGCAACTTGAGGAGGCTCCTACTGGCTCAAGATTGGACTTGAAGGGCTTCCATAAGGAGAACAACTGCACGGAATGGAAAGTCAAGAGATAATATTGCAAGCCTTGAGTTCATCCTGCTGTTTCATTGCGAAGTAACTCCTGGATCGTCTTTGGTTTTGTTGATGTTTAGTTCTGTGGGTTTTCCCGGAGGATGACAATGACCTCCAGCACTGGAGAAGGGAAAAGATGTCGAGAAGGAAGGGGAAGAGTCCAAACTGAACCACACGACTGCCTTCTCCTACACCTGTGCCTCCCCCTTAACCAAAGAGCAGACGTGCGAGGAGGACGCTGAGGAAACTAGGACAGCTCAGAATAGACAGTGAAAGGAATAGAGGGAAGCAGTAAGTGACCACCACCACCACCACCGTCACCATCACCACCACCTCCACCACCATCGCCACGACAACCTCCAGCGTTGCCGTGGATCCGGTGCAGGGGCGATTCACTGTGTATCTTTCGCCACATGCACAGGGAGTGACAGGGAGACACAAGCTGCCGGGAAAACAAAGGACAGGCCACCAGGCAGGCCCCTGACCTGGGCAGGGTGGCTGGGGTTGGGGGCGGGTCCCTCCTGAGCGCCATCAAGGGCTCCGACTCAGCAGTAGGCCTGCCCGGCATAAAGAAGGCAAAAGGAGAGGTAGAGCCACCTTCTGACATCCTGAATATGTCATAGGTACACTGCAAAGGGCCAAAGAGCCCCGGGATGTACTCAGGGCATGGAAAAGTTAGGTAGAACCCTGGGAACTCTACTTTAATAGGGGGAGGTAAGGGACACGAGAGGGGTGAGGTAATCCCCGATGGCAATTAAGGGATGGCTGTGAGGGAATGCCCCTTACTCTCCCAGTCCACGGAGGCATTTTCCCTTCCACAGGAAAAGTACATGTATTGGCCGGGTTGCGCTTCCCAGGCACGCACCCAGCCCTGCCTTTTGTCCAGAGGGAAGAACTGAAAGTAAGGCAGTGAGTGGAAGGCAGGACCCGAAAGTGGAGGGCAAACAGAAATCAAAAGAAAGAACCATAATGGAGGTGAAGCATGAAGACCATCTCCAGGGCACTGTGCCCCAAGTGGGCAGATGGAACCAGCCGAGGCCTCCTGGGGCTTCCTGAGGGGAGAGCCATCAGCCAAGGCTAAGTCTCAGCCACTCAGGCAAGGGGCTGAACCGTGTCCAGAGAGAGGCCTGATTGCCGATGCTGTAGTGCCCAACTGGGAAGTGGAAATACCAACAGAAAAGGGCAAGGAGGAAGAGCAGGGAACAAGGAAGGTAGGGCAGTCGTCGGGTCCACGGAGACGGGCAGAGTGGGTACAAGTGCGAGGGCGTGCGCAGGCGTGCTGTCCTGAATGTAACCATGTGCGAGGGGGTGGGGGTGTGCGTGGGCGGGCCCGAGTGATTGCAGTAACATTAAGCACTGGCGCACACAGGCAAAGGTGTGAAGCGATGCTGAGAGTAGGGATTCCACCACTTGCTGCTCCCAATCCCCGCCCTCCTTGCTCCCTGCAGTTTCCCCAAATCAGTGTCCGATGTGCCCTGATGTTCCATGCCTGGGAAACATCCCCCTTCGCCCCTACCTGCCAGGAAGATGGTGACTTTTGTTGTCGCTGGATGTTTTCCGTGTGTTTGTTTTTTGTCACCAATTTCAACGGTGGGCCTACTTCCTGGGACAGCCTGGCCTACAAGATTGTCCCAAACAGCCAGTCCACTCCTCAATTCTAAGAGTCCTTAAGATACTTCAGCGTGTGGGAAATCCCTGGGACGTGGATGTGCTTTCCTTTGGAGCTCCCTCCTGCTCGGTCTACACAGCTAGGAAGAATTTATACGAGCCAAGAAAGGAAACGTTGAGGAAACCGTAAAGAGCCTCACGATCACCTTCCACATTGGTCTCGCGCCAGGCTCTGGGCGGCATGGGCATGACATCCTTAAACACTCACGCCACGGCGACCGCCTGCTTTCCTTTGCATCTGCGGACACAAAATGTCACCAGCCTCGGCAGTAAACAAAGGCTGTCGCCCTGCCATCAGCCCTCAGACACTGCAGCTGCCCCCAAGGGTGGCCCCCGAGGGCCATTCAGGATGGAGAAAAGCAGGATACTAGCCCTGGAAAGTTCAGATGCACATCTAGGAATGATTTCAATGGACCAAGACTCTTGTATCTTCCCAGACTTAGAAAAGCGCTCAAATCTCTGACTTCAGATGTCTGGGAGAGGTTCTGGTGGTGGTGGTGGTGGTGGTGGTGGTGGTGGTGGTGGTGGTGGGGCTGGTGGTGATGGTGCTCTGTTTATTTCATTGTTTTCTTTTTTGTCTTTGTGATTAGCAGCAATCTTTTGCTATTCCCCGACATGTTTCTATTTTTTCCTCTCTTATTCAACGAAAACTCCTAAATAGCCTGGCTCCTTCCTCCCTTACTTCTTCAGAACCTTTCCACAGCACTTTGTGAGTGGCTGTCGTCGTGTCTGTAGTCCTCAGTAAGGTCCCCGAATAAAAGGTTCCTCTCAGCTTTTACGTTGTACCTTTTTCTTCTCTCCACACATCCCAGTCGGCTCTGGATAAAGGCCCTGATCCATCGTTTTGAGGGTCTGCCTGGAAACGCATCATTCCATTAAGGTGTTGAGTGGTTCTTCAGAAGTGGTTGCTGAGATGTGTGCATGTGCGCGTGTGCGTGTCTGTGCGGGAGTGTGTGAATGTGTGTGAGTTTGTGTGTGTGTGTGTGTGTGTGTGTGTGTGTGTGTACACCGGGGATCCATAATTTCCCCTGAAAGATCTCACGGGTCTTCCAGGGAGAACACTAGGCTAGTGTCAGGGGTTAGGTTGAGAAGCAGAGAGATCTCCATGCCAAACCAACCCCAAAAGCCTCCTTCTTCCACATGACCCTCCAATCCCCAATCCCCACTTCCACTCCCTCCCCCTCCTCCCTGAACTCCCCCTCTCCCCAAGGATAAAAATTCACGGGGGCATCTGGAAAAAATTGAGCATGACATGTGGACGGGCTTTTGGTGCAGAACTGAAGCCTGACAGCCTGGCTAGTGAGGCCTGCGGGAAGAAAGACCCCGGTGGTAGCGAACTTGTGGACAAATGTAGGCGAGGCCAAGTGGCCTTCCCCAAGTAGACCCACCGGTGCGACCCATGCCATCCCCAAATGTACCACCCCTGCGCACACAGGGTGCTCGGGAGTTCCACGCAGGGAGGCAGCGCGGTGGTCTCTTCCGGACCTTCGTGATTCAAATAAAGAAGGGTTCACAACCTTCGGAACCTCCCCAGGATCTGCCTGCCACTGACCCAACGGATCTTTGTCCTAGTGAAGCACTCAACTTGAGCAGAACAGAGGTTGCTCCCTAGGAAGAGATGCGGTGCAGACAAGCCACAGGCCAGGAGGATTCAGAAGATACAAAGAAGAAACTGCAAGCTCACTGGTGGAATCTCTGCAGGGTCGTCGGCAGCGGCGTTCACTGTGAACCAGGGCATCAAGGGAATCAAGAACTGCCTAGCTACACTTCGGGTTTGGTGGAAAGTGGCCAAGTTGGTGAAGAGCCCAGCTGAAGGTGAGATGGGTGGTCTGTGAGCTGGACTATGGATGGGGATGAGGATAATGGGATATTGGTACCTCAGTGGCTGCTGCTGCTGCTGCTGCTGCTGTTGATGATGATGATAATGATGATGGTGATGGGGAGAAGGAGGAGGAGGCGGAGGAGGAGGAGGAAGAGGAGGAGGAGGAGGAGGAGGAGGAGGAGGAGGAGGAGGAGGAGGAGGAAGGTGATCTGATTGTTTCCCAGCCACCACTGCACAGCATCCACTGTGTGGAAGCTACAGGTAGGCGTGGAAGGCTCGGTGGGGGCAGGGAAAGGGATGACTGCCATTTCTGGAGCCACAGTGCCATCCAGCGGATTGCGTTATGTGAAATGCCCAGGCGGCCGAGCTGTGTCTTCTTCCCTGCGCAGGGAAGAGCGAGCCTGTGCTGGGCCGGATGGGTTCTGCGCAAGGCGCAGGAGGTCTACTCCACGGGGTTTCAGAGGCCTCAGAGGGCGCCATGCCTGCCAGGGCGACACTGTGGGGAAAAGCAGGAGCTCTGGGAGCCCCGGACACAGCAGGCAACTCCCAGACTGTCCAGCCCAGGCAGCAGAGCTTCCCCCGTCAGCCATTTTGGGGGTGGGCCCAGAGGAATTCTGCAACTTTTCCTTCGGTGTCCCTGCTGGGGAGTGCCGGAGTGCCCTGCCTGCGGCCGCACTGGGGTCACGTGGCCCCCTTCCTCACCGGGAGCTGAGGGGCTTAGAGGTTCTGGGGCCGGGGCCATTTGCACCGGACACTCCCAGGGGCGGCCATCTCGTGCTGCCCCTGGGGTTTCTGAGGGCCTTGTCCAGCTGCAGAAGCAGGGTCCGGTCTCCCGCGGAGAGCACACATGAAGGCACGGCCCGGAGCCCATTGCCCATGTGCGCCCTCAGGACAACACACCCACCGCAGTCCCACCCCGTGCCGTCCCCACTGAGCCCGTTGCTTCCAGCCCTGTGGCTGTCTCCATCCCTGGAGACCTGGTAACTGGCTTTGACCGAAACCATCTCCGCTTGGTGGCAGTATGGCTCCATCAATGCCAACTAAGCTCCTAACCCCGCCCCCACCACCCCATCAGGCCTTCGACTTCCTCCCCTTGTTAGGTAAAATCAAAAGCAAAACCAAACCAACACAGACAGTCCCATGAAGGAGGAGAGAAAAGGAAAGAAAGCAGCCAGCCACGGGCACCCACGTGGACCACCAAATGCACAGGACAAAAGGACCAGTGGCCACGAGGCTGGACACCCTGCAGTCCTTTCCACTTCCTTTCCTCCAACCCCTTTTTCTGGACTCCTGCTCTTGGGAGAAGTAAAAGGCAAAGGGTACACCAAGCGACCAGGCTGGGTGACATTGCCTGAGGGTCTAGATCACAGGACTTCTCCTGGACTAGGCGGCGGCCACCATGCTGGTGGCGAAAACCACGCTGGCTTGCAAGTCACATTGTTGCAGGACTCCCGTTTCCCTTTCAAGGCCCGGAGCTTCAGCTTGAGGCCACCACCTCGGGCTGGCCCAACAGTGCAGCCAGAAGTGGCTGGCCCAACCTGGAGGCGCCCCCAACATGGGGTGCCAAGGACTGACTCTGGGCAGGCTGGCCTTGCCCTCACACAGGAACCTGGCAAGGCCAACAGACATCGCCAGTCACAGAGCCCCACACAGGGCCGTGATTCTCTGGAGGATGGGCACAGACTCTGCTCGCACTTGAAGACCCCATTTATCTGGCTGAACAAGGGAGGCTTCAGGTTTACACTGGCAGCTTGGGCCCACCTGCTGACAGACGACTATCTCGTGGAACACAGAATGGCTGCGTGTCCCTTTTTGAGAGCCTCTCTGGGAATGCGTGTTTCAGCCATTCTCAGAGTACTTGCTGCGGGCAGGGGATGGGGGTGGGGCGGGGGGAGACTGGTGCGAGGGTATATAGGAAAACACAGGTGACGGCGTGTGTCAGGATGTTTGTGGTTGTGTGAGGATGTGCTGTGTGTGGCGGGGTAGGAGATAGGGTGTGTGTGTGTGTGTGTGTGTGTGTGTGTGTCACTGTGTGTGTGTGTACACAAGCACGTGCTCTCACACCTGTCTAAGGTCCTTGCCTGACCGTGGGCAAGTGTTGCCGAGGGTATCCGGGTGTGGGTGCTTGAGTGCCTGGTCTCGTGAGCAGCGGCCAGCACCAACCTGCCTGGGCTTGTGGACAGGGAGGCGACCGCTGGTAAGTATACAGTGAAATCTATTCTGTTCCGATCACGCCATTGGATTGGGAACCAACGGCAAGCAGGGAGCAACTTGAGGAGGCTCCTACTGGCTCAAGATTGGACTTGAAGGGCTTCCATAAGGAGAACAACTGCACGGAATGGAAAGTCAAGAGATAATATTGCAAGCCTTGAGTTCATCCTGCTGTTTCATTGCGAAGTAACTCCTGGATCGTCTTTGGTTTTGTTGATGTTTAGTTCTGTGGGTTTTCCCGGAGGATGACAATGACCTCCAGCACTGGAGAAGGGAAAAGATGTCGAGAAGGAAGGGGAAGAGTCCAAACTGAACCACACGACTGCCTTCTCCTACACCTGTGCCTCCCCCTTAACCAAAGAGCAGACGTGCGAGGAGGACGCTGAGGAAACTAGGACAGCTCAGAATAGACAGTGAAAGGAATAGAGGGAAGCAGTAAGTGACCACCACCACCACCACCGTCACCATCACCACCACCTCCACCACCATCGCCACGACAACCTCCAGCGTTGCCGTGGATCCGGTGCAGGGGCGATTCACTGTGTATCTTTCGCCACATGCACAGGGAGTGACAGGGAGACACAAGCTGCCGGGAAAACAAAGGACAGGCCACCAGGCAGGCCCCTGACCTGGGCAGGGTGGCTGGGGTTGGGGGCGGGTCCCTCCTGAGCGCCATCAAGGGCTCCGACTCAGCAGTAGGCCTGCCCGGCATAAAGAAGGCAAAAGGAGAGGTAGAGCCACCTTCTGACATCCTGAATATGTCATAGGTACACTGCAAAGGGCCAAAGAGCCCCGGGATGTACTCAGGGCACGGAAAAGTTAGGTAGAACCCTGGGAACTCTACTTTAATAGGGGGAGGTAAGGGACACGAGAGGGGTGAGGTAATCCCCGATGGCAATTAAGGGATGGCTGTGAGGGAATGCCCCTTACTCTCCCAGTCCACGGAGGCATTTTCCCTTCCACAGGAAAAGTACATGTATTGGCCGGGTTGCGCTTCCCAGGCACGCACCCAGCCCTGCCTTTTGTCCAGAGGGAAGAACTGAAAGTAAGGCAGTGAGTGGAAGGCAGGACCCGAAAGTGGAGGGCAAACAGAAATCAAAAGAAAGAACCATAATGGAGGTGAAGCATGAAGACCATCTCCAGGGCACTGTGCCCCAAGTGGGCAGATGGAACCAGCCGAGGCCTCCTGGGGCTTCCTGAGGGGAGAGCCATCAGCCAAGGCTAAGTCTCAGCCACTCAGGCAAGGGGCTGAACCGTGTCCAGAGAGAGGCCTGATTGCCGATGCTGTAGTGCCCAACTGGGAAGTGGAAATACCAACAGAAAAGGGCAAGGAGGAAGAGCAGGGAACAAGGAAGGTAGGGCAGTCGTCGGGTCCACGGAGACGGGCAGAGTGGGTACAAGTGCGAGGGCGTGCGCAGGCGTGCTGTCCTGAATGTAACCATGTGCGAGGGGGTGGGGGTGTGCGTGGGCGGGCCCGAGTGATTGCAGTAACATTAAGCACTGGCGCACACAGGCAATGGTGTGAAGCGATGCTGAGAGTAGGGATTCCACCACTTGCTGCTCCCAATCCCCGCCCTCCTTGCTCCCTGCAGTTTCCCCAAATCAGTGTCCGATGTGCCCTGATGTTCCATGCCTGGGAAACATCCCCCTTCGCCCCTACCTGCCAGGAAGATGGTGACTTTTGTTGTCGCTGGATGTTTTCCGTGTGTTTGTTTTTTGTCACCAATTTCAACGGTGGGCCTACTTCCTGGGACAGCCTGGCCTACAAGATTGTCCCAAACAGCCAGTCCACTCCTCAATTCTAAGAGTCCTTAAGATACTTCAGCGTGTGGGAAATCCCTGGGACGTGGATGTGCTTTCCTTTGGAGCTCCCTCCTGCTCGGTCTACACAGCTAGGAAGAATTTATACGAGCCAAGAAAGGAAACGTTGAGGAAACCGTAAAGAGCCTCACGATCACCTTCCACATTGGTCTCGCGCCAGGCTCTGGGCGGCATGGGCATGACATCCTTAAACACTCACGCCACGGCGACCGCCTGCTTTCCTTTGCATCTGCGGACACAAAATGTCACCAGCCTCGGCAGTAAACAAAGGCTGTCGCCCTGCCATCAGCCCTCAGACACTGCAGCTGCCCCCAAGGGTGGCCCCCGAGGGCCATTCAGGATGGAGAAAAGCAGGATACTAGCCCTGGAAAGTTCAGATGCACATCTAGGAATGATTTCAATGGACCAAGACTCTTGTATCTTCCCAGACTTAGAAAAGCGCTCAAATCTCTGACTTCAGATGTCTGGGAGAGGTTCTGGTGGTGGTGGTGGTGGTGGTGGTGGTGGTGGGGCTGGTGGTGATGGTGCTCTGTTTATTTCATTGTTTTCTGTTTTGTCTTTGTGATTAGCAGCAATCTTTTGCTATTCCCCGACATGTTTCTATTTTTTCCTCTCTTATTCAACGAAAACTCCTAAATAGCCTGGCTCCTTCCTCCCTTACTTCTTCAGAACCTTTCCACAGCACTTTGTGAGTGGCTGTCGTCGTGTCTGTAGTCCTCAGTAAGGTCCCCGAATAAAAGGTTCCTCACAGCTTTTACGTTGTACCTTTTTCTTCTCTCCACACATCCCAGTCGGCTCTGGATAAAGGCCCTGATCCATCGTTTTGAGGGTCTGCCTGGAAACGCATCATTCCATTAAGGTGTTGAGTGGTTCTTCAGAAGTGGTTGCTGAGATGTGTGCATGTGCGCGTGTGCGTGTCTGTGCGGGAGTGTGTGAATGTGTGTGAGTTTGTGTGTGTGTGTGTGTGTGTGTGTGTGTGTGTGTACACCGGGGATCCATAATTTCCCCTGAAAGATCTCACGGGTCTTCCAGGGAGAACACTAGGCTAGTGTCAGGGGTTAGGTTGAGAAGCAGAGAGATCTCCATGCCAAACCAACCCCAAAAGCCTCCTTCTTCCACATGACCCTCCAATCCCCAATCCCCACTTCCACTCCCTCCCCCTCCTCCCTGAACTCCCCCTCTCCCCAAGGATAAAAATTCACGGGGGCATCTGGAAAAAATTGAGCATGACATGTGGACGGGCTTTTGGTGCAGAACTGAAGCCTGACAGCCTGGCTAGTGAGGCCTGCGGGAAGAAAGACCCCGGTGGTAGCGAACTTGTGGACAAATGTAGGCGAGGCCAAGTGGCCTTCCCCAAGTAGACCCACCGGTGCGACCCATGCCATCCCCAAATGTACCACCCCTGCGCACACAGGGTGCTCGGGAGTTCCACGCAGGGAGGCAGCGCGGTGGTCTCTTCCGGACCTTCGTGATTCAAATAAAGAAGGGTTCACAACCTTCGGAACCTCCCCAGGATCTGCCTGCCACTGACCCAACGGATCTTTGTCCTAGTGAAGCACTCAACTTGAGCAGAACAGAGGTTGCTCCCTAGGAAGAGATGCGGTGCAGACAAGCCACAGGCCAGGAGGATTCAGAAGATACAAAGAAGAAACTGCAAGCTCACTGGTGGAATCTCTGCAGGGTCGTCGGCAGCGGCGTTCACTGTGAACCAGGGCATCAAGGGAATCAAGAACTGCCTAGCTACACTTCGGGTTTGGTGGAAAGTGGCCAAGTTGGTGAAGAGCCCAGCTGAAGGTGAGATGGGTGGTCTGTGAGCTGGACTATGGATGGGGATGAGGATAATGGGATATTGGTACCTCAGTGGCTGCTGCTGCTGCTGCTGCTGCTGTTGATGATGATGATAATGATGATGGTGATGGGGAGAAGGAGGAGGAGGCGGAGGAGGAGGAGGAAGAGGAGGAGGAGGAGGAGGAGGAGGAGGAGGAGGAGGAGGAGGAGGAGGAGGAGGAGGAGGAGGAGGAAGGTGATCTGATTGTTTCCCAGCCACCACTGCACAGCATCCACTGTGTGGAAGCTACAGGTAGGCGTGGAAGGCTCGGTGGGGGCAGGGAAAGGGATGACTGCCATTTCTGGAGCCACAGTGCCATCCAGCGGATTGCGTTATGTGAAATGCCCAGGCGGCCGAGCTGTGTCTTCTTCCCTGCGCAGGGAAGAGCGAGCCTGTGCTGGGCCGGATGGGTTCTGCGCAAGGCGCAGGAGGTCTACTCCACGGGGTTTCAGAGGCCTCAGAGGGCGCCGTGCCTGCCAGGGCGACACTGTGGGGAAAAGCAGGAGCTCTGGGAGCCCCGGACACAGCAGGCAACTCCCAGACTGTCCAGCCCAGGCAGCAGAGCTTCCCCCGTCAGCCATTTTGGGGGTGGGCCCAGAGGAATTCTGCAACTTTTCCTTCGGTGTCCCTGCTGGGGAGTGCCGGAGTGCCCTGCCTGCGGCCGCACTGGGGTCACGTGGCCCCCTTCCTCACCGGGAGCTGAGGGGCTTAGAGGTTCTGGGGCCGGGGCCATTTGCACCGGACACTCCCAGGGGCGGCCATCTCGTGCTGCCCCTGGGGTTTCTGAGGGCCTTGTCCAGCTGCAGAAGCAGGGTCCGGTCTCCCGCGGAGAGCACACATGAAGGCACGGCCCGGAGCCCATTGCCCATGTGCGCCCTCAGGACAACACACCCACCGCAGTCCCACCCCGTGCCGTCCCCACTGAGCCCGTTGCTTCCAGCCCTGTGGCTGTCTCCATCCCTGGAGACCTGGTAACTGGCTTTGACCGAAACCATCTCCGCTTGGTGGCAGTATGGCTCCATCAATGCCAACTAAGCTCCTAACCCCGCCCCCACCACCCCATCAGGCCTTCGACTTCCTCCCCTTGTTAGGTAAAATCAAAAGCAAAACCAAACCAACACAGACAGTCCCATGAAGGAGGAGAGAAAAGGAAAGAAAGCAGCCAGCCACGGGCACCCACGTGGACCACCAAATGCACAGGACAAAAGGACCAGTGGCCACGAGGCTGGACACCCTGCAGTCCTTTCCACTTCCTTTCCTCCAACCCCTTTTTCTGGACTCCTGCTCTTGGGAGAAGTAAAAGGCAAAGGGTACACCAAGCGACCAGGCTGGGTGACATTGCCTGAGGGTCTAGATCACAGGACTTCTCCTGGACTAGGCGGCGGCCACCATGCTGGTGGCGAAAACCACGCTGGCTTGCAAGTCACATTGTTGCAGGACTCCCGTTTCCCTTTCAAGGCCCGGAGCTTCAGCTTGAGGCCACCACCTCGGGCTGGCCCAACAGTGCAGCCAGAAGTGGCTGGCCCAACCTGGAGGCGCCCCCAACATGGGGTGCCAAGGACTGACTCTGGGAAGGCTGGCCTTGCCCTCACACAGGAACCTGGCAAGGCCAACAGACATCGCCAGTCACAGAGCCCCACACAGGGCCGTGATTCTCTGGAGGATGGGCACAGACTCTGCTCGCACTTGAAGACCCCATTTATCTGGCTGAACAAGGGAGGCTTCAGGTTTACACTGGCAGCTTGGGCCCACCTGCTGACAGACGACTATCTCGTGGAACACAGAATGGCTGCGTGTCCCTTTTTGAGAGCCTCTCTGGGAATGCGTGTTTCAGCCATTCTCAGAGTACTTGCTGCGGGCAGGGGATGGGGGTGGGGCGGGGGGAGACTGGTGCGAGGGTATATAGGAAAGCACAGGTGACGGCGTGTGTCAGGATGTTTGTGGTTGTGTGAGGATGTGCTGTGTGTGGCGGGGTAGGAGATAGGGTGTGTGTGTGTGTGTGTGTGTGTGTGTGTGTGTGTGTGTGTCACTGTGTGTGTGTGTACACAAGCACGTGCTCTCACACCTGTCTAAGGTCCTTGCCTGACCGTGGGCAAGTGTTGCCGAGGGTATCCGGGTGTGGGTGCTTGAGTGCCTGGTCTCGTGAGCAGCGGCCAGCACCAACCTGCCTGGGCTTGTGGACAGGGAGGCGACCGCTGGTAAGTATACAGTGAAATCTATTCTGTTCCGATCACGCCATTGGATTGGGAACCAACGGCAAGCAGGGAGCAACTTGAGGAGGCTCCTACTGGCTCAAGATTGGACTTGAAGGGCTTCCATAAGGAGAACAACTGCACGGAATGGAAAGTCAAGAGATAATATTGCAAGCCTTGAGTTCATCCTGCTGTTTCATTGCGAAGTAACTCCTGGATCGTCTTTGGTTTTGTTGATGTTTAGTTCTGTGGGTTTTCCCGGAGGATGACAATGACCTCCAGCACTGGAGAAGGGAAAAGATGTCGAGAAGGAAGGGGAAGAGTCCAAACTGAACCACACGACTGCCTTCTCCTACACCTGTGCCTCCCCCTTAACCAAAGAGCAGACGTGCGAGGAGGACGCTGAGGAAACTAGGACAGCTCAGAATAGACAGTGAAAGGAATAGAGGGAAGCAGTAAGTGACCACCACCACCACCACCGTCACCATCACCACCACCTCCACCACCATCGCCACGACAACCTCCAGCGTTGCCGTGGATCCGGTGCAGGGGCGATTCACTGTGTATCTTTCGCCACATGCACAGGGAGTGACAGGGAGACACAAGCTGCCGGGAAAACAAAGGACAGGCCACCAGGCAGGCCCCTGACCTGGGCAGGGTGGCTGGGGTTGGGGGCGGGTCCCTCCTGAGCGCCATCAAGGGCTCCGACTCAGCAGTAGGCCTGCCCGGCATAAAGAAGGCAAAAGGAGAGGTAGAGCCACCTTCTGACATCCTGAATATGTCATAGGTACACTGCAAAGGGCCAAAGAGCCCCGGGATGTACTCAGGGCACGGAAAAGTTAGGTAGAACCCTGGGAACTCTACTTTAATAGGGGGAGGTAAGGGACACGAGAGGGGTGAGGTAATCCCCGATGGCAATTAAGGGATGGCTGTGAGGGAATGCCCCTTACTCTCCCAGTCCACGGAGGCATTTTCCCTTCCACAGGAAAAGTACATGTATTGGCCGGGTTGCGCTTCCCAGGCACGCACCCAGCCCTGCCTTTTGTCCAGAGGGAAGAACTGAAAGTAAGGCAGTGAGTGGAAGGCAGGACCCGAAAGTGGAGGGCAAACAGAAATCAAAAGAAAGAACCATAATGGAGGTGAAGCATGAAGGCCATCTCCAGGGCACTGTGCCCCAAGTGGGCAGATGGAACCAGCCGAGGCCTCCTGGGGCTTCCTGAGGGGAGAGCCATCAGCCAAGGCTAAGTCTCAGCCACTCAGGCAAGGGGCTGAACCGTGTCCAGAGAGAGGCCTGATTGCCGATGCTGTAGTGCCCAACTGGGAAGTGGAAATACCAACAGAAAAGGGCAAGGAGGAAGAGCAGGGAACAAGGAAGGTAGGGCAGTCGTCGGGTCCACGGAGACGGGCAGAGTGGGTACAAGTGCGAGGGCGTGCGCAGGCGTGCTGTCCTGAATGTAACCATGTGCGAGGGGGTGGGGGTGTGCGTGGGCGGGCCCGAGTGATTGCAGTAACATTAAGCACTGGCGCACACAGGCAAAGGTGTGAAGCGATGCTGAGAGTAGGGATTCCACCACTTGCTGCTCCCAATCCCCGCCCTCCTTGCTCCCTGCAGTTTCCCCAAATCAGTGTCCGATGTGCCCTGATGTTCCATGCCTGGGAAACATCCCCCTTCGCCCCTACCTGCCAGGAAGATGGTGACTTTTGTTGTCGCTGGATGTTTTCCGTGTGTTTGTTTTTTGTCACCAATTTCAACGGTGGGCCTACTTCCTGGGACAGCCTGGCCTACAAGATTGTCCCAAACAGCCAGTCCACTCCTCAATTCTAAGAGTCCTTAAGATACTTCAGCGTGTGGGAAATCCCTGGGACGTGGATGTGCTTTCCTTTGGAGCTCCCTCCTGCTCGGTCTACACAGCTAGGAAGAATTTATACGAGCCAAGAAAGGAAACGTTGAGGAAACCGTAAAGAGCCTCACGATCACCTTCCACATTGGTCTCGCGCCAGGCTCTGGGCGGCATGGGCATGACATCCTTAAACACTCACGCCACGGCGACCGCCTGCTTTCCTTTGCATCTGCGGACACAAAATGTCACCAGCCTCGGCAGTAAACAAAGGCTGTCGCCCTGCCATCAGCCCTCAGACACTGCAGCTGCCCCCAAGGGTGGCCCCCGAGGGCCATTCAGGATGGAGAAAAGCAGGATACTAGCCCTGGAAAGTTCAGATGCACATCTAGGAATGATTTCAATGGACCAAGACTCTTGTATCTTCCCAGACTTAGAAAAGCGCTCAAATCTCTGACTTCAGATGTCTGGGAGAGGTTCTGGTGGTGGTGGTGGTGGTGGTGGTGGTGGTGGGGCTGGTGGTGATGGTGCTCTGTTTATTTCATTGTTTTCTGTTTTGTCTTTGTGATTAGCAGCAATCTTTTGCTATTCCCCGACATGTTTCTATTTTTTCCTCTCTTATTCAACGAAAACTCCTAAATAGCCTGGCTCCTTCCTCCCTTACTTCTTCAGAACCTTTCCACAGCACTTTGTGAGTGGCTGTCGTCGTGTCTGTAGTCCTCAGTAAGGTCCCCGAATAAAAGGTTCCTCTCAGCTTTTACGTTGTACCTTTTTCTTCTCTCCACACATCCCAGTCGGCTCTGGATAAAGGCCCTGATCCATCGTTTTGAGGGTCTGCCTGGAAACGCATCATTCCATTAAGGTGTTGAGTGGTTCTTCAGAAGTGGTTGCTGAGATGTGTGCATGTGCGCGTGTGCGTGTCTGTGCGGGAGTGTGTGAATGTGTGTGAGTTTGTGTGTGTGTGTGTGTGTGTGTGTGTGTGTGTGTGTACACCGGGGATCCATAATTTCCCCTGAAAGATCTCACGGGTCTTCCAGGGAGAACACTAGGCTAGTGTCAGGGGTTAGGTTGAGAAGCAGAGAGATCTCCATGCCAAACCAACCCCAAAAGCCTCCTTCTTCCACATGACCCTCCAATCCCCAATCCCCACTTCCACTCCCTCCCCCTCCTCCCTGAACTCCCCCTCTCCCCAAGGATAAAAATTCACGGGGGCATCTGGAAAAAATTGAGCATGACATGTGGACGGGCTTTTGGTGCAGAACTGAAGCCTGACAGCCTGGCTAGTGAGGCCTGCGGGAAGAAAGACCCCGGTGGTAGCGAACTTGTGGACAAATGTAGGCGAGGCCAAGTGGCCTTCCCCAAGTAGACCCACCGGTGCGACCCATGCCATCCCCAAATGTACCACCCCTGCGCACACAGGGTGCTCGGGAGTTCCACGCAGGGAGGCAGCGCGGTGGTCTCTTCCGGACCTTCGTGATTCAAATAAAGAAGGGTTCACAACCTTCGGAACCTCCCCAGGATCTGCCTGCCACTGACCCAACGGATCTTTGTCCTAGTGAAGCACTCAACTTGAGCAGAACAGAGGTTGCTCCCTAGGAAGAGATGCGGTGCAGACAAGCCACAGGCCAGGAGGATTCAGAAGATACAAAGAAGAAACTGCAAGCTCACTGGTGGAATCTCTGCAGGGTCGTCGGCAGCGGCGTTCACTGTGAACCAGGGCATCAAGGGAATCAAGAACTGCCTAGCTACACTTCGGGTTTGGTGGAAAGTGGCCAAGTTGGTGAAGAGCCCAGCTGAAGGTGAGATGGGTGGTCTGTGAGCTGGACTATGGATGGGGATGAGGATAATGGGATATTGGTACCTCAGTGGCTGCTGCTGCTGCTGCTGCTGCTGTTGATGATGATGATAATGATGATGGTGATGGGGAGAAGGAGGAGGAGGCGGAGGAGGAGGAGGAAGAGGAGGAGGAGGAGGAGGAGGAGGAGGAGGAGGAGGAGGAGGAGGAGGAAGGTGATCTGATTGTTTCCCAGCCACCACTGCACAGCATCCACTGTGTGGAAGCTACAGGTAGGCGTGGAAGGCTCGGTGGGGGCAGGGAAAGGGATGACTGCCATTTCTGGAGCCACAGTGCCATCCAGCGGATTGCGTTATGTGAAATGCCCAGGCGGCCGAGCTGTGTCTTCTTCCCTGCGCAGGGAAGAGCGAGCCTGTGCTGGGCCGGACGGGTTCTGCGCAAGGCGCAGGAGGTCTACTCCACGGGGTTTCAGAGGCCTCAGAGGGCGCCGTGCCTGCCAGGGCGACACTGTGGGGAAAAGCAGGAGCTCTGGGAGCCCCGGACACAGCAGGCAACTCCCAGACTGTCCAGCCCAGGCAGCAGAGCTTCCCCCGTCAGCCATTTTGGGGGTGGGCCCAGAGGAATTCTGCAACTTCTCCTTCGGTGTCCCTGCTGGGGAGTGCCGGAGTGCCCTGCCTGCGGCCGCACTGGGGTCACGTGGCCCCCTTCCTCACCGGGAGCTGAGGGGCTTAGAGGTTCTGGGGCCGGGGCCATTTGCACCGGACACTCCCAGGGGCGGCCATCTCGTGCTGCCCCTGGGGTTTCTGAGGGCCTTGTCCAGCTGCAGAAGCAGGGTCCGGTCTCCCGCGGAGAGCACACATGAAGGCACGGCCCGGAGCCCATTGCCCATGTGCGCCCTCAGGACAACACACCCACCGCAGTCCCACCCCGTGCCGTCCCCACTGAGCCCGTTGCTTCCAGCCCTGTGGCTGTCTCCATCCCTGGAGACCTGGTAACTGGCTTTGACCGAAACCATCTCCGCTTGGTGGCAGTATGGCTCCATCAATGCCAACTAAGCTCCTAACCCCGCCCCCACCACCCCATCAGGCCTTCGACTTCCTCCCCTTGTTAGGTAAAATCAAAAGCAAAACCAAACCAACACAGACAGTCCCATGAAGGAGGAGAGAAAAGGAAAGAAAGCAGCCAGCCACGGGCACCCACGTGGACCACCAAATGCACAGGACAAAAGGACCAGTGGCCACGAGGCTGGACACCCTGCAGTCCTTTCCACTTCCTTTCCTCCAACCCCTTTTTCTGGACTCCTGCTCTTGGGAGAAGTAAAAGGCAAAGGGTACACCAAGCGACCAGGCTGGGTGACATTGCCTGAGGGTCTAGATCACAGGACTTCTCCTGGACTAGGCGGCGGCCACCATGCTGGTGGCGAAAACCACGCTGGCTTGCAAGTCACATTGTTGCAGGACTCCCGTTTCCCTTTCAAGGCCCGGAGCTTCAGCTTGAGGCCACCACCTCGGGCTGGCCCAACAGTGCAGCCAGAAGTGGCTGGCCCAACCTGGAGGCGCCCCCAACATGGGGTGCCAAGGACTGACTCTGGGCAGGCTGGCCTTGCCCTCACACAGGAACCTGGCAAGGCCAACAGACATCGCCAGTCACAGAGCCCCACACAGGGCCGTGATTCTCTGGAGGATGGGCACAGACTCTGCTCGCACTTGAAGACCCCATTTATCTGGCTGAACAAGGGAGGCTTCAGGTTTACACTGGCAGCTTGGGCCCACCTGCTGACAGACGACTATCTCGTGGAACACAGAATGGCTGCGTGTCCCTTTTTGAGAGCCTCTCTGGGAATGCGTGTTTCAGCCATTCTCAGAGTACTTGCTGCGGGCAGGGGATGGGGGTGGGGCGGGGGGAGACTGGTGCGAGGGTATATAGGAAAGCACAGGTGACGGCGTGTGTCAGGATGTTTGTGGTTGTGTGAGGATGTGCTGTGTGTGGCGGGGTAGGAGATAGGGTGTGTGTGTGTGTGTGTGTGTGTGTGTGTGTGTGTCACTGTGTGTGTGTGTACACAAGCACGTGCTCTCACACCTGTCTAAGGTCCTTGCCTGACCGTGGGCAAGTGTTGCCGAGGGTATCCGGGTGTGGGTGCTTGAGTGCCTGGTCTCGTGAGCAGCGGCCAGCACCAACCTGCCTGGGCTTGTGGACAGGGAGGCGACCGCTGGTAAGTATACAGTGAAATCTATTCTGTTCCGATCACGCCATTGGATTGGGAACCAACGGCAAGCAGGGAGCAACTTGAGGAGGCTCCTACTGGCTCAAGATTGGACTTGAAGGGCTTCCATAAGGAGAACAACTGCACGGAATGGAAAGTCAAGAGATAATATTGCAAGCCTTGAGTTCATCCTGCTGTTTCATTGCGAAGTAACTCCTGGATCGTCTTTGGTTTTGTTGATGTTTAGTTCTGTGGGTTTTCCCGGAGGATGACAATGACCTCCAGCACTGGAGAAGGGAAAAGATGTCGAGAAGGAAGGGGAAGAGTCCAAACTGAACCACACGACTGCCTTCTCCTACACCTGTGCCTCCCCCTTAACCAAAGAGCAGACGTGCGAGGAGGACGCTGAGGAAACTAGGACAGCTCAGAATAGACAGTGAAAGGAATAGAGGGAAGCAGTAAGTGACCACCACCACCACCACCGTCACCATCACCACCACCTCCACCACCATCGCCACGACAACCTCCAGCGTTGCCGTGGATCCGGTGCAGGGGCGATTCACTGTGTATCTTTCGCCACATGCACAGGGAGTGACAGGGAGACACAAGCTGCCGGGAAAACAAAGGACAGGCCACCAGGCAGGCCCCTGACCTGGGCAGGGTGGCTGGGGTTGGGGGCGGGTCCCTCCTGAGCGCCATCAAGGGCTCCGACTCAGCAGTAGGCCTGCCCGGCATAAAGAAGGCAAAAGGAGAGGTAGAGCCACCTTCTGACATCCTGAATATGTCATAGGTACACTGCAAAGGGCCAAAGAGCCCCGGGATGTACTCAGGGCACGGAAAAGTTAGGTAGAACCCTGGGAACTCTACTTTAATAGGGGGAGGTAAGGGACACGAGAGGGGTGAGGTAATCCCCGATGGCAATTAAGGGATGGCTGTGAGGGAATGCCCCTTACTCTCCCAGTCCACGGAGGCATTTTCCCTTCCACAGGAAAAGTACATGTATTGGCCGGGTTGCGCTTCCCAGGCACGCACCCAGCCCTGCCTTTTGTCCAGAGGGAAGAACTGAAAGTAAGGCAGTGAGTGGAAGGCAGGACCCGAAAGTGGAGGGCAAACAGAAATCAAAAGAAAGAACCATAATGGAGGTGAAGCATGAAGACCATCTCCAGGGCACTGTGCCCCAAGTGGGCAGATGGAACCAGCCGAGGCCTCCTGGGGCTTCCTGAGGGGAGAGCCATCAGCCAAGGCTAAGTCTCAGCCACTCAGGCAAGGGGCTGAACCGTGTCCAGAGAGAGGCCTGATTGCCGATGCTGTAGTGCCCAACTGGGAAGTGGAAATACCAACAGAAAAGGGCAAGGAGGAAGAGCAGGGAACAAGGAAGGTAGGGCAGTCGTCGGGTCCACGGAGACGGGCAGAGTGGGTACAAGTGCGAGGGCGTGCGCAGGCGTGCTGTCCTGAATGTAACCATGTGCGAGGGGGTGGGGGTGTGCGTGGGCGGGCCCGAGTGATTGCAGTAACATTAAGCACTGGCGCACACAGGCAAAGGTGTGAAGCGATGCTGAGAGTAGGGATTCCACCACTTGCTGCTCCCAATCCCCGCCCTCCTTGCTCCCTGCAGTTTCCCCAAATCAGTGTCCGATGTGCCCTGATGTTCCATGCCTGGGAAACATCCCCCTTCGCCCCTACCTGCCAGGAAGATGGTGACTTTTGTTGTCGCTGGATGTTTTCCGTGTGTTTGTTTTTTGTCACCAATTTCAACGGTGGGCCTACTTCCTGGAACAGCCTGGCCTACAAGATTGTCCCAAACAGCCAGTCCACTCCTCAATTCTAAGAGTCCTTAAGATACTTCAGCGTGTGGGAAATCCCTGGGACGTGGATGTGCTTTCCTTTGGAGCTCCCTCCTGCTCGGTCTACACAGCTAGGAAGAATTTATACGAGCCAAGAAAGGAAACGTTGAGGAAACCGTAAAGAGCCTCACGATCACCTTCCACATTGGTCTCGCGCCAGGCTCTGGGCGGCATGGGCATGACATCCTTAAACACTCACGCCACGGCGACCGCCTGCTTTCCTTTGCATCTGCGGACACAAAATGTCACCAGCCTCGGCAGTAAACAAAGGCTGTCGCCCTGCCATCAGCCCTCAGACACTGCAGCTGCCCCCAAGGGTGGCCCCCGAGGGCCATTCAGGATGGAGAAAAGCAGGATACTAGCCCTGGAAAGTTCAGATGCACATCTAGGAATGATTTCAATGGACCAAGACTCTTGTATCTTCCCAGACTTAGAAAAGCGCTCAAATCTCTGACTTCAGATGTCTGGGAGAGGTTCTGGTGGTGGTGGTGGTGGTGGTGGTGGTGGTGGGGCTGGTGGTGATGGTGCTCTGTTTATTTCATTGTTTTCTGTTTTGTCTTTGTGATTAGCAGCAATCTTTTGCTATTCCCCGACATGTTTCTATTTTTTCCTCTCTTATTCAACGAAAACTCCTAAATAGCCTGGCTCCTTCCTCCCTTACTTCTTCAGAACCTTTCCACAGCACTTTGTGAGTGGCTGTCGTCGTGTCTGTAGTCCTCAGTAAGGTCCCCGAATAAAAGGTTCCTCTCAGCTTTTACGTTGTACCTTTTTCTTCTCTCCACACATCCCAGTCGGCTCTGGATAAAGGCCCTGATCCATCGTTTTGAGGGTCTGCCTGGAAACGCATCATTCCATTAAGGTGTTGAGTGGTTCTTCAGAAGTGGTTGCTGAGATGTGTGCATGTGCGCGTGTGCGTGTCTGTGCGGGAGTGTGTGAATGTGTGTGAGTTTGTGTGTGTGTGTGTGTGTGTGTGTGTGTGTGTGTACACCGGGGATCCATAATTTCCCCTGAAAGATCTCACGGGTCTTCCAGGGAGAACACTAGGCTAGTGTCAGGGGTTAGGTTGAGAAGCAGAGAGATCTCCATGCCAAACCAACCCCAAAAGCCTCCTTCTTCCACATGACCCTCCAATCCCCAATCCCCACTTCCACTCCCTCCCCCTCCTCCCTGAACTCCCCCTCTCCGCAAGGATAAAAATTCACGGGGGCATCTGGAAAAAATTGAGCATGACATGTGGACGGGCTTTTGGTGCAGAACTGAAGCCTGACAGCCTGGCTAGTGAGGCCTGCGGGAAGAAAGACCCCGGTGGTAGCGAACTTGTGGACAAATGTAGGCGAGGCCAAGTGGCCTTCCCCAAGTAGACCCACCGGTGCGACCCATGCCATCCCCAAATGTACCACCCCTGCGCACACAGGGTGCTCGGGAGTTCCACGCAGGGAGGCAGCGCGGTGGTCTCTTCCGGACCTTCGTGATTCAAATAAAGAAGGGTTCACAACCTTCGGAACCTCCCCAGGATCTGCCTGCCACTGACCCAACGGATCTTTGTCCTAGTGAAGCACTCAACTTGAGCAGAACAGAGGTTGCTCCCTAGGAAGAGATGCGGTGCAGACAAGCCACAGGCCAGGAGGATTCAGAAGATACAAAGAAGAAACTGCAAGCTCACTGGTGGAATCTCTGCAGGGTCGTCGGCAGCGGCGTTCACTGTGAACCAGGGCATCAAGGGAATCAAGAACTGCCTAGCTACACTTCGGGTTTGGTGGAAAGTGGCCAAGTTGGTGAAGAGCCCAGCTGAAGGTGAGATGGGTGGTCTGTGAGCTGGACTATGGATGGGGATGAGGATAATGGGATATTGGTACCTCAGTGGCTGCTGCTGCTGCTGCTGCTGCTGTTGATGATGATGATAATGATGATGGTGATGGGGAGAAGGAGGAGGAGGCGGAGGAGGAGGAGGAAGAGGAGGAGGAGGAGGAGGAGGAGGAAGGTGATCTGATTGTTTCCCAGCCACCACTGCACAGCATCCACTGTGTGGAAGCTACAGGTAGGCGTGGAAGGCTCGGTGGGGGCAGGGAAAGGGATGACTGCCATTTCTGGAGCCACAGTGCCATCCAGCGGATTGCGTTATGTGAAATGCCCAGGCGGCCGAGCTGTGTCTTCTTCCCTGCGCAGGGAAGAGCGAGCCTGTGCTGGGCCGGATGGGTTCTGCGCAAGGCGCAGGAGGTCTACTCCACGGGGTTTCAGAGGCCTCAGAGGGCGCCGTGCCTGCCAGGGCGACACTGTGGGGAAAAGCAGGAGCTCTGGGAGCCCCGGACACAGCAGGCAACTCCCAGACTGTCCAGCCCAGGCAGCAGAGCTTCCCCCGTCAGCCATTTTGGGGGTGGGCCCAGAGGAATTCTGCAACTTCTCCTTCGGTGTCCCTGCTGGGGAGTGCCGGAGTGCCCTGCCTGCGGCCGCACTGGGGTCACGTGGCCCCCTTCCTCACCGGGAGCTGAGGGGCTTAGAGGTTCTGGGGCCGGGGCCATTTGCACCGGACACTCCCAGGGGCGGCCATCTCGTGCTGCCCCTGGGGTTTCTGAGGGCCTTGTCCAGCTGCAGAAGCAGGGTCCGGTCTCCCGCGGAGAGCACACATGAAGGCACGGCCCGGAGCCCATTGCCCATGTGCGCCCTCAGGACAACACACCCACCGCAGTCCCACCCCGTGCCGTCCCCACTGAGCCCGTTGCTTCCAGCCCTGTGGCTGTCTCCATCCCTGGAGACCTGGTAACTGGCTTTGACCGAAACCATCTCCGCTTGGTGGCAGTATGGCTCCATCAATGCCAACTAAGCTCCTAACCCCGCCCCCACCACCCCATCAGGCCTTCGACTTCCTCCCCTTGTTAGGTAAAATCAAAAGCAAAACCAAACCAACACAGACAGTCCCATGAAGGAGGAGAGAAAAGGAAAGAAAGCAGCCAGCCACGGGCACCCACGTGGACCACCAAATGCACAGGACAAAAGGACCAGTGGCCACGAGGCTGGACACCCTGCAGTCCTTTCCACTTCCTTTCCTCCAACCCCTTTTTCTGGACTCCTGCTCTTGGGAGAAGTAAAAGGCAAAGGGTACACCAAGCGACCAGGCTGGGTGACATTGCCTGAGGGTCTAGATCACAGGACTTCTCCTGGACTAGGCGGCGGCCACCATGCTGGTGGCGAAAACCACGCTGGCTTGCAAGTCACATTGTTGCAGGACTCCCGTTTCCCTTTCAAGGCCCGGAGCTTCAGCTTGAGGCCACCACCTCGGGCTGGCCCAACAGTGCAGCCAGAAGTGGCTGGCCCAACCTGGAGGCGCCCCCAACATGGGGTGCCAAGGACTGACTCTGGGCAGGCTGGCCTTGCCCTCACACAGGAACCTGGCAAGGCCAACAGACATCGCCAGTCACAGAGCCCCACACAGGGCCGTGATTCTCTGGAGGATGGGCACAGACTCTGCTCGCACTTGAAGACCCCATTTATCTGGCTGAACAAGGGAGGCTTCAGGTTTACACTGGCAGCTTGGGCCCACCTGCTGACAGACGACTATCTCGTGGAACACAGAATGGCTGCGTGTCCCTTTTTGAGAGCCTCTCTGGGAATGCGTGTTTCAGCCATTCTCAGAGTACTTGCTGCGGGCAGGGGATGGGGGTGGGGCGGGGGGAGACTGGTGCGAGGGTATATAGGAAAGCACAGGTGACGGCGTGTGTCAGGATGTTTGTGGTTGTGTGAGGATGTGCTGTGTGTGGCGGGGTAGGAGATAGGGGGTGTGTGTGTGTGTGTGTGTGTGTGTGTGTCACTGTGTGTGTGTGTACACAAGCACGTGCTCTCACACCTGTCTAAGGTCCTTGCCTGACCGTGGGCAAGTGTTGCCGAGGGTATCCGGGTGTGGGTGCTTGAGTGCCTGGTCTCGTGAGCAGCGGCCAGCACCAACCTGCCTGGGCTTGTGGACAGGGAGGCGACCGCTGGTAAGTATACAGTGAAATCTATTCTGTTCCGATCACGCCATTGGATTGGGAACCAACGGCAAGCAGGGAGCAACTTGAGGAGGCTCCTACTGGCTCAAGATTGGACTTGAAGGGCTTCCATAAGGAGAACAACTGCACGGAATGGAAAGTCAAGAGATAATATTGCAAGCCTTGAGTTCATCCTGCTGTTTCATTGCGAAGTAACTCCTGGATCGTCTTTGGTTTTGTTGATGTTTAGTTCTGTGGGTTTTCCCGGAGGATGACAATGACCTCCAGCACTGGAGAAGGGAAAAGATGTCGAGAAGGAAGGGGAAGAGTCCAAACTGAACCACACGACTGCCTTCTCCTACACCTGTGCCTCCCCCTTAACCAAAGAGCAGACGTGCGAGGAGGACGCTGAGGAAACTAGGACAGCTCAGAATAGACAGTGAAAGGAATAGAGGGAAGCAGTAAGTGACCACCACCACCACCACCGTCACCATCACCACCACCTCCACCACCATCGCCACGACAACCTCCAGCGTTGCCGTGGATCCGGTGCAGGGGCGATTCACTGTGTATCTTTCGCCACATGCACAGGGAGTGACAGGGAGACACAAGCTGCCGGGAAAACAAAGGACAGGCCACCAGGCAGGCCCCTGACCTGGGCAGGGTGGCTGGGGTTGGGGGCGGGTCCCTCCTGAGCGCCATCAAGGGCTCCGACTCAGCAGTAGGCCTGCCCGGCATAAAGAAGGCAAAAGGAGAGGTAGAGCCACCTTCTGACATCCTGAATATGTCATAGGTACACTGCAAAGGGCCAAAGAGCCCCGGGATGTACTCAGGGCACGGAAAAGTTAGGTAGAACCCTGGGAACTCTACTTTAATAGGGGGAGGTAAGGGACACGAGAGGGGTGAGGTAATCCCCGATGGCAATTAAGGGATGGCTGTGAGGGAATGCCCCTTACTCTCCCAGTCCACGGAGGCATTTTCCCTTCCACAGGAAAAGTACATGTATTGGCCGGGTTGCGCTTCCCAGGCACGCACCCAGCCCTGCCTTTTGTCCAGAGGGAAGAACTGAAAGTAAGGCAGTGAGTGGAAGGCAGGACCCGAAAGTGGAGGGCAAACAGAAATCAAAAGAAAGAACCATAATGGAGGTGAAGCATGAAGACCATCTCCAGGGCACTGTGCCCCAAGTGGGCAGATGGAACCAGCCGAGGCCTCCTGGGGCTTCCTGAGGGGAGAGCCATCAGCCAAGGCTAAGTCTCAGCCACTCAGGCAAGGGGCTGAACCGTGTCCAGAGAGAGGCCTGATTGCCGATGCTGTAGTGCCCAACTGGGAAGTGGAAATACCAACAGAAAAGGGCAAGGAGGAAGAGCAGGGAACAAGGAAGGTAGGGCAGTCGTCGGGTCCACGGAGACGGGCAGAGTGGGTACAAGTGCGAGGGCGTGCGCAGGCGTGCTGTCCTGAATGTAACCATGTGCGAGGGGGTGGGGGTGTGCGTGGGCGGGCCCGAGTGATTGCAGTAACATTAAGCACTGGCGCACACAGGCAAAGGTGTGAAGCGATGCTGAGAGTAGGGATTCCACCACTTGCTGCTCCCAATCCCCGCCCTCCTTGCTCCCTGCAGTTTCCCCAAATCAGTGTCCGATGTGCCCTGATGTTCCATGCCTGGGAAACATCCCCCTTCGACCCTACCTGCCAGGAAGATGGTGACTTTTGTTGTCGCTGGATGTTTTCCGTGTGTTTGTTTTTTGTCACCAATTTCAACGGTGGGCCTACTTCCTGGAACAGCCTGGCCTACAAGATTGTCCCAAACAGCCAGTCCACTCCTCAATTCTAAGAGTCCTTAAGATACTTCAGCGTGTGGGAAATCCCTGGGACGTGGATGTGCTTTCCTTTGGAGCTCCCTCCTGCTCGGTCTACACAGCTAGGAAGAATTTATACGAGCCAAGAAAGGAAACGTTGAGGAAACCGTAAAGAGCCTCACGATCACCTTCCACATTGGTCTCGCGCCAGGCTCTGGGCGGCATGGGCATGACATCCTTAAACACTCACGCCACGGCGACCGCCTGCTTTCCTTTGCATCTGCGGACACAAAATGTCACCAGCCTCGGCAGTAAACAAAGGCTGTCGCCCTGCCATCAGCCCTCAGACACTGCAGCTGCCCCCAAGGGTGGCCCCCGAGGGCCATTCAGGATGGAGAAAAGCAGGATACTAGCCCTGGAAAGTTCAGATGCACATCTAGGAATGATTTCAATGGACCAAGACTCTTGTATCTTCCCAGACTTAGAAAAGCGCTCAAATCTCTGACTTCAGATGTCTGGGAGAGGTTCTGGTGGTGGTGGTGGTGGTGGTGGTGGTGGTGGGGCTGGTGGTGATGGTGCTCTGTTTATTTCATTGTTTTCTGTTTTGTCTTTGTGATTAGCAGCAATCTTTTGCTATTCCCCGACATGTTTCTATTTTTTCCTCTCTTATTCAACGAAAACTCCTAAATAGCCTGGCTCCTTCCTCCCTTACTTCTTCAGAACCTTTCCACAGCACTTTGTGAGTGGCTGTCGTCGTGTCTGTAGTCCTCAGTAAGGTCCCCGAATAAAAGGTTCCTCTCAGCTTTTACGTTGTACCTTTTTCTTCTCTCCACACATCCCAGTCGGCTCTGGATAAAGGCCCTGATCCATCGTTTTGAGGGTCTGCCTGGAAACGCATCATTCCATTAAGGTGTTGAGTGGTTCTTCAGAAGTGGTTGCTGAGATGTGTGCATGTGCGCGTGTGCGTGTCTGTGCGGGAGTGTGTGAATGTGTGTGAGTTTGTGTGTGTGTGTGTGTGTGTGTGTGTGTGTGTGTGTACACCGGGGATCCATAATTTCCCCTGAAAGATCTCACGGGTCTTCCAGGGAGAACACTAGGCTAGTGTCAGGGGTTAGGTTGAGAAGCAGAGAGATCTCCATGCCAAACCAACCCCAAAAGCCTCCTTCTTCCACATGACCCTCCAATCCCCAATCCCCACTTCCACTCCCTCCCCCTCCTCCCTGAACTCCCCCTCTCCCCAAGGATAAAAATTCACGGGGGCATCTGGAAAAAATTGAGCATGACATGTGGACGGGCTTTTGGTGCAGAACTGAAGCCTGACAGCCTGGCTAGTGAGGCCTGCGGGAAGAAAGACCCCGGTGGTAGCGAACTTGTGGACAAATGTAGGCGAGGCCAAGTGGCCTTCCCCAAGTAGACCCACCGGTGCGACCCATGCCATCCCCAAATGTACCACCCCTGCGCACACAGGGTGCTCGGGAGTTCCACGCAGGGAGGCAGCGCGGTGGTCTCTTCCGGACCTTCGTGATTCAAATAAAGAAGGGTTCACAACCTTCGGAACCTCCCCAGGATCTGCCTGCCACTGACCCAACGGATCTTTGTCCTAGTGAAGCACTCAACTTGAGCAGAACAGAGGTTGCTCCCTAGGAAGAGATGCGGTGCAGACAAGCCACAGGCCAGGAGGATTCAGAAGATACAAAGAAGAAACTGCAAGCTCACTGGTGGAATCTCTGCAGGGTCGTCGGCAGCGGCGTTCACTGTGAACCAGGGCATCAAGGGAATCAAGAACTGCCTAGCTACACTTCGGGTTTGGTGGAAAGTGGCCAAGTTGGTGAAGAGCCCAGCTGAAGGTGAGATGGGTGGTCTGTGAGCTGGACTATGGATGGGGATGAGGATAATGGGATATTGGTACCTCAGTGGCTGCTGCTGCTGCTGCTGCTGCTGTTGATGATGATGATAATGATGATGGTGATGGGGAGAAGGAGGAGGAGGCGGAGGAGGAGGAGGAAGAGGAGGAGGAGGAGGAGGAGGAGGAAGGTGATCTGATTGTTTCCCAGCCACCACTGCACAGCATCCACTGTGTGGAAGCTACAGGTAGGCGTGGAAGGCTCGGTGGGGGCAGGGAAAGGGATGACTGCCATTTCTGGAGCCACAGTGCCATCCAGCGGATTGCGTTATGTGAAATGCCCAGGCGGCCGAGCTGTGTCTTCTTCCCTGCGCAGGGAAGAGCGAGCCTGTGCTGGGCCGGATGGGTTCTGCGCAAGGCGCAGGAGGTCTACTCCACGGGGTTTCAGAGGCCTCAGAGGGCGCCGTGCCTGCCAGGGCGACACTGTGGGGAAAAGCAGGAGCTCTGGGAGCCCCGGACACAGCAGGCAACTCCCAGACTGTCCAGCCCAGGCAGCAGAGCTTCCCCCGTCAGCCATTTTGGGGGTGGGCCCAGAGGAATTCTGCAACTTCTCCTTCGGTGTCCCTGCTGGGGAGTGCCGGAGTGCCCTGCCTGCGGCCGCACTGGGGTCACGTGGCCCCCTTCCTCACCGGGAGCTGAGGGGCTTAGAGGTTCTGGGGCCGGGGCCATTTGCACCGGACACTCCCAGGGGCGGCCATCTCGTGCTGCCCCTGGGGTTTCTGAGGGCCTTGTCCAGCTGCAGAAGCAGGGTCCGGTCTCCCGCGGAGAGCACACATGAAGGCACGGCCCGGAGCCCATTGCCCATGTGCGCCCTCAGGACAACACACCCACCGCAGTCCCACCCCGTGCCGTCCCCACTGAGCCCGTTGCTTCCAGCCCTGTGGCTGTCTCCATCCCTGGAGACCTGGTAACTGGCTTTGACCGAAACCATCTCCGCTTGGTGGCAGTCCGCTTGGTGGCAGTATGGCTCCATCAATGCCAACTAAGCTCCTAACCCCGCCCCCACCACCCCATCAGGCCTTCGACTTCCTCCCCTTGTTAGGTAAAATCAAAAGCAAAACCAAACCAACACAGACAGTCCCATGAAGGAGGAGAGAAAAGGAAAGAAAGCAGCCAGCCACGGGCACCCACGTGGACCACCAAATGCACAGGACAAAAGGACCAGTGGCCACGAGGCTGGACACCCTGCAGTCCTTTCCACTTCCTTTCCTCCAACCCCTTTTTCTGGACTCCTGCTCTTGGGAGAAGTAAAAGGCAAAGGGTACACCAAGCGACCAGGCTGGGTGACATTGCCTGAGGGTCTAGATCACAGGACTTCTCCTGGACTAGGCGGCGGCCACCATGCTGGTGGCGAAAACCACGCTGGCTTGCAAGTCACATTGTTGCAGGACTCCCGTTTCCCTTTCAAGGCCCGGAGCTTCAGCTTGAGGCCACCACCTCGGGCTGGCCCAACAGTGCAGCCAGAAGTGGCTGGCCCAACCTGGAGGCGCCCCCAACATGGGGTGCCAAGGACTGACTCTGGGCAGGCTGGCCTTGCCCTCACACAGGAACCTGGCAAGGCCAACAGACATCGCCAGTCACAGAGCCCCACACAGGGCCGTGATTCTCTGGAGGATGGGCACAGACTCTGCTCGCACTTGAAGACCCCATTTATCTGGCTGAACAAGGGAGGCTTCAGGTTTACACTGGCAGCTTGGGCCCACCTGCTGACAGACGACTATCTCGTGGAACACAGAATGGCTGCGTGTCCCTTTTTGAGAGCCTCTCTGGGAATGCGTGTTTCAGCCATTCTCAGAGTACTTGCTGCGGGCAGGGGATGGGGGTGGGGCGGGGGGAGACTGGTGCGAGGGTATATAGGAAAGCACAGGTGACGGCGTGTGTCAGGATGTTTGTGGTTGTGTGAGGATGTGCTGTGTGTGGCGGGGTAGGAGATAGGGTGTGTGTGTGTGTGTGTGTGTGTGTGTGTGTGTCACTGTGTGTGTGTGTACACAAGCACGTGCTCTCACACCTGTCTAAGGTCCTTGCCTGACCGTGGGCAAGTGTTGCCGAGGGTATCCGGGTGTGGGTGCTTGAGTGCCTGGTCTCGTGAGCAGCGGCCAGCACCAACCTGCCTGGGCTTGTGGACAGGGAGGCGACCGCTGGTAAGTATACAGTGAAATCTATTCTGTTCCGATCACGCCATTGGATTGGGAACCAACGGCAAGCAGGGAGCAACTTGAGGAGGCTCCTACTGGCTCAAGATTGGACTTGAAGGGCTTCCATAAGGAGAACAACTGCACGGAATGGAAAGTCAAGAGATAATATTGCAAGCCTTGAGTTCATCCTGCTGTTTCATTGCGAAGTAACTCCTGGATCGTCTTTGGTTTTGTTGATGTTTAGTTCTGTGGGTTTTCCCGGAGGATGACAATGACCTCCAGCACTGGAGAAGGGAAAAGATGTCGAGAAGGAAGGGGAAGAGTCCAAACTGAACCACACGACTGCCTTCTCCTACACCTGTGCCTCCCCCTTAACCAAAGAGCAGACGTGCGAGGAGGACGCTGAGGAAACTAGGACAGCTCAGAATAGACAGTGAAAGGAATAGAGGGAAGCAGTAAGTGACCACCACCACCACCACCGTCACCATCACCACCACCTCCACCACCATCGCCACGACAACCTCCAGCGTTGCCGTGGATCCGGTGCAGGGGCGATTCACTGTGTATCTTTCGCCACATGCACAGGGAGTGACAGGGAGACACAAGCTGCCGGGAAAACAAAGGACAGGCCACCAGGCAGGCCCCTGACCTGGGCAGGGTGGCTGGGGTTGGGGGCGGGTCCCTCCTGAGCGCCATCAAGGGCTCCGACTCAGCAGTAGGCCTGCCCGGCATAAAGAAGGCAAAAGGAGAGGTAGAGCCACCTTCTGACATCCTGAATATGTCATAGGTACACTGCAAAGGGCCAAAGAGCCCCGGGATGTACTCAGGGCACGGAAAAGTTAGGGAGAACCCTGGGAACTCTACTTTAATAGGGGGAGGTAAGGGACACGAGAGGGGTGAGGTAATCCCCGATGGCAATTAAGGGATGGCTGTGAGGGAATGCCCCTTACTCTCCCAGTCCACGGAGGCATTTTCCCTTCCACAGGAAAAGTACATGTATTGGCCGGGTTGCGCTTCCCAGGCACGCACCCAGCCCTGCCTTTTGTCCAGAGGGAAGAACTGAAAGTAAGGCAGTGAGTGGAAGGCAGGACCCGAAAGTGGAGGGCAAACAGAAATCAAAAGAAAGAACCATAATGGAGGTGAAGCATGAAGACCATCTCCAGGGCACTGTGCCCCAAGTGGGCAGATGGAACCAGCCGAGGCCTCCTGGGGCTTCCTGAGGGGAGAGCCATCAGCCAAGGCTAAGTCTCAGCCACTCAGGCAAGGGGCAGAGAGAGGCCTGATTGCCGATGCTGTAGTGCCCAACTGGGAAGTGGAAATACCAACAGAAAAGGGCAAGGAGGAAGAGCAGGGAACAAGGAAGGTAGGGCAGTCGTCGGGTCCACGGAGACGGGCAGAGTGGGTACAAGTGCGAGGGGCGTGCGCAGGCGTGCTGTCCTGAATGTAACCATGTGCGAGGGGGTGGGGGTGTGCGTGGGCGGGCCCGAGTGGATTGCAGTAACATTAAGCACTGGCGCACACAGGCAAAGGTGTGAAGCGATGCTGAGAGTAGGGATTCCACCACTTGCTGCTCCCAATCCCCCCTCCTTGCTCCCTGCAGTTTCCCCAAATCAGTGTCCGATGTGCCCTGATGTTCCATGCCTGGGAAACATCCCCCTTCGACCCTACCTGCCAGGAAGATGGTGACTTTTGTTGTCGCTGGATGTTTTCCGTGTGTTTGTTTTTTGTCACCAATTTCAACGGTGGGCCTACTTCCTGGAACAGCCTGGCCTACAAGATTGTCCCAAACAGCCAGTCCACTCCTCAATTCTAAGAGTCCTTAAGATACTTCAGCGTGTGGGAAATCCCTGGGACGTGGATGTGCTTTCCTTTGGAGCTCCCTCCTGCTCGGTCTACACAGCTAGGAAGAATTTATACGAGCCAAGAAAGGAAACGTTGAGGAAACCGTAAAGAGCCTCACGATCACCTTCCACATTGTCTCGCGCCAGGCTCTGGGCGGCATGGGCATGACATCCTTAAACACTCACGCCACGGCGACCGCCTGCTTTCCTTTGCATCTGCGGACACAAAATGTCACCAGCCTCGGCAGTAAACAAAGGCTGTCGCCCTGCCATCAGCCCTCAGACACTGCAGCTGCCCCCAAGGGTGGCCCCCGAGGGCCATTCAGGATGGAGAAAAGCAGGATACTAGCCCTGGAAAGTTCAGATGCACATCTAGGAATGATTTCAATGGGACCAAGACTCTTGTATCTTCCCAGACTTAGAAAAGCGCTCAAATCTCTGACTTCAGATGTCTGGGAGAGGTTCTGGTGGGTGGTGGTGGTGGTGGTGGTGGTGGTGGGGCTGGTGGTGATGGTGCTCTGTTTATTTCATTGTTTTCTGTTTTGTCTTTGTGATTAGCAGCAATCTTTTGCTATTCCCCGACATGTTTCTATTTTTTCCTCTCTTATTCAACGAAAACTCCTAAATAGCCTGGCTCCTTCCTCCCTTACTTCTTCAGAACCTTTCCACAGCACTTTGTGAGTGGCTGTCGTCGTGTCTGTAGTCCTCAGTAAGGTCCCCGAATAAAAGGTTCCTCTCAGCTTTTACGTTGTACCTTTTTCTTCTCTCCACACATCCCAGTCGGCTCTGGATAAAGGCCCTGATCCATCGTTTTGAGGGTCTGCCTGGAAACGCATCATTCCATTAAGGTGTTGAGTGGTTCTTCAGAAGTGGTTGCTGAGATGTGTGCATGTGCGCGTGTGCGTGTCTGTGCGGGAGTGTGTGAATGTGTGTGAGTTTGTGTGTGTGTGTGTGTGTGTGTGTGTGTGTGTGTGTTCACCGGGGATCCATAATTTCCCCTGAAAGATCTCACGGGTCTTCCAGGGAGAACACTAGGCTAGTGTCAGGGGTTAGGTTGAGAAGCAGAGAGATCTCCATGCCAAACCAACCCCAAAAGCCTCCTTCTTCCACATGACCCTCCAATCCCCAATCCCCACTTCCACTCCCTCCCCCTCCTCCCTGAACTCCCCCTCTCCCCAAGGATAAAAATTCACGGGGGCATCTGGAAAAAATTGAGCATGACATGTGGACGGGCTTTTGGTGCAGAACTGAAGCCTGACAGCCTGGCTAGTGAGGCCTGCGGGAAGAAAGACCCCGGTGGTAGCGAACTTGTGGACAAATGTAGGCCGAGGCCAAGTGGCCTTCCCCAAGTAGACCCACCGGTGCGACCCATGCCATCCCCCAAATGTACCACCCCTGCGCACACAGGGTGCTCGGGAGTTCCACGCAGGGAGGCAGCGCGGTGGTCTCTTCCGGACCTTCGTGATTCAAATAAAGAAGGGTTCACAACCTTCGGAACCTCCCCAGGATCTGCCTGCCACTGACCCAACGGATCTTTGTCCTAGTGAAGCACTCAACTTGAGCAGAACAGAGGTTGCTCCCTAGGAAGAGATGCGGTGCAGACAAGCCACAGGCCAGGAGGATTCAGAAGATACAAAGAAGAAACTGCAAGCTCACTGGTGGAATCTCTGCAGGGTCGTCGGCAGCGGCGTTCACTGTGAACCAGGGGCATCAAGGGAATCAAGAACTGCCTAGCTACACTTCGGGTTTGGTGGAAAGTGGCCAAGTTGGTGAAGAGCCCAGCTGAAGGTGAGATGGGTGGTCTGTGAGCTGGACTATGGATGGGGATGAGGATAATGGGATATTGGTACCTCAGTGGGCTGCTGCTGCTGCTGCTGCTGCTGTTGATGATGATGATAATGATGATGGTGATGGGGAGAAGGAGGAGGAGGCGGAGGGAGGAGGAGGAAGAGGAGGAGGAGGAGGAGGAGGAGGAGGAGGAGGAGGAGGAAGTGTGATCTGATTGTTTCCCAGCCACCACTGCACAGCATCCACTGTGTGGAAGCTACAGGGTAGGCGTGGAAGGCTCGGTGTGGGGCAGGGAAAGGGATGACTGCCATTTCTGGAGCCACAGTGCCATCCAGCGGATTGCGTTATGTGAAATGCCCAGGCGGCCGAGCTGTGTCTTCTTCCCTGCGCAGGAAGAGCGAGCCTGTGCTGGGCCGGATGGGTTCTGCGCAAGGCGCAGGAGGTCTACTCCACGGGGTTTCAGAGGCCTCAGAGGGCGCCCGTGCCTGCCAGGGCGACACTGTGGGGAAAAGCAGGAGCTCTGGGAGCCCCGGACACAGCAGGCAACTCCCAGACTGTCCAGCCCAGGCAGCAGAGCTTCCCCCGTCAGCCATTTTGGGGGGTGGGCCCAGAGGAATTCTGCAACTTCTCCTTCGGTGTCCCTGCTGGGGAGTGCCGGAGTGCCCTGCCTGCGGCCGCCACTGGGGTCACGTGGCCCCCTTCCTCACCGGGAGCTGAGGGGGCTTAGAGGTTCTGGGGCCGGGGCCATTTGCACCGGACACTCCCAGGGGGCGGCCATCTCGTGCTGCCCCTGGGGTTTCTGAGGGGCCTTGTCCAGCTGCAGAAGCAGGGGTCCGGTCTCCCGCGGAGAGCACACATGAAGGCACGGCCCGGAGCCCATTGCCCATGTGCGCCCTCAGGACAACACACCCACCGCAGTCCCACCCCGTGCCGTCCCCCACTGAGCCCGTTGCTTCCAGCCCTGTGGCTGTCTCCATCCCTGGAGACCTGGTAACTGGCTTTGACCGAAAACCATCTCCGCTTGGTGGCAGTATGGCTCCATCAATGCCAACTAAGCTCCTAACCCCCGCCCCCACCACCCCATCAGGCCTTCGACTTCCTCCCCTTGTTAGGTAAAATCAAAAGCAAAACCAAACCAACACAGACAGTCCCATGAAGGAGGAGAGAAAAGGAAAGAAAGCAGCCAGCCACGGGCACCCACGTGGACCACCAAATGCACAGGACAAAAGGACCAGTGGCCACGAGGCTGGACACCCTGCAGTCCTTTCCACTTCCTTTCCTCCAACCCCTTTTTCTGGACTCCTGCTCTTGGGAGAAGTAAAAGGCAAAGGGTACACCAAGCGACCAGGCTGGGTGACATTGCCTGAGGGTCTAGATCACAGGACTTCTCCTGGACTAGGCGGCGGCCACCATGCTGGTGGCGAAAACCACGCTGGCTTGCAAGTCACATTGTTGCAGGACTCCCGTTTCCCTTTCAAGGCCCGGAGCTTCAGCTTGAGGCCACCACCTCGGGCTGGCCCAACAGTGCAGCCAGAAGTGGCTGGCCCAACCTGGAGGCGCCCCCAACATGGGGTGCCAAGGACTGACTCTGGGCAGGCTGGCCTTGCCCTCACACAGGAACCCTGGCAAGGCCAACAGACATCGCCAGTCACAGAGCCCCACACAGGGCCGTGATTCTCTGGAGGATGGGCACAGACTCTGCTCGCACTTGAAGACCCCATTTATCTGGCTGAACAAGGGAGGCTTCAGGTTTACACTGGCAGCTTGGGCCCACCTGCTGACAGACGACTATCTCGTGGAACACAGAATGGCTGCGTGTCCCTTTTTGAGAGCCTCTCTGGGAATGCGTGTTTCAGCCATTCTCAGAGTACTTGCTGCGGGCAGGGGATGGGGGGTGGGGCGGGGGGAGACTGGTGCGAGGGTATATAGGAAAGCACAGGTGACGGCGTGTGTCAGGATGTTTGTGGTTGTGTGAGGATGTGCTGTGTGTGGCGGGGTAGGAGATAGGGTGTGTGTGTGTGTGTGTGTGTGTGTGTGTGTGTCACTGTGTGTGTGTGTACACAAGCACGTGCTCTCACACCTGTCTAAGGTCCTTGCCTGACCGTGGGCAAGTGTTGCCGAGGGTATCCGGGTGTGGGTGCTTGAGTGCCTGGTCTCGTGAGCAGCGGCCAGCACCAACCTGCCTGGGCTTGTGGACAGGGGAGGCGACCCGCTGGTAAGTATACAGTGAAATCTATTCTGTTCCGATCACGCCATTGGATTGGGAACCAACGGCAAGCAGGGAGCAACTTGAGGAGGCTCCTACTGGCTCAAGATTGGACTTGAAGGGCTTCCATAAGGAGAACAACTGCACGGAATGGAAAGTCAAGAGATAATATTGCAAGCCTTGAGTTCATCCTGCTGTTTCATTGCGAAGTAACTCCTGGATCGTCTTTGGTTTTGTTGATGTTTAGTTCTGTGGGTTTTCCCGGAGGATGACAATGACCTCCAGCACTGGAGAAGGGAAAAGATGTCGAGAAGGAAGGGGAAGAGTCCAAACTGAACCACACGACTGCCTTCTCCCTACACCTGTGCCTCCCCCTTAACCAAAGAGCAGACGTGCGAGGAGGACGCTGAGGAAACTAGGACAGCTCAGAATAGACAGTGAAAGGAATAGAGGGAAGCAGTAAGTGACCACCACCACCACCACCGTCACCATCACCACCACCTCCACCACCATCGCCACGACAACCTCCAGCGTTGCCGTGGATCCGGTGCAGGGGCGATTCACTGTGTATCTTTCGCCACATGCACAGGGAGTGACAGGGAGACACAAGCTGCCGGGAAAACAAAGGACAGGCCACCAGGCAGGCCCCTGACCTGGGCAGGGTGGCTGGGGTTGGGGGCGGGTCCCTCCTGAGCGCCATCAAGGGCTCCGACTCAGCAGTAGGCCTGCCCGGCATAAAGAAGGCAAAAGGAGAGGTAGAGCCACCTTCTGACATCCTGAATATGTCATAGGTACACTGCAAAGGGCCAAAGAGCCCCGGGATGTACTCAGGGCACGGAAAAGTTAGGGAGAACCCTGGGAACTCTACTTTAATAGGGGGAGGTAAGGGACACGAGAGGGGTGAGGTAATCCCCGATGGCAATTAAGGGATGGCTGTGAGGGAATGCCCCTTACTCTCCCAGTCCACGGGAGGCATTTTCCCTTCCACAGGAAAAGTACATGTATTGGCCGGGTTGCGCTTCCCAGGCACGCACCCAGCCCTGCCTTTTGTCCAGAGGGAAGAACTGAAAGTAAGGCAGTGAGTGGAAGGCAGGACCCGAAAGTGGAGGGCAAACAGAAATCAAAAGAAAGAACCATAATGGAGGTGAAGCATGAAGACCATCTCCAGGGCACTGTGCCCCAAGTGGGCAGATGGAACCAGCCGAGGCCTCCTGGGGCTTCCTGAGGGGAGAGCCATCAGCCAAGGCTAAGTCTCAGCCACTCAGGCAAGGGGCTGAACCGTGTCCAGAGAGAGGCCTGATTGCCGATGCTGTAGTGCCCAACTGGGAAGTGGAAATACCAACAGAAAAGGGCAAGGAGGAAGAGCAGGGAACAAGGAAGGTAGGGCAGTCGTCGGGTCCACGGAGACGGGGCAGAGTGGGTACAAGTGCGAGGGCGTGCGCAGGCGTGCTGTCCTGAATGTAACCATGTGCGAGGGGGTGGGGGTGTGCGTGGCGGGCCCGAGTGATTGCAGTAACATTAAGCACTGGCGCACACAGGCAAAGGTGTGAAGCGATGCTGAGAGTAGGGATTCCACCACTTGCTGCTCCCAATCCCCCCGCCCTCCTTGCTCCCTGCAGTTTCCCCAAATCAGTGTCCGATGTGCCCTGATGTTCCATGCCTGGGAAACATCCCCCTTCGCCCACTACCTGCCAGGAAGATGGTGACTTTTGTTGTCGCTGGATGTTTTCCGTGTGTTTGTTTTTTGTCACCAATTTCAACGGTGGGCCTACTTCCTGGAACAGCCTGGCCTACAAGATTGTCCCAAACAGCCAGTCCACTCCTCAATTCTAAGAGTCCTTAAGATACTTCAGCGTGTGGGAAATCCTGGGACGTGGATGTGCTTTCCTTTGGAGCTCCCTCCTGCTCGGTCTACACAGCTAGGAAGAATTTATACGAGCCAAGAAAGGAAACGTTGAGGAAACCGTAAAGAGCCTCACGATCACCTTCCACATTGGTCTCGCGCCAGGCTCTGGGCGGCCATGGGCATGACATCCTTAAACACTCACGCCACGGCGACCCGCCTGCTTTCCTTTGCATCTGCGGACACAAAATGTCACCAGCCTCGGCAGTAAACAAAGGCTGTCGCCCTGCCATCAGCCCTCAGACACTGCAGCTGCCCCCAAGGGTGGCCCCCGAGGGCCATTCAGGATGGAGAAAAGCAGGATACTAGCCCTGGAAAGTTCAGATGCACATCTAGGAATGATTTCAATGGACCAAGACTCTTGTATCTTCCCAGACTTAGAAAAGCGCTCAAATCTCTGACTTCAGATGTCTGGGAGAGGTTCTGGTGGTGGTGGGTGGTGGTGGTGGTGGTGGTGGGGCCTGGTGGTGATGGTGCTCTGTTTATTTCATTGTTTTCTGTTTTGTCTTTGTGATTAGCAGCAATCTTTTGCTATTCCCCGACATGTTTCTATTTTTTTCCTCTCTTATTCAACGAAAACTCCTAAATAGCCTGGCCTCCCTTCCTCCCTTACTCTTCAGAACCTTTCCACAAGCACTTTGTGAGTGGCTGTCGTCGTGTCTGTAGTCCTCAGTAAGGTCCCCCGAATAAAATTCTCTCCACACATCCCAGTCGGCTCTGGATAAAGGCCCTGATCCATCGTTTTGAGGGTCTGCCTGGAAACGCATCATTCCATTAAGGTGTTGAGTGGTTCTTCAGAAGTGGTTGCTGAGATGTGTGCATGTGCGCGTGTGCGTGTCTGTGCGGGAGTGTGTGAATGTGTGTGAGTTTGTGTGTGTGTGTGTGTGTGTGTGTGTGTGTGTACACCGGGGATCCATAATTTCCCCTGAAAGATCTCACGGGTCTTCCAGGGAGAACACTAGGCTAGTGTCAGGGGTTAGGTTGAGAAGCAGAGAGATCTCCATGCCAAACCAACCCCAAAAGCCTCCTTCTTCCACATGACCCTCCAATCCCCAATCCCCACTTCCACTCCCTCCCCCTCCTCCCTGAACTCCCCCTCTCCGCAAGGATAAAAATTCACGGGGGCATCTGGAAAAAATTGAGCATGACATGTGGACGGGCTTTTGGTGCAGAACTGAAGCCTGACAGCCTGGCTAGTGAGGCCTGCGGGAAGAAAGACCCCGGTGGTAGCGAACTTGTGGACAAATGTAGGCGAGGCCAAGTGGCCTTCCCCAAGTAGACCCACCGGTGCGACCCATGCCATCCCCAAATGTACCACCCCTGCGCACACAGGGTGCTCGGGAGTTCCACGCAGGGAGGCAGCGCGGTGGTCTCTTCCGGACCTTCGTGATTCAAATAAAGAAGGGTTCACAACCTTCGGAACCTCCCCAGGATCTGCCTGCCACTGACCCAACGGATCTTTGTCCTAGTGAAGCACTCAACTTGAGCAGAACAGAGGTTGCTCCCTAGGAAGAGATGCGGTGCAGACAAGCCACAGGCCAGGAGGATTCAGAAGATACAAAGAAGAAACTGCAAGCTCACTGGTGGAATCTCTGCAGGGTCGTCGGCAGCGGCGTTCACTGTGAACCAGGGCATCAAGGGAATCAAGAACTGCCTAGCTACACTTCGGGTTTGGTGGAAAGTGGCCAAGTTGGTGAAGAGCCCAGCTGAAGGTGAGATGGGTGGTCTGTGAGCTGGACTATGGATGGGGATGAGGATAATGGGATATTGGTACCTCAGTGGCTGCTGCTGCTGCTGCTGCTGCTGTTGATGATGATGATAATGATGATGGTGATGGGGAGAAGGAGGAGGAGGCGGAGGAGGAGGAGGAGGAGGAGGAGGAGGAGGAGGAGGAGGAAGGTGATCTGATTGTTTCCCAGCCACCACTGCACAGCATCCACTGTGTGGAAGCTACAGGTAGGCGTGGAAGGCTCGGTGGGGGCAGGGAAAGGGATGACTGCCATTTCTGGAGCCACAGTGCCATCCAGCGGATTGCGTTATGTGAAATGCCCAGGCGGCCGAGCTGTGTCTTCTTCCCTGCGCAGGGAAGAGCGAGCCTGTGCTGGGCCGGATGGGTTCTGCGCAAGGCGCAGGAGGTCTACTCCACGGGGTTTCAGAGGCCTCAGAGGGCGCCGTGCCTGCCAGGGCGACACTGTGGGGAAAAGCAGGAGCTCTGGGAGCCCCGGACACAGCAGGCAACTCCCAGACTGTCCAGCCCAGGCAGCAGAGCTTCCCCCGTCAGCCATTTTGGGGGTGGGCCCAGAGGAATTCTGCAACTTCTCCTTCGGTGTCCCTGCTGGGGAGTGCCGGAGTGCCCTGCCTGCGGCCGCACTGGGGTCACGTGGCCCCCTTCCTCACCGGGAGCTGAGGGGCTTAGAGGTTCTGGGGCCGGGGCCATTTGCACCGGACACTCCCAGGGGCGGCCATCTCGTGCTGCCCCTGGGGTTTCTGAGGGCCTTGTCCAGCTGCAGAAGCAGGGTCCGGTCTCCCGCGGAGAGCACACATGAAGGCACGGCCCGGAGCCCATTGCCCATGTGCGCCCTCAGGACAACACACCCACCGCAGTCCCACCCCGTGCCGTCCCCACTGAGCCCGTTGCTTCCAGCCCTGTGGCTGTCTCCATCCCTGGAGACCTGGTAACTGGCTTTGACCGAAACCATCTCCGCTTGGTGGCAGTATGGCTCCATCAATGCCAACTAAGCTCCTAACCCCGCCCCCACCACCCCATCAGGCCTTCGACTTCCTCCCCTTGTTAGGTAAAATCAAAAGCAAAACCAAACCAACACAGACAGTCCCATGAAGGAGGAGAGAAAAGGAAAGAAAGCAGCCAGCCACGGGCACCCACGTGGACCACCAAATGCACAGGACAAAAGGACCAGTGGCCACGAGGCTGGACACCCTGCAGTCCTTTCCACTTCCTTTCCTCCAACCCCTTTTTCTGGACTCCTGCTCTTGGGAGAAGTAAAAGGCAAAGGGTACACCAAGCGACCAGGCTGGGTGACATTGCCTGAGGGTCTAGATCACAGGACTTCTCCTGGACTAGGCGGCGGCCACCATGCTGGTGGCGAAAACCACGCTGGCTTGCAAGTCACATTGTTGCAGGACTCCCGTTTCCCTTTCAAGGCCCGGAGCTTCAGCTTGAGGCCACCACCTCGGGCTGGCCCAACAGTGCAGCCAGAAGTGGCTGGCCCAACCTGGAGGCGCCCCCAACATGGGGTGCCAAGGACTGACTCTGGGCAGGCTGGCCTTGCCCTCACACAGGAACCTGGCAAGGCCAACAGACATCGCCAGTCACAGAGCCCCACACAGGGCCGTGATTCTCTGGAGGATGGGCACAGACTCTGCTCGCACTTGAAGACCCCATTTATCTGGCTGAACAAGGGAGGCTTCAGGTTTACACTGGCAGCTTGGGCCCACCTGCTGACAGACGACTATCTCGTGGAACACAGAATGGCTGCGTGTCCCTTTTTGAGAGCCTCTCTGGGAATGCGTGTTTCAGCCATTCTCAGAGTACTTGCTGCGGGCAGGGGATGGGGGTGGGGCGGGGGGAGACTGGTGCGAGGGTATATAGGAAAGCACAGGTGACGGCGTGTGTCAGGATGTTTGTGGTTGTGTGAGGATGTGCTGTGTGTGGCGGGGTAGGAGATAGGGTGTGTGTGTGTGTGTGTGTGTGTGTGTGTGTCACTGTGTGTGTGTGTACACAAGCACGTGCTCTCACACCTGTCTAAGGTCCTTGCCTGACCGTGGGCAAGTGTTGCCGAGGGTATCCGGGTGTGGGTGCTTGAGTGCCTGGTCTCGTGAGCAGCGGCCAGCACCAACCTGCCTGGGCTTGTGGACAGGGAGGCGACCGCTGGTAAGTATACAGTGAAATCTATTCTGTTCCGATCACGCCATTGGATTGGGAACCAACGGCAAGCAGGGAGCAACTTGAGGAGGCTCCTACTGGCTCAAGATTGGACTTGAAGGGCTTCCATAAGGAGAACAACTGCACGGAATGGAAAGTCAAGAGATAATATTGCAAGCCTTGAGTTCATCCTGCTGTTTCATTGCGAAGTAACTCCTGGATCGTCTTTGGTTTTGTTGATGTTTAGTTCTGTGGGTTTTCCCGGAGGATGACAATGACCTCCAGCACTGGAGAAGGGAAAAGATGTCGAGAAGGAAGGGGAAGAGTCCAAACTGAACCACACGACTGCCTTCTCCTACACCTGTGCCTCCCCCTTAACCAAAGAGCAGACGTGCGAGGAGGACGCTGAGGAAACTAGGACAGCTCAGAATAGACAGTGAAAGGAATAGAGGGAAGCAGTAAGTGACCACCACCACCACCACCGTCACCATCACCACCACCTCCACCACCATCGCCACGACAACCTCCAGCGTTGCCGTGGATCCGGTGCAGGGGCGATTCACTGTGTATCTTTCGCCACATGCACAGGGAGTGACAGGGAGACACAAGCTGCCGGGAAAACAAAGGACAGGCCACCAGGCAGGCCCCTGACCTGGGCAGGGTGGCTGGGGTTGGGGGCGGGTCCCTCCTGAGCGCCATCAAGGGCTCCGACTCAGCAGTAGGCCTGCCCGGCATAAAGAAGGCAAAAGGAGAGGTAGAGCCACCTTCTGACATCCTGAATATGTCATAGGTACACTGCAAAGGGCCAAAGAGCCCCGGGATGTACTCAGGGCACGGAAAAGTTAGGTAGAACCCTGGGAACTCTACTTTAATAGGGGGAGGTAAGGGACACGAGAGGGGTGAGGTAATCCCCGATGGCAATTAAGGGATGGCTGTGAGGGAATGCCCCTTACTCTCCCAGTCCACGGAGGCATTTTCCCTTCCACAGGAAAAGTACATGTATTGGCCGGGTTGCGCTTCCCAGGCACGCACCCAGCCCTGCCTTTTGTCCAGAGGGAAGAACTGAAAGTAAGGCAGTGAGTGGAAGGCAGGACCCGAAAGTGGAGGGCAAACAGAAATCAAAAGAAAGAACCATAATGGAGGTGAAGCATGAAGACCATCTCCAGGGCACTGTGCCCCAAGTGGGCAGATGGAACCAGCCGAGGCCTCCTGGGGCTTCCTGAGGGGAGAGCCATCAGCCAAGGCTAAGTCTCAGCCACTCAGGCAAGGGGCTGAACCGTGTCCAGAGAGAGGCCTGATTGCCGATGCTGTAGTGCCCAACTGGGAAGTGGAAATACCAACAGAAAAGGGCAAGGAGGAAGAGCAGGGAACAAGGAAGGTAGGGCAGTCGTCGGGTCCACGGAGACGGGCAGAGTGGGTACAAGTGCGAGGGCGTGCGCAGGCGTGCTGTCCTGAATGTAACCATGTGCGAGGGGGTGGGGGTGTGCGTGGGCGGGCCCGAGTGATTGCAGTAACATTAAGCACTGGCGCACACAGGCAAAGGTGTGAAGCGATGCTGAGAGTAGGGATTCCACCACTTGCTGCTCCCAATCCCCGCCCTCCTTGCTCCCTGCAGTTTCCCCAAATCAGTGTCCGATGTGCCCTGATGTTCCATGCCTGGGAAACATCCCCCTTCGCCCCTACCTGCCAGGAAGATGGTGACTTTTGTTGTCGCTGGATGTTTTCCGTGTGTTTGTTTTTTGTCACCAATTTCAACGGTGGGCCTACTTCCTGGAACAGCCTGGCCTACAAGATTGTCCCAAACAGCCAGTCCACTCCTCAATTCTAAGAGTCCTTAAGATACTTCAGCGTGTGGGAAATCCCTGGGACGTGGATGTGCTTTCCTTTGGAGCTCCCTCCTGCTCGGTCTACACAGCTAGGAAGAATTTATACGAGCCAAGAAAGGAAACGTTGAGGAAACCGTAAAGAGCCTCACGATCACCTTCCACATTGGTCTCGCGCCAGGCTCTGGGCGGCATGGGCATGACATCCTTAAACACTCACGCCACGGCGACCGCCTGCTTTCCTTTGCATCTGCGGACACAAAATGTCACCAGCCTCGGCAGTAAACAAAGGCTGTCGCCCTGCCATCAGCCCTCAGACACTGCAGCTGCCCCCAAGGGTGGCCCCCGAGGGCCATTCAGGATGGAGAAAAGCAGGATACTAGCCCTGGAAAGTTCAGATGCACATCTAGGAATGATTTCAATGGACCAAGACTCTTGTATCTTCCCAGACTTAGAAAAGCGCTCAAATCTCTGACTTCAGATGTCTGGGAGAGGTTCTGGTGGTGGTGGTGGTGGTGGTGGTGGTGGTGGGGCTGGTGGTGATGGTGCTCTGTTTATTTCATTGTTTTCTGTTTTGTCTTTGTGATTAGCAGCAATCTTTTGCTATTCCCCGACATGTTTCTATTTTTTCCTCTCTTATTCAACGAAAACTCCTAAATAGCCTGGCTCCTTCCTCCCTTACTTCTTCAGAACCTTTCCACAGCACTTTGTGAGTGGCTGTCGTCGTGTCTGTAGTCCTCAGTAAGGTCCCCGAATAAAAGGTTCCTCTCAGCTTTTACGTTGTACCTTTTTCTTCTCTCCACACATCCCAGTCGGCTCTGGATAAAGGCCCTGATCCATCGTTTTGAGGGTCTGCCTGGAAACGCATCATTCCATTAAGGTGTTGAGTGGTTCTTCAGAAGTGGTTGCTGAGATGTGTGCATGTGCGCGTGTGCGTGTCTGTGCGGGAGTGTGTGAATGTGTGTGAGTTTGTGTGTGTGTGTGTGTGTGTGTGTGTGTGTGTACACCGGGGATCCATAATTTCCCCTGAAAGATCTCACGGGTCTTCCAGGGAGAACACTAGGCTAGTGTCAGGGGTTAGGTTGAGAAGCAGAGAGATCTCCATGCCAAACCAACCCCAAAAGCCTCCTTCTTCCACATGACCCTCCAATCCCCAATCCCCACTTCCACTCCCTCCCCCTCCTCCCTGAACTCCCCCTCTCCGCAAGGATAAAAATTCACGGGGGCATCTGGAAAAAATTGAGCATGACATGTGGACGGGCTTTTGGTGCAGAACTGAAGCCTGACAGCCTGGCTAGTGAGGCCTGCGGGAAGAAAGACCCCGGTGGTAGCGAACTTGTGGACAAATGTAGGCGAGGCCAAGTGGCCTTCCCCAAGTAGACCCACCGGTGCGACCCATGCCATCCCCAAATGTACCACCCCTGCGCACACAGGGTGCTCGGGAGTTCCACGCAGGGAGGCAGCGCGGTGGTCTCTTCCGGACCTTCGTGATTCAAATAAAGAAGGGTTCACAACCTTCGGAACCTCCCCAGGATCTGCCTGCCACTGACCCAACGGATCTTTGTCCTAGTGAAGCACTCAACTTGAGCAGAACAGAGGTTGCTCCCTAGGAAGAGATGCGGTGCAGACAAGCCACAGGCCAGGAGGATTCAGAAGATACAAAGAAGAAACTGCAAGCTCACTGGTGGAATCTCTGCAGGGTCGTCGGCAGCGGCGTTCACTGTGAACCAGGGCATCAAGGGAATCAAGAACTGCCTAGCTACACTTCGGGTTTGGTGGAAAGTGGCCAAGTTGGTGAAGAGCCCAGCTGAAGGTGAGATGGGTGGTCTGTGAGCTGGACTATGGATGGGGATGAGGATAATGGGATATTGGTACCTCAGTGGCTGCTGCTGCTGCTGCTGCTGCTGTTGATGATGATGATAATGATGATGGTGATGGGGAGAAGGAGGAGGAGGCGGAGGAGGAGGAGGAAGAGGAGGAGGAGGAGGAGGAGGAGGAAGGTGATCTGATTGTTTCCCAGCCACCACTGCACAGCATCCACTGTGTGGAAGCTACAGGTAGGCGTGGAAGGCTCGGTGGGGGCAGGGAAAGGGATGACTGCCATTTCTGGAGCCACAGTGCCATCCAGCGGATTGCGTTATGTGAAATGCCCAGGCGGCCGAGCTGTGTCTTCTTCCCTGCGCAGGGAAGAGCGAGCCTGTGCTGGGCCGGATGGGTTCTGCGCAAGGCGCAGGAGGTCTACTCCACGGGGTTTCAGAGGCCTCAGAGGGCGCCGTGCCTGCCAGGGCGACACTGTGGGGAAAAGCAGGAGCTCTGGGAGCCCCGGACACAGCAGGCAACTCCCAGACTGTCCAGCCCAGGCAGCAGAGCTTCCCCCGTCAGCCATTTTGGGGGTGGGCCCAGAGGAATTCTGCAACTTCTCCTTCGGTGTCCCTGCTGGGGAGTGCCGGAGTGCCCTGCCTGCGGCCGCACTGGGGTCACGTGGCCCCCTTCCTCACCGGGAGCTGAGGGGCTTAGAGGTTCTGGGGCCGGGGCCATTTGCACCGGACACTCCCAGGGGCGGCCATCTCGTGCTGCCCCTGGGGTTTCTGAGGGCCTTGTCCAGCTGCAGAAGCAGGGTCCGGTCTCCCGCGGAGAGCACACATGAAGGCACGGCCCGGAGCCCATTGCCCATGTGCGCCCTCAGGACAACACACCCACCGCAGTCCCACCCCGTGCCGTCCCCACTGAGCCCGTTGCTTCCAGCCCTGTGGCTGTCTCCATCCCTGGAGACCTGGTAACTGGCTTTGACCGAAACCATCTCCGCTTGGTGGCAGTATGGCTCCATCAATGCCAACTAAGCTCCTAACCCCGCCCCCACCACCCCATCAGGCCTTCGACTTCCTCCCCTTGTTAGGTAAAATCAAAAGCAAAACCAAACCAACACAGACAGTCCCATGAAGGAGGAGAGAAAAGGAAAGAAAGCAGCCAGCCACGGGCACCCACGTGGACCACCAAATGCACAGGACAAAAGGACCAGTGGCCACGAGGCTGGACACCCTGCAGTCCTTTCCACTTCCTTTCCTCCAACCCCTTTTTCTGGACTCCTGCTCTTGGGAGAAGTAAAAGGCAAAGGGTACACCAAGCGACCAGGCTGGGTGACATTGCCTGAGGGTCTAGATCACAGGACTTCTCCTGGACTAGGCGGCGGCCACCATGCTGGTGGCGAAAACCACGCTGGCTTGCAAGTCACATTGTTGCAGGACTCCCGTTTCCCTTTCAAGGCCCGGAGCTTCAGCTTGAGGCCACCACCTCGGGCTGGCCCAACAGTGCAGCCAGAAGTGGCTGGCCCAACCTGGAGGCGCCCCCAACATGGGGTGCCAAGGACTGACTCTGGGCAGGCTGGCCTTGCCCTCACACAGGAACCTGGCAAGGCCAACAGACATCGCCAGTCACAGAGCCCCACACAGGGCCGTGATTCTCTGGAGGATGGGCACAGACTCTGCTCGCACTTGAAGACCCCATTTATCTGGCTGAACAAGGGAGGCTTCAGGTTTACACTGGCAGCTTGGGCCCACCTGCTGACAGACGACTATCTCGTGGAACACAGAATGGCTGCGTGTCCCTTTTTGAGAGCCTCTCTGGGAATGCGTGTTTCAGCCATTCTCAGAGTACTTGCTGCGGGCAGGGGATGGGGGTGGGGCGGGGGGAGACTGGTGCGAGGGTATATAGGAAAGCACAGGTGACGGCGTGTGTCAGGATGTTTGTGGTTGTGTGAGGATGTGCTGTGTGTGGCGGGGTAGGAGATAGGGTGTGTGTGTGTGTGTGTGTGTGTGTGTGTGTGTCACTGTGTGTGTGTGTACACAAGCACGTGCTCTCACACCTGTCTAAGGTCCTTGCCTGACCGTGGGCAAGTGTTGCCGAGGGTATCCGGGTGTGGGTGCTTGAGTGCCTGGTCTCGTGAGCAGCGGCCAGCACCAACCTGCCTGGGCTTGTGGACAGGGAGGCGACCGCTGGTAAGTATACAGTGAAATCTATTCTGTTCCGATCACGCCATTGGATTGGGAACCAACGGCAAGCAGGGAGCAACTTGAGGAGGCTCCTACTGGCTCAAGATTGGACTTGAAGGGCTTCCATAAGGAGAACAACTGCACGGAATGGAAAGTCAAGAGATAATATTGCAAGCCTTGAGTTCATCCTGCTGTTTCATTGCGAAGTAACTCCTGGATCGTCTTTGGTTTTGTTGATGTTTAGTTCTGTGGGTTTTCCCGGAGGATGACAATGACCTCCAGCACTGGAGAAGGGAAAAGATGTCGAGAAGGAAGGGGAAGAGTCCAAACTGAACCACACGACTGCCTTCTCCTACACCTGTGCCTCCCCCTTAACCAAAGAGCAGACGTGCGAGGAGGACGCTGAGGAAACTAGGACAGCTCAGAATAGACAGTGAAAGGAATAGAGGGAAGCAGTAAGTGACCACCACCACCACCACCGTCACCATCACCACCACCTCCACCACCATCGCCACGACAACCTCCAGCGTTGCCGTGGATCCGGTGCAGGGGCGATTCACTGTGTATCTTTCGCCACATGCACAGGGAGTGACAGGGAGACACAAGCTGCCGGGAAAACAAAGGACAGGCCACCAGGCAGGCCCCTGACCTGGGCAGGGTGGCTGGGGTTGGGGGCGGGTCCCTCCTGAGCGCCATCAAGGGCTCCGACTCAGCAGTAGGCCTGCCCGGCATAAAGAAGGCAAAAGGAGAGGTAGAGCCACCTTCTGACATCCTGAATATGTCATAGGTACACTGCAAAGGGCCAAAGAGCCCCGGGATGTACTCAGGGCACGGAAAAGTTAGGTAGAACCCTGGGAACTCTACTTTAATAGGGGGAGGTAAGGGACACGAGAGGGGTGAGGTAATCCCCGATGGCAATTAAGGGATGGCTGTGAGGGAATGCCCCTTACTCTCCCAGTCCACGGAGGCATTTTCCCTTCCACAGGAAAAGTACATGTATTGGCCGGGTTGCGCTTCCCAGGCACGCACCCAGCCCTGCCTTTTGTCCAGAGGGAAGAACTGAAAGTAAGGCAGTGAGTGGAAGGCAGGACCCGAAAGTGGAGGGCAAACAGAAATCAAAAGAAAGAACCATAATGGAGGTGAAGCATGAAGACCATCTCCAGGGCACTGTGCCCCAAGTGGGCAGATGGAACCAGCCGAGGCCTCCTGGGGCTTCCTGAGGGGAGAGCCATCAGCCAAGGCTAAGTCTCAGCCACTCAGGCAAGGGGCTGAACCGTGTCCAGAGAGAGGCCTGATTGCCGATGCTGTAGTGCCCAACTGGGAAGTGGAAATACCAACAGAAAAGGGCAAGGAGGAAGAGCAGGGAACAAGGAAGGTAGGGCAGTCGTCGGGTCCACGGAGACGGGCAGAGTGGGTACAAGTGCGAGGGCGTGCGCAGGCGTGCTGTCCTGAATGTAACCATGTGCGAGGGGGTGGGGGTGTGCGTGGGCGGGCCCGAGTGATTGCAGTAACATTAAGCACTGGCGCACACAGGCAAAGGTGTGAAGCGATGCTGAGAGTAGGGATTCCACCACTTGCTGCTCCCAATCCCCGCCCTCCTTGCTCCCTGCAGTTTCCCCAAATCAGTGTCCGATGTGCCCTGATGTTCCATGCCTGGGAAACATCCCCCTTCGCCCCTACCTGCCAGGAAGATGGTGACTTTTGTTGTCGCTGGATGTTTTCCGTGTGTTTGTTTTTTGTCACCAATTTCAACGGTGGGCCTACTTCCTGGGACAGCCTGGCCTACAAGATTGTCCCAAACAGCCAGTCCACTCCTCAATTCTAAGAGTCCTTAAGATACTTCAGCGTGTGGGAAATCCCTGGGACGTGGATGTGCTTTCCTTTGGAGCTCCCTCCTGCTCGGTCTACACAGCTAGGAAGAATTTATACGAGCCAAGAAAGGAAACGTTGAGGAAACCGTAAAGAGCCTCACGATCACCTTCCACACTGGTCTCGCGCCAGGCTCTGGGCGGCATGGGCATGACATCCTTAAACACTCACGCCACGGCGACCGCCTGCTTTCCTTTGCATCTGCGGACACAAAATGTCACCAGCCTCGGCAGTAAACAAAGGCTGTCGCCCTGCCATCAGCCCTCAGACACTGCAGCTGCCCCCAAGGGTGGCCCCCGAGGGCCATTCAGGATGGAGAAAAGCAGGATACTAGCCCTGGAAAGTTCAGATGCACATCTAGGAATGATTTCAATGGACCAAGACTCTTGTATCTTCCCAGACTTAGAAAAGCGCTCAAATCTCTGACTTCAGATGTCTGGGAGAGGTTCTGGTGGTGGTGGTGGTGGTGGTGGTGGTGGTGGGGCTGGTGGTGATGGTGCTCTGTTTATTTCATTGTTTTCTGTTTTGTCTTTGTGATTAGCAGCAATCTTTTGCTATTCCCCGACATGTTTCTATTTTTTCCTCTCTTATTCAACGAAAACTCCTAAATAGCCTGGCTCCTTCCTCCCTTACTTCTTCAGAACCTTTCCACAGCACTTTGTGAGTGGCTGTCGTCGTGTCTGTAGTCCTCAGTAAGGTCCCCGAATAAAAGGTTCCTCTCAGCTTTTACGTTGTACCTTTTTCTTCTCTCCACACATCCCAGTCGGCTCTGGATAAAGGCCCTGATCCATCGTTTTGAGGGTCTGCCTGGAAACGCATCATTCCATTAAGGTGTTGAGTGGTTCTTCAGAAGTGGTTGCTGAGATGTGTGCATGTGCGCGTGTGCGTGTCTGTGCGGGAGTGTGTGAATGTGTGTGAGTTTGTGTGTGTGTGTGTGTGTGTGTGTGTGTGTGTACACCGGGGATCCATAATTTCCCCTGAAAGATCTCACGGGTCTTCCAGGGAGAACACTAGGCTAGTGTCAGGGGTTAGGTTGAGAAGCAGAGAGATCTCCATGCCAAACCAACCCCAAAAGCCTCCTTCTTCCACATGACCCTCCAATCCCCAATCCCCACTTCCACTCCCTCCCCCTCCTCCCTGAACTCCCCCTCTCCGCAAGGATAAAAATTCACGGGGGCATCTGGAAAAAATTGAGCATGACATGTGGACGGGCTTTTGGTGCAGAACTGAAGCCTGACAGCCTGGCTAGTGAGGCCTGCGGGAAGAAAGACCCCGGTGGTAGCGAACTTGTGGACAAATGTAGGCGAGGCCAAGTGGCCTTCCCCAAGTAGACCCACCGGTGCGACCCATGCCATCCCCAAATGTACCACCCCTGCGCACACAGGGTGCTCGGGAGTTCCACGCAGGGAGGCAGCGCGGTGGTCTCTTCCGGACCTTCGTGATTCAAATAAAGAAGGGTTCACAACCTTCGGAACCTCCCCAGGATCTGCCTGCCACTGACCCAACGGATCTTTGTCCTAGTGAAGCACTCAACTTGAGCAGAACAGAGGTTGCTCCCTAGGAAGAGATGCGGTGCAGACAAGCCACAGGCCAGGAGGATTCAGAAGATACAAAGAAGAAACTGCAAGCTCACTGGTGGAATCTCTGCAGGGTCGTCGGCAGCGGCGTTCACTGTGAACCAGGGCATCAAGGGAATCAAGAACTGCCTAGCTACACTTCGGGTTTGGTGGAAAGTGGCCAAGTTGGTGAAGAGCCCAGCTGAAGGTGAGATGGGTGGTCTGTGAGCTGGACTATGGATGGGGATGAGGATAATGGGATATTGGTACCTCAGTGGCTGCTGCTGCTGCTGCTGCTGCTGTTGATGATGATGATAATGATGATGGTGATGGGGAGAAGGAGGAGGAGGCGGAGGAGGAGGAGGAAGAGGAGGAGGAGGAGGAGGAGGAGGAAGGTGATCTGATTGTTTCCCAGCCACCACTGCACAGCATCCACTGTGTGGAAGCTACAGGTAGGCGTGGAAGGCTCGGTGGGGGCAGGGAAAGGGATGACTGCCATTTCTGGAGCCACAGTGCCATCCAGCGGATTGCGTTATGTGAAATGCCCAGGCGGCCGAGCTGTGTCTTCTTCCCTGCGCAGGGAAGAGCGAGCCTGTGCTGGGCCGGATGGGTTCTGCGCAAGGCGCAGGAGGTCTACTCCACGGGGTTTCAGAGGCCTCAGAGGGCGCCGTGCCTGCCAGGGCGACACTGTGGGGAAAAGCAGGAGCTCTGGGAGCCCCGGACACAGCAGGCAACTCCCAGACTGTCCAGCCCAGGCAGCAGAGCTTCCCCCGTCAGCCATTTTGGGGGTGGGCCCAGAGGAATTCTGCAACTTCTCCTTCGGTGTCCCTGCTGGGGAGTGCCGGAGTGCCCTGCCTGCGGCCGCACTGGGGTCACGTGGCCCCCTTCCTCACCGGGAGCTGAGGGGCTTAGAGGTTCTGGGGCCGGGGCCATTTGCACCGGACACTCCCAGGGGCGGCCATCTCGTGCTGCCCCTGGGGTTTCTGAGGGCCTTGTCCAGCTGCAGAAGCAGGGTCCGGTCTCCCGCGGAGAGCACACATGAAGGCACGGCCCGGAGCCCATTGCCCATGTGCGCCCTCAGGACAACACACCCACCGCAGTCCCACCCCGTGCCGTCCCCACTGAGCCCGTTGCTTCCAGCCCTGTGGCTGTCTCCATCCCTGGAGACCTGGTAACTGGCTTTGACCGAAACCATCTCCGCTTGGTGGCAGTATGGCTCCATCAATGCCAACTAAGCTCCTAACCCCGCCCCCACCACCCCATCAGGCCTTCGACTTCCTCCCCTTGTTAGGTAAAATCAAAAGCAAAACCAAACCAACACAGACAGTCCCATGAAGGAGGAGAGAAAAGGAAAGAAAGCAGCCAGCCACGGGCACCCACGTGGACCACCAAATGCACAGGACAAAAGGACCAGTGGCCACGAGGCTGGACACCCTGCAGTCCTTTCCACTTCCTTTCCTCCAACCCCTTTTTCTGG